>NW_027509130.1:3202500-3895000 GCF_051911475.1 Siphateles boraxobius | reverse complement strand
CGATTATGAAAATCGTTGTCAACGAATGTCATTATCGATTAGTTGGTCTGCTTACGTCACGGGGAGCGTTTACTGGTACGCACACACACGCAAGGTCTCTCTCCCTCAGGCGCTCTGCTGAGCGCGCGCGCTACACGGTTTGGAGCAGTCTCTTCTGTCTCGCATGCGCGCTCTTGCTTGCGCGCTCTAGATTTCGGGAGTTTGAACTAATTCGCGGGCATCAGGGAGCCGCAATCAATATGCGGGAGACTCCCGGGACTTCCGGGATCTTGGGATGTCTGTATTTTGTCTCGAGCATCAGGTTGCGCAATCAGTTCGCTCGCAACGTAAGTGATGGATTAAAATAGCGCTACCGCAGAAATAGGTTAAATTAAAATGGTCTTTACAAAGCGAAGCACTAAATATAAAGGCAGTTAATAACAGCAGCAGTAAAATATTGTTTTTTAGTCACTGTACTCAGTGGTTTTCAGCGAATGCTTGTGCACTAATGCATAATTTCTCCTGTCCTTTACTCAAGCCTGTTAGCTTGCTGGGTAACGTTACCTCCATTCCGTTCTCTTTTTATAGCATTTGTCTACTAAGTTTTAATTGTTTTTCAAACGCGATCTACTGCGGCTCTACGTTCACACAATTGTTTTCAGTCTTTCTATATTTATTTAATCAATTTATCCTTATATTATTCTTTTATATATTATATATAATATATATATTATATTCTTTATCCTTATATTCCTTATATATAATTAATTTTAAATAAAAATTTAATGAATTATATATTTTAGATGTTTTTAGTTTGTTTTTAGTTCAGATATTCACATCTGAACAACATGTCTGTGTAAATTTGTTTTAACAAAAATTGTGTTAAAACATAATATGTTGGATATCATTTTTTTAACAATAATCATGTTTGTCAACTTGCCATCAGCAATTATCATTAAAAACAATGCAAATATTGATATTAGTAAAACTCAATGTGTGGCTTTTGCACTTTTTAAAGTACACTTTTACACATAATACCCTGATTTACGGTTTTATTTAGTTATAATAAAAAAAATCTAATTTAATTTCTATCCGATTAAACGATTAATCGAAAAAATAATCGTCCGATTAATCGATTATCAAAATAATCGTTAGTTGCAGCCCTAGTCTAAAGTGCACGGCGCAAGTGCACGTATTAATATTTTTTTTTTCCAGAAAGCTTATTTTATTTCATTTTGATAATATCGTTTCTATTTTTTAATGCATTTTTTTTTTTTTTTTTTTTTTACCTTTAAATGACTATATTTGATCAACAAATAATAAATAAATAGTAATTTAAGCACATTCCTCACATTCTTTCAACTTAAATTCAAAATAACTCACAATTTCATGCATAAACCTTTTTATTCAGCACAAAATATCTTTCACTGGGTGTCTTTGGGACCTCTTGTGGAAAAAAATAATATAACATGATATTTCATGACTCTTTCCACTAGATGGCCTTATAGGTCCTGAAGTCAGTTCATTCAGTATGCACTTAGATACACATGTAGACATTATAAAAAAAATTTTTTTGTAAAGTTTTAGCATTTTTAGTTTGAATTTTTAGGGTTTTCTATGTGTACTGAAGCATTCCATTCATCCCTAAAGGCGGGCGTACACGGTGCGAGTTCGGACACTCGGGAGGTTGTGAGATGTACACGTTAGGAGTCAGTTAACCTAATAATCGCTTCAAAGCAGCTGGTACACGGCACGACTGTCCTGCACGAATTTTATCCAGAGCCGGCGGCAATCACGTGAGCTTTCGCGCTAAACGCAGAGACCGGAGATTTCAATGTTGCAGGCAACTATAGCTTCAGATAGAAAAATGACAGAAATGTTTGTGCAAATGATTTGTTGAAAAGCAGAGAACAGTAGCCATTCCTTTCAACATGAATAACTTGAGAGAGAGTGAGTGAGTAAGTGAGAGAGTGAGTTTGTGAGTGACTGAGTGAGCGTGTGAGTGAGTGAATGAGAGAGTTTGTGAGTGAGTAAGTGAGTGACTGAGTGAGCGTGTGAGTGAGTGATTGAGTGAGTGAGTGAGTGAGTGAGTGAGTGAATGAGTGAGTGAGCGTGTGAGTGAGTGATTGAGTGAGTTTGTGAGTGAGTTTGTGAGTGAGTGTGTGAGTAAGTGAGTGACTGAGTGAGCGTGTGAGTGAGTGAATGAGTGAGTTTGTGAGTGAGTAAGTGAGTGACTGAGTGAGCGTGTGAGTGAGTGATTGAGTGAGTGTGTGAGTAAGTGAGTGACTGAGTGAGCGTGTGAGTGAGTGTGAGTGATTGAGTGAGTTTGTGAGTGAGTGTGTGAGTAAGTGAGTGACTGAGTGAGCGTGTGAGTGAGTAAGTGAGTGACTGAGTGAGCGTGTGAGTGAGTGATTGAGTGAGTTTGTGAGTGAGTGAGTGAGTGAGTGAATGAAAGAGTGAGTGAGTGAATGAGTGAGTTTGTGATTAAGTGAGTGAGTGAGTGAATGAGTGAGTGTGTCAGTGTGTGTATGTGAGTGAATGTGTGAGTGTGTCAGTGAGTGAATGAGAGAGTTTGTGAGTGAGTAAGTGAGTGACTGAGTGAGCGTGTGAGTGAGTGATTGAGTGAGTGAGTGAGTGAGTGAGTGAGTGAATGAGTGAGTGAGCGTGTGAGTGAGTGATTGAGTGAGTTTGTGAGTGAGTTTGTGAGTGAGTGTGTGAGTAAGTGAGTGACTGAGTGAGCGTGTGAGTGAGTGAATGAGTGAGTTTGTGAGTGAGTAAGTGAGTGACTGAGTGAGCGTGTGAGTGAGTGATTGAGTGAGTGTGTGAGTAAGTGAGTGACTGAGTGAGCGTGTGAGTGAGTGTGAGTGATTGAGTGAGTTTGTGAGTGAGTGTGTGAGTAAGTGAGTGACTGAGTGAGCGTGTGAGTGAGTAAGTGAGTGACTGAGTGAGCGTGTGAGTGAGTGATTGAGTGAGTTTGTGAGTGAGTGAGTGAGTGAGTGAATGAAAGAGTGAGTGAGTGAATGAGTGAGTTTGTGATTAAGTGAGTGAGTGAGTGAATGAGTGAGTGTGTCAGTGTGTGTATGTGAGTGAATGTGTGAGTGTGTCAGTGAGTGAGTGAGTGTGAGTGAGTGAGTGTGTGAGTGAGTGTGTGAGTGAGTGTGTGAGTGAGTGTGTGAGTGAGTAAGTGAGTGAGTAAGTGAGTGTGTGAGTGAGTGTGTGAGTGAGTGTGTGAGTGGGTGTTTGAGTGAGTGAGTGATTGAGTGAGTGAGTGAGTGTGTGAGTGAGTGTGTGAGTGAGTGAGTGTGTGAGTGAGTAAGTGAGTGTGTGAGTGAGTGTGTGAGTGTGTAAATGAGTGAGTGAATGTGTGAGTGTGTGAGTAAGTGAGTGTGTGAGTGAGTGAGTGAGTGAGTGTGTGAGTGAGTGTGTGAGTGTGTGAGTGAGTGAGTAAGTGAGTAAGTGAGTGTGTGAGTGAGTGTGTGAGTGAGTAAGTGAGTAACTGAGTAAGTGAGTAAGTGAGTGTGTGAGTGAGTGTGAGTGAGTGAGTGAGTAAGTGAGTGTGTGAGTGTGTGAGTAAGTGAGTGTGTGAGTGAGTGTGAGTGAGTGTGTGAGTGAGTGTGTGAGTGAGTAAGTGAGTAAGTGAGTGTGTGAGTGAGTGAGTGTGTGAGTAAGTAAGTGTGTGAGTGAGTAAGTGAGTGTGTCAGTGAGTGAGTGAATGTGTGAGTGTGTCAGTGAGTGTGTGAGTGAGTGAGTGAGTGTGTGAGTGAGTAAGTGAGTGAGTGAGTAAGTGAGTAAGTGAGTGAGTAAGTGTGTGAGTGAGTGTGTGAGTGAGTAAGTGAGTAAGTGAGTAAGTGAGTGTGTGAGTGAGTGTGTGAGTGAGTAAGTGAGTGAGTGAGTGTGTGAGTGAGTAAGTGAGTGTGTGAGTGAGTGTGTGAGTGTGTGAGTGTGTGAGTGAGTGTGTGAGTGAGTAAGTGAGTGAGTGTGTGAGTGAGTGAGAGAGTGGGTCAGTGTGTGAGAGAGTGTGTGACAGTGTATGCGCACGCTGTATGGTTGTTGGCACTGAGGTACAGCCCCATCGATCTAGCCTGTGACGTGGTTGTGTATGACTTGGCAATAGAAATCACAGATTTCCACACCATTTCTCCCGAGAAAAAAAAAAAATCATCTGCGAGGTCGTAAAACAGCAAAAATCGCACCGTGTACGCCCGCTTTAAGGGGGTCAAATATACCCGCGAGGAAAGGATGAAGAAACAAACGTGAAAATAATAACTGCGTCGGACTGAAACTAGCAAAAAACACTGCATTGCACCGGGTTAATGATACGGCCCATGAAGTCCAGATCTTAAGTTCATTGAAAGTCTGTGGGATGTGCTGGAGGAGACTTTACAGAGTGCTGGACTCTTGCATTGTCAATACAACATCTTGAGCAAAAATTGATGCACCTCTTGATGGAAATAACATCACAAAATTTATTTCCATCGAGAGGTGCATCAATATCATGTATACAGCATATTTATTAGCAGGTGGTCATAATGTTTTGGCTCAACGGTGTAGAACATCTGTTTTTTTTTTTTCGGAATCCCGTTGATTGTCTTTTATCATCCAAACATCTGTGTCTCTCCACCAGTTCCGCTCTCTCTCCACGGTGTCCGAGTGCCTGTTTTCCCTCATCAACGGAGACGACATGTTCGCCACGTTCTCGGATATGGAGCAGAGCGGGACGCTGGTGTGGGTCTTCAGTCAGGTGTATCTCTACTCCTTCATCTCGCTCTTCATCTACATGGTGCTGTCGCTCTTCATCGCACTCATCACCGGAGCCTACGACACCATCACGGTGAGTCCTGCTGTCCTCAAACCGAACTAAAGTAAGAAAATTAATTAAAGGGTAAGTAGTTTGGCGTTTTACAAGTAAAGCCCTGTTTTAAGATCGTTTCTGATGAAATCGAACGGTTAAGATTAAAATTTGGACACATGCTGCTGTCCCGAGAATTTTAGGTTTTTGTGTTAGCACCCCCCCACCTATACAATGGTTTCATAGGGTCACTGGAACAATCATTCATATAAACGCATTAAACTTTAGTTAACAAAGACGTGAAACTCACAGAGTGGTCTGGGGTGTGCACTGATATGCTCACGCAAAAATTGCTGCAAAAGATGCTTTCCAACAAGTTTTATCGTAGTTTTTGGAAGAATGTCCGGTTGTGAGGCGTTTGGAAAAATAGGTCCACAGTTTTACAACGAATGGTAAAACACCTATTGGAAAGCATCTTTTGCAGCGATTTTTGCGTAAACTAAAGTTTAATGCGTTAATATGAATGATTGTTCCAGTGCCCCTATGAAACCATTGTATAGGTGGGGGGGTTGCTAACACAAAAACCTAAAATTCTCGGGACAGCAGCATGTGTCCAAATTTTAATCTTAATCGTTCGATTTAATCAGAAACGATCTTAAAACAGGGCTTTACTTGTAAATTAATTTAATCCCTTTAAATTAAATCTGAATAAAACGAATATAAAAAATGATAAAACCAAATCGACATATTTACACAAAATAACAAAAACTTGAAGGGGTGGTTGATTATGAATTCACTTTTAATTAGTGTGTAATGTTGCTGTTTGAGCATAAACAACATCTGCAAAGTTACAGCGCTCAAAGTTCAGAGCAAAGGGAGATATTTGCTTTTACAGAAATCACTTTTTAAGGACTACAATAAACGGCTGGTAGGGACTACAATGAGCTTCTCCACGGGTTAGTGACATCACGAATCCTAAAAGTAACATAAAACCCGTCCCAGGGAACACGATTTATAGATTATCGTGACAGAATATGCTAATCAATGACTAGAAGACAACTACACATAAGCTACATAAAGTCATCAACTAACCAATCAGAAATGTCCTGTTGCAATCTACATGTTGTCACTTCTTCTTGAGTTGTCATCATTGTCCGACTTCAGTTTAAACATAAAAGGCAGAACAGTTTCTGACATTTTAGTGCTACCTGCGTGAGGTAATTGGAGCTGCAAACACACACACACACACACACACACACACACACACACACACACACACACACACACACACACACACACACACACACACACACACACACACACAAGCTCCGCCCTCTGTGTCGGGAGCAGCAGCTCATTTGGATTTAAAGGAACACACACAAAACGACGAGTTTTTGTCAAGTACACATGGCTGCAGCCCGCAGATCAGGGCGGGGCTGTGTAGCACGTGTAGCCCCGCCCCACACTTACTCTGATTGGCTCATTCATCTTCAATAGGAATACATGATAGAAAATAGTGTTCGTAGTTGGTGTAGGTCAGAGAAGTGCATGGATAGATGAGCGAATGCCATCAATCAAGTTACAAAACTGTAAAAGAGAGGTGTCTAATGCTACATAAATAAGTTAGAGCTTAAATAGGTTGAGCTCAGTCTAGAATAGAGCACACCTAATCTGAGATAAGATTGGCTTTATTTTTGTCTTGGACTCATACGATACAATAATGTTGTTTGAATACAAGTGACATACGACATGCATACAACATCCTATCAACATATCACACAAAATTTACAATACATACATTAGCTCTAAACCAACTAAATTACACACTGCCCATCGTGCAACCCACCTGTGATCACTATAATAAAGAAAGAAAAAGAAAATGGGTACCTTAATGGATTAATATTAAATAATCAAAATATCATAAATGATTTAGAATAATTCATAATTCATTCCTCAACCTGAAGACCTGAACCTCCTGCTGTGGATAATCGACCGATTGAAATGTTGTAAGGTCGTACGTACGTTAGCCTAAATGCCACCTTAATTTACCAAAATAATCATTTCAGGGATATTGTGAGCTACAGGCTAATGTTTTTTCCCCTTCTGTGCATTTTAATGAAAGCTTTGTGAAACTGCACGGCTTTTCCAGTTTTTTAAATGACATACTTCGTCCTACACCAACTACGAACACATTTTCTATCACGTACGCCTATGAAAGACGAAGGAGCCAATCAGAGTAGATATGGGGCGGGGCTACACGTGCAGCCCCGCCCCAATCTGCAGGTCCAATTTTAACATGCTAAAAAAATTATCTGTGGGGTATTTTGAGCTAAAACTTCACATAAACACTCTGGGGACATCCTACATCTAAAATATCCCTTTGGAGTTTGAGCTTTGTAACTTGCAGATCTTTTTATGCTCAAACAGCAACATTACACACTAAACAAAAGTTAAAGAAATGGAAAAGCATACTAGGACCCCTTTAAAAACGCATGTCTGAAATGTGTAAAAACGGCTGTGTGTGTTTCAGCAACAAACGCAGGACACGCCGCATGCGTCTGATCTGCACCGGTTCATCGCCGAATGCACCGACACACCGACCTCTGGAAACTTCCACTGTCCCGAGCCGTCCACCTGTTCACTCTTCTGCTGCTTCAGCTAGAGTGTGTGTGTGTGTGTGTGTGTGTGTGTGTGTGTGTGTGTGTGTGTGTGTGTGTGTGTGTGTGTGTGTGTGTGTGTGTGTGTGTGTATGTGTATGAGTGTGTGTGTGTTTGGACGGACATGCACTCCATTGTTTGTTAAGATAAACTTGTTTTAATTCCCTTGTTTTATATTTAAATCCGTTATAATTAATGAGCAGACTGTGTTTGCATATTCATGAGCATCTCGGCCAGAGCAGGTCAGGTGACCAGAGGAGGTACAGCACACAAACTAACACCAACACGTTTCAGGTGTTTAGAGGAATCTCAGTCACAACAACATGTCCAGGTCAGATTTCAGAAAGAAAGATGGAAAGTAAAAAATATAATGGGATTTAAAAAAAAATTGAATCCTTTTTTAGGACCATTATGATGTTTTGCTTTGTGAGATTATTTTCATGACATTTAAAATAGTTTTATTTATTTATTATTATTTATTTACATTTTTTATTACTGTATTACAATAAAAAAATCTGGAATTATTTTTCAATTTAAATATGCATACATTTAAGATTTTAAAATTCAAATGGAAAGTACAACAAGTACGTGACACAAATAGTTTTGAGAGATTTTGTCATGAAAATAATGTCACGATGCAAAAACATAGACGTGTTTTCTGACGCGCAAAGCGATAGTTCTTGTTTCTCCTTGATTTCCGGTTGAAAAATGACCTGCATGTTTTCTTGCACACACAAGAACAACTTTATATTTCAGGTGTTTTGGTGAATCTCATGATAAAATGTCCAGGTCACATTTCACCCTAAAAACACACGCAAAAAAATAAGAAGTTATATTTTGCTTTTATTTTTAAAAAAAAATTTAAAGCCTTTTTTGGGACCATTATGATTTTAATTTTGGTCTTAATCGTGGAATTATTTTCCATTTAAAATCTTTATAAACATAAGTTGCACATTTAAATACGAGATGCATAAAAATAATTTGAGAGAAAAGGAAACTCATTTGTAATGTATATGTCACAATGCAACAAATATTAATCAGCTTTGTTTTCTTAAATGCAAAATTATGTTTATTTTAAATAAGCATAAATGTAATAATACTACACCATGACATTCTGTTTAAAAAAAAACGTTTGTAATTTATTTGAACAGAGTTCATCTAATTTAAAATGGTTGATTATTCGTGTAATGAAAATCATTTTTATGTTGAAATACGACCTGCACATTTTCGTCAGATTCACCTGATCATTTTTATTCCGTTCATACGCTTTCATATTGCTGGCTATGACCACATCTGATTTTATGCTGATTTTTTAAGTCATTTTCAGAAAATACGTTTTTAAATGTGTTTTGTGGATATAGAGATATTATAACGCTTATGTTACATAAGCACAATAGGATAATTGTGCTATGTTGGCATCATTTGGAGGATCATGCCACATTCTGACGCTCTTTCTGTGCTTTGTTTCAGATTTCTCTAGTGTGTGTGTGTGTGTGTGTGTGTGTGTGTGTGTGAATGTGGTTTTCAGGAAGCATAGCTTGCAGGTTTGTCATGAATATTAATGTGGGTGGTGTATTGTATCTGTCTCCAGTGCTTTTCCTCCTTCAGCGCGTCACACACACACACACACACACACACACACACACACACACACACACACACACACACACACACACACACACACACACACACACACACACACACACACACTGCTGTTTGGAGAAGCCCTGGGCATCTAGAGAGGGTTTTCCCTGTGTTATTGACACACACGGGTCAGTCCATCAGGGAGTCACTCAAGCGGTGAAGCTTTGACTGTGTTCAGAAGTGTGTGTGTGTGTGTGCTCAGTAGCGGATGATAATGTTGTCTTGAAATGTCTTATAATGCTTCATTAGACTCATCACTAGTAATGGAGAAAGCATAAGCAGAGGTTGTGAATGAGGGACCTGGTCACTACAGGACAGAAAGGGAACAAACAGTCATTATTATAATTATTGTAGGTTATTTATGAGCTGTCAGTATAGCATATTTATGATATTCGTTATGGACTTTTCTAATAATCATCTTCAGCTTTTGGCAGTTTAATATCACATCCGTTCAGATTTATTGCTCTGAAAGAGAGACTTGAATTAGATTCATTGTGTTTGTTGTGAGGAAGATGCTGTTTTTGCCTTGATATTATTGTTTCTGTTCAGAATGAATTGTTGGTGTAGTTTCATGATTATTGTGATATGTTTACTGCTGTTTTAATGAGATCTAAATTATTTAAAAGGCTGTATTTTGTTTTAATTTTTTACATTTATTGTATGTAACTGTAAGCTGAGATGCTTTTGGTCACATCTTTAATTTAAAGCCTCAGATAGTGACACTCGTTTTTATCAGAGGGAATTAATTTTTTTTTTTTACAATGCACAGTTTTGCACATTTTTTGTTCATAATTTATTTGGAGCGATTGAATGTGTATCTTTAATTGAAAACAGTTGATTCATATGCACAGATTTGATTTCTCAGACACATTGTAACTCTTAACACATCTGTGAATGTCTACATCGAACATCTGCCAGTTTTATGGATTAAATCACTGAAGCTTCTTCTGTTCGTGTAATTGTGTCTCCACTCTTCAGTTATACTTAAAATAAATATTTCGATCCGGTTAAACACCCTGACATGCATCAGTGATCATAACTGAGGAGATAATATAAGGCAATTAGACATTTTATTGTTGATTTTGTTGTTGTTTATTGTTAATATTATTTTCAGTTTATCAGCATGGGCTTAAATCTATGACATTAATAGATAATTATTTAGTTTTTTCAGCAGCAACAAAAAATGAAATGAATGAACTGTTCATAGTGAATGTGTCTGTCAGGCTCTTCAAAGGAAGTTTTTTTTTCATATAGATTATTTTCTGGTGCTTTTAGGGTGTTTTGTCTTTTTGAAGTTTGACAGATCAATATTTTTCAAAATTTCCCCTTTGGTGTTTCATCTGAAAAAAGAAGTTTAGACGGGTTTGGAACAACATGATGATGAGCACACACACGCACGCACACACACACACACACACACACACACACACACACACACACACACACACACACACACGCACACGTACACACACACACACACACACACGCACACGTACACACACACACACACACACACACTTATACAGTATATATATATAGTATAATATAGTATACTATATTAATAAATTAAAAATATATTAAATTCATTTTGTCATTACAGAAGATTCAAGAAATATCTTGACTCATTTCTAAACTTATAACAATAGCTTTTAGTATAATATAATTAAAATAACTTTAGTCATACTAGTAGTAATTCTGTATGCTATATTAATAATAATTCTGCGGCCCAATGGTTAAGTTTTTATTTTAATATCATTAATTTAGTAATTTTAGTAATAATGTTCAGTAGTCATTCTGTGTGCTGTATGGACTTGCCGTTTCAACGTTCATCAGCGTCGTAAATCCTGCAAAGTTTTTCATATTTTCATTTTCCAAAAAACGATATACAATTATAAAACTAAACTTTGTATTATAATACCCTTTCATCAAATTACAAAATACTAGTTAGCGATTTTGGCTTCTGTGATTCTTTCTGATTTCTTTCCTCTGTTGAACACACAAAAGCAGATATTTTGAAGAATATATAGCGTTATTATTATTAAACGGTTAGTCAGTGGTGTCCATCGATTGTTTAATCACCAACATTCTTCAAAATATCTTCTTTTGTGTTGAGCAGAAGAAAGAAACAACATGAGGGTGAATAAATGATGACAGGGTTTTCATATTTAGGTGAACTGTCCCTTTAAGAGCAGGTGTGTCGTGTTGATATAGTGTGTGTCCACCAGATGGCGCAGTGAACATCACACACCAGCGCTTCAGTTCATTACTAACGTCAAGAGAAAGAAAGAAAGAAAGAAAGAAAGAGAGGAGACTACAGAGGGAGGAGTGGCTGTGAAAGTAGAGCCAGACGACTGAAGAAAACAGACACAATAAAAATGACATTGATAAATGAAAGCTGGCAAACCTTTCGAAGGCCTCTACGCTTCAGTCACACAGATCTACATTTGTTTTCAGAAGGCAATGCTAGTTATGAAGACATCAGTTCATGTATCTACTTTCAGTTTGAAAAGATAAGTACACATAGAGTCTCATATCCTGGGAGAAATGACCTTTTAGATAAAGTAGAGGAGTGATTTGATCGGACTGGTTTTCTTAACACTGACATGCATTATTGAGTGCAGAAGAAGCACAATCGACCATCGGATGGAGTGAGTCGAGTCCCAGGAGAGAAGAGCCGTGTTCCTCGGTGTCCTGCAGTAAATGAGGCCTGTCACCTGTTATTCTGACACCTGAGGCCTGAATATTTCATGCAAACGCTGTTGGTTCCAGGCGCTTTCCTGAAGACGGAGAAGGACCTTGACTGAAAGCTCTTTGAGTCTTTTGAGTTTTCTCACTGTCCTTGAGCCTAAAAGTGGGACAAAGGGTCATGCATTACTAAAGATGTGGAGAATAAGAGGTGCGTGTGTGTGTGTGTGTGTGTGCGTGTGCGTGTGTGTGTCCGCTGACCTGAAAGTACAAGAACCACCTTCATTACAATAGCTAAATGTGCATCAGTGTCATACATCATTCTAGTCCATTTAAATATCTGTTTTTTTATTACAGTTTTCACCATTTTACTGCCAGCCACACTATTCATTCCTATGGGATGTTCAGTAATTAACTAAATATGATTTATGAGGTGAAGAATTTCCAGTTTGGGATTTTTTGTTTAATAAATCTATAAATAAACTTTTGTAGGAATGTCCTGGTTTAAATGATATTGGACAACAATTTAATTCAGAAATTTAATGAATGGGCATTTTATATGGATGTTTCCTGGGGAAATTCTAAAATATAAAATGCAAAGAGATTATATAATTCTCTAAGCTCTATTGGTTCCTGTTGCTCACTCAGAAACAAAAGTCTTGAGAAGGCAAAAGTAACCAAGAGTTTAGTAAAGAGTCAGTTAAAAGACACGCTTTATCACCCTGTGGATACACATAAACTTAATCATAGATGACATTTATTAGATATATATCTAATGGCTAATGTACCAAGACCTCATAATGTAATTAAAGCATCGCTATAATGGTATTTACTCATTATATTTCCTTTCTCGTATAATGTTGTCGCGCGCACGATGCGTGCCAGCGTGTGCTTCATTAGGGTTCAGAAGCTGAATGTTAATCAGGTGCAGTGCCGGCATGTTCGTGTCTCCAGGGTAACCGTGCTGCAGCTTATGTGTGTGTGTGTGTGTGTGTGTGTGTGCCATTTGCATGCGCTGCCGTATCCATCCAGCTAAGAGCCTTTGTGTGTGTGCGTGTGTGTGTGGGTGGGTGTGTGTGTGCGCGCGCAAAATGCCGACACACTCCCAGTCCAACTGCGTGTTTTTTCTAGAGTGATTTGCGTTTTGTGTATGTGTGTAAGAGAGGTGATTCTTAATGATTTACTTGTTAAATAGCTGCCTGTATTTTAGTGCCTTATAAGCATGTTCACATGCACTAATTTTCACAAATCCTAATTATTCGATCCGACTTCAAATCCTTAAAGGTACAGTAAGCTACTTCTGGAAAATGCTGTTGAAAGTTGATCGCAAAGCACCATTATAAACTTGTAGCCAATCAGTAGTAGGGGGCGTGTCCACTCATGATGGAGGAGGAGAGAAAGACAATCAGCAGTAGGAGGCGTGTCCACTCATGCTGGAGGAGGAGAAGGTGAGCCAATCAGTAATAGGGGTTGTGTCCACTGGGGGAGGAGAGAGTAAGCCAATCAGTAGTAGGGGGCGTGTCCACTCATGCTGGAGGAGGAGAAGGTGAGCCAATCAGTAGTAGGGGTTGTGTCCACTGGGGGAGGAGAGAGTAAGCCAATCAGTAGTAGGGAGCGTGTCCACTCATGCTGGAGGAGGTGCTGCTACTACTGATTGGCTCACCTTCTCCTCCTCCAGCATGAGTGAAAAACGCCCCCTACTACTGATTGGCTTACTCTCTCCTCCCCCATCGTGAGTGGACACAACCCCTACTACTGATTGGCTCCCCTTTTCTTCCTCCAGCATGAGTGGACACGCCCCCTACTACTGATTGACTCACCTTCTCCTCCAGCATGAGTGGCCACGACCCCTACTACTGATTGGCTTACTCTCTCCTCCCCCATCATGAGTGGACACAACCCCTACTACTGATTGGCTCACCTTCTCCTCCTCCAGCATGAGTGGACACGCTCCCTACTACTGATTGGCTTACTCTTTCCTGCCCCATCATGAGTGGACACAACCCCTTCTACTGATTGGCTCACCTTCTCCTCCTCCAGCATGAGTGGACACGCCCCCTACTACTGATTGGCTTACTCTCTCCTCCCCCAGTGGACACAACCCCTACTACTGATTGGCTCAACATTCTCCTCCTCCAGCATGAGTGGACACGCCTCCTACTGCTGATTGGCTTACTCTCTCCTCCCCTATCGTGAGTGGACACAACCCCTACTACTGATTGGCTTACTCTCTCCTCCCCCAGTGGACACAACCCCTACTACTGATTGGCTCACCTTCTCCTCCTCCAGCATGAGTGGACACGCCCCCTACTGCTGATTGGCTTGCTCTTTTCTCCCCCATCGTGAGTGGACACAACCCCTACAACTGATTGGCTCACCTTCTCCTCCAGCATGAGTGGACACGCCCCCTACTACTGATTGGCTTACTCTCTCCTCCCCCAGTGGACACAACCCCTACTACTGATTGGCTCACCTTCTCCTCCTCCTGCATGAGTGGACACGCCTCCTACTGCTGATTGTCTTTCTCTCCTCCTCCATCGTGAGTGGACACGCCCCCTACTACTGATTGGCTACAAGTTTATAATGGTGCTTTCAGATCAACTGAGAGGAGAAGGTGAGCCAATCAGTAGTAGGGGTTGTGTCCACTCATGATGGGGGAGGAGAGAGTAAGCCAATCAGTAGTAGGGGTCGTGGCCACTCATGCTGGAGGAGAAGGTGAGTCAATCAGTAGTAGGGGGCGTGTCCACTCATGCTGGAGGAAGAAAAGGGGAGCCAATCAGTAGTAGGGGTTGTGTCCACTCACGATGGGGGAGGAGAGAGTAAGCCAATCAGTAGTAGGGGGCGTTTTTCACTCATGCTGGAGGAGGAGAAGGTGAGGGTTCAGATCAACTTTCAACAGCATTTTCCAGAAGTAGCTTACTGTACCTTTAAGGATTTGAAGTCGGATCGAATAATTAGGATTTGTGAAAATTAGTGCATGTGAACATGCTTATAAGGCACTAAAATACAGGCAGCTATTTAACAAGTAAATCATTAAGAATCACCTCTCTTAAATCCATCCGACTGAGCTCGATACCAATGAAGGGATGGTGTATACCTGGAATAATACCATCAATAGGGAAAAAATGAGCATGTAAATGCTTGAATCAGGCCTTCCCGCTTCAGTCTCTCCAGGACTGAAAAATGAAAAATGTAAATGTAAATGATCCTAAAGCTCTTGTCTCATCATAACCCTTCTTTTTCCAGTGATATTCCTCTGAGTTTTTCTTTCGTAATGTCTCTTTGCCAGTTTTTTTCACACTTGGCATGTTTGGTTGGATTAAAACGAACTCTGGTGCGATTGCTCTGTTAGTGCTGTAAGTGTGTGAACGCTGCCATCTGAACCCTGGTGCCACTAAACAAGATGAGTCTTGCTCCGCTTCCAAACGAACTCTCATGTGGTTCGACTGAAATGTGAACGCAACACGGACTAGATATGTAAACGACCTGTAAGCGTATCTGTTTTTTCTGGTCATAGTCACGATGTTGCCCATCACAGTTCGGTAAAGGGATTCTTAACGCTGTTTTGACAAATTTACAGATTTAATAAGCTCTTCATGAGTTTTCAGCTGGTCAAAATACCATCATGTGTAGGCTACGCACATGTAGCGAGCGCATTTAGCTCGAGCGAACCAAATTATAAGTGTGAACACACCCCAAATTTCCCTCTTGCTTTCTCTCCTCCCCCATCATGAATGGAAATGCCCCCTACTGCTGATTGGCTCACTTTCTCCTCCCCCATTATGAGTGAACACACCCTCTACTACTGATTGGCTCACCTTCTCCTCCTCCAGCATGAGTGGACACGCCCCCTACTGCTGATTGGCTTACTCTCTCCTCCCCCAGTGGACACAACCCCTACTACTGATTGACTCACCTTCTCCTCCTCCAGCATGAGTGGACACGCCCCCTACTACTGATTGGCTTACTCTCCTCTCCCCTAGTGGACACGCCCCCTACTACTGATTGGCTTACTCTCTCCTCCCCCAGTGGACACAACCTCTACTACTGATTGGCTCACCTTCTCCTCCTCCAGCATGAGTGGACACGCCCCCTACTACTGATTGGCTTACTCTCCTCTCCCCCAGTGGACACAACCCCTACTACTGATTGACTTACTCTCTCCTCCCCCAGTGAACACAACCCCTACTACTGATTGGCTCACCTTCTCCTCCTCCAGCATGAGTGGACACACCCTCTACTACTGATTGGCTCACCTTCTCCTCCTCCAGCATGATTGGACACGCCCCCTACTGCTGATTGGCTTACTCTCCTCTCCCCCAGTGGACACAACCCCTCCTACTGATTGACTCACCTTCTCCTCCTCCAGCATGAGTGGACACACCCCCTACTACTGATTGGCCAATCAGTAGTAGGGGGCGTGTCCACTCATGATGGAGGAGGAGAGAAAGACAATCAGCAGTGGGGGGCGTGTCCATTCATGCTGGAGGAAGAGAAGGTGAGCCAATCAGTAGTAGGGGGTGTGTCCACTCATGATGGAGGAGGAGAGAAAGACAATCAGCAGTAGGGGGCGTGTCCACTCATGCTGGAGGAGGAGAGGGTGAGCCAATCAGTAGTAGGGGTTGTGTTCACTGGGGGAGGAGAGAGTAAGCCAATCAGTAGTAGGGGCGTGTCCACTCATGGTGGAGGAGGAGAAGATGAGTCAATCAGTAGTAGGGGTTGTGTTCACTGGGGGAGGAGAGAGTAAGCCAATCAGCAGTAGGGGGCGTGTCCACTCATGCTGGAGGAGGAGAAGGTGAGCCAATCAGTAGTAGAGGGTGTGTCCACTCATAATGGGGGAGGAGAAAGTGAGCCAATCAGCAGTAGGGGGCATTTCCATTCATGATGGGGGAGGAGAGAAAGCAAGAGGGAAATTTGGGGTGTGTTCACACTTATAATTTGGTTCGCTCAAGCTAAATGCGCTCGCTACATGTGCGTAGCCTACACATGACGGTATTTTGACCAGCTGAAAACTCATGAAGAGCTTATTAAATCTTTAAATTTGTCAAAACAGCGTTAAGAATCCCTTTACCGAACTGTGATGGGCAACATCGTGACTATGACCAGAAAAAACAGATACGCTTACAGGTCGTTTACATGTCTAGTCCGTGTTGCGTTCACATTTCAGTCGAACCACATGAGAGTTCGTTTGGAAGCGGAGCAAGACTCATCTTGTTTAGTGGCACCAGGGTTCAGATGGCAGCGTTCACACACAGCACTAACAGAGCAATCGCGCCAGAGTTCGTTTTAATCCAACCAAACATGCCAAGTGTGAAAAAAACTGTCAAAGAGACATTACGAAAGAAAAACTCAGAGGAATATCACTGGAAAAAGAAGGGTTATGATTAGACAAGAGCTTTAGGATCATTTACATTTACATTTTACATTTTTCAGTCCTGGAGAGACTGAAGCGGGAAGGCCTGATTCAAGCATTTACATGCTCATTTTTTCCCTATTGATGGTATTATTCCAGGTATACACCATCCCTTCATTGGTATCGAGCTCAGTCGGATGGATTTGAGACTTTTACATGAAGCCTTTACAGTCTGATCGAGCCATCAATCCAAACGCCCTATTTGGTTCCATGTAAATGTGGTTAGTGAGACATTTTCTGTGCCTTTGCTTTCAGAAGTAAACTTATTTTCCTATAGTTCTGAGTCATGAACCAAACCAACCTCAGAGATGAATCATTGAACACAAGAGAACAGAATTAGAAAAGAGAACAAAATTAGAAGCAAAAAGGTGTTTGAAAATCATAAGTTCTTATATGAAACATTGTGAATGACATTTCTGAAAGAAACTTTTTGGTCCATTCACACCTAAACTATATTATCGTACAGCAATGGACGATAACGGATAACGATGCAGTTTTGTTTCGTCTACTGCTTTAAATGCTCAAGCTCTTTAAAGACCGGTGGATTCTGATTGGCTGCCAATATTGTTATCATTCATCAGCAGGATGATATCATTAATCTGAGTCTTATAGTTTTGTGGACTTCCCTATTCTCTTAAAATTAGACTTTAGTTGTAGTTATCGTTCATTCTTAGTGTGAATGGGCCTTTACAGTCATTGATTAAAAGTATGTTTTTAATTTGCTGTGAATGAATTTGATGGCTAAACCGTTTTATAAAAATATAAATACATTGACTTTGACGTCACATAATTTCATTAGTATATTATTTACATGCTAAAATCGCTTTGTCTGAGTAGAAAACGAATAGGATTTTACTTCTGGAACTGGATTGTTTTGCTCTCTGAACTTCTGCTCTGAAGTTTCTGGATCCAGGTTTTCCGTTTTTAGGGAGTGTTTGTTTCTGTCTGTTTTCACGGCATGTTTGCTAGCTGGGGCTTGTGTTTTTGTGCGAGTGTGTGTTTGACGCAGTGCCAGTGTTCTTGAGCTGTGTTGCCCAGCTGCAGGGCCCATCGCTGGTATTGGGGAAAAACAATCAGATAAATAGCATAGGAAGCGAGTGGCGGCTCATATGCTCCGCCCCTTCCTGCCGGTTCAGGACGGTCCCCTACCACAAGGGTCAGGATATTTCCTCCCTTTGTGTGCTCCCAAAATGTCCATCACCAACCCACTGAGGTCTGAGGTCTGCTCTCTCTAAAATGTCACCCTTTATTTTGCCTGGGCGCTGTGCTGTTGCTAAGCATGAGGTCATCGCATGACTCCAAAAGCACTGTGATGTCATAGTCCCGTTGACATCCAACATCCAACAAATCCAACCTGGACAACCTTGTGACAACTAGACACAAAATTAAACGTCAGATATACAGTCAGACCAAAAATTATTCAGACACCAGATATAATTTTTGATATATTTTTACTAGTGTGTGAAAACTAATATGTATAGTAAACTAACATATCATACCCAAAAATTATGACTACCAGGAAAATGTATAAAAATTTGGGACCAAAAATGATTCAGACACTTTAACTGACCATGTTTTGCTGAAGTGTTTTTTTTTAATTGCTAATACAACCTTTTTACACCACAGACTGAACCAAATGAAACCACTGCCAAAACCAGTGAAATATAAACTGATTTGATAACTCTGAGTTCTTATCATATTTTTTTACCATTTTCTAAACTTGAATAAACAGTGACGTGAGAAAATGTTGAAGGTGTCTGAATAAATTTAGGTTCGACTGTATAACTATGCAACGTATTCAAATGAAATTCATACTGACTCATGGGACCTGGCAGAAACCACAGAGAATAAACAAGAATAAACGCTTCTGCTAGAGGAACATTTACACGCAGCTTTGTTTGTCAGACAAGCAGAGCATCGCGAGACACAGAGGCAGACAGACAGACGAAAGCCCTCCCTGTGTCTCGCCCAGAGAAAGCAAGACAAAGACTTGTATGAGAGCAGCTTCAGTCTGAAGCTCACGAGCAAACGCTACCAAAACACATTCAGATATTAGGACAAATGTGTGTTTTGATCCTGCAGTCGACATGTAAACTGATCACTGGAGAAGAGAACAGGTGTCGTATAGCAGTTAGCTAAATAAATCCAAACAGAGATGTCCTTCATGTTGCCCCAACGTGTCTTTTGATTTGCCATTTTATCCTACTGTGGTTTAATACTTTATCTGCATAGATTAGTGGTTTTAAACTAGTGGGTTGCAACACAAAAATGTGTAGCAGGTTTGTCCACGATGAGCATGAGATAAGTGTAAATAATACAATATGGCTAACAATACATCCATGCAGAGTTATGATGGCAAAGTAAATAGGTGTGGCGAATTTTAAAAGGGAGGATAAAATGCTGCCCAAATCCCTTCAATGGTCAGATTTCTTGTTCAGCTGGATTCATTTTAATAGTGTTGTATAGATTTGGGCCATATTTTGCATTGGGTCACAATCTGATGCAGCATAACAGCAGCTCACTGTAAAAAAATAGGCTATATGATCAATAAGTTATGACAACATATGTTTTACATTGTTTTAACTCATCGAAATAAGTTAAGCAAAATTTTTTTTATATATATATATATATATATAAGTTATATTCAACAAGTCAGTTTAAAGTTGCAATGACTTAAATTTTTAGGCAGAAACTTTTTTTACAGTGTCTAAACTCAGTTATTTTAGTATCATTATTATAGTATTATAGTTTTTGTTAATATGTTGATACATAAAGTTTTAGTAAATTTGTGTTTTGTCATTTTTATTCGTTTTTAAAAATGTTTTATTTCAGTATTAGCCTACTTAGTTATTTTAATGCTTCAACTTAAACTAAACAAAAATGATAGTCAAACTGTTGCCTTTGCAACTCGATTTAACAAAAATAAGTTAGCGTTTACATTATAGTTTGCTAAACGAACATGTTTTTTATTGCTTTTAAGTTTTAGTTACTGATATTAACCCAGCCCTGTGTGTGTGTCTCTCTCTTGAGCGCACAAGTGAAAGTGTAAAGTAACGGCGGGAACGCGGGCGTGGGGGGCAGGGGCTCGCATTGGGGTCCGGGGCAGAAGAAAAGAAGAGGGATATGGCGCGTAAAGAACGAGAGAAAGAAAGAACGCGGGGTGGCCTCTGCGATGACATCATCCCTCGTTTGCATAAATCTCAGTCTGAGCGCTGATTGGTCACTGGCGGGAGAAACCGAAGCCGCTCGCGCTTTTCATCCTTTTCAATGCTTTCTCTCTCTCGCCCGGTACCGTGTGCGCGTGCGTGCGCGGATTCGCCCAGCGTCGTTTCATTCTCTGCTGCCAGGAGGAGACGCGCGCATCTCTTTATCGCCGGTAGACAGTCAGTCAGAGAGCTTCACAGAGTCTCTGTCAGAGCTTCACTCTACTGGTTTAAATCTCAACATTTGTTGCCGGTTTCGTCTCGATTCGCAGCGCTGACCACCGGGGTTCCGCTTGGAAAGAAACGGGAGGAGACGCGAGTACCGACTGGGCGTTGCTGGAGGAAAAGCGCTTTAAAATTCGGTAAGATTCCACCCTAGAAAAAAATGCGGTGATTAAGCGTTTTTCACTGTGCCAGAACGAATTAATAAATGTCAGTGTCAATTTAACAGATGCGTTTCATTCAACAGCATGATTTACTACTGAATGCATTGATATGTAAATGAATATTTATGAGTTCTTGTTCAGATCGGTCATTATAATAGAATTGCCGGTGGAATAGCCTAAATGAGATCATCAGATGAAAATGCCACTGAAGCGATCAGGTTTCACACCGGTTTGATTTATAGGCTTAAATCTATTGCACGCAACCTGTTTGGTTGTTTTAGCTGTTTTAATGCGTGTTAAACGGCATATATTGTCTTCTTTTATTCCGTGTTGCCTTGTTCATCCTTTCAGTCCGTTTCAATGGTGGATGTCTGGGCGGTGACGCCAAACCCACTCGTGCTGTGGCCGAATTTAATCACGGACAGTCCTTCAGAAAACATATATAGGGCTGACAGAAGATGATATAGAAAATATAATACAGTTTTCATGAGTGTTATGCTTTTTTGTGTGTGTGTGGAACAGATGCAGTGAAACTTTCCGCTCGTCCGTTTACTCGAGCTCTTTTGTTCTACGCCTCCTCCACCACCCGCACGCTCCACATACAATATATTCACACACCCGCTCCATACACAATATATTCACACACCCGCTACATACACCATTTATTCACACACCCGGTCTATTCTTCGGTCTATAGGAGTATATAGTATAAAAACCATAGGCTACCGACTGAATGTACCAGTAGCCTATATGAAGGCTTTATTATAGGCTACTGGATCGTATCAGAATTTAAATATATTTACATATTTAATCCATACAAGTATGTGTGTATCTGCTTTTTAAGTAAAACAAAACTCAACATAATGACCTCATGCAGGCTTAAAAAATAAACGTTCCAATGGGGAGTTTTCGCAATGATTCCATAGAACCATTTTTAGTTCCCCAAAAAACCTTTCATGTAAAAGAAGAACCATTCTTTTCTTAGTTTTAATAACATTTTTAACATCAAACGAATCTTTTTCCACAATAAAGAGCCTTTTGTTTCCGTGGAAAGATTCCATGGATGTTAAAGGTGTTTCATGGAACCATCAACGCTGATAAAGACGAGTGCAACGATACTGCAGGAATTAATTAAGGGACGCAACCTTCCAAAATACTCGCCGGTGGTGCAGTTTTTCTGTCTACACCCTGTTCATTTATACGAGATACAGACTACAGTTAACAACCAGCAGCTCGATATCATCCAATAGACTACCGTGAAGTATTAATATTTCTGCATATAAAAAACAAACAGGAGCGATATCTGACTGCATTATTTTGTTAGAAATGTACTTTGAGTTTAGAGAGGATCCCGAGTGACCTTTTTGCACAGGGGTATTTTTTCGCTCTATGTTGGTATTTTCATTGTTTAGGGCCAGTGAAAATCAACAGGGTGTTTTCTTGCCGTTGCTTTCTTCTCAAATCGCTACGCAATGTGAGTCAAAATGAAGCGTTTCGCAGCAGGTGCAGGTTGGTTTGGCTTCTTCATGCTGCTAAATCTTGGCTTTGTAAGTCAGTTCATCCTATTGTCTTGCTTAATAGTTCCCTACTCTCTTCTCTGCAAACAAAAGGTTTAAGACGGATGCCTCGACCCCCTGAGGCCTTCATCTCACAGCTCCAGATATATCTCTTCTGCTTTTGTTTGGGATATTGTTTATCATTTTAGGGAGGATTAAATGATTCTAGTAATACAGACTATATTTAAGATGTCAGTGTAGGCTATATGAATTCAGAATATGCAAGGGCAAATATCTCTCTAATTATTTCAGATCCATTTTTGTTCCAGTGTCATTGTTCTGTCATATTATGATCCCGATACAATGCTGTGGCTGTCTAACTCCGGCCTACAGGGATTAGGCTCTTGGGGGGTCGGCATTGCCAGCAATTACAAATGTGTCATGGCATGATGGGTAGTGTGACTGTATGAGTATGAGGGGAGGGGGGGGATTGGCTCTGGCTTTGCTAGAGAACAATTTACAGCAAATGACATCAGAAAGGTCAGATCCTCGTTTAAGAATATCTAAAATGACATAAGAGAATGTGACTAATATGCATTATCTGGCCCACCAACGTTTGTTTGCTCACTGTACACTCTTAAAAATAAAGGTTCTTATTGGCAACGTTGGTTCCATGAAGAACCTTTAAGGTTCCACTGAAGTGTCTCGGAACGCGCAGCTTTGTATGATACGTTGACGTTTTCAACTGAAACAGGAAGCTAAGGCAGGACATATTGAATGGCCCCTCCCCGTTTTCAAATAGCCAATAGCGTTTAGTTTACCTCATACTTGACAGCACCATGGAAGCGAATCCTTGTGCTGATGATAAGTTGAATTCAATTGTAGAGGAGTGAATAAATTCTAGTCATTTCAATCTTAACCAACGTACAGTTGGAAAACTAAATAAAACTCAAGTGTTTGAGCAACCGAACACACATCTCCAACTCATATTGCTCTGTGACATGTCAACGGTTGCTTTGGACAGGTGGTATTTATAGCTTAGGGGGCAGAGCTTTAAGACACACCTAGCCAACATTCGGGCAACGTCTTTAAGCGTCGGTCGGCTTAGTTTTTCGTTGTGTCCCGCACTGTTGGCTCTAGTCGGACTCCATCTTGTTTTTTTTGTTGCGATTGAGCATGTAGAATTGGTGTCGGGCCATCGGTGAGAGAGAGAACTCTGATTGGCTGTTCAGATTAGAGAACGAGAATAAAATCGAAAGTGATGAAAGCGAGCAAAGAATTGAAGACTGTACAGACAGAAGACTTATGATTTTACGTCATCTTACCAGAGCATTCGAATGCTTCGTAGTAACATGAGCCGACTGGAATGAATAAAGTGATCAGCGTGATTGATATTCAAAAGGATAAGCAAAAGCTGCTTTGTTTAGGGTTTGTATATCTGCAGTCCTAGTTTCGGTTGATGAAAATAGACTATTGATACCTGCTGATATAGACAGCTACTTTCACACATGCTTGTTGACGGTCGCCTTTAGTTTTTTTTGATGTGTTCAAGCGCAGCTTTTGGTCCGAGACACAGCCGGCGAGAGGCGACAACACAATCAACCGCTAGTGCTTGGACGTCGTCTTTGAGTGTATGGAGCTTAACATCCATGGAACAATCCGAAGGTTCTAAATATGGTTCTTTAGATTCTTAATGTTCTTCACACTGGTTCTTTTAAGAACTGTTTACTAAAATGTTCTTTTAGGAACCAAAAATGGTTCGGTTACACTTTGTTTTAAGGTGACGTAGTTACATTGTACTCACTCAAATAAGTACCGAGTAGTAATATTAATAAACTACATGTACTTACTATAGAGTTACGGTTAGGTTTTATTTACTTACTTACTTATGCCTGCTACCGCTCCTGGGGCATAGGCCGCCAACAAGAGCTCTCCAGGCATCCTTGTCTTGGGCTTTTCTCTCCAGCCGGCTCCAGGTGTATCCAAGTTCTTTGGTATCAGCAGCCAGATCTCGGCGCCATGTATTTCTTGGCCTTCCTCTCTTCCTTTTGCCTTGGGGATTCCAGGTGAGCGCTTGCCTGGTGATGTTGGAAGCTGGTTTGCGGAGCGTTTGGCCAATCCACCTCCAGCGTCGTTTCAGGATCTCATCTTCTGCAGGTCTTCATCTTCAAATAGGTTTTATTTACTTTAGGATTATTTACCTGTACTTTATTTGCATAATTTACTGTTATTACTATACTAAGTGCATGTAGTAACTTTTAACAATGCCACCTTAAAATTTCCAATGGTTCATCTATGGCATACGAAAACACTATTTTGGAGCCTTTATATTTGAAAGTGTAGTGAACACTTACTGTTGTCCCAAGAGGAAGTTACAGTGGTTTTCCTGTGTCATCTGTCGTTTTCTGATAATTCTGCCTCCTCCGGTAAAGATAGCACTCTTGGGGCAGAGCAGTTGTCAGAGGACAGTTGGCTCTGTTTGGATGGGATATTGTGTTGCAGCTGTGGTATTCTGCAGGGTTCGGTGTGCTTTTTTGGGGTGTGTTTTGTGGTTACGGTTCAGCTTTCTGTAAACATGTCTGCTGTGCAGTTGTAGCACTCTTGCTGTGTTAATCTCTGTCTGAGGCAACATTATATCCGAGCAGACATGCAGTCCTGTCTTGATGCATTTCGGTTCAATATCCTTTGTTCTGGTCTTGGCAGATGTCACTCAGTGAATGGCGTCTTTGAGAGTGTCACTGATTTCATGGGGTGCGGCAATTTACTAATGGATGTATCGACCCCGCTGCATTTATAAAGGTTAAAGTTCACAGACAGTGTCTGAAAGTACATATTAAAATAATCCTGAAAACTAGGTGCCATAAGCCTCCATGCAGTGGAAAATATCAACCTACGTTATAAAGGTATGAGGCTAATTTTCCTTCAGCATCCAGCTTAAAGTGTCCATAAAATCTAATTTGGATGTATCCGAGTAAAAATAAACTTGAGTTGTTTGAACAACGCTTTGTGCAAGCATTGTGTGTTTTGGGTGGTTGCATCTCAATTTTCTATTATATTCTGGTCTTCAATATACGTCAGGTTTTTTTTTTCAATCTATGTTATTGCAGTTGTTTGAGGAAAAATAGTCCAGTAATCTTTGTGCTTCTCCTTTAGAGTTTCAGAAGGGATCTCAATGTCTCAAATTGTGCTCAAGATGACAAATCATTAAGGACTCAAACATTTCTCTTCAAATTATTTCAAGATCATGATCTGAGCAGCTTTTATTGGTAAGTTTTTACAATAAGGTCCCATTAGTGCATTAACTAACATTAAATAACCAAATAACACAATTTTTTGCGGTATTTATTAATCTTTGTCAATAAATACACAACTGTCCTTTGTTGTCCATGCTAGTTTTTTAAATAATATTAGAAACTTTTGTTTTAGACAAATAAAATCAAAATGAACTAAAATTAGTTTATAGTTAGTTTTTAAATTTGTTTTTTTTTCTCTACACTGTTAACCCTTGCTGTAAAAAAAGGTCACATTCTGACAGTATCATACCATTTTCCATTAAAACAGTAATCTTACCGTAGAAAACAATGCATTCTGGGTTATATTTGTCGTTTTTTGGGGTTATATTTGTCGAGAAAATTTCCTACAGGAATATACTGTGAATTAACAGCGATCAAAGTCGACACTAAGAGACTGTTTTCCTATACCCTCATTCACTATTCCCTACATTAGTTCACTAATACAGTCCACTTGAATGAAAAGAAGTAAGCAGAATAAGCACCTGATAAGCTCTGTTTCTTTGGTTGTGCATGATGTGTTAAAAAATTATCATTGTAACTCATTACTGTAATTTTACAGTGATGGTACTGTAACACTTTTGATACAGGATTAAACTCTGGATGAGATTAGTGAATGAACAGGCTATATGTTGGTTTTGTCATCATAACTAATATTTGTAATATAATAATTCACAAACCATGTGTGTATGCACAAGTGTTGCATGCATAAACACAGTTCAAGCAGCAAGAGAAAAACTAATGTTAAAAAGTCAAGGGTCAGCATCCCAACTAAAGCAAACACTGATCTCTATAATGGTGACTTCAAACCAAACCATCACTTAATTATCTCACTGCTACTATTTTACTTTTTACTCTTTGTAGTGTGGATTTTCTTGTTGGGTTGAAAGGGTTAACAGTGTAAGATAAAAATACACACCCACAATATGTATTTTAACAGTAATAGACTGTAAGTTATAAAACGGGTATATACTGGCAACACTGTTGTCAGTAGTGTACTGTAAGATTTAGTTTTTTGGTTCACCATTGTGCTGAAGAGTAGAGTCTGTGCTTCAGTCCAGGAGAAGATCTAGAAACATTGATAATATGATGTGTGTTGCTTTATTTGCAACCGCATGTTGTTGGGACTGCTCCAGTGGAAATCCTTTTATGTACAATATCTATTAGTGGTTTCAAATGAAATATGTTCACAGTAATACTTTGCTCACATTATTAGTGCTTTATAAATTTTAGTTAATACATTTAAATGGCAGTTGGTCAATTTGAGGCAGTCGGTTTCTGCAAGTGAAATTTCTTAACTCGGGTTTTAATTTCAGAGTTGCTAGTATTTTACTGTAAAAAAGCCAGGTAAGGTCTAACAGTTTAATGTAGTAAACTAATGTTAACAAATGGAACCGTATTTAGTGAAATCTTGTAATTATAGCTATTTATGTGTATTTTATTTCTAACAGTATGAGAGACATCTGAGAGGTTGATAGTTGCATTAAACAACCAGAGCAATTACCTTTCCTCTGGGATATTATTATTTAAAAGAGTTTTATCCAAAGCAGCTTACAATGTATTTTAGCACAAAAACAGTCTGTTTCGAGCAACCAGGGGGGGAATATTTTTGCTCAAAGCCACAACAGTAAAATGAGAATAGCTTTTGCAGGATTTTGTACCAACAACCTTTGGATTTACTAGCTGAGATCAATGTTTGGTTGTATACAGCTTCATGAAGATTTGCATTTCTCCCACGGGCATGCTATAAAGTTTTATTTGTTGAGTCAGAACAGAGGCTCAGAGTCCATCTGGAAGGTGCCGGTCAGCTGTGAACAGAAGGATAATCCTCTTATAGGTACAGTCATTTCCTGTAGTGTCACTTCCTCCTGTTTGCTGAAGGGCACGTTTATTGTCCAGTGCAGATGACGTTTGTGGCCATGCTGTCCCAAACAAACACACACTATCAGATGCCATTGATCGAATCCCCCACCAGCTGGACTTTATCAGCTCTTATGTAATCTGGCTCTTTAGCTTTTTTTGTGCTCACAGAAGATAATAGAATCGAGCAGCTCCTCAAATTACAAATTAGTTAAAAGGCCCCCTTGCGCCCAAACCTCCCAATTTCAGTATGTCCACATGTTCTGCTAATGCACTTCCCATCTGTCCTGCGACCACTGCACTTTCTCTTTCTGATCAATATCCTTCTCTTCTCATAATTTCTCCTCTAATTCTCTTCGCCAGGTGGCATGGTACACATGCTGGCGCACATATCTGGCCCGTGTGCTGTGTGCATCCCGTTGTGCGGGTGTCCATCGGAGGATCGCACAGGATTAGCATCATGCTTTGTCCCAAGTTAACAAGCTCTGTCATGTGTTAATCTCCCTGTCCCCAGGGGACCGAGCTGGTCCGCCGCTGGTTGCAATGTTCCTCGCTGCGGTGGACAGAGGTGCTGGTCATGTGAACCTTCTCTGGCGTTGTGTGTCAGACGGATGCACAATTTGCTGAATTTTTTATTTGAACAGTTTGATTGCATTTCTGAAAAAATGACAGTGTTGTTTTATGGGCCTTTTACAACCGATGCGTTCATGTTCACAAGCCACAAGATAGACTGAAGCAACATACAGTAGAACAGAAAAGTTATTCATTTGCTATGTCGTCTTAAAAGCGTGACTTTTATGGTACGAGATGCGTGACATGACAAACAAAAATATCTCTGACTTTCATTCGGTCCAACTGGGAATTCACAAAATCACAGATTTTGTGGCGGTAAATGCCAGAATTCTGTAGAATGCCTTATTATTTATGATGCTAGCTATACAATAGAAAAAAAACCTAAATGTAGATAGAATGTTTATTTTGGCATTCCCAATTTTGTAATTTTTTGCATTTAAAGACTTTTTAACATCAAACATCATTATATTTTTATTCATGTATGTTTCTTTATCACACTAATGTGTAAATAACTTTAAGTAATACTGCATTTTTTAAATTATATACAGGTTAAAAAACAAAGTTTCTTGGGAGAAGGCAAAAGTTTTGCACACAAACTCGATGTTTCTTGTCAAAAGTTTTGTAGTAGAGCACAATAGTTTTGGTGAGCAGACACAATAGCTTTTTCCATCACAATGTCCCCTTTAGGGATTTTAAAAGGGAGAGAAACACAAAGTTTCTTGGGGTTCTTTTAGGTTTCGCAAGTTAATGTACAATTTCTTGGGGGAAGGCAAAAGTTTTGAGTGCAAACACAAAGTTTCTTGGAGGTAATGAAAAAGTTTAGCAAGAGAGTGCAAAGTTTCTTGGGAGAAGGCAAGTGTGTTGCGGTTTCTTGGGGGGGGGGGGGGGGGGGGGGGGCAAATTCCATCACATTGTCCCCTTTAGGGTCTCAGTACAAAACAGCCAGAATGCTTCACACATCCAGCACAAACGGTCTATAAGTGTCCCTTTGTAAGTCACTAATCTGTTGCATCTCAGACAGTCGTGGAGTGTGTCACTCCCAGGCATAGCATATGTTCCAGAAACCTTACGTAAATCTTCCTTACAGTACAGGGATTACCTGGATGCTGTCCAGGTGTCTGCCACAGGAGTAATTGGTGCCTCAGGCAGGAAAAGCTTCTTCAATCACAGCTAGTTTATTCTCGGTTTACCATTGGTTTTGTTTCCATCAAGTCCCCTGAGGGTAATGGTCTCGAAGTGGTTTCTTACAGCCTGACGTCACTACCTTCCTTTCCTCGGTCTGATTGCGGATTGCACCATTGAATGGGTAGATCTGTTTGTTTTTGTGTGTTGGACGGAGTGGCTTCCCAACCTTTGGCCAAGGGTGTTTTGGGAATGCGCTGGCCGCGATCGCAATCTCCACAGCGGGGGCAGTAAAGTGGCTTTTGTCTGCTTGGACAGCGGCGGTCCTGTCATGCGCCTCCTTGTGTTTCTATCCTCTTTTCACTCCTCCGCGAGGGCCACCCCCCCAACAATCCCTTCTTTGGTGACTTGTTTCATTGCAATGCACCTCGGGCCGTCCAACTTTATCTCTGCGTGTGTGTGCCGTATAATGGGCTCAGTCAGAGAGTCATGTGATCGGCGTATAGAGAGGGAACCAGTATCTCCACACAGATGCGTCTAAGACGCCGTCCGCTCTTGAGTGCTATTATGTAATTGTGTTTGTGTTATGGACACCAACGTCCAATAGACTATTCATGGACTATTCATGGACTCATGAAAGCGGTTCTGTGACGCAGGCCTCAGTCACACCTTGAGTCTGTCTTTTGCTTGTGCCGCTGTAGAGAAGGCTAGCATTATATGATGAATGGAGGGATTGAAGTACTGTTTTGTGATTAATTTTAGCAATGAACATTTTATTTAAAAATTTTAAACATGGTGAATATATATTTTTTTTTCTGGCCATTGCTTGTGTTTTCTGATATGCATAAAATTAAACAAGAATTTTAAACCTGGCTTTCAATGATTTCTGTTTTGGAATGCAAATGAGTGCATATTTAATTAGATAATGCCTCATTTGCATATTTTTTTTCCTGGCCATTGAATGTATTTTCTGATATCCGAATTAAAAAAAAAAAAAAATAAACCTGGCTTTCGATGATTCTGTTCTGTTTAATTTGATAATGCCTCATTTGCATACTTCAATGTAACGTTTCAGAAAACTTTTAATTTAATAACTCTTCAATTTAGACTGGGGTCATAAGATTATAAAATATTATTAAATGGAGAAAGGAGATTAGAGAAAGAAATTAGATTTGAAGGAGGAAACAAAAACCTCTTCAATAACTAACAGTGAGCATAGCTATCAATTTACTAAGAAATTGTCATACATTTGATTTTTTTACCACTAATGTGCCCTGTAAATCAATTTATAGCGTTACTGTATTTGGTTACTCCCTGCTGTGCCTTTACATGGATTTTATTAGCATATGAGATTTGAGGTGAGGTTTTATTCTTGCTTTCTGAATGCGCAGAAGATGCCTGATAAATTTGATTACAGATTCTCACTTCTTTGACCTTTTACTCTTCAGCGTATTTCTTAACCAACAAACTGCCCTTTTCCCGCCCCGCCCCGGCGAGGAGCCCCGGTGCCCCTGTTTGTGGTGGTCCTTTCTGAATAGAGCCAGTGTTCCCTTGTTTTAGACTGATAGACAGGAGTTGAGGGAGACTTCTGCAACCTCCGGAGGGCACGGGTGGGGGGGGGGGGGTCCGAGGGTGCATGAAGTTGCTGTACTCAAAATAAAAATACTTAGGCCTAAATATAAGATTTTTATATATTAAATAGAGGTGGGCATAGATACAATTTTTAAATCTAGATTAATCTCACTGTAATCTTGGAATTAATCTAGATTAATCTAGATTAAAATGGCTCATTTGAATTCTGCCGAGGGCATTGAGAATATATGTGCTACCCAAATAATGACTAAAAGTAAGTCTTTGGAATAGTTCGCCTCGCGTAGGGATGTGAATTTCTGCCAAAAATGCCATTCGACAATAGAAGAGCAAAAGTTGAATATCGTACAAAAAAAAAAAAAAAACGCACACTCGCAATGACAGAAAGGGAGGCCAATTTCATCTTTAGCGATTTGTCATCAAACAAACTGTTTATTAATTGAACAAGTAACATGTTTTCGTAGTTTTTTTTTTACATAGTAGGCTAATTAGAAGAAGAAAAAAACAATAAGCACGACATAGCTACAGTCCGTTTTTGCATCGCCAAACCAGATGCTCGTTAGATCGAAAAATAATGTGATGTGATGATAATTTTATGTGAACCTGCCTTTACTGGCAATAGCCTCCTCCTTTTTAAACAAATTAGTTTTCAATCATTGTAAACTATTCGTGTGACTATGCCCCTGCGCAATACACACACATTACCGCGGGATGGTGGGTGTTCATTTCATAAACTGTACAGAATGGTAACGTTAGCTTATTTAACCTGTTAACCTTTGCCAGTGCGCCGACGCTCTGAAGCGGTTTTTTGTAGCCTATAAATTAATGTATGTCCAAAAAACGGATAATGTCATACTTTTTAGTAGTGCTATCGTGGCGTAATAATCTGTTTGGTTGTAAAATGTATTACCTGAATGAAATGAAATCGAATATATCGTCCTGTGGAATCATTCATTCACAGACAGCATATGAAAATGTTCAACTAATAAAGATCTTCATCGCTGCCAAAAATATGATGCATTTAAAGATTTGCTTTCACTAGACTAAACTGTAGATCCACGGCCATCCAACGCTCTTGATGTTCTTAAATCTTCCTGTTACGACTCCGTGTCGAGTGTGATTGAATGCGCTTCAGACGATTCAGTGCGTGAGGAACTGAACAGATCATTCAGACTGATTCGCGAACCGATTTAGATCTGCCAACTAGATTGATGAAGTCTTTGAACAGAATCGACTCAAAAGAGTGATTCATGTGTAAATTGAGCCCATACAAAGATACAGCGCGCTTGGAAAAAACTCATTTAACAACATGTAATTGCATTAAAATGAAGTAACGAGAGGTACGTCGCCCACCGTAACATGTAAAAGTATACACCTTGTTCCCTGACAGGAAAATACTCTGCTGCGCGATCTGTGACAGTAGGCGCGGCGTACAATTATGTAAAATAGACTAGGCTACACATGGAATTTCTCAAAAATATAACGATGTTCGAAAAAGCTATTTTATGATCCCAACCCAACTTTGAGAATAGATTAACGGCGATATTTTTTTTATCGCCTGATAAGAGTCTCACGTTAACGCAGCACGTTAACGCAGATAACGGCCCACCACTAATATTAAAAAATCCATCAATTTTTACTACATTTTTTTAACAAAACAAACTAATAATCTAAATGTAATGCATTGTCAGTCATACATACATTTCTGCACTCAAAAAATCATATTTGCGTTGGAGAAATTGTACGTTTTAATAAATATCATAACATTAAGTTTATAAGTTAGTGTTATTAGTAATAAGTTAATTTATTAGTTAAAACTGTGTTTGCCAAATGTATGGAAAATATATATGGAATTCAAAAGCATGAAAAACCTTACACATTTTTTAAGTGCAGTATTATCTGAGCGGAGGCACAATGGAGAATTGGCCGGACAGATTTGATATGTGAAATACTAAACTGTGGCAAATGACAAATTAGTCAGCCCTCTGAGTATACGCCAAATCAGAGGCCCGCCGCCAACAACGATGTCCCCAGTGCATGCAAACGGGCCGGGAGAAGCCATACGATTCATGCAGCATCTCGGCGGTGTGCAAATTTGTGCTTCATCTCGCACAATCTCTCCATTGATTGGGATTCAAGGGGGGTAAAAACATTTCCTATTGTGAGTTATTCAGATTTTTGCAGTATTCTTGTCCTTCAGTTTTTGGACATGTGGGTTTGGCCCGGAGTGGCTAAAGCTAAGATGGCATTAGCCTGTTAGCACCTACTGTGCCGCAGTGGTAATCTGATTGTGAGAAGCGAGCTTTGCACACTGGGGACTTTTTAAGGCACAATGCAGTACTTAGAAATGCATTTATGCATGCTTGCATGCACATGGCTGTGTTGTGCATTGCCCTCAGATAAAGAGGCCAAAGTGCATTTTGCCGTTACAATGCGGCGGTGACCCGATTAGCATGAGAGTGATCTGCGGTTCAGCGGCGGGACAATTAAAAGACTGATGCGCCGTCGCTGGAGACCTGCCAAAAACACTGCTTCTAGAAGGTATGCAATGTTTGTTTACATCATATGTGGGTCTATGGGGGATGAGTGCTTCTTGCCCGGCTGCTGTTAAGAGTGGAGTCATCCCTTCAGGAGCATTAGGATCCTGCACAGGTATTGGTTACGATAATTGGATGAGGCATTAAGCATGAGCAGTGTGAAGGTTCGTCCCTGAGAGTGACGGAGTGTCGGTAAGAGGGTTTGTGCATAAGAAGGTTTGTAGGTACGATGGGTCTTATGTTTGTACGGTCACAAAGCCACCATATTTACCTTTTCTGTTTGTTTTCTCTCCATCTCGTGCTCCCTAGAGCTGGGTTTTATATTAAATGACATCGTGTTTATCACAAATATTTTGTAGCATGTTAGGATTATATCTTATTTTTACTCAAAGGCCCCCCATTTTCTAACACAATATTCGAAGGCCTCCACCATGTAGGCCCCCTATTTATTTAATACACCTATAGACACATTGGGTATTTCTGCAGTAATTATGACAAAGCTCCTTGTTTTTAAATTTATTAACAATCGGGGAGCGCTGACACATTAACCACGATTAATTTTGGGATTTCAAAAGTTTCAAGAGATGTATGTTCTTCAATAAAAATTAGTTATTGAGCGATGATAAAAAATAGATATGATTTCAATTTTTTATTCAGGTAAGAGATTAAACCTTTACTTTTTATTAGTATACTTCGTAGGTCATCAGAAGTCAGATCCTCCCCCCAGAATTAGATGGACAGCATAGGCTGCTGACCCCCCGGGTCACTATTGTTTACATTTAGAGGAAGCTGTCTATATCCCTCAGCAGGATCATTAAGGTCATAAGGCCATGTGATGGTGAGTGTTTTCCTCTCGGAAGGAGGCTGTTTCACTCCTCTAATCTCTTCAGCTCTCCACCACCTGACGTTCTTGCATCTGATTCTCATCTATCATTCCAAACTGGATCAATAGCAAGAGAAAAACAGTCAGAAGGGGTAGAGCGGATGCAACAAAGCCTGTATTTATAAGCAATATTAAAATAGAGAGATGTGATCTAGAGGTGTTTTTCATCAGGGAAAACAGCTTTTAAGCTCTCTGAGGTGGAAGTGATGTTGCATGTGGTTGAGTTTGTTTAAAAAGCTAAAACCTTTGAATTTCTTCATTACAAACTAATGCATTATTTATTCCGACCATAGTTACTTTTTGTGATTGCGTAGTTGGGTTCATTTAGGCATCTAATAACATGGCAATTGCACTATGATCCGTACCAAAATAATCAGTCCGAGATTGCCTGAACAAGGTCATCCTGGCCAGATTGAAAATGAACAATGTAGTGGTTCACTTTTGGTGAGAAAGCAAACCAACCCAACGAACCAAACTATCATAATTCATAATGGGAAATGTGGTGGGTAAAAAGCAGCACTGTCTGATTCTGAGCATGTTAGTTATTGCAGTTGAAAACTGAATCAAACCAAGACAAATATGTGTCATTGTAACAATTTAAGTCCCTGTTTTGGAACAAAGTGAACAATCTGCAGGTCTGAAAAATTGTCTCTATTGTTCATTTGCCACGTGAACAGTTGTTTTCAAGTCAATGTGGTCATTGTCAATGTCATCAAGTGCACAATTCCTATCAGTAACCGATGGCCATAGATAGATCTCTGTCTAAGACATAATATATCTTTTCATGTCTATTTTCTCATATCTGGCAGCATATATGAATTGGTTTCTTTCCCCGGGGCTTTCTCTCTCTTTTCCATTACTGTCTCTGTCCCCCTCCCCCAAGTTTCTCTCATTTGGGATGCTCAGCTGCCTGGACCATCTGTGTGAGGACTAACTGAGGAGATTTTGTAATGGGCAGAATGAGTCTGAGGGGTGGAGAAATGAATGTCGACCTCAGAAAGCACCCCAACCCCCCCCGGAAGATTATGGAATATAATGAGGGCGAGGTGTCCGGTGACACTGATGTCCGACTTATGAGTGTGCGTTTTCAGTGTTACTCTTACTCAGTCATTTTTTTTCCCATGCTCATTTGAGCCAAGCCACTTCCTCTTGTTGGCCTCTTCCACTGGATGAACTTTGCTGTGGAGCTGGTGCTCTTAAATCATCCAAACAACATCTGCGTCAGTAAGGCATTGTGGGTAATGCATCTGGCATTGCTGCTTTGCTAGTAGTTAGCAATTAGAAATCCCCCCAAAGGGTTTTGAAAACCCAGATATTTTTTATACAAGAAATGGCACCAAAATAATCTTAGGATGGATATCTTGGCAAATGTAAAACTGTATTAATGACAGCTGTAATCGTATGCCAACCATCACGCCTAATAGCTGGAAACATCATCTTGTGTGGCTTTAATTCCATTTGGTTACAGTTTAAACAGATCCACAAGCTCTGAATCAGCTGTTGTTTTCCCTCGGCACAGCAGGTTATTTACCTCATTCCTAATCTCTTTCTTAAGCGGTTTCTTCAAGCATTTGCATGCTAACCAAACGTGACTCTTTATCTGATTGTTCTCTTAAGTCCGTCCGCCAGTGAGAGGGGGTACAGATTTCTGTCTTGCTCAGACTTGTTTTTTATTGTCTGAAGTCTCAAATCAGACTATAACTCTTTTGTTGCTTTTATTTTCAGGTCAATTTTAGGCCGTCTGATAGCAGTAGACTCCAACTAGTGCACTGAGTCCTGGGTTCCTGATTTCTCTTCTGCTGAGACGGACCTCCAGGACTAGGACAAGATGAAACCGGATGGTGTTGACACAGCAACAATGGAGCCAATGGAAGCATTAAATGCAGGTCCTGCGATCGAGGTGGCACCAGTGGGTGAAGCTCAGGACCAGGCTTTGCCCACAATGCAAACAGAAGGTGAACCACAGCCAACAGAGGCACTTTCAGCAACCAATAAGACTGGAAAGGACAAGCCTGCAGACCCCAAAGCTAAGACGAAGGCTCCTGCCAAAGCAAAGGCACCCACTGCTGGTACCAAGACATCCACGACCATCTCCCGTCCCACCACTGCTCAAAGCCGTCTAACAAACGGGGCACAGAAGTCGCATGCTAATGGTGTCACCCAAAAGACCACAACAGGAGGCCTGGAGAAGAAAACATCTACCACTTCTGCTCCTAAAAAACCAGTTGGCTCCACTACTGCACCCACAACCAAGACCCCTACCAAGGTGGCTGAGAAGAAGCCAATGGGGACGGCGAGACCTGCCAGTACTCCAGCCAATGGCGTGAAGACAACAGGGACAGCGCAGCCCATCAAGAAAGCCCCTGCTGCACCAGCTAATGGCCTGAAGTCTAAACCAAAAACTACAGGTAAGTCAGAATAATTATCTGAGCTGCTTGAATCTTAAAGTTCAATGATCTTTAGAAGGTCTCTAACCCTTCTCCTGGAGAGCTGGGCTGTGTTCGAAATCACCCCCTATACCCTTAAATAGAGTCCAAAACCATTGTCGACATTATCGAGTGCACTCATTCAATCCCATAATGCATCGCAATAACGAGTTTACTACTGATGTATACTCAACATCTAGATAAAACCCATAATGCACTGTGAGGGTTGTGACAAATTAATTCCTACGTCTTGAATCATACATCCATCCATTTTCCAAACCGCTGGTCCAATGTGGGTACAGCGTAATATCATACAGGTATAAATTCAGGCATGATACAATTGACTGTAGTTTAAGATTAATTAAGGTTTATACATGCTTGTGTCCATGACAGAGTTTGAGATAAATCTTTTCACTTTACTACTAGAGCCGCCAGCTTGCTAAGTTTCAAATGATTATTAAACAGCAAGCACAAACCTATCCAAAAGCGGCACTCAGTGTGCCCTATTTTAACGATCTGAGACGCAAGTATCAAACGCAAAACGCAAGTAACTTTGTGGGCGGCTCTCGGGCGCTGTTGCTATTATACCAGCGGGATAAATGACTCTTACGCCCGACGCAATCTAAAATGGGTTGGTCTGAAGTAGCTACATTACTCATAGGTGTGGTTTGGGCTTAACATGAAATAAACCAATCAGAGCGTCATCTCACATTCCCTTTTAAAATCAGGAGCACTTGTTCCATGGCGGATTGCTATTATGATGGCAGATTTGCCAGAAGCCGTTCAAGGCCGAGGAGACTGACGTTCTTGTCAGAGCCATAAAAGACAGAGAAGTGACATTGTATGGGGATGGGAGAAACCCATCCAAATTAGATTTGGTTAAACAGGCATATAATAATTTGGGTATTTAAGCATATATAAGCTAGATTTATGCCTATTTTTTCACATCTTCATGGACACCACAATGATTTCTCTCGTGTGGTAATATTTTTCCTTGTAATTATGTATGGTTTGAAAAAATGGGAACTGCTGCGTCTGTGTAAATGAGAGAAGCAAAGTGTATGCACGTTGTGCACACGCTACATTATGGCCAAGCATGCAACCTTAAAATAGCATCTGAATAACGCACCACTGACTGTAGACTAGTTTTTTCCTGGTCTGTGGCGGAATTGTTTTCTGAAAAATAGCACCAGGGAACCTTCATCTCCAGTCCTACTCCAACACACCTGTAATTTCCAAGTAACCTTGAAAACCTTGATTAGCTGGTTCAGGTGTGTTTGAATCAGCAGGCTGTTGTTCTCCAGAAAGGTGGTTGGAGACCCCTGTTGTAGGTTAGATTTTTTTCAAGAAAGCAATTCTGGTGGAACATTATCAAATTTCCTGTCTGTATTTGTTGTTCAATGCTCTTATACACCCGTACCATCATCCTTCACTCTAGCTCCAGCTTCAAGGCCCGCCACTGCATCCAGCATAAAGACCGGCACCACTGGCTCTCCCAAACCTGATAAGCCACCCGTCGCCAAGACAACCAGGTAGGCGTCTCATTGGTTGAGCTCCCAGCCCTTGTTTTGTAGATTAGAATTCCGCTATGTGGGCCATTGCAGTAGCTCATTCTCTTCCGAAGTCCTTCAGCCATTGCTCATTCAGCCTCACGTTGCAGCCTACATCTCTCACAATCACTACTCTTCATTCACTGAATACTTAAAGCATTAGGCATCAAATCTAAGCCTGAACAGGAAAGAATTTTATTTGCTTGGAAATTAGCTGGCATAGTCCTCAAATTCCTGATTAAAAAAAAACTGTGAGAGGGAACTCTCTCACGATTGAGAGAAAGTTTAGACTCTACCCCGAAAGTCTCCATGATTGACCAACAGTCTCGACAGTTTCACACAATGAGATGCTGATATAATGCAGGTCTCCCTATATCCAGGACAGATGCAGAGAGGTGTTAGGATTGGTTATCATGTAGGTCACAATCTTAGTCATGCTGGGAATCACAACATTGAGCTCACTTGAGCCGTTTTGAGATGCCTGCAGACAGCCATGAACAGTGAATGAGTTTTTTGTTACTTGTTTATATGAGGCAATGAGGGACATCCTGAGGCCTGTAAAGGAGCTCAGACTCATGATTTGTGTGGATGGGGGAAATGTTTGTAACATGTGAACTTTTGTAATGTGATATACATATTTTTTTGCAGATCTCTTTAGATTTTGACAGACATTGATTACCTTCTGTTCCTTAGAATAAGTTTGTAGTGTTTTCCCCCCATTGCTTTTAAAGTAAGGAAAAAAGGACAAAAGTGGGTCTGTCAAAGATATCTTCTGGAGGTTTTAATGGAATGAATTGCTGTTTTAGTTAGTTAGTAGCCTTGAATCATTCTGTGTAAATTATGAGTAACCTAGCAAAGATGAGTAAACCAACAAAAGACAAATAGATAAAATAATAAAAAAAAGTTGCCTACAATTTGTTTGATTAATTTGATCAAATATGTTATTGATATTCATGAAAAAGTCAAAAATAGAGCTCTGCCACAACTCCTCCCACATCATACAGCTGAACAGGAAGTTTATTTCAAGATGAATGGTGTTTAGAGAAAGAAAGCTGCTGTCTCAAACACAGTTTACATCACATGCTGCTTGAAAAGGAAAGACAGTATAAATGACACTATCAGCACTGCAGTATATTCCAGCACTGGGTTTAGGAAAGATAATCTGGGGAATCCATCCTGAGCCTTTGTTTTCTGTCTCTTCCTCATTATGACTGTAAGCTCAAACACTAAAGGGCAGCAAAAAGGCCTCTTGTTGTCCAATTAGTGCAGGAGTTTGTGTTTATATCGTTATTTTGACCCTGTGGGCATCTTCAAACTAACACGTATTTAATGCTACCTCAGGCCAAGGAAGATAAAATTTGTGCAGTTGAGCAGCATGGCAAAACTTTTTTTTTGAGGGCAGTGTCTTAATATTAATGCTTCACAGTCCAGTAATATATGACTCAGTTCTGGGCGCAGCACTTTTTTTCTTTGCATTTGTGTGTGTGTGTGTGTGTGTGTGTGTGAAGAGTGTTTGTGCAGTGTGCATATACGCCTTCAGCAGTAGAGGTTGTACAGGGAATTCTGCATCTACTGTACCTACTGGATTTTAAATAAATAAAATATGTCTTTGGCATTAATGGTGTGTGCTTGCCACCTAAAACTTTTACATTGCTACATAAAATATGTAGGATTGCAGTTTCTACTAGCGCTACCAAGCAGATTTGCAAAAAAACAAAAAACAGTTTCCAAACCATTCTTCAATGTCGCAGTTGGACTGCTGAACTAAATAATATTCTACACTTTTCAGACTGAGATCAAGAGAGCAAGTATTTCAACATTAAGAAAAAACAGCAGTTTTAAGGGGTCATGTTCAAACAGCGTTGGAGGATAAAAGCAGTGCAAAGACGAATGCAAGTCATGCTAGTTGCACTAATGTAGCGCAGACATGAAAGAACTGGCCAGGAATATGAATAATTTTTGATTTATGTCGTAACGCAACCTTAATGGATGAGCTCTTTCCTGATGATGATGTCATACTGATGTAAGAGCTATGGGCTAGTCGGTAAAGGGTGCGTCTGTTGCTAAACCATTTCTCATAAATTAATTTCTCTCGTTCTTTGTCCTTCTGGGTCTCGTTCATTAGTTTAGTTCTCCAGAGAGATGTTTTATTGCAGGCATTGCACCTAATCTCGAAATGGAGCGTGCCTGTCTCTGAGTGCCCAACAGCCAACTTGATAGATGCTTTACAACACTTCAGTGATTCTGAGTTTGCTGCAGCGCTTACGTGTTCTTCGCTTGTCTGAGTTCTGCATCTTTCTAGGCTGTGCTGTTCACTGGTGTCCTGCTCCTGCAGTTTGACATGGCTGTTTTCTGGACATGCACATTTGTCTTCATTATTCAGTCTAGCTATGAGACTCTGTGGCCTGAGCTGATTATGTTTAAATAGTTTCCTTTCCTCGAAATTTAAAAGCATATATAGTTCCCACCAACATGAAATATTCATTTACTTAATTTCATGTTATTTCAAATCTGTATGACTTTATTTCAAGGGAAACAAAAGGAAGACTTTTTGTAGAATGGTGTATAATGAAACTGAATGGAAGCATTATAAAATAGTCTATTATAAGATATTCTTCAAAGAGCCACCTTTTGTTTTCCACAGAAGAAAGTCATATGGTCTTTTCGGTAGGGCACAGTCTGAAAGGCACTAAAGAAAAACAAAATGGCTGCGTGTGCTGTCTAGTTAGTGCAGGAGTTTGTGTTTACAGGCATCTTTGATTTGATGCATATTTGCTGCCGCAAGCCAAGAAATCACTGCAGATGTGCACATTACGATGTATGACTCAGACCATTTTTGCTGTTGGGGTAAAATACATAAATCAAATTTTATTCAAATTAACGACTATTAAGCTAACACAGCAAACTGACACGCAGGTGAGTGCCAGCAGGTATACGCATTTTCATCAAACACTGCTGAATCACAGCTTTACTAATGCATTGGGATTCACCCTGAAGGGACGTGAACCTCTTTATTGAGGTTAAAGAGTCCCTTCAGGCCAGAGTGCCTTATTAAAATCTCATCAGCCGTACTCTGCCAGTCACTGGCTCAGGAGGAGGTTGTCATCCTCATTGCCGCCATGGCTTCAGGGGAAGTTGTGTCACTCACAGATATAACAGCAAGTTAAACAGTGTTTATAAACCAATAAGACTCCAGGCTTCTCCGTCGCTCACAAATCATTACAGTGCCATCTATAAAATGCTTGAATGGTGCGCCATTAGCTTGAAGCAAGTCACGCAAATGCATGTGTGTCAATTGTTTTAAGCTTCGTTGCATTTTTGGGTTGTAATGTGCATTGTATTTGCCCCCAACCATGACACAGATCTGACGGCAAATTACACTCAAGTGAGGATAAAATGGAAAGCGGTGGCCTAGTTAGTTTTTTTTCTATTAGGGAAATAGTTTACTCAAAGATGATAATCAATGGCATTATTTACTCACCTTAATGTTACTCCAAACCCGTATGACTTTCTATATTTTGCAGAAAATTAAAAGATAAGCTTGCAGATTTTCAACGGAGTGCATGTAAACGAACAATGTGTACTCTTTTTCGATATTACCTGCACCCAGATATCACTGTTTATTTGTCAGCAAAAATGTTTTAACAGCTCCAGGGCTTTTGTTAGAACTACAGCTTGAACTTCCACATTTTTGTATTCCTGCCCATGGACATTCAGATCGATAGAGGAGTGTGCCAAAATCAAAGTGCATTGTGGGTTGGACGTTTTTGGTAAAAGAGAATACCACAACAGCCCCTTTTCTCAGTTTTCTCTAGTCACATAGCACCAGTTTTAATATTTCTTCATACTTCTGCTGCATAGACACACAAGTTTTATTAAAAATCGATCTTGACAGTGGTAAATTACCCCTTTTTTATGTTATTTGACCAGGGCTGTTAGGTTCCCGAAAGGACAATAAAGTACCACCAGTGTGCTATTAACGTTCCATAAAAGACCCAAATAATATAGTGCACAAGTCATATTAACTTTTGTTATGCTGCCTCATTGTATCCTTTTTGGAGCTTGACAGTTCCTGGTCACTGTATTCTTCTAATTCTAATTGTATTTGGTTTTTGTTTCTCTTTCTGTCCCACACTCTCGAACTCATTCTCTGTCTCTTGTGTTCACAAGAATGATGCTACTGCTAATCTCTCCGAGCTCTCTTCCTAAACTGAGTCATCCTGTCACTGTAGATTATACATATCGGTTTTATGTTTGAGATTAAGAGGAAGACTTTTATAGAACCTCTCGTTCACTCTCTTTTTTTCTATTGCTCATTTGCAGTCTTCATGTCATAGTGCATTATACTTCCCTACATTAGTCAAAAAATTTCCCCAATGTTACGTTAAATCATTATTTATTTTCTACCTGTTATATGACGACTCTTTGATTCCCACTTGCTGTGTCTCTTTACTATGGTCTACTAAGTATGACTTTTTGATGCTGGTAAAATCAAGGAAGAGATGACTCAGTGTGAGAGAAAAAGCATTAAGGATCCAGGTACAATATTTGGGGCTCATCATGATTTGTATGATGATGGCTTCTATTTTATATTGACAACTAAATAATATAGATTATATATTATTAAATATATTGGCCATCCTTAACTGTTAAATCTGAAAATGTGGTTAAAAAAGAACTGAACACCTTCTTTATGTACCGTACACAGGCCTAATTATCAAGTTGGCTCAGAGACTAATGTACTAATCCAGGTTGTGAGCTTAAGTACGTGTTTTTGAAAAGTGAAACTAGGTCGAGGAGCTACAACACAGCACTGTATTAATTCATGTGTGGTTTTCTCTGTCAGGTTTATCTGTTTATAGACTTGCCCTCTTTGTTCCAGAACTTTCACTGCTGGATCTCTCTCTCTTTTGCTCACCCGCTCGCTCCCTCACCTGATACTCCATATGTAGGACACCACAATTTTGTAACATCTCATCCCTGCAAGTGCTTTGCCTATATGAAATGCGTATTGTATAGAGCATGTATTTTAGCGAGATCCATACTCTTTTCCCGAGTGGGATTTGCATGGTTATTTTTACTCATCACAATGAAAGATTTACATGGTGCTCGCTGTGTCTTATCGCCCAGTCTCGTGCTCTCTAGCTCTTTATTTAGAACAGGAGAGACACATGCAGTGGAGCGTAGACAGAGGAAATCAGAAGCTCCTGCCAGACCCACAGGATGTAGGTTACTTTACTCAGACTTGACCTGGAGAAGTATTGAGTCACTGGCGTGTGCCGAGTTTAACTCATACTAGACCAGAGTGGACATATAGGCCTATTAGATCACTTTCTCAGGGAAAAAAACATGTATTACCACTGAGTCAGGCACCGCAGGATAGAAGAGAGGCATTATGGGGGATAACTGGGGGATGGGTTTTCTTGAGGAGAATGTTTTTGCTAGTATTAACATTGCTCCAGGTTGTGTTCCGGTGCTACCTGTCCTGGCCTTCTGTGCTATGACTAACAAACCTCTGTCCAATGAGTCACTGCTATTGATGGGATATATGGCCCATCACCCACAACTAAAATGTCATACGAAGAGGAAGATGGAATTTTTCTCATACACACTCGTATCAGAACTTCTCTGTGTGATCTTTCATTCTTCTGTTTAACTGCAAGGGGTCTTTGTCCTAGCTGGTCATGAAAGCTCAACTGAAGTCTCCTACCACACAGTTTTGCTTGCTAGGAGCAGACCTAACCCTCTGAGGTCTAAGGGGTTTTTGGGGTTCTTGAGGTGTTTTGACATGCTCTGACATTTGTGCTTTTTTCAGTTATTTATAAACATGTTAATGGCAAAGATGTAAATTCACTCTATATAACACAAACAGGGCTACCGTAATATGTGAGCAACATGTATGTAAATGTTTGTATTTTTTAGAGAATAGTGTTTATGCGTGGTTATTGAAAAAACTAAAACTTAAAGTGTCTGAAATAAGGCCACAAAACACATACTAAATATGTGTCCACAAGACTTTTGACAAATGAGTGTCGTTGCCTAGAATTTTTGCTTCAAAATGATCTGAAAATCATCCTGCCTAATCATTTACACAAAACAATACATTGATTTAAATTTTATAAGACACCTTTTGTTTGGAAAGGCAATATGCGTGGAGGCGTGTTCACACCTGAGAAGACAAAGGATAATGTGCCACATACATAATGAGCTGCATATTAATTAGCCTTTCACACAGGTGTGTCACAGGGTCCCAAAGAATGCAAGGACAAAGTAAATTATCTATGTATACATATTTTTGACAAAACATCATACTATAGTATATTTAACTATGAGCAGAAATTGGTGAACAAAAGCGTACGTATTTAATGTGACAGTAGTCTTTTTTTACAGTCAAAACTTTATAATCTATCCAAAACTAATCAAAAAATCTTGCGCCTGTGCCGTTCATTCATCATTTAGCCTACACACAGACATGCATTTCATATTTAAACAGTCTTTTTGCGGTTTACAGTCAGACACTATTCAATATCGCGATTAGAACAAAGCACTTAAGAATAAATGACTTACTACATCAGGTGGATCCGTTGCTCCTGGAAATGAAACTACCAACACTTCTGGTACATTTTCCAGGGTTATTAGATAGTATTATTGCTCACAGCGTAGGGATACGCTGTGTACACAGCTGTAGTGAGATACTTACTAAACACTATGTGTTTTATAATCCAGCTAGTGGGCGTTGGCATGTTTGAATGGCTTGCCTTAGATCATTTGCGTTTGAATACCGCGCGCTCTCCGTGGGCGTGGCACATTAACGCGTAATCAGGTATAATGAGCTGGAAAGAAAAAGACTGACATCTCTCTCTTTTCATACAGATTACATAAACTGAGAATATTTGTTTTTTTATATAAATTAATTCATTTAAAAGAAGAGAGTTCAAGCTGCATTATGGAAAAAACACTCGTGCCTGTATGACAAGTATTCGCGGAATTACAGTTAATTTTCGGACGCGTTTCAGAATGGACTTAACTGAGAGAGAGAAGGCAGAACACGCATCATGTTTGTTTTTCTTTATTTGGCGAAAAGCACAACACTTTGTTTTTATTTTGAGTATCCACAAAACAAAATAGACACTTATCAGGATCTAATGATGTACAACACTTAATATGTAAGATCAAAATCAACAGAGTATTTTGAGTTTCTTTTGCACTGATAAGAAAACCTCAGAGGGTTAAAGGGTTAGTTCACCCAAAAATAAAAATTCTGTCATCACTTACTCACCCTCATGTTGTTACAAACCTTTATGAGTTTCTTTCTTCTGTTGAACACAAAACAGAATAAAGATTCATTCAGATTTGGAACAACACGAGGGTGCGTAAGTGATAACAGAATTTCTGACCCTTTAAAAAAAACTATCCCTTTAATAAATGCCTTAATGACTCAATACACCTGTTATTAAGATTTGACGTGGTCTTCCTCTGAAATGATTTCTTATTTTCTTCTGTCACATCTTCTTTCTGCAGGTCTGCTGGCTCTGCTCCTGCTGTTCGTTCTTCACCTACTGCCCCTAAGCCTGCGACCCCAACAACTGCTGGCAAGACATCTACATCTAGACCAACTACTGCTACATCAAAGACACCATCTACTACTGCTAAACCTTCTCCTGCTAAAACCACAGCACCCCCTGCTGGTCGCACTCCCACTCAGACTCCTAAGACCACAACACCTGTCAAGAAAGGTGGGCCCCTCGTTCATGGAATACAATAAACGCATGCATGTAGTTTAGATGCAATCCTTGAAGCATTTTTACAGCGTTTTAATACTTGAATACGGATATTTTAAGAGTAAATATTTTATAAAATACATACTTTCAGTCTACAGTATTTAGAGTCCTATTTAAGTTCTATTTAAAGCTGTGATACTGAGTTTAAAATTATATATTCTGTTTTCATTAGATGTCAGTAAGCAGCCATCCACTCCAGCAACCAAGAAGCCCACATCTTCTCCACTTACCCGGCCAGCACCAGCCAAGACCACCAAACCTGACACACCTAAGTTAGCCTCCACTGCCAAGGCAGAATCAGTCTCCAAAAAGCCCACCACCTCCAGCAAGGCGGCAGATGTTAAGACTAGTAAACCCAAGGAGACCAAAGCAACACCTTCCAAGGAGGTCAGTGCAAGCTCCAAGACCACAGGCAGCAAGCCCAGTGCTAAAACAAGCAGCCCAAAGAAGTCAGTTGGCAGTAGCACACCAATGCCAGTGAAGGGTGGCCCTAAAGCCTCCCAGCCTGCAGACATAGCAGCCACAGAGGCTGAGAAGGAGGATGTGGTACCTGCTGCGGTTGCAGGCACTGCTGTAGCTTCTGTTGCAGCTGCTGCTGTTGTTTCTGTGATGACCTCTGAGGAAGCCCCAGAAGAATCAGCTACATCTTTTGTTCCTGCTGCCACTGAAGAGGCACCTGAGGCCTTGTTTACCCTAGTCAATCCTGTTGCCTCTGAAGTGAAATTAGAAGACTCATTTACAACTCTCATTCCTGCTTCCTTTGAGGACTCTAAAGATGATTTTAAAGAAATGGCTACATCTATCTTTGCCCCTACGGAAGCACCTGAATACAAAGTTACACCTGTCATTTGTCCTGTCTCTGAGGAAACACCTAAAGACATACCTACGTCTGTCATTCTGCCCATCTCTGATCAGACACGAGAAGACACTGTTTCACCTGTCATTCCCGTTACCTCTTATGAGGCACCTGAAGAAACAGTTTCACCCATCATTCCTCCTGCTTCTGAAGAAACACCTGAAGATAGAACTACATCTGCCATTACCCCTACCTCTGATGAGGCACGAGAACAAACTGTTTCATCTGTCATTCCCCCTACCTCTTCTGAGGCACCTGAAGAAATGGTTTCACCTGTCATTCCTCCTGCTTCTGAAGAAACACCTGAAGATAGAACTACATCTTTCATTACCCTTACCTCTGATGAGGCACGAGAAGAAACTGTATCACCTGTCATTCCCCCTACCTCTTATGAGGCACCGGAAGAAACCGTTTCACCTGTCATTCCCCCTACCTCTTATGAGGCACCGGAAGAAACCGTTTCACCTGTCATTCCCCCTACCTCTTATGAGGCACCGGAAGAAACCGTTTCACCTGTCATTCCCCCTACCTCTTATGAGGCACCGGAAGAAACCGTTTCACCTGCCATTCCCCCTACCTCTTATGAGGCACCTGAAGAAACTGTTTCACCTGTCATTCCTCCTTCCTCCGAAGAAACAACTGAAGACACAACTACATCTGTCATCCCCCCTACCTCTTATGAGACACCTGTTGAAACTGTTTCACCTGTCATTCCTCCTGCCTTTGATGAGGAACCCGAAGACACAGTTACACCTGTTATTTCTCCTACCTCTGATGAGGTAGAGCTTGTCTATCCCCAGGATGTCCCCCTTAGCATGGACACTTATAAAGATGACAACGTCATGTCTCAACTGGCTGCTGAAATGAATTTGGTCAGCCTGGAGGAACCAGTGCCTGCTGTGTCTCCCCTGGGTACCACAATACTGTCCCCACCATCCTCTCCCACCGGCCCAACATTCATGCCAGTCGAGGTCCCAAGCTCAGCTCCCTTACTGGGCTTGCAGGGTCCAGCTGAACCGTGGGCACAGAGCTCTTCACTGTACACTAGCACTGTGACGATAGAGAATCAGGAGCAGGAAAGTCAGCAAGTTGAAGAAAGTGAGCATGATGATGAAAAAGAGCCGACTGATATACAGATGCCCTCTGCAGCAAAGAATGTGATGGGAGACTTTGGTCTGCTGGGCTCCACTGGTGTGGATCACATCAGAAGTGCGGCTCCTGTCTGCCCCTGGCAAGAAAGAGAAGAAGCAGTGGAGAAAGCTGAAGAAGAAATTAATGAAGACAACGATGAAGAGGAGGAAGATAAAGAAGAGAAGGAAGAGAAAGAGGAGGAGGAAGATGATGATGAGGAGGAGGTGAAAGAGATTGGCATAAAGGAATCAGTGCCCCAAAGAGAGAAAGAAGATGACTTTAAAAAGGGGGTGGCAGATTTTGCCAGCTGTGATTGGGGTATGATAAAATCAGATGACATTTACGACAATAATAAACATGACTCAGAAGTGACTTCTCCCTTCAATGCTGAAGACACCTGCAGTGCTAAAGAGACAGGTGACTTCATCATGAGCGAGACAGACAGGGAACAGCCATTCACAGGGCCTCCTGGAATTCAGTCTTTTGGTAGTGAAGATGAAGAAGATGATGAGGAAGATGAGCATATGAACGAAGACATGGATCTGGGCTTAGAGCATGATGATGAGTATTACAAGAAACAGAAAGAGTTAGAGGAGGAGGACAAAGATGAAGAAATGGTCCACAGGCACATGGCTGAAAGTGGACTTGGAGATTGTGGAAATGATAGCAATGAAGATGATGATGATTACACAGAAGAGAGTCATCTAGATCTCAAGAGCATGGGTCACACTGCTGCAGCACCATCTATGCCTTTGACAGCAGCATGGAGTCATTCAAATCCATTCTCTGATCCCTTGGCCCAGCCTGCTTCCGTCCAGGATGAATCAAGCATGTCATATTCAAGATTTCAAGAGCCAGAAACACTTAGCAAATTCCAAGTCGATCCAGACACAACCACCAAATTCTCAGCTAATCCAGATACACCACCCAAATCCCCAGCTGATGCTTTTCTGGACATGAGTCCACCCCTGATTCAGGCATCAGAACCTCAATCTGATATCCGAGAGGATACTGGGAGCTCTGTCCCAGCAGAGTCAGGTATCCTGGCTGCTCCTGCAATTGGAATGTCCCAGTCCAGCACTCTCAGTGGGACAGCCCTGGCTGCTCACAGCAGCAGTGAGACCAGCACACCTGAAGAACTTCGGGATTATGACAGCAGCTCAGGTGTAGAGTCCCGATCAGACAAGCAGCAAACACCAGTCCCTGCCATGCAGACAGACATGGAGCAGGACCTTGGTATTCACCTTGAGCGTTGTGATGGGGAAGAGGAAGAGGCAGACACTCTGCCGGCCGATGAGGTACTGGGTGATGCCGCAACAGCACCAGCCTCTGTTCCATCATCACCATCAACTTCCGGTGATGAGGCCAGTGATACAGAGGGTGAGATGCAGATCAATGATCCTGATGTCACGGTTGATGACAACACCACAGTCCCCCACAACCTTGCAGCTCTGGAGGAGGATGAGGAGGCCCCTGAACAGATTGGAGAGGAAGATGGTGATACGCCTCAGTCAGCCAACTCTGTGGCCTCCTATGGTTTTGACTGCTCCGCGTCCATCTCCAATGCCCACTCCATGGCTGAGAGCTGTGGAAAGAGCCCAGGTATCTTTAGCTTGGAAAATGAAGAGCAGCTTCCGGAAGAGGCCAAGGATCCCTCTTTCATCAAAGAGCTCACCCTGCCAGCAGCTACCGCCTACAGTGATGACTTGTTGGGCTGCCCAGTGGATTTGCTGCCTATAAGTGAGCCCACAGAGAAAGATGCTGGGTTTGACGAGCACTACATGCTGTGCAGTAAGACAGACCCAGGCTCTATGGAGGAAATGGATCCTGAGTCCCCCATGCATCTCTCACCCCAACATGGGGATGATTCAGAAGGCCAGCCACCTTACTACTCTGCTATATGTGATAAGACTGATAACTTTCTGGCAGGTAACGTATAAAGTCCCTCCTTCGGAATGCACCTTGTCTACCCCAGACCCCAAGCTCCCACCCTGTGTCCTTCATTTCTTCCAAATGTGGGGTTAGCGAGTGGAGAAATGAATAGAAATAAGTAATAGAAAGGGGAATGAGAAAGGGGAGCTGCCAGCTAAGGGATTATAGCTTTGTATGAGCTGCTCTCTGTTCTTTTATTACCACGGTGATGGTTATGATTGTATGGCTTAAATTTGTGTATGTACAGTAGCTATTCTCATTTTCTATTAGAATGTACTTTTTAAATAACACTGCGCTTCATGGCACCCCTGAACCTGCAATGTTAGACTAAGTTAAGATAACGTCCTTTGATGAAAGGACAAAAATGCAAAAAAAAATAAACACTTGGTGGACTCCAACTACCTTTGTATTTATCCTACTGTTTTTACCAATCAAATGTCAATTTTTTATACTTTGTTTTTTTTTCCTCTTGTTTTTATTTGATTTGTTGTTAAGATCCCTGTCTTACCTTAATGTTTGTACACACATCAGTTTTCCTGCACTGTAAAAGTAGCTTTACTGTCTTTTTAGAATTATTCCAGTGTCCAGCACTAACTGTTTTAGCATTAAATACAGGTTAGATAATCTTCAGAAGCTTTTCACTCTCAAAGTGTTTGACATAGGGGGGTGAATGAGTGTTATATGGCAAGTCATACTCCAATTTTTGGTTGTGTTTTGTTAGTTTTGGGCTACTGCTGCGCATTTTAGTGAAGGATAACATAGATTCTCATTGGCACGTAACTTAAGTGCTTTAAAGTACTGGGCTCAGATTGATCTGGATTCTTTCATTTACAGTAATTGGACATTTGTACTTCAGAACGGACTACTATTTCTATTCATGGAAATTGAAGTGTTTTCTTGCATTTGTAAAACTTAAAATGATGCTCGCAGGTCAGTGCACTGTGAGTATTGGGACATTACAACAAGAATTGGAACTGCATGTGCAACTAATTAAGAAATTGTTATAATCTTGATATGATTCCAGACATCATCCAGGGATGTTTGGACATTAATGATTCACAATATTCCATTAAACATCATTGCAAGGCTGTCTGTTCCTGTTTGTTTTGTTTTTTGAGTGGCATGATGGTCTATTCTCTTCCGAGTGCTCCTGTGGAATTTTATTTTGAACAGGAAATGGATATCTGCTGAAATGGTGTTTATTCCAGATGTGTTTTGATTAAATGACAGTCATTGCTTATAGTCTATAATTCCCCTCTTCAATTGCATGCCATTCCTCCTAAACACCAGAACAGGACCCCTCCCTGAAAGCCAAACACAATAAAGTTGCATGGTATCTCAAGAAATTAATTGATGAATTTCAAGAATTGCCTGTTTTCTTGTAGTATCATTAGACATTAATACATTAACAAAAACTTGACACAAATATTTCAAAACCTGCCTGAATGTTAATTTGGTTCTGTGAGAGTGTGTCATGGAACTTTCTTTCTTTCTTTTCCTTTTCCATCTCCATCTCTCTCTCATCTCCTCTGCACTTTCTTTCTCTTTTTTTTAACCACCTGTCATTAAAAAAAAAAAGTCATTTTACATCAAAAATATCTGGAGGTGTATTTAACAAAGTACAATTAAGAGTGACAACATTTGTTATTCTCTCCAAATTCCCACAAATCCATTATTTTAATTTAAGGTTTAAAAATGAGCAAGTTTAGGTTATTACCACTTTATGTGGATGTATGTATCATTTACCCTAAAAAACTGGCTTCATTTTATCTTTATTTCATTTATATTATTTTACATACATATACATATGTATATATATGTATATATATGTATATATGTATATATATGTATGTGTGTGTGTTTTTTTAAATATATTATATAATAACATAAATTTTTTATTTATTATATTTATATATGATTAATGTACATTTTGAAGTCCTATTCAGGTAGTCTATAAATGTATTTCAGGTACATATGCAGTGAAAAATTCAGTTCTGCTACATTGTCTCTTACATTTTTTTTATTTTAAACCCAGTTACTCTTCCAAACAATCAAAAGCACTCCAATTCTTGGATTGGTTAAGAAATGACACCTCATTTATTTGATTACATACCTGAATTGCCAGAATGAAGTCCAAAACATATTTTGTTTGTTTTTATTTAAATATATGGTAGCGTATGCTTATAGTCGAACAAGAAACCTTTCATACTCCATTTGAGTATACTCCATTTGATAGCTTGCACGTGCACAGGCGGTCGACACATGCGCTCTAGAAAGTTTCATCCTTGTTCAATGTCTGGCTATTTTTCTCCAGAACAATTACCAGTAAACATGTCTCTGTATTCTTTTAAACTAAAGTTGTGTCTATCTAATAACCCCCTTACACAAGTTCTTGTCAATGCGGGCATCTGTTGTTGTTGCAGTGTCCGGTATTTTGATGTTGTTTTTCTGTCTTTTTAGTTTCGTTTTCTACTGTAAAACAACGACCTGGGCCAGTGTTGACACCTGGTTGAACAACTGATTAAAGCAAAACAAATGTAATGCACATCTGCGACCTTCACGTATGTGTAAAAAACCTAAGTATACTTTGGGCTTAAAATTCAAGATTTCTTTACACAGTTAAAAATATTTTCAGTCAGAATGAACTACTCTCTTGAATCTTGCTGGTGACACTTTTTGAGCTGCACAATCTAACATTGTTGACTGAATATTCAAAGTTAAATAAAAGCTTGATCCACAGCATCTCTGGCTTGAGAGCACTTTGCGCATGGACCCTTTTTTGATTTTACAAACAGAACCCATTAAAAATTCTTTTCTTTGGTAACCAACAGAATGCCACAGTATTGAATGTCTTGAACACAGAATGTTCCTTATGTGATGGTTTGCTAGTTTTGAAAAATATGTTAAGGTGTTTACAGGAAAGATGTGCGGGAAAACTCGATTCCAGATTTTATTAAGTTTTGTCTAACTTGTTGTTTGGTTTGTGTGTTTTCTTTTCTTGTCTGCCTGTTCCACTTTCTGTCTGCTTTTCCTCTGTTCAGTCACACCCTTCTTCATAACAAATGCTTCTGTCAGTAAACGCATATTGCAAGTGCTCTTGACTGTCCACAGGGAAACCCTGGAACAACATACAGACTGGTGAAGTTTCACTTAGCCCACAGGAGAATAATAACCATCCAAGACTAATCCAAGAAATGAATGACAATAACTACCTTGCTCCTCTGCCGGACCAACAGAGGCAGCTACAGAAGCCACAGCCTCGTATCGATGTCCCGCATGTTGATGCTCCTCCGAGGTTCCCACTGACTGCATTGGTGCCGAACATGCAGCTGCGACGGTTAGAGCAGCACCAGTTGCAGTTGAGACACATTCGACGGCGCCAGGAGCAGGAACGGCTGCAACGCCTGTATCTAGAGGAGGAAAGGCAGAGGCAGGAACAGCAAAGGGCACTGGAAAGGCAACGTCGAGAGCTGCTTCAGTTGCAGCTGCAACAGCAGCAGCAGGAACACCGGCTACGCCGACAGCTCCTGCAGCGCCAGCTTGAGATGGAGCAGCAACAGAGAGTCAAACAGCAGCCGCAGGTGAAAGGGCAACCGTCGCGTCTCCTGTCGCCCTCATCTGGACTCTGCACCATCTACGAGGCCATGGAGACCAGCGACGAGGAAGAGGATGCGGAGAACAGATCTGAGGGAAACCAAGGTTCCCCCAACCAGGCTGGCCATTCAATCCCGACGGACCTACCGCTGAGAGTGGCCAACGGAAACCTTCGCCGACCGCCGCCACAAGAGCTGGACTGGAACACAAAACTGGACATGGTCCAGCAGCTGATTAACCAGACTCTGCTTCTGGCCGGGGAGGACGGCTGTCCTCCACTCCTGTACCTGCCTGGGCAGGGAGGGGGAATCCTCAGCCCTCTGGAGAGCAGCCTGTGGCCACACATCATGTCCCACTTCGACTGCTCCACCGTGACAGTGGCTTCAGTCAGTAGTTACTCCCCCAGCAGCCAAGCCAGTTCCCCGCAAGGCGACTGGACTGTGGTGGAACTGGAGACGTATCATTAAAATCAGCCAAGCATGTGCACTAATAATACAATATCAATCCCATATCCTAAACTATTATAGAAAGCCACGTTTCCACTGCAATTACTCGGAACAATTTGTCTCAGAACCTATTTATCCCCCAGACCTGTTGCTGTCTGCATTTCCATTGTGGTCCAAAGTACCGATAAGATTAGGCAAATTAGTCCGGTGACGTAAAACTGCGCACAACTTTCCAGTTCCCACTGGATTTCATCCTCCACATATAAGCTTAATAAAGCCTTAACCTTGTTGTTCGTCCATCGTTCATATTTTTAAAACTCGAATAGCAAACAATCTTACTGCACGCACCGCAAATTACTTTTACGAGGTTTAAATAAAATTCTGCGTGTAGTCAACCAATCAAAATGCTGCATGAACTCAACCAATCAGCAAGTTCAGCGTCCAAGTCCCACCCCCGAAAGTTTCTGAACTTTTAAAAAGTACTACCTCGCAAGTAGGGACTTTCTAAGGGGGAAATTTTTTACCCCAGACTTCATTTAGACCCTGGTTCCTACAGTCGAAACACACTCAGTAACACCCCCAAAGTCCCTGGTGCCTGGGGGACGTTCCTGCGGTGGAAACGTGGCTTAATATCTGCACTTGCATTATACCGGGGTGCTCAATCCTGTCTATGAAGAGCTTCCTCCCAGTTCAGTTTCAATCCTGCTCCAACACACCTGTCTGTAATTAAAAGGTTTTCCTGAAGATCTTAATTAGCTGGTTCAGTTGTGTTTGATTAGGATTGGAGCTGAACTTTGCAGGGAGGTAGACCTCCAGGAACAGGATTTGGTACCTGCATTACACAGATTTATGCTATTTGACCCTTATCCTCAAACTATAATTTTTGTTTTTTTTGTTTTTAATTAATGTGGTCTAATCCATTCTCTGAATGCTATCATTTTGAGTCTTAGGGTTGCAAGTACTTTCCTGAAGATTGTTTTGTAGCATAAACCTATAATTTCTCTTCCTCAAACATCATATTTAAAATCTACACATATTTATGGATTAATGCTGTTTTATTACTTTTCTGTAGTATTTCGACAACATGAAAACAACATTGACTGTGTTTACTTTTTTCTTGATTAGTCATAATGTGAAAGCTTGTGAAAGATAAATCGTCTTAATCTTTTATCAAAATGTAAAAGCCTGCTCTGAATTGACTTACCTTTTTTTCCAACGTCACTTAGGCCATGTGGGTTATTAGTTAATGTTAAACAACAACCAAATAGCTAAGCAGGCATTGTTTTAGGCCAGTGTTTCCCAACCCTGTGCCTGGAGGCAAAACAACTTAGACATTTTTGGTTGTCTCCCTTATCTGAGCCATCCATTGCAGGTTTGATGAGTTGATTCAAGTGTGTTTGAATAGGAAGAGTTTGAAAATGTGTAGTGTTGGTGTGCCTCAAAGAACAGGGTTGGGAAACACAGTTGCAGGTAATCCAGGCTTTCTTAAATCTTGCCAATAGTTAATGCAGTAATTTATCAGTTGGTTAATGTAATAAAGGGTTCAACAATCATTTGAAAATTATTTCAGGGCCCCCTGAAAAAATATTAATGTGGGCCCCCACCACCCTACACCAATATCACATACTGTACAATAGATGAGCATGGAGGCACACATATAACAGAAGATGGTGATGTTGTTATAAAACCTTTATTTTAAAAGTTAAATGTTTATATAAAAATGAAAACTAATAAAAACGAACAAAAAGCAAGAAATTATTAAATAATAATAAAACCAATTTTAAAAAGTAACAGCAAAATAATGTGTTTTCACCATCAGTCTGTTATAATTCATAAATCAAAAAGTAAACCTTTAGAAATTGACAAGAATGCAGTCAAATTTAAAAAATAAAATAATTTATTGCCTTATTTTTTAATAAAGATAATATGGAACTGGTAATATTATTAAATAAATGTAATACATTTATTCATTCAAGTGCAGTGTGTTGTATTTGTGTTTTCTTGATGTAATAAATACATCATCAGCCAGCAGGTCAGGTGCATAATGCAATGTGTCGTGACTCGTGTCAATTTATTTTTTAACTCTATTTACAATAGTGTAAAAAGACAGGAATTGTCGATTGTGGTGCGCACGATAGTGAAAATTTACAGTACCCGGCAGGCTGTAGACGGTAGTTTTCTCATTCCCAGCTAAATAACAGTACAACCTATCTTTAAGAGCGTCTTGACTCTTGATCGACTGGGAAACAACAACTCTCCTGGCCTCCCTCTCCTTCTTTTCATGGCGTTTCTGGAACCCTGATTTATGTTTTCTTTTCCCTGGCATATTTCAGTCAGTCAGTCTCCTGCTCTTCCACCGAGTTCATCGTTAACTTCAGGCAGTGCCGCCTCAACTCTGATTGGTTCTCTTCACGAGCTGGGGTGGGACTTACCATTTTATTGGGTCTATCTGATGTTTGTCACTGACTGAATAATTAATAAATACTTTAGATCGGACTAAACCCTTTTTAGGGAGGTAAGAGAAGCAGATATTTGGAAAAAAAATATTTAACCAAATTGCATGTTTTTGTGGTTTTCATTTAAATCTCAGGCATACAACTAATGTAAATATTATAATTCTTCATACAACAGGGGCTTATATAGTATAACTGCTGGATTTTGTGGGGCCCCCCAAATAATTGTCAGCCCACCTTTCACCCCACTAGCGACGGCCCTGATGGCAGTATATTACTTTTGTTTTAATTCCTGCATTATTATGCATATTCAATTAGGGATAGAAATTGCAGCTCAAAAGAGAAATAGAGCCAAGGGTTTTAAACCTTATGATGGTTCATAAGGATCCTATGGGGAAATCGACTGCAAATTCACATTCAACAGCTTTTTAGTCCTGGATTATTTATTTATGTAATTTATGGCATATTTAGACTTTGTAACTGTTTGTCTCGGGTTAAATGGCAAATACAGATGATCAGTGTAATAGTGATTTTTGATATTGGTTGTAAGTAATGTGTTGCTGTTTTCTAAGGACTGTTGACCTCATGTTGCTGTAGACAGAGCTGCTTTGTTTGCTCTTCTCCTCTGGACAGGGAGATTTCAGTTGTGGGGAAACTCTTTTCTCCCAACATTCCTGAACCATTACCTCATTTCCTGGGTCCCTCTCGCTTCAATGGGTTTCCTGGGTTACTGATGATGTCATGGCAACTAGAAAAAAGGAGGTGTCTAAAAGACACATGAGGGAGAAGTGGAGGGTAGGGTGTGTGTGTGTGTGTGTGTGTGTGTGTGGGTGGGGGTGGGGGGGGGGGGGGTCTTGGACTCCGCACTCCGGACACAAAGGTTTAGTGAATTAACAGTTTGCGGTCAGTGCTGATGTTCAGATTTTCTTGGGATGCTGTGGATGATGTATTTTTACATAGAGTTATATGTACAGTGTATAAAGGGTTTGTGTTGGCAAGAGTTGTGAGTTAGTACTTTTCTGTCATATTTTCTAGTGCTTTAGTTCTTTCATTTCTCTGTCTTTGTTTATTGTGTTTATTGTCTTTACTCTTTACCTTTTAGAAGCAGCTGAATCATTTGTGGATAGACTAGACATGTTTTAGACAGACTATTGAGTTGCAATAGTGCCATCTATTGATGATGCATCATAACAGCAACTGATGTGGTGTTAAGACAAACTAACTTTTTCAACAGTTATATCATATATTATATATTTAGAAATAAATTAAAGATCAATCTGTCATCCCTTTATAGCACATGTAGCAGCCTTGTTAAATGTACTTTCTGAGGTTATCATTTCTGAGGTAAGTTAATAATCACTGTTTTTTTTAAAAGATATATTGTAATTAATCACTGTAGATATTTCTGCCATGTTGTATGGGTGTGTTTAAACTGTTCTTTGTAGTTTTTTATTTTATTATTCAAATAACAATTGTAATGATACATATGTATCAGATACCAGCGCATATTTAAGACTCATTTCCTTTTTATCTCCTTTTCTAAGATGCTGCATAGAATAGGGCTGGTCCGAATACCATTTTTTGGGCTAAAATGTAAGACCCCCCCCCCCCCCCCCCCCCCCCCCCCCCCCGTCCCCTCCCCCGTCCCGTCCCCCGTCAGCAAAACCGAAAAGTCTTCTTGCAAGTTGGGATGTCTGATGTCTGTCTGTCCGTTTGCATTTTGATTATTTCGATTATTTGATTATTAACACACACACACACACACACACAGGTCTGTTAACTTAAGCAATATTTTTAATTAGGTTGTATAATATTTTTCTCACTAACAAATTACTGACAAAGTATAGGGTAGATTTAAATAAAGAAGCGGCGCGCCTCACGCGAGAATGGACACTGCACTAGTGATATAAAACACACACTGGTCTTTTAACTTAATATTTTTAATAAGGTAGTCTTATAATATTTTTCTCACTGACAAAGTAGGGTAGATTTAAATAAATAAAAACGAAATTTAAATAAATAAAAGCGAAATTTAAATATAGAAAAACTAAATTTCTCCTATATTTCGCAGTTGATTAATTTAGATTGATAATACATTTTGTTTCTATTATTCTATTTTCCACAATGTCAAAAGCAACGCAGCTTAATTAAACGCGTTGCGTTCATATTCTGTGCTCATCTGCTTTTCAGTAGGGGGGATAAATACAAATAAATTTCAGATAGCTGTTCGAGGTCTCTTACCCCCGTCATTGTCCACAAAACTTCAGTGCCGACACGTTTCTCATAACACGCGCGGGTGAAGCTCGTCAAAGTCCTTTTAGGCAAGTCATGCCACGATCGGCCGCCATCTTGGCAACGCCTCCGGGCAGCTATTCGGACTAACAAGACCAGGTTCCTATCTAAATGAATGGGCAGAGAGTCAGAACTGCACATTCACTGGTCACCGGGACATAAAAACTGCATGTATAGAAACAGCAGTAAAATATGATAAAAATCGCTGAAAAAGTTTGATGACTTTGCCCCAAAATAATGGCGTCACCAAAGTGTGGACTCTGAGGAAGTCCACACGTCCGGAGTGTGCCATATGGGACAGGGCCTGAGTTGCAAGTGCACAAGTTAGTTTTGCATCTAAAATATATCGTGAAAAGAGTAGCAAATGTCAAGGCGAGAAATTTGAAATTGCAGTGACAGATTTGAGAAGTTGCACGTGCATAATTGAGGTTGTACTGCGAATGTAAGAATAAGTGCAACTATGTATACTACAATTTTGTGTCTGTCATTGTATTTTTGTGAATGGCATTTTACACATTTATGACTACTTCTGCAGCTTTAAATTCAGAATACAGGTTTGTGACTATTGTCTGCGAGTACAAATTTCAACATCCAACTTCAGATTTTTATTTTACAGGTTCTCACATTGGAGCTGTGAGTGTACATTTTAGCGTACAAGAATGAATATTTATTGAACAAGTTCTCAAATTCACACGTGCTCTCGAGTTTTTCTACTCTTACCTTCATGAGAAGGATATCCCTCTAATGTCCAATATTTGTTCCATAATTATTTCACTCCTTCACCTCTGTTTGTTACTGTCCATCCTACCATCTGTGTCCTGATTGCAAGTGAGTACAGTTTAGACATTCATCAATTCTACTACACATCTCAAAAGTAGCTATGAAACCACTCGTGATCATTATGTGATCATAGTAGGCCTATAGGCTCAGTGTTTTTTCTCCTACCTTCCCTTCTCTTTATCATCAAGTCCGCAATGTGTGTCATGGGCCATGTCCGACGTTCCTGTGAAGGATACTACGTCAGTTTAAACAGGCTAAATACTTGCGATTAACAATTAAGACTACGTATTTTTAACATTCATAAGTAGTTTATGCTAGTTTTAGCCTGTAGGTTGAGCTTGCGATATTTCGCTAAATTAGCCACTAATTTAATTTATTCACTACCTTTCTCGAGCGTCTTGACTTCGCTGGTCAATGTGATAGCCACACTGAATAACCCAAAATTAACTTCACTTTGGAAAAAAAACGTATTTCTGTTGGAAAAAAGATTGATTTTCACACAACTGTTGCAGTAGGTCAGGCGTCTCTTCAGCGTGTGTTTACAAGCCCGCACTGTAAAAAATTGTGCTGTAAAATAACGGTAATCTACTGGCAGCTGTGGTTGCCAGCAATGTACTGTTAATTTACAGCCCTCTACCGTTAATATACAGCTCTCCTTTTTTACAGTATGTTACCGTAAAAATACTATGGAAGGTAACTCATATCATTTGGGAAACCGAATGCTTCAAACAGTTCGAGTTTAAAAACTAGTATTTATACTGATAGTACTGTGAAGTTACTTCATTTGAGTCCACTGAAAACTAATATATCTTAATATTAAACTGCAAACACCTAATGTGTAATAATAAATTAATTAAAAACATGACTTTAACTCAAATCTTTGCAGTTCGCATTTAGTGAACATTAGCATACATGTATGTGCTAAAGTACTTAGCAACTTAAATTATCACTGGATCAGCAATACACAGTTACTGCTTTTAATTAAAGCAACCGGCAGCATAACATCAGTGTTTCTCTGCTCATCTTTGACTTAAGCACAGGCTCTACTCTCCAGCACAATGGTGACACACACAACTAATTCATTAAACTAACAGATCTCTCCTATATCATCTTGTGCAAAACACATAAAACACTTCAGTTTAATATTTACTCTCCTTATCAGTTATTGACTTTGCATAACTTTTTTCTATAAACGTTTACTAATATTTCAGTGAAATTAACTTCTTTTGTTTAGTAAATCTGACTGTTAGGTTTTACAGTATATTACTGTTTTTCCTTGATTTTACGGTAATCAACTGGCAGCTGTGGTTACCAGTAAATTGCTGTTTTTCTACAGTTTTATGCCGTAAATAAATTTACAGTTGATTACCGTTAAATTACGCTTCATTCTGTTTTTTTTTATTTGACAGTTTTAACCCTTTCAACCCCACTTAATTTTAAAATGAACACTTGTGAGTCCACACTACAGAGTGTTAGAGTAACACTGAAGCAGTGTTGAAGTTAATGATATAATTCAGTGATAAATTAACTGATGATTGAGCATTAGTGATGAAAACCTGATGTTAACAAGCAGAATCACTGAAGGACAGGGGAACAACAAGAATATAAAAAAGTGAAATACAAGAACTACAACTGACTTCAGCCACAGAAGGCATTACATCTCTGAAGATCTCAGCAGAGGAGGATTAAACAACTCTAAAAAATAACTTTACTAGCTTCACTTATTACTAACCAGAATGACTTTATTTAATGTTCATATACATCTACAGCAATTCCTATTGAGAATTAACAGAGGTTTAGATGTTGTTTTCTTTCATTTGATGTTACCATTATGGAGATCAGTGTTGGCTTTAGTTGGGCTCTTGACCCTTGAATTTAACATTAGTTTTTCTTTGGTTGCTGTAAATGTGTTATTAAGACACATTTGTTGTAGCAGAAACCAAGCCAATAAAAATTATATCAGGTGTTGCTGGTTATGTTTTGAATATTTCATCATCACATGGTGATGTTTGGATCATCGATCTGGTCCAGAGTCTACTTATAAATTTTTTTATAATACAGCTTAATTTTATATTACTGCACAGTGAAACTACAGCAAAAGATCAAGCACCCTGCACAATCAGTTATGAAGGATTTTTAAACTCATCATTCACTAAAAAAAAATTAACTGCGGCTTCAGTTAGACACACACAAACATCAAGAATCAGCCAATGACTCTCAACAATGGTGACAATCAACAAAAAAGATAACATCCAATCTGAACATCACAAAACACACTACTTAAAGTCAACACAAAACCAACAGCAAAAATAAAAGCAAAAAATAAACATTAAAGAAAATAACCAGACAATTCAGCTGCATAATTTATTAATGCCGCAATGCATGCTGGGAGTCATGCATAATTTTTTTGTAATATGCTGGTACCCAACATGCATTACAGCATGCCACTTTTTTAATTGTCACCATTGTTGAGATTCATACGCCGATTCTTGATGTCTGTGTGTGTCTGTCTGATAATAAACAAAAAAAATGTTCTGAGAATTCATTTTTTAAAATCCTTCATATTTTCTGGTTCTTAAAACTCAGATAGATCTTGATATGTAAAATCACAGTGATACTATAATCATATATACAAAACATCACCCAAATAAATACTTTAGACAATAAAAAGTTGTGCATCAGAGCACTAGATGATGATTGTGACCATTAAAAAATAGTCACGGTCATCTAATACTGTTTTCTTTCAGCTTTTTTGCAATAGCAAATGTAAGACACAGCTGACACAGCTATCAGAGCCAAATAGAAACTAATGTTCAAGTCAAGGGTCAAGAGCCCAACTAAAGCAAACACTGCACACCATCATGGTAACATCAAATGAAAATAAAATGACATTAAACCTCTGTCACCTTTTAATAAGACCTTCTGTAGACGTCTGACAGAAATAAAGTAAATCTGGTCAGTAATAAGTGAAGCTGGTAATGCTGTTTGTGGAGTTGTTTAATCCTCCTCTGCTAAGATCTTCAGAGATTTAATGTCTTTTTTCTTCAGTTGATTTGATCTTTTTTGCTGTTCTTGTTCCTCTTTCCTTCAGTGATTCTGCTTGTTAACAGCAGGTGTTCATCAGTGTCTGAATTAACTTCGAAATTGAACTTAATTAACTATGTAATTATTCGCTCAGTCAAGTGGACTATATTAGTGAAATAATGGGGAATAGTGAATGAGGGTATAGGGTGTGATTTGGAACACAGCCTCTGAGTGTCGACTTTTAGCGCTGTTAATTCACTGTATATTCCTGCAGGCTACTTTCTTGAAAACGACATATATCAGCCAGAATGCTTTTTTTCAACGGTATATTGCTGTTTTAATGAAAAACAGCATGTTACTGTCAAAATGTGGCCGTTTTTTTACAGCAATTTTTTACAGTGCGCGCGCATAAATCCCCTTGACAAAAACCAATCACTGCGCCTTACTCTAATAACCTGATGTATTTTATTTATTTATTTATTTATGTACGGATAGATTATCCTATTTTACATTTTAAACCGTTGTATCAACATGCTTCTGAATAAATTTGTATTATCTCTTACAATGATAAAATATACGAGTTTGTAGAGAGAATCTGTTTATCCGTCAGTTTTATCTTGACCAAATTATCAATCTTGTTTGGATTGTGGTAGGCTATAACGCACGTGAATATAATAAAATACACAGACACCGTCACTTATATTTTGAAGATGTATCTGAAATAATTACGTCACCTTAGTACGTGCGTATTTTAAAGGGCGTTTTAAAAATCTTACGAGACGTTGTCAATGTGACCCACAAGGGGGCGGATTTTCCTATTTTACTGTAAGTAAACCCTTATAATTCAGTAGCCTATGACAGATCGAAGCGCTTACGTTTAACATGCCATATCTAATCCTGGATGAATTTGGTGAACGCGTTTAGGCTACTTCTGGTTTACAGGGAGTTGCATCTAAAACCATTGCAAAGGCAGAATTGGTACGAATAAGCCTTATGACTGACCATAACGTCTATTCAAGCCAAATAGTAGCCTAAAGACGCATTTCAACCAGACTAAGTGTGTAATGTTGTGATATATTGAGTTTGAAGCTCAACAGGTGTTGTAAGACAATTAATGTGAAAACGAAAGCGCTCTCTTCTATGGCGGACACACACGTCCATCACATGACCGCGCTCTGGTCTGGCACCAGAGCGCGCACTACCGGAGCGCGAGATCACCGGGTGACGGTTTCTGCGCGTGCTTTAGTCTCAACAGAATGACAGCGGCAGGACGGATAGCCGTGCGCTCGGGGTAACTCTCTATTGAATCCGACCTGGAGTCTGCGGAGTCCTTAGATGCACTTTAGGGTCTAATTTTGGACTTAGCCTATCCGGTGTAACGGGGATGAATCCCAGACGCACGGAAAACAACTTCCCTTTATATGCTGCACATTTCTGAATGCGATCCAATCTAAACTGAGCGACCAATAAAACTTGTTCATCTGCCTCGTAAAGGGAGTTGACGCGGGTTTTCGCAGAAATAATAAGTGGATGTGATTATGACCGAACGCGGCAGTGCAACAAGACGCGGTTCATCTGGGTTATCTATTTATCATATAGCCTAGTTGCCGGTATGATGATGTGACTCGTTAGTGAAACTGAAGCTCCTCAGGTGAGAAGCATCGGCATCTCCTCACCCTGACACCTGAGATGGCCATCAACATCAGCGGCTCCATGCGTGTAAGTTTAGACCATCTGTCGCTCCTGTGAACGAGCTGCACTGCTCTAATGCACTTCACATAATCTATTTTTTATTTGTGTGTGTGTGTGGCCGAGTGTGTGCTGTTTTAAAAGCTAATTGAATACGAATGTAAAATTACACCCAGATAGAAGGAACATGCTTTCTCTTAAAACCTTAATACAGTCAATCGAGAACAGGCTAGTTGTTACTTTTTACTTAATTTAAATATTTTTCAGGATTGTTTTTTTTTTGTGCAAGTCTTGCAAACGGTCTATCTATCAAAGCTTGCTTATATATATTATATAATATGCACGTATACACACACACACACACACACACACACACACACACACACACACACACACACACACACACACACACACATATATATATATAAATGAATTAGACAAGTTGTCATATATATATATATATATATATATATATATATGTGACAACATGCCCTAAACAAAAAATGCCTTCATTATATAGCCTACAGTTCAATCTTAAAAATTGTGGTAGAAAACATACATTTGTGTAACTATACTGTTCTAAATGTGCTTATACTTTTATATTTTCAATTTAGTGTAAGTTTTAGTAATTTCATTATGTGCTTTTGTATTTTAAAAAAAATTGTTTCTATTTCTTTTTAAAAAGTTCTATTTAGCTTTCATTTATTTTTTACTTTTCTTTTAGTACCTCAGCTCAAACTTATTTCAGTTACTTACCAATGCAACATTTCAAAATTGTGTTAAAGTTTAAAATCTAACGTTTAACTTTGGCTTTATTTCAGTTGATTTTTAGTAGTTTTAGTTAACAAAAACACTACTTTTGACTGAGTTTTACCCTAGTCTCCTGTATGACAGAAAATATGTATACAATTTAAGTGAGGATTTACATTTACGTTTATAGTGACTTTTTAGTGCATAATAAAACATTATTGTGATATTTTAACAACATATATGATTGCATTAATTAACCCTTATTTTTCCTATGCTGGACTATGGAGTGTAAATACGCACAAACACGAGTAGATGAACGTCAGGCTATCAGGGTTTATCTGTTTGTTTTGGGTTTGTTCATGTTTAGTTTCCTTGGTTTTCCTCAGTTTATGGTGTTTCATTGTTTGATTGATTGGCACAACTGATATTCATTGTGTTGATTGGTTTGCTCTGTGTATTTAACTTTGTTTCCCTCAGTTTATTGTCTATCTTCATTAGATATTATTGTGCTGTTTCATTGTTCATGTATTCCTAGTATCTAGTTATTTTGAAAGTTTTGCTTTATTAAAGAATTGCCGCACCGACATGTTCCCTAGTTACCTGCAACCAGTGCTAACCCAAGTGAACTCTTTGCCCTTATTCAACCTCTTGAGGATTTACTACAGTGTTGCAATTATATAATGAGTTCTGTGTAAAATTATTTCTTTATTTAGGATTTGGACTGGAGTATAATCCTGTTGCTGGTGTAATTTAGGATAAATTACCTAGATTTGCTCTTTTTGTAATCTTTGTTCTAGATTAGGAGGCTTCAGCTGGTTTGTCATTGAAGTGAAGGTGGTCAGCGGCTGTTTCAGTCCTGTGTTAGTTTTGTGTACATGAATCCTTTAAATATAATGATGGTCTTGTCAGCTAATCTATCAAGAGTAGCTCTTTGCAGGAATAATTCAACTGGTTATCTGTCAGGTGGTCATCAGTTTTGCAGGAAGCTTTAGATTTAGTGTGTTTAATGTGGAATATTAATTATTCAGCATGAATTACAAACCCCAATTATGAAGCATTAGATTGGGAAAAATCTCATCTGCCAACTAATTATTTCTTTTAAAAAAAATCCCCCATCTTTATTATATTTGAGGTCATCTATGCTAGTGCACACACACTAAATCGTGACAAAATAAGATAATAGATGCACACATTTACAGCCTTTCTCTTCTAAATATCCCCAGCACAACTATGGCACAGAAAAACGATATCGTTTGAATCACTTCCAGAACGATGTTTTCAGCTGATTATTGATTAAAAACATTGGCAGCCAATCAGAATCCACCAGTCTTTTAAGAGTTTGAGCATTTAAAACAGCAGATGACAAAACTGCAGCGTAAGCAGAACAGTAATAAACAGAACATTATCGTCCGTTGGTCTGGACATTGTTAACTTTGTTGTTAATGGTGTGAACAAGCCTTTACTGCTTTATAGAACAAAAAATCAGAGAGGCTCTCTGTCGCATCGGTGTTTCAGCTTCATCCAGGGAAGAATTAAAAATTAAACAGCTTTTCGTACAGAACTTGCTGTCCTCTGGATGAGAAACTGCCTCAGCTGTTCTCCGTCAGTAGAGTACGTCTACCAGTAAGATCTCAGACTCGTTTTTAATGTTTCAACACAAACCTTAAACTAAACTCACAGGCAAAATTAGGCCAAGAACATACTCTATGCAAGGCGATCACACATTTGGAGTAGGATTTTATTGGAAAAAAAGCTAGGATTTTCACTCAGTAAATGCTTCAATGCTATGTAGAAAGACTCAAAAATGTAGAGAAATCAAAAAATGTTAACAAAAATGCTATATGCTATTGGGGACAGTATATAGGTATTTTTAAGTTTAACTTTCTGATTTCATTAGATGCAAATACCTCCCTATAAATAGATACTGTGGGATATTGGCTATTGTGACACTGATGTGAATCAAAACTGGTTTGTGTTTAAACTGAGCACATTGCACTTTTTTGGCCTCTGAATAAAAGCGATATGTGCACGATTCTCCTTTTGTTGGAACATTTTTTGAGCTTATGCACCAAAGTATTTTCCATTTACAAACTTCTTCAGTACTACAAAAAACATTTCTATAGTGCATCTATACTAGCTTGTTGGTTTGCATTGTAGCATTCTGTTATGCTTTTGTATAGGATGGATGAACAGCTATACAAATTTTGCCCGATAATCGACAATGTTTTATATTTGAAAACCGATTCCCAATATATTGGCCGATAAATCTAAATCCAAATTTTTATATTATTTTTGAAAGCCCAATTACAAAAACAAAAGTCTCACCATTAACAGCCATGTCCCAAGGACACAATTATAATTATGTTTTCATTATAATTTTATTTCGCCTGTATGACAGACTTGCGCTGCACATGTTGAACTGAACTGTATTTTCCTTTGTTGAAGTGTTTCTAATCATTTCAGGCAAGTCAACATCATCAGTGTCTGGTAATGGAAACAATCCATTATTTATTGGCTTTAGTATTGGCCAAATTTTCTGATCGTACCGATAACAATAACATTAACAATGTAATATATCGTCCGATGCCGATATTGTGGCTGATATTTCGTGCATCCCTACTTACGTATACTTGCGCGGTATGTTTCTTCCAATGAGATTCGTCTGTAGCTGTTTGTGTTACTATTTTGCTCGCTGGAGAAAGATCCGTCCCATGATCCTTTTAGCCTGGCCGTGTCCCTCTTCACCCCATGCTTTTGCAGCCCATTAGATGCATTAAAGCTCATCGCAAAAAATCAATAACCTGCTGCGGGTCGGTTGCTAAAACAATTGTCCAAATGTTTTTCTTCTGTGAGGAGAGCAGAAAGCAGCCCTAATGCCCTCGAGTGACCCAGCTGGTAATGCAAGCGCTCCAGTTATGAGCTTTCTGTCCACCGTGGCTGTAGAGAAACGCCTTCAGACGGCTTAAGGGGCCCTTATGGTGAAATTCACCAGCATCTATTTACATTAAAAGAGAACATGAGCAATCAAAACATAACATGAGACGGAGATGTTTTGATAACACTAGAAGACATTTTGACCACCTCATTTGATAGATTTGTGCATGAAAGCTTGATGCAAATTTCCTCGTCTGTAACCTCACCCTTGTCTAGTGTTTATTATAGAAGATTTACAGTCTCCTGCTTTTCTTAATGCAAAGCACCACAGGTTATTAGGGTAAACATGTTTTAGCTAATATATATATAATCATACCCAAGTTGACAATTGATTCATGAAATTGTATGTTTAAATATGCAAATAATGCATCATCTTGTTAAATTCGCACTAATTTGCTTATATTTCCTGAACAAAAATCTGGACATTGGATTTTGGATATCTCTGTTTATCACTCCATAAATCAGAAAAGACTGGCATCTGACAGAAAACGCCATGTTTTTAGGAAGACAATTTCATATAAAGAAGTGTGAATGATATATGAAGAAACCCCTCAGTAAAAATCTTCAGAATATAGACAGGAATAAAACTGTAAAGTTTGGTGTGTATGTGTGTTTCTGAAGTGGAGAAAGAACTCAAGATATGTGTCATAATTGAAATCTACAGATGCTAATATATAAAGCGCAATATAATAAACATTTATCATCCACGTGTATTGCGGATATTTTCTTTCCACTAGTCTGATAGAAGACACATGTTATGGAAGCAAAATAGACCAACATCTTCTTTATATTTGTCTTGCCTTAAAAGCGAGTTCACAAATAAAAATTGTCATTTTTTTGTTCACCCTCATCTCGTTCCAAACCTGTGAGAGAAAAGTGGATGTTGTCTGGCATCTGAAGCTCCTAAAATGACACAAAGAAAAAAATCACAGTATTATAACAGTAGTCAGTATGACTCGTGTTCACAAGACTGTTGTCAGGTGTAATGCAAGTTTGAATATGAAGAAAATATTTTATTGTAAGAAGGTTTGGTGCAACATAAAGGTGAGTAATGACAGAACTGTAATTATGGGGTGAACTATGCATCAATAGTGACTATAAATCAGCCAAAAAGTAAAAGCATAATTTAAAGCAAATACTCATCATGAACTGGGTCAGAGATGATGTAAATGTAATCAGCTTTTCTTTTAATAGAGTTCAGTGAATTATTATCCCTTCCTGTTCAGCAGTAAATCCTCCTAAAGTCCAGAAACATACAGACAGTTTTTCAGTGAGTGATCAGTCATTAGGGGTGAACGTGAAACTATTAGAATCTTTATAATGGCAGGATAGGCCCTGTACACACAGGAAGTGATGTCAGGTGCTGCACCCTCTCAGTTTGTTTGATGGCTTCAGGATGAACCTATTTTTGACTGGCTTTGTTTCCATCAACATTTTTGGTTAAAGTTTATTTTAAGGTGACACAGCTACATTGTACTTCCTCAAATAAGTACTGAGTAATTTTAATTAACTACATGTATTTACATGCAGTACTTACATGCAGTTTACTATGGCTAGGGTTTGGTTTAGGGTTAGTTACTAGTAATTATGCATAATTTACTGTTATTACTATAGTAAGTAAATGTAGTAACGTGTAACTACGTCACCTTAAAGTTATACCACATTAGTTTGTGCAAATTTTAGGAAATCCAAAAAAAATTGGGATGGAAAGGACAAGATGTGCATTAAATGTTTTTAAAATGCACCCAATTGAGGTGGATAATATTTATATTCATTAAGACAACTTCTGCATAAAATATGATGCAAACTGCACCTTTTTATTACTGATTCTTTACACGTTTCCCTGGAAGTGAAGATTTTTTCCAATAAAATAAACAAAAGTTTTGCAATTTAGCTACTCTCTGCCCTCCTGTTTATCCACAGATTCAATTCAGATTGTTTAAAGCACGCATTGTTCAACTGATAGAGTTAACAGTGCCATGGGAGGATGCGGTAGATGAGGCATATGAGAGGAAGAAACTGCGGTATGCTCATCTGGCCACTGAAGCAGAACAGCGAGGATGGAGAGTCCAGGTTTATCCAGTGGAAGTGGGTTGTCGTGGTTTTGTGGCACACTCTACAACCCGGTTCCTCAGAGACGTCGGATTCAGTGGCCAAGAGTTGCGTCGTACAGTAAAGAACTTATCTGATGCAGCAGAAAGGAGCAGCAACTGGCTGTGGTTGAGACGGAAAGATTCTAGCTGGCTGTGTACAGGCCGCCATGCTACGGTTTCGTAGAATTCTTGAAAACTTGAAGAGTCTGTAGGTTTATTTGTATAGTTTGCATAGTAATTACAGTTATTAAGTTCCTGTGTATTTTGCGTGAATGAGGATTGGTGTTTGGACAGATATATTGTGTTTTGCAGTAGTATGCCATACGGAACCGTTGCCACTGACCGCTTTAACATCCGCAGTGGGGCTCGACAGCTTTAGTCAAACGGGTTGGCGCGTATGGTCGGGTTGTGGAGAGATTGTGGTTAGGTCACATGTGAACTACGAGGAAGGAGCAACCTCAGCAGTGGGAAGGATGTAGAGGTCAGTAAGCTGGGCTGAGTTGAGTGGGGGACGGAGGGGGGTGACTCTGGGACGCCAGAGTCACTGTCGAGCCCTCTTGAGGTGTCGTGGTCTAGTCGACGAAACACTGAGGACGGAAGGTGCCCACTTGAAGACCCTAGAGATGTTCCCTACTCCGCTCAATCCAGACGGTTGTCATGAGGGGGCCGCACTGTGGTTGCAGCCGTTGTGTGTGCTGACGCGCAATACACTGCAGCTATTAACACCAGACAGAAGATTCACGTCACCAGATGGAAAGAAGCGTAAATGGATGGAGAAGCATAGGTTACTGTAAAGCTACGTCTTAGTTGGTGATTATCTTGGCGAAAGCCGAGTACAAATCAGCATGAAGTTTTAACATCTACTCTCGTGTAATGGAAATCTAATTTTAATATATTTTTGAGGTGTTGTGTTTCTGTGTTCCCTGTTTAAATTATTTTTATACATGATCTTCCTTTTTTCCACATTGCTGTCCTTGATTTTTCTTTTAACTCATATTCAGTCTTGCACATTCTAGTAATGTTATAATTTTTGCTTGCTTACATTGATTTTGACCTTGGGTAAAATTATTCTAAACCACTGTTGCACCAACTTATTTGAGTACTGCAAGATTGTTTTGAGGTACTCCTTTTTTCTTATTATTTTTTCTGTTTGTTTTATTGTAAAGGGTTTGACATGCTATACTTCATCTAAAATTATTCTAAACTTTTCTGTTTTGGCAAATGATTTGAGTACTGCAAGAACCTTTTTGAGGAACTTCTAGTAAAACATTTTCTAGATTAAATTTAACAGTGTGATCTGCTATACTCCATTTAATATTGTTTTAAACTACCTTTTTCTTTATAACTCTTGTATAATCCATACACACGCAGGTTTTACAACCTTGTAAGCTGAGCGAGTCACTAATAACTAATCTGCAGGACTATTTAAGTCTATGTACATTTGAAAAATGCAAGATGTCTGTTAGATGGGTGATGGGTGAAAATTATTCATTCTGAAGTGACTCTCACATGTCTGAATAATACATCTGTGTGTGGCAGAGTTTCATCTGAGATGTCAGTGTGATTTCACAGACAGTCGTGATTGTGTCTGATAGCTTCCTGAACACTGATGGTCCGTGTCAGAGATAAGATGAGATAGTTCAGGACTCTTATAATTCTAGAGCTGATTCGAGATGTGTGGATGCTTAAACGTAAAATCTAAATTGACATTATTAAAAATTGTATTAAAAGACTTTTTGTTATTGATTCATAAGAGTTTTAATCTTTTTAATCTCATCCAAGTCCTGTCATCCTTTGTTTTCAGTTTTGTTCTGAAATATGTCACATTATGCATGGACCTAAAATCAGTTTGAGTTTCATTTCGACATTAAAATACTTAAAGTCCCCCTGTAGTCAATCATTTTATCCCTTAAAACTCATCTTTGATCACCAAAATTACATATTTAAACGTTTTTTTTCTTTGAAGAAAAATGTTTCATGCCTGAACATAGCTTGAATGTAAATCTGCACCTTTGCCTCATTTAGTATACGCGGTTCTATGAATATGCAAATGAGCCCCGCCTCCACTCACTCACAGCAGCTCAGAGATCCACTCGTTGACGATCACAGGTTGATCTGATTGGTTTCAACGTAGTTTGTGATGTCATAAACACCAGCGATTTCAAACCGTGTTTTTGGTTCACTGCAGTTTTAGACAAACACACACTGCGTTTCTAAGGTCTTGTATGAACTGAATGATGGTGTGTTTTCTCACAAACATCATCTCTGTCTCCTGGAGTCTGTGTAAACCGAGCTGAATGACTGTTAAAGATTGGCAAACACACAACGACCGGTGTAAGAAGTGCTTAAGAAGTGCATTAATCAGAGTTGAGGGTGATTTGGTTTGTTTTCTGAGATCCGTTCACAAGACTTTTGTCTTACTCAGGATGAATCCTTCTGCTAATAAATTTTTTATTAGTGCTTGTTCTTTCTGCCAAAGCACTTAGAGAAATGGATCAGTCCACTCAATGCTCATTAATGACTTCTTCTCTCTCTCTCTCTCTCTCTCTCTCTCTCTCTCTCTCTCTCTCTCTCTCACGTCCGTCAGCGTCTGTGCGTGCCTTTCATTGATCGGTTGTGGAGATGTTTAAAGCACTCAGGTGTAGTTTTCACTCGGTGTCAGTGAAATACGCTCTCACAAAACAATACATGATATACAGTAATAAACAGTAAAATAAACACAGATATTGGATGTATGTGTGTCTCTTTATTTGATCACAAATACTGTAAAAACAGTAATATTGTAAAATATTTTTACAAATTAAAAATCTGTTCAGTAATATTGTGACCCAGACGTGACCAAAACCTGACACAATCTCCAAAATGGGAAGTCCTCATTTGAAAATCTGCTATAAAAAATAAAGTAATGGAAGGTTGTTTAAAAATGTAAAATGCAGAAAGTTTTGTGTGATGGGTATGGTAATATACAAGTTTAGACCTTGTGGGGACATTTTTGGGCCCATGAGCAAAGCCCCCATGAGTTTTGTGTGATGGATAGGTTTAGTTAGAGGATAGAATAAACAGTTTGTACAGTATAAAATGGTAACCAGTATATGTGTGTATTCTCAAACTCAATCTGCTGAACTAAAGACCCACTTTAGTTCTTCTGCAAGTTTTTATGCAACCAAAATAAAAAAAAGTCTCACAGACATGATTGAACTCTTGCTAACATACAGTAAGGCCATTACGGCAAAGATAAGCCAAAGCACACGCTCAGTGTTTCCAGTGCTCTAGTTTACGTTCACACACACACATGTTTGCTTTTGTGATTTGTGAGGACATTCCATAGGCGTAATGGTTTTTATACTGGACAAACTGTATATTCTATCCCCTTACACTGCCCCTATCCCTAAACCTACCCATCACAGGAGACATTCTGCATTTTTACATTTTTAATAAAACACTGCTTAGTATGTTTTTAAAGCCATTTGAAATATGAGGACTCTTTAAATGTCCTCATAAATCATGTTCAAGTTGTAATACCAGTGTAATACCCATGTCATTATACACATTTGTGTCCTCACAAATCACAAAAACAAACACACACACACACGCACACACACGCTAGCTGATGTAACTGAGGATAATCATCATGTTTATCAGGCCGCCTGTCAGAATCATTTATAATCCGATTTCAATCTCCATTAAAATCTGATGGTCATTTATTTATATATTTCTGTGAGTTCCCTGCTGTGTGTGAAGATGACCCTCATATAGAATATTTTTTTAGCCGCAGTAACAGTTGCCTTAGACCCCATAATATTCAGGGGTATGGGTGATAAAAATAGGGATGCACCGATATGAAAATTTTGGCCGATACCGATAATTCCGATAATTCCTTATGCCTGAAAGTCGATAACCGATATATTAACCAATACATTTAAATCCAAATTTTTATGTAATTTTTGAGAGTCTGATAACAAAAACAAGTCTCACCATTAACATCCATGTCACAAGCACACTATTTTAATGCTCTTCTCATTATTACTTTATGTAGCTGATATGACAGACTTGCGCTGCACATGTTGCACTTTACAGTATTTTCCCTTTTTTAAGTGATTCCGATCATATTTCAAGCAATTCAAACCCATCATGCTGAACAGTGCGGATCTGAAGAGTCTCAGCTGAAGGAAAAAATACATTATTTATCGGCTTTAATATATGGTCCAAATTTTCTTATCAGGCCAATAATGATAACATTAAAAATGAACATATATCGGCCGATACCGATATGGTGGCCCATTTGAGGGTACGGGCAGGAATATAAATTTAAAGATCATAGAGATCTGAAGGAGTTAGATTACTATGCGCCTAATAATACAAATACCTACTAATAATAAATAAAATAGAAGTAAAGTAAAAACTTGAAGAGTGTTGAAGAACAGGAGAAATGTGCTCTATGGGAGGGGTTCTGGAAATAATTTGTGCAGCTGAATTCTGGACCAGCTGCAGTTTATGTTTAGAAGGAAGACCAAAGAGAAGAGAAATGCTATAATCTATATGCGACGTAACTAGGGCATTTACAAGGATAGCAGTGCTGTGCTGTTCGTTGTCAGAGAAGGATGAAGGTATGTCCGTAAAGATATGTTTATGTGTTTCTATGTTTCGCAAAAAAAAAAAAATCAGTACGAATAATATTATAAACGCGAGCTTCAAAAGATAGGGTGCTATCAAGGACACTCAGACTTTTAACCTGCGTGGATGGAAATACTATGGACTGGTCAATAGTCACAAATAAGCTATTAGTTATTGCAAGAGTAGATTTTGTACCAACCAGGAGAATCTCAGTTTAAGGAAATTAGATGAAAACCAGTTTTTAATTTAAGCTAAACAGCTCAACAGAGAAAGTGGAGGGAAAACAGAAGTAGGCATGGAATACTGGTAAAGCTGGGCTGTTGTATGCATAGCAGTGGAAATGAATACCGTACTTCCTAAAATATGTCCATGGGGGCAGTGAATAAATAACAAACAAAAGAGGGCCCAACACTGAGCCTTGGGGAACACCAGTGGTAACTTGCAATGGCTTAGCTCTGAAGTTAGATCTGATCTGCTGTTGCACGAACTGAGCGTGACCAGAAAAATACTATCTAAACCAATACAGACAGGTTCCCATAACTCCAAGGGAGGCCAGCCTCTCTAGGAGGATGCTATTCACATTTAATAGAACAAGATTTTAAATACATATTTAGAATTATAATAGAGGTTTTAAAGGTTTTTAAAAAATTGTTTTTAAAAAAAATCAGTCGCTAGGGCGTTCTAGGTGGTTGCAATGGCATTGCTAGGGTGTTCTGTGTGGTTGCTTGGGCGTGGTTATGTAGTTCCTATGGAATGTTCAGAAAATTGCTACAGTGTTGGTGTTACAGATGGTAAGCATTGCTGTTAGGTTGCTAGATAGTTGATAGGTGTTATGGATGGTTGGAAGCCAGGGTGTGCTAGGTAGTTGCTAAAATGCTCAGGGTGGTTTCTAAGGAATTGCTTTATAGTTGCTAGGTAGTTGATAAGGTATTCTTGTGGTTGCTGGGTGTTATAGATTATTGCTATGGATTTGCTTGGGTGTCCCAAGTCTTTCATTCAGATATTGAAGCTCAATTTTGAGGAAGCTGTAGTAATAATTTTCTGTTGTTAACCTAATTTTTTACAGTTGCAGAAACAATTAAAAATAAAGTGAAGTGTTAAACAGTTTAGTGTTTAGTGCTTTTTTTAAAGACCGTGTACCTCAGTGGCTTTGCTTCACTCCATCTGTGATTCAGCGACGTGAAGTTGTCATTCAGGTTTGTGTGAAATGTTGTCTGTAAACATAGTGATCGGATGGCTGAGTTACACTGTCAGCATGAGTTGTGGATGGGGCTGATCGGTGGGCGGGGTTTAGTGGTGGGTGGGGCATAACAAGTGGGGTCATATGTGGACGGGGCTTAACGTCGAGCCATAGTTATGGGCGGAGATAATGGTGGGCAGGGCATAGTTATGGGCGGAGTTGAATTGTGGGCGGGGCATCTGGATAGTGTGGAGTTGTGGGCGGGGCATCATGCGTGGGGCGTCAAGGGCACGTTTTATAAAGCCTGTAAAGCATCACAGGACGGTTTCCACTGTCGTTTAGGAATGCAGTCTCTCTGTTTAACCTGGTTAATTTGGACCTGAGATGAAAGATGCATGACGTTACAGTGCTGATCATAAATTAGATCATGTTTAGATTCAGCACATACTCTTTCTTTAGACTAGCTTGATACAGTAATAACTCAACTTCTCTGCTTTGCATCACGAGATCTTGTGGCCCGAACGAGTCCTTTGCCTTTATATGGATAAACACACACTTTAAGAACATTACTCCCTATGTTATTTATTCTAGAAACTCTATTTTAATTGTTTTTAAGCCTTACAGTCTATTTAAGTTAGTGTTGCACTTATGCTAGTGTGTGTGTGTGTTTTCTTTTTTAGGACAGTTTCATTTCCTCTTTGTCTGGTACAAGTGTTCACGAATGCCATCCTGTGTATTAAAACACACACACACACACACACACAATGGTGCCTCACTGAAAAGCTCGTCTCTGAACCGGAAGTTGGTTGAGAGATTTCAAAAGCGATCCATCCACGTGCCTGTGCATAAGTGTGTGTGTGTTTCTGTGTAAACGGCAAACATCTCTCATGTGTCGTGTCGAGATGAACAGGAAGCCGTTGCTGTCGTTCTCTCTGAGCGGAAGCTGTTCATGTTCATGGTGTCGGAGGCTCTGATAGCAGACCCAACAGGAGTGTGTGCCGATGGATAGTGAAGGAGATGTGGGAGATTGTTCTCTGGAGGACGTTCTCTCCAGCCCGGTGGAGACCGAACATGTGGTAGGATCTCAAAACCTGCTCTATGTCACTGTTCTTCAGTCTGTTAAAGGGCCCAAAACTCCCCTTCATGTCGGTCCAAACCTGTAGCTGACTTTCTTTTTCTAAACTGAAACAGAAGAGAAGATATTTTGAAGAACGCTTGGGGCTATTTTAGTAGGCCTATCGTTTAATTTACTATTATAATATTTATTCAATTTTTTTATGTTTTTATTTTTACTTAATGTAAAGTACTGCCGTAAAATCTTAATTTGCTCTTAATAAAACAAAAACTAATAAAAATGAGAAAAGCACAACAAAATTGATAAAACAAACTTAAAGTAAAATGTAAATGAAAATGGTCCCATGCTATTTAACTATATTAGTTAACATGAACTTTCTAAAGCCTTTATTAATCTTAGTTTGTTGATTTCAACATTTACTAATACGTTATTAAAATCAAATGTATTTGTTAATATTATTTAATGAACTAGCAATGAACATTTGTGTTTTTATTAACTCAAGTTCAAAAAGATTAATAATTACTTTAATAAATGTATCACTCACTGTTAGTAAATGCATTAACCCATGTTAGCTAATGGATACTATTGTACCAAAATTGTTACCAATTTTATTCATTATTTTACTATTTTATTCCAATTAAATTGTAGCCTTGGCAGCCAATATAAAATCTGCTTAAGATGTTTTTTATTTTATTTCATTTCAATGAACGTATATGTTTTTCAGTATCTTTAACGGTTACCACACTGGTCCAAACATCATTGGACATTTACTTGACATTGAAAACGAAATTCCTCAAAATATCTTCTTTTATGTATTTTAAGTCTGAAACGACATGAGGGTGAGTGAATGTTTTAATAGTTTTGGCTGAACGAAGAGCTTTAGTGATATTCAAGAGCTCCCTTCAAGAGCTTTAGTGATATTCACAAGCCATCTTACTTCCGTGATGTGACGTGTTTCTGACTCAAACTGCATATGCGGTGAGATAAAATGAGGACGGAGCCTGATAAATTCAAGATAAATTGATTGGATGCTGAAAGTGTCTCTAAGAGGGATCGATTGAGTCAGTTGAAAAGGAGGAGGAGAAAGTTGAAAGTATAAAGACAGTGTTTTTTTCTTTAGAAAATTGGGCACTGATGAATCATGCAGAGACCAGGAATGTGTATTTAAAAACATATGATTCATATATAATTCCTTTGGAGAGAAATAAAGGCCCAAAGGAGTCACTAGTTGTCATCCAAAGTATACACAGAAAAGAAATGGTGGTGAAACTACTTTGAAACTCAAGAAATTGCTTGTAAATGTCAAAGAATCAGCAATTAACACATTGAAACATAACATTTTGAAGTAGAATGTACTCCAATTACCTTTGTTTTGTTTCGAAAAATCAGTTCACACTGAAATCTGACTTTTTATTTCAGAAAACTTTGAAATCTTGGCAAGTTTGAGACATTGTTGAGATCTGGTCTGAAACTGTTATGAAACGTGAGATTTCTGGGCTCTTTTATAAAAGGAGCATTTTCAGGGAAACGGTTGAGATTTTGAAGAGATTTCATTGCGATTCCTCTTTCCTACAGGTTGTTGTCATGTTTTATGTGTGTGTTGCTCTTACTGAAGTGACTTTTCCAGTGTGTTTTGTAAGTGAGCGGCTCACAGCAGAACTTCCTTATTGAGTCACAGTGTTCATGTGTGTGTGTTCGCTCTGAAATATATAACGCATCTGAATGTTTCTGTGTCTCGAGTTTGGTACCTGCTCTATTTACACTGTCAGCCGTGTGTTTAGTCTTTGAATGGCTGTGTGAAGTGTTATATTTCAGTCTGATTGCAGTCTGCGTCTCTTTTGTCAGTTTATGACAACAAAAACAAAACGGAAAAGAGAAGTTCTGTGAGTTTACAGTTTCTATCCCTGATGATAAAGTTTCTCTTGATGTCGGTGACTTCCTCTGCACGAGCGCTGAACCGCACAGCTGCCCTTTGCTTCTGCTGACTCATTTCAGATCATTAACAAACTAAACTAAAGTGCTGGAATAGATTGAATTACTGGCTTAAAACGTGTGGCACTTAATTGACTGCTTAGTTTGGGACATTTCATTTAATATTCAATGATATTATTAATCTGCCTGCATTGACACCATTATATGTGAACTGAACTGAGCTGAACGATGACATCACGGTTTTCTCCAGAGCGGTTATATATATAAACTAAATTAATAACTTTTTTACAACAAAAAAAGAAACATCGCTGGACTATGATGCTATTTTCTTCTAGAAACAAACTTTGTTGCATTATTTTCCTGTTATCTCTGTAAAGCTGCTTTGAAACAATCTGTATTGTAAAAAGTGCTATATAAATAAAGGTGACTTGACTGACACTATAATATATCCTCTGTAGAGGTGCTTTCTTCTACTTGTTCTTGCTGTTATACTAGAAATTGATTATTTTGTGATGCTCATATTAATTTTTCTGCAAACCATTTGTGACGCACTGATATAAAAATTTTGGCCGAAAACAACAACCGATAATTCTTTATGTTTGAAAGCCGATAACCGATATCTTAGCTGATAGATCTAAATCCAAATTTTTATATAATTTTTGAGAGCCTCATTACAAAAACAAGTCTCACTATTAAAAGCCATGTCCCAAACAGACAATTATAATGTTCTCATTATTATTTTATAAGCCGATATAACAGACTTGCGCTGCAAATGTTGCACTTTAATGTATTCTCCTTTTTTTAAGGGATTCCAATAATATTTCAAGCAATTTAAACCCATCATTTTGAACAGTGCGGATCTGAAGAGTCTCAGCTGAAGGAAATAATACATTATTTATCAGCTTTAATGTATCGGACTAATCTTCTTATTGGGCCGATATTGACAACATTAAAAATGATCATAAATCGGCCGATACCGATATGCTTTGAAGCTATTTGTATTGTATAAAGTGCTATATAAATAAAAATAAAGATTTAGTTCAGACTTCATACATGCAATTAAAACCGCGGATACATACGCTTGATCTAATGAATGATGTTCACAAGTTTAATCAGAATTCAAACTCACTGAGACATGTGTATGTGTTTGTTGTAAGAGCATGTGGTGTGTTTCTGAGTTATTTATGGTTGTCACTGACCCTGAATCTGTCTCAGACTCACACATCACACTCTTTGTTTTGCTCTTCTGTTTTATATCAGTCTACAAAGAAACAACGTTTTGTTCACTGCTACTGTGCTACTATGCGAGATTTAACGGGGGAGCACAGGCGAAGCACTGCTACTTGGCCGCAGAGATATCACACAACACCTGAAATAAAGCTTGCCACAAAGAACCGGCAAAAGTAATGATTATGCATGAAACATTTGAAATATTTATTAATAAACTAGTGTTTTCTATGTCAGTGTTGGCTGCAAAGATAAAGTTGACGCAGTAGTGAACGGGCCTATAGAGAGAAATGCACACTTCATATGAATTAGCCTACATAAGCAGAGAGTAGCCAGTTTCTTTTAGTTTTAACTGTTTTGTTTAAAAGTACACATTTCAAAGGTTTCTATAGATATACTTCTCAGGTCTGTGAGACAAGTATCTTATACGTTGAGTTTCGGTTCATTTATGAGACACGCTCCAGTTCACGCGCTGGTGCCTCTGTGTCCTGATAATATTGTCTACTATATTTACTTCTTATTTATTAATCAAGGTAATTTGTTGATGAAACATTGATTAAAATGAAGATACTGTCTGTCTGTCTGTCTTATTCATCTATCGATCTATCTATCTATCTGTCTGTCTGTCTGTAATGTTCTGTCTTTCTGTTCTGTATGTCGTTCTATTAGGGCTGGGCGATAAATCGATTTTATCGATTAACTCGAATGTGTAGTTTATGCCGATTTTTTTTAATGAATATCGGTTTTCTCTTTAACAACCGCCGACGCTCCCATCTGGGCTCCCGTAGTTCCAACCGGGCTCAGCGCTTGCCATGATAGAGATACACAAACAACATGGCAAATGAGCAAGACCGCGGCAGCAGAAGCACACCCGCCGAAAATATTTACAAGCTGAATCTGCAGGGCCGCCAACTCTCACGAGTTCACTGTGAGAGACGCAATTCTGTCACTTTTTACACGCTCTAACGCCACACATCCATTTTCGCACGCAGAGAAAAATCGCGAAGCAAAGAGGACACTGACACCGACAGACAAGACAGAGCAGGTCACTATCGATATGAAACAGATTCTCAGCTCTCAGATTCTGTCAATTCTATTACGAAATTCAAACAATAAACACCGTTTGGCGCTTGTAAATGTGACGTGGCAGATCTCAGGTTTTAGGTCTGTGGACTTAAAATAATTGCTATAGAGAGGAGTATTTTGCTAAATATGATAACTATATTACACATTTATTATATTTTTACCTATATCATTAAAATAGTATAACGTTGTTATTATAAAAAACGCATTATATTTAATTTGAGTTAGTTTTAACCTTTTATAATACCAGCTGACAGGGCTCTCTGTATGTTTACAGCTTTAGGTGATTTTTTTTAAACAATTAACAACACATTAACGTATCTACTGTACCTAATATTTATCCAAAGGAATTGATATTGAATCAAGATCAGAATCAACTCACAAGAATTGAATTGAAATTGTGAAATTTGTGTTAAGCAATAATAAAAACAGTAGCACACCAGTCATTGTGCTATGTAAACATTGTTTGCATGGTTAATTAACTTTGTCAAATTATTTGGTTACTAAACTATTTTATTATCACAATACAGTTATTGTGATGCAAGTTTTTTTGTTTTTTTACTCATCCCCCCAATCCCAATAAACCCATTTTATTTTATGTTACATTTTCATTGTTTTCAAAGACAGGGCCTGTCCTATTGTCTTTTTGGCTTGTTGTTTCCGATTGCACTTTAATCGAGATCAAATCCCAGAAGGGAATATTAAAACAAAATAAAGTTAAAACTTGTTTTGAACAATTTCTTTGTCGTCTGCAGATTGATTTTAAGTAGGAAAAAAAATCAAAATAGAAAAAAAATCGATTTAAATCGTAAATCGGATTTTTTGTGAAAAAATCAGGGATTTTTTTTTAGGCCGTATCGCCCAGCCCTACGTTCTATCTACAATTCTACCTGACAGTCGTTCTGTCTGTTGTTTTATATGTCGTTCTATCCACCTGTCTGTGTATCCTGCACTGACCCTTGACCCCTGACCTGTGTGTGCCAGGATTCAGATGGCCTGTCAGTGCTTGAGCAGCTGGGTTTGGACCAGAACTCAGATCTGTCCGACTCCAGCGTTCAGCAGCGATTGGACGAGCAGCGTGAGAGGATCCGGAGGGAGATCCGGAAAGAGCTGAAGATAAAAGCGGGAGCAGAGAACCTGCGGCGGGCCACGACTGACAAACGCAACGCCCAGCAGGTGGAGAGCCAGATACGAGGCTCCACACGCAAACTGGACTCGCTCCACACTCAACTGCAGGAGCTGGACGCACACATCGTCATCAAGGGCCACGACGACAGCAGAGGTCAGGGGTCAACCTTATTATCTCACCTTTACAGGCACAGTGAATGCTTAAAGGGTCTCATATTGTCAAAACTGAAAGTTCCTGGCTTTTTTCATGATAGTAGAAGTCTACGGGCTATATAACTACCCTTTAAGTTTGAAAACAGCCAATCCACAGACAAATAGACACAGCCTGCATAAAGTAGCTGTGCCTTATCATGAGGTGTTGTGACTTCCGTAAAAATGTGACATCAAAACTACTCAGTCACCGTCATCAGTCACTAACCCGAGCACTGCCCCCGTCATTACACAGGCTTACGAACAATATTATTATAAGAGACCAGTGGCTAATGTTTATTTATTCTGAAATACCACAGCAAATTAATTCGACCTTAACCGTCTATTCTGCATATTTCACTAGTGATTGCTTCGTCAATCAGGCACAGTTCAATGCCGGTTTTTCAAAGAAGATTCTCATCAAAGATGCTGAAGTCCCTACATTGCTGGGTCCGTCTTCAAATTCAGAACCCATAAATAAACTTCTAACACATTTTATGTTGTATTATGGAGACAGCATAATCTGAAATTATAGTTTTTATAGTTCTTACTTGTGAGCATCACCAAGCCACAGCAGGCTACAGCATACATGACCCTAGTTACCTGTGGTTGGCCTGGCCGTGCGTCACTGAGAAAACAACAGACCAATCAGAAGAGAGGCTCACAAATATTAATTAGACAGGCCAAAGTCGACCTGTTCTTGGCAGAGCTCCTGAGAAAGGAGCAGTAAAAATATATTAGGATGGTTTTTAGTACTTATACCCCAAATATATATTCTTAAGGACATCAAATCCTAAAATAAAACTCCAGAAAAGTGTACAATATGGGACCTTTAAGGAATAAGATTATATTCTAGGGCTGGGTATCGATTCAGATGTTCCAATTCGAGTCGATTTTCGATTCAACTCAATGAATACAGATTTAATACAAATCCTATATTTAAGTTTACAAGTGGTTAATTAATAAAAAGAAATTAAGAGCAACAAACCTGTATATTAAACTCTTTTTATGTTTGGTAAACTTGGGTAAATTAAAACAGAACCCAACTCTATATCTCAAATGCATACAATGAATAGACAGGATTTTGATGCAAGATGAAATTGATGCTGAAAATTGGACGAGTGAGAACAGTCGCATGCCTTGATCAAACAGGATCCAGTTATTTTATGTTTCTGATAAAACAAACATAAAATCTCACAGCATTAGCTGTAACACGGAGGCTGCAATCCTTTGAACAGTGGAGGAAAACTAATAGGCCTATTGGGTTTTGGGTGATGGATAAATAAATGTGGAAAAAAATCGATCCGTGGCTTTTGAAATCAGTTTTGAATCGGCCACATTTAAAAAAAAACATTTATCAAAAATATATTTTTTTTTTGGCCAGCCCTATTATATTCCTACTTATTAGTGAGTGAATATGAATGTTCTGGGATGATGTGTTTGGTTGTGAGCATACAAGAAACTGATATATATTTAAAGCCCTCATAATCCTGTAAGACCGTGACCCTGGATGAAATTTATTGACCCTGTCTTTGACCCCCAGATGACCTTCAGTCTCTCGGGTCGCCGAGTCGCTCCTCAGCCAATCAGGACAGGATTAAGGCTCTGGAGCGACAGCTCAACATCGAACTGAAGGTCAAACAGGGGGCAGAGAACATGATCCCCATCTACGCCAACGGGGCTACCAAGGTAATGAACATCTATCTATCTATCTGTCTGTCATCTATCTATTTACCTATCCATCTATCTGTCTGTCGTCTATCTATCTGTCATCTACCTATCTATCGTTCTATCTATCCATCTGTCCATCATCTATCTACCTATCTATCTGTCAGCTATCCATCTATATATCATTCTATCTGTCTTTTGTTCTATCTATCTGTCTGTCTATCTATCTATCGTTCTATCTATCTATCTATCTGACTATCATTCCATCCATCCATCCGACTATCTCCATCTGTCCATCTCTCGGTCCTCCAGGATAAGAAGATGCTCCAGTCGGCTCAGCAGATGCTGCAGGACAGTAAGACGAAGATCGACATCATCCGTATGCAGATTCGTAAAGGCGTGCAGGCCACCGAACAGACCGACGACACTCAGGGTACTGAATGTGCTAGTGCTACTAACATAATCTGTCTCATAGAAATGAGCGTTTACACACTTAAAATCATCATAGATATCATTAAACGGCTTAATAACAGCATTAACCTTTATTTAACCAGGCAAGTCACTTAAGAACTTATAATAAGAACTTATAATAAGAACTAAGAATAAGGTCTTATTTTCAAAAACAGCCTGGCAATAGCAGAGAGATAGAATAGAGATCCTGAAAATGAAAGTTGGGTTGACGTCTAAATCCAACATTTGTTTTACGTAAAGCTCCAATGTTGGGCAGACGTCACATTTTGGTTGTAATGAAAAAATGCATGGCAGTACACTTATTACCAGCTTCACTTAATACTAACCAGATTGACTTTATTTCTGTCAGATGTCTACTGAAGGTCTTATTGAGAATTAACAGATGTTTAGATGTTGATGTTTTATTGAAAATGTTTCGTTTAAAGTCACCATTATGGTGATCAGTGTTGCTTTAGCTGTGCAGTTTGACTCTTGACTTTTAACATAAGTTTTTCTCTTGCTGCTGTAATTGTGTTTGTTAGAACTGCAAGAGAAATTATGCCCTTATGTCTGATGTCATTTTGTCCGATGCCTTTATGTCTGATACCTTTTTGTCTAAGGCTGTTTCGTCTGATGCCTAATTGTACGAGACCTGACACCTGACATTGTTTTTCCTGAGACCTGAAGCTTTTCATTCTGAGATGCGATGCCGTTTTGTCCAGTGACTGAAGCCTTTTAGTCTGAGGCATGATGCCTTGTCTTCATATGTCTGAGGTCTGAGGACGTCCTAAAATGTACACCGCACAAACTATTATTTTCAATAAAACATCCAACATCTAAACCTCTGTAAATTCTCAATAAGAACTTCTGTAGATGTCTGACAGAAATAAATTCAATCTGGTTAATAATGTGAAGCTTGTAATGTTGTTTGTGGTTAAGATAGTAATGATAATAATGCTTGTGGAGTTGTTTAATCCTCCTCTGCTGAGATCTCAAGAGATTTAATATGCTGCCATGCATTTCACACTTTTTGCAGTGGGGCGTTTATTCCAATCAAAATTCAATGTCTGTCTGATGTTGGGTTTAGACGTCAAACCAACTTTCATTTTCAACCAAAATATGAGACCTGACTGACGTTGGATTAGTTGGAGTCCGACGTCACATTGACACTGTGTTTGCTGGGACTTTTCTCTGTTTGACACTATGGAGGGAGTCTTATCTCAGACCTCATCAGCATTAGTCCTGTCCACACTGCAGCTCAGGTTCACTTGATAGTGATATTGTGATATAAGACGACTAATATGATTTCCATCCTTACAAATTGTAAGTGTAACATTTCACATACCGAGGACATGAACTCTCATGGCATGTTTTGAATACCAGGAATGATGCAGTTGTGTATGTTTGCGTGAAATGGTTGGTTCATAAACAGAACTAGTGTCTGCTGTCTTTTCGTCAGACAGTCTAATTCTGTCCAGTGACTCAAGCGTCTGTCTTTCCTGCTGTTTGTCTGTTAAAAGGTCTCTGAGGCGTCAGCATTGATACATTAACATGCTCAACATTATTGAAGGAATATTCCACCCAGAAATCAAAATTCTGTCGATATTTGTTTCAAACCTACACGACTTTTCCATGGACCACAAAAGGAAACATTGTGAAGAACATTTAAACATGTCTAAGCAATTAATGGTAGTGACAAAAAGGATGAAAAGTGTCAGAAAGTGCTGTAATCCAAGTCTTTTAAAGTTATATGAGATCTTTGTCAGGTCAAGTTACATTTATTTATATTTATTTATATACAGATTGTGTCAAAGCAGCTTCACAGTAATAAACTGAAAAATAGCAGTGTTAATGTTGCAGAATTCATTATGAATTTATGGTAAAGCAGCTCGACAGAAGAGAAGTGTCATTATTGAGATTCAGTTAAGTTCATTAACAGTGTCAGAGTTACAAAGTTAGGGTCATTCATCTCAATTCAGTTCAAATTTTGTTTTTATCTGATAGTCAGATCCAAACCCATATTTAATCTATCTAGAATGTAACGTCCTGGTTGCGTATGCAACCCACCGTTCCCTGAAGGAGGGAACGGAGGACGTAGTCGACGCGACTGAAATGGGATCACGCTAGGGAGCCTATCATCTTCGAGTACTATTGAACGAGCCAATGTAATTGGCGTGCGTGATTCGCATCACACACTCCGCCCCCGCGGCGCGGGTATAAATACGGAAGTGGATGCACGCACTAGTTGCTTTTCGCTGAGGAGCCGAGAGTAACCCGGGGTCAGCGGTGGTCCAGCGGTAGTGGCAAGGGGACTACGTCCTCCGTTCCCTCCTTCAGGGAACGGTGGGTTGCATACGCAACCAGGACGTTCCCTTTCAGTCGATAACGTCGGACGTAGTCGACGCGACTGAAATGGGATCAACCATTGAACACGCCACTAACGCTGCCACCTTCCAGTGCCTAAACCAAAGCCTCCTGATGCCCCCGCAAACTTAAGGCGGGGAAGGACAGGGCTTAGGCCAGGGAAGTCACTGCTGTTCCTACAGGACCACTGGGAAAGCGTTCCCCGTACGTTGGAAGGAAGGGACGCTGCGGAAGCCACATCCAACCCGAGGGAGGAAATGTGGAGAATACACATATGAACTGGGCGGAAACCGGGCAGTCTAACATATGGAATGTCACTGGGGTGGCTCCAGCCTAAGACGGGGGGAGACACACCGGACAGTGACGGCAGAGAGACTCTGCCGAGGGAAGACACGGGCTCACCGCAGGGAGCCGTATCGTGGAAGAATACACATATGGGGTCACCGAAGGGACCGCAACATATGGACCCAGCCTAACACAGGTTCCACACTGCTTACGAGTGGTAGGCCTAACACCAGACGTTCCGCACGTCCGACGTCGGAGGGGTGTGGAGGAACTCAACAGGGTTCAATTTTAAGGGAACTCAACTGGAGTAGAAAGGCGCACGTATCCAGTCCATAGGAGGGGAATGGCGCAGCAAGCCGACACTTGAACCGGGCTCACGGTGAAACTGGCTTCATGAGAAGGGAGCCCACGGGAAGCAGCGGTTCAACTAGGTGTCGTCCAGCCCCCAACTCTAGAATCTGTTTAGCAAAGTATATCGTCAACGCCCAGGCGGAGCACTTTACACTCATCATAGAGGAGCTCAACACCTAAGTGGACATGTTGCATCTCGGATCTTTGCCGAAATGAAGGCAAGCACTAAGTGCAACTTTGCATGGAAACAGCCTTCCCTCTCTGCTGAATTCCACAGATATTTGAAGAGCTGGTCTGAGGTCTATGACTTGCATTCTGTACACGTCCAAGCGAATCGGACAGAGAAGCCAGGGCTGGATCTGCCTCCTCCAGGGCAGCGCTTGCAGGCTCCCCACCTGCTCCTATTACGGGAGAGGTAGGAACCTTGGGCACAATCCGAGCCGGGATCTCAGCTTGTGAGAGTTAGCCGGCCCAGACTCCAGGCACAATACGTTGACCGAAAGCGAGCAAGTCCCTACCCTCTAGTAGAGACCACGCGAGCAGGAGAACTGATATAACAGAATTTTTAACTCACTACCTGCAGTGGCTCAGGGGCGGTCTCTGCAGTGCAGTCGCACCAGGGACAAGGCCCAAGAGGATAAAGAGGGACACAAGGATTTACAAGACCTTGCTCCTCAGGAACCTGACGATCAGAACGTGCTTCTGCATACTTCTGCAACACGATGAGCGTCGTTTAAACACCGAGGCAACATCATTTTGAGGGTGATTTAGGAAAACAGCCTACTGCAACCCATTTTGCAGGAAAGAGAGCACTGAAGTGATCGAAAGCTTTCAGGATCTCCTCAGGGGAGAAGACGCACTCAACGACTAGGTTCCACTTCTAAAGGCGTAAGCACGCTACCCAATTCTAGGGGGTGCTCGCAGAAGTGATGGTAACTAACACATGTTCTTGTGATAGCCACCTGAACCTCCGCGTTCGGATGTAAGACCGCCCGGAATCTCCGGGGGAAGAACGCGTGTGCCATCGTGCCCCGTCCCCGAATCCAGGGGAAGTCAGGAAGGCTGTTGAAGGGAACCAGGTCTAGTTGGGCCAATGAGGGGCAACTATGAAGACCTGTTCCTCTCCTGACATGGCACGTAGGTGCAAGTGACGGGCGCAAAAGACAGGAGCATTGCTCAACACAACATGTGAAGATCACTGGGCTTCAGGAGCATTTTCTGCTCAGCATTTGGGTGTGACAAGTTCACTGAGCTTCAGGAGCATTCCTGCTCAACACCTGAGTGTGATAAACTCACCGAGCTTCAGGAGCATTTCTGCTCAACACTTGAGTACGAAGAACCTCACTGAGCGACAGGAGCATTTCTGCTCAGCACTTGAGTGTGACAAGTTCACTGAGCTTCAGGAGCATTACTGCTCAACACCTGAGTGTGATAAACTCACTGAGCTTCAGGAGCATTTCTGCTCAACACTTGAGTGCGAGGAACTTCACTGAGCACCAGGAGCATTTCTGCTCAGCACTGCGTGTGATGAATTCACTGAGCTACCTGTGATGGACTCACTGAGCTACAGGAGCATTGCTGCTCAACACCAGAGTGCGATGAACTTCACTGAGTTTCAGGAGCAAATCTGCTCAACATGAAGAGTGATGATTTCACTGACTTGCAGGCGCAAGGCGACCATGAGTCGCAGTCACTTTTAGAAGGCTCACTGGGGTTAAACGCATTTCTGCGGGCCCCTGGGGCCGCTGAGTCCCAGTGTTTGTCCAAGGGTAGTCCGCTCGGTTTACCCAAACACTGGCGGAAAAATAAAACCGGGGGGGCAACTGAGCGGCCCCGGAATGGTCATGACCCAGCCGGACCCAGGGGATGGAGTCTCCACTTGCCCTGGCTATAACTGTCGTGAGGCTCGATGGCGGCACGATTGAGTAAGCAGGAGGAGTGGAATAAGGCGCCCTCAGAAGCGTCTGACTCCAAGGAGGAGGTGACGGGTGAGTTTGTGACATGCAAGGGAAGCTTGCGCAACGGTCGCAATGTCTAACAACTCGAGGCACGAATGCCCGTGTAGTCGGGGGTCGCCCAGGCCCCCGTTAAAACACGCCCTTTGTACATGGCCGCTCTGTTGAAGAGGGTTTGGCAGCAGACCGGGATGAACTATAGTCACACAGGGTGAGCTGCTCTGCCACGGTCACCTCGGGACTCGATCGTGAAGCTAGCGCTGAAGCGGTCACATATGGAGGGAGCCAAAGGCTGCGACTACCATATACCCCAGGAGCCTCTGAAAGTTCTTTCAGTGGGACCCTTTCTCACTTCAACACCAGCTGAACACATTCTCATTGGAGAGACATGTTGGACCGAGTACCTCTCCAAAACTAGAAAAGAGATACTCAGCCCGTGGGCGAGATTACTCTCTTCCAGTTGACCTGAAGACCCAACGGGCTCTGGAGCACTCGAGGGGAAGGACACTGTACTGATACTCCACCCTTAGACGCAACACACAGGATGGCCTGCGGTGCGGGAGGTAGAGATCTGAAGCACATGTCTTTCAGGTCAAAGCTGCAGACCAATCTTGGGCCAAGATGGTCACGACCCACCACCTAGTAGCACGAAGAACGAGTTTACAACTGGCCTTCGTACCGGCTGGAGGAGCGGCTATATCAAATCCTTCGCCAGCAGGATAAGATAAGCACGCACAAGTCAGGAGCACTGCTCAACACTCGGTGTGATGAATATCACTGAATTTTCAGGAGCACGTCTGCTCAACACCTAATGTGATGACTATCACTGACTTGAGCGGGGTAGCCGAGCCTGAGGTGGGGCAGCAAAGTAGAGAGAGTGGTGTTAGTGTGCTGTGCAACACTTACCTGTCTCCACAAGCGGCAGGGGGCGCGTGAGAAGGCGGATGACCGGGTCCTCGAACGCACCAAGCTGCCTGCTGGCGACCAAGGGGGAGCTGAGGGGTGTAAGGCTATACAGGGTCACACCCGCCAGACTGGCCCTCTTGGGACCCAGGAACAGATGAAATTGCTCTCTCTTTGAAGTGTGGGTACCGCTTGCTCCGCTTTTTTTTTTTTTTTTTTTTAGGGAGCCAGCGGCGGAACAGACACACACACAAACAAAGGCTCCACCCGGCCCTCACCCGGGGGGAGGGAGTGATCGTGCCACTCCAAGAGCATCTCATCCATTCCTGGGCGGCCCGCTCCGGAATGCTTTCGCTGTCGCTTGCCACCTGGCTTGGCAGCGCCTGGAGCGGGCTGGGCGTCTCTACTGCGGCCGGCTCCCTGCTGAGGCCTGGGTGGAGGCTGCTGCGGAGGGCCAGCAGGAGCGGCGGCCGGAGAACGCCCACGGCGACGAGCAGGCGGAGGAGCTGCCACCGGCGGCGGGTGGAGGCAGCAGCTGGCCACCGGGGCAGGATGTGCCGGATGACCTCCGTCTGCGCTTGAGCGGCAGAGAACTGTTTGATGCAGTTCTCCACCGCGTCGCCGACCAGCCCAACCTGGGAAATTGGGGAGACCAGGAACCGAACCTTGTCCGCATCCGCCATACCAACCAGGCTGAGCCAACGAAGGCGCTACTGGACCACCAAGGTGGACATCGCCAGACCGATCACGCACGCTACGACACCCGTACCCCGGAGGGTGAGGTCGGATGCAGTGCGGTGCTCACCTATGAGCGCACGGTCTGGATTACCCTCGTGCATGCCATGGGTGCCCTAGCCTGCAGCAACGCCATGGCACGCAAGAGGAAGGGGCTTGCCCACAGGCTTTGTAAGCTCTGCCCGTCGGAACGGACGAAACTCACAGGCCTTAGGGGGGAGACGAGGATCCCCCCAAAAGGCAGCGGCCGCCGGACACAGGTGCACCTGTGTCGACAGACCGCTCCAATGGAGGGACACCTCGCAACCCATCACCGTTCCTCCATCAAGGGTAATGAGGGGGAAAAGCTATTCAGGCAGTTTCTGGCAGAGAAAGATGCTGTTCACCACCTGATAAGCTCTCCATGCATTTCGGGAAAGAAAGGCACTGGGGCGGCGAGCTGAGAACCAGCGCGGCCCGCCCCAAGATACCAAACTCCAGATTCCAACCGAGACTGAACGGGACACGGTGGAGGTTCCACTCGAGCCCGGCAGCCTCGGCGGCCCGTTTCAGCATAGCTGATAATTCTGGATCCGGCTCGGGCAACATTGAACTCCCGGAGGGAGACAATGCAGCCGAGTCATCATCTCCAGAAGTCAGCTCACCCTCTGATGCTGCAATCGCCGTCCTGTCCTCCAGGGGAGCCCCGAGTGAAACCGCTGGCCCACCCATTACAGATGGACCAGCAGAAAACACCGGAGGCTCCAGTGGTTGCAGTGGAAGGGAGGAGTGAGGAGCCCACAGGGAATGGTTACCGGGCGGGACATCCAACACTATCCTCCGGTCACCCATCCCACACAGCACCCGAGGGTGGGGCATGGTAATGGGGACTCGCTCTCCGCGAACGAAGGCGAGTCTCGCCCTCAACACTGCGACAGTCATGTTCCCACAGTGAAAACATGAGCTGTCCACAAAAGCTGTCTCAGCGTGCTGTAAGCCAAACACGTGACACAACAGTTGTGACCATCAGAGAGAGACAGGGAACGACCGCACCCAGAAACGCACGGGCGGAATGACATCTTGAAAAAGACGCAAACGCACCCGTGTTGCTCTTTCAGAAAATAGGACCGTCACCAGTGCCGGAGCACACAGGGAAATGACCGCGGCAACACTGAACAGAGAACTGAAACAGTGAAGCACTCACTTTTCCGCCCTCTAACCAGCCATCAACACACACAAACATTTAGAAATTTGTTGCTGTTAAAACAGCAGTTGAGAGCTCAAAGCTCGCGATCACCGCTGCACTCGCGCTGTAGAACACCAGCACTGGGAGAGTCTTCCTGAAGAACACCGACACACTCGCTCGTTGTAGACAACAGCACTCTCAGAGACATCAAACGATCGGCTCCGAAGCGAAAGGCAACTAGTGCGTGCATCCACTTCCGTATTTATACCCGCGCCGCGGGGGCGGAGTGTGTGATGCGAATCACGCACGCCAATTACATTGGCTCGTTCAATAGTACTCGAAGATGATAGGCTCCCTAGCGTGATCCCATTTCAGTCGCGTCGACTACGTCCGACGTTATCGACTGAAAGGGAACTCACGATTTTTATCATCAATAACGAGCTGCGACTTACATAATGAAGCGATTTACATAATGAAAAAAATATTAGAGTTTTAAAAATAAGAGTATTTGTGTAATGAATTTCCTACACGACTTGTAGTTTAAGTATATGAATTCAGAAGGCTTATAATATAGTGCATATAGAGTCGTATGGACTGATTTATGGTATTTTATAGTGTTTCCTGTGCTTTTTGGAGCTTGATATTTGAACCTTTCGGCTGTTGTATGTAACGATGTGCAAAAAATCGCCTTTGTGTTCCACAAAAAATAACAGCAAACGTGTTTGAAACGACATGAGGAGGGTGAGTAATAATGACAGAATTAAAACTTTTGGATAAACTGTCCTTTAATAAAACTACATCTGAATGCAGAGAGTGAAAGAGACAGATTTGAAGAAAGACATGAGAAAGATGTGAGATGGAGAGGGAGGAAATGAAGGGCGAGCTGAATCTGCAGCTCTAATGGACTCAAATGGTGTGTTTCACCGCTGATGTCTCGTGTCCCGAGGCCGGAGGGTTAAGAATAGATTTATTAATGTGGCTCCGCCCTCGGTCATCACTGAGATCCACGGGACGTTCACAGGAGTGACGTCTGACATCCTGTGAGGGGAATGGGAATGTAAGGTCTTTTTAGTTCTTCTCTTCGGTTCTTTATTATATCTTATTTTATTACAGTTAACGTTTAGCTAATTTAATTTTAGTTTTTTTTTAATGTAATTTCAGTTAACGTTTATTATATTTCAAATAACGTAAATATTGAGTGAGCTGATTGTGTCTTCAGACCGTTGATGTTTAAAAGTTAAAGCTATTTAACATTCCTAATTACAATCAAACAAACATAAACTCATCACAGATTTTCACTCAGTGCTGAAGGACTTGTAAATAGTGTGAGGGTGTGTGTTTGTGTATGTGAGCGAGAGAGAGAGAGAGTGTGTGTGTTCGTGTGTGAGATTGTGAGTGTGTGTTTGTCTATGTATGGCATCACCTGGATGGATCTAACATGTGTGACTGTATGTGTGTGTGTATGTGAGCAACAGTGTGTTTGTATGTGTGTGTTTGTCTATGTATGGCATCACCTGGAAGGATCTACCATGTGTGAGTGTATGTGTGTGTGTTTGTCTATGTATAGCACGCCCGGAAGGATCTAACCCGTGTGTGTGTGTGTGTGTGTGTGTGTCAGCAGGTAAGCCGGATCTGTGTGGGATGGAGCTGCGTATCGAGGAGCTCTGGCATCATTACCGAGTGGAACACGCCATGGCCGAGGGAGCCAAAAACATGCTGAGACTTATGGGAGCTGGGAAAGCACAGGACAAGAAAGCCATTGCTGAGGTGTGAGAAACATATGCTTCCCAAACTGGGGTACGTGAGGTGACAAAGGGGGTACGCCAACATTAAAACCACGCAAGTATTTCTAACAGGAAAAATACTGCCTCTAATAAATGAACAGGAACATGGTAGTGTGGTAAAAGGTCAAATTCATGACATCCAATCAAATTACCACATCTTTTGTGGTCAAAACTGACTGCATATATGCACCAAGCAGGAAGCATATAAAAGGTTGTGTGCAGAGTATATGCTAAATCACACTACATTACTGACGTTCTCCACGATGTACCTTTGTAAAAAAAAAAAAAGTTGGGATTTAACACTTATTAGCATGAAGAATAAATATAGACTGCGCATAGAGATCGATTTAAATTCCCCTTATAGTCAATAATTTGATCCCTTAAAACAAATTTTTGATCACCAAAATTATGTATTTAAACATTTTTTCCTTGGGAAAAAAAATCTTCATGCCCTCTGGTGCTTTGCGATCATTTTTGACCGAAAATTTTTACACTTCTTTTTATTGGAATGGTACGAAACTTGGTGAAGGTTTTGGCACTTGCTTTGTGTAGACACACACACAAAAATTATGGACCTAATTTTATGGTCCTGTAAACAAATAGTCACATTTGTGCTCCTAGTGGTCAAAAATGAGTGCATTGGAAATTAATGAGAGACAAATTTTATCTAGTGGAAACCTTTGGTACTGCAGCCAAACAAAATATGACTGAAAGTTAATTTTTTGAGATATCAACCTCAAATTTGGAACACAACTTGTTTAGATTTATGGCTTTGATTTTCTCGCAATTTAGAGTAAATCGTGAAAATATATATTTGATATAAAAATTAAAAATAGTATTTTTGTGCATTTTTCATAACAATAAGCATTAAATTAATGCCTATTGATATTAATAAATTGATACCGTTAACCGATAATCTTTTACAGTTGAAAGCCTATAACCGATATATTGGCCGATAAATCTAAATCTGAATTTTAGTATAATTTTTGAGAGCTTGATTACAAAAACAAGTCTCACTAATAAAGTCACGTCATAAGCCGATATGACAGACTTGTGTGGCACGTGTTGCACTTTACTGTATTTTCCGTATTCCCATCATATTTCAAGCAATTCAAACCCATCATGTTGAACAGTGCGGATCTGAAGAGTCTCAGCTGAAGGAAATAATACATTATTTATCAGCTTTAATATATCGGACAAATCTACTTATCGCCGATAACGATAACATTTAAAATGAACATATATCGGCCGATACCGATATGATGGCCCATATATCTTGCATACCTATTTATTTATTCATTATATTAATCATTAAATTAAAGGAATTTTTTTGAATATGTTATAAAACATGACATACATAAAAAAGGTGTGACTGCAGTCTAATGGTGCGTTTACAGCAAACGCGAATAGAGCGTCTGGCGCAAGTGATTTCAATGTTAAGTAAATATAAAGACGCGTTTACGCGTGTCTAGAGGTCCTGCGGCGCGAATGAGACAGTTAGCGTGGCGCGGTAGACGTGAATTCGCCTCATTTGCGCGTCCAGTTCGCGCGAATGACGCAAATTGAGCGTCTGGCGCGATACACGCAATTGATTTTATTTGGTGCATTCACGGTGATTTCAATGAGACATATTCATTTTGTATTGAATGCTATTTATTCCATATCTAATCTAGATATATTAAATTTAAATCTATATTAAACATTATTATTCTAATGTAAAGACAACCAACATACTTTAGTGCAAGAACATAGTTTGTGTCTGGACAGTGTTGTGTGAGAAAAAAAAATCACAGGAAAGGTTAATCACTTTTGTAGGCTGGCTCCATTTATCATCAAAACAAAAATAAACAGATTAGGTGTGTGAGGGCGAGGGTGATCCTCGCTCCGATGCGGGACAACAGGTCATCAAACGGGCGCGGGACAGGTGGAAGTACCGCTGAACGCGGCCGTCATCCAGGCGCAGCTCCTGGAGCAAATGGTAAATTGGGAATGCCTCCGGAGGGTCTGGTGGACCCCAGTACGGCGACGATGACCCCTACACCGCTGTTCTGCTCTCCAGAACTAATACAGAGCGGTGACACTCTCGAATCTCGATCAACATCAGCCATCTTGCAAACAGACACAGCCTAGCACTCGCCCCTCCCACAAGAAGCGGATTTCGCCTCAGACGTGCGTAAATTGTTTGCATTTTACGCGTGTCAATTTCGCTTTGGACGCACAAATGGATTCAAAATGTTCAAGCGTCCAACTAGACGCGGTAGACGCAAATTTGACGCTCTATTCGCGTTTGGTGTTAACGCAGCATAAGTGTATAAGAGAAGGATGTTAAATGCCACGTCATTCTAAAAAAGTTCCCTTAGGAGAAATCAAAACGGACCTTTGCTTGCTCCTCGTGGCGTGTTTGTAAAGTGTTTGTTTGTGTGTCTAGGCTCAGAGTCGCCTGAGTGAAGCGTCCCAGCGGCTGGATCTGCTACGGGTGTCGTTGGAGCAGCGGTTGGGGGATCTGCCGGAGGAACACCCGAAAGCGTGTCTGATTAAAGAGGAGCTGGTGCTGGCGTCGTCCTCGGCCTTCAGTTCCCGTCACAGCGCCCCCTACGTCCACAACCAGTACAGCACCCTCTGCAAACCCTCGCCGCTCACCGGTAAGCCAGACACACACACACACATACACACACACGTCCTCGGCCTTCAGTTCCCGTCACAGCGCCCCCAACATCCACAACCAGTACAGCACCCTCTGCAAACCCTCGCCGCTCACCGGTAAGCCAGACACACACACACACACGTCCTCGGCCTTTAGTTCCCGTCACAGCGCCCCCAACAACCAGTACAGCACCCTCTGCAAACCCTCGTCGCTCACCGGTAAGCCAGACACACACACACACACACACACACACACACACACGTCCTCGGCCTTCAGCTCACGTCACAGCGCCCCCTACGTCCACAACCAGTACAGCACCCTCTGCAAACCCTCGCCGCTCACCGGTAAGCCAGACACACACACACACTCACACACACACACATACACACGTACTCGGCCTTCAGCTCGCGTCACAGCGCCCCCTACGTCCACATCCAGTACAGCACCCTCTGCAAACCCTCACCGCTCACCAGTATGCCAGACACGCACACACACACACACACACACACACGTCCTCGGCCTTCAGCTCACGTCACAGCGCACCCTACGTCCACAACCAGTACAGCACCCTCTGCAAACCCTCGCCGCTCACCGGTAAGCCAGACGCACACACACACACACACACACACACACACACACACACACACACACACACACACACACACACACACGTCCTCGACCTTCAGCTCACGTCACAGCGCCCCCTACGTCCACAACCAGTACAGCATCCTCTGCAAACCCTCGCCGCTCACCGGTAAGCCAGACACACACACACACACACACACACACACACACGTCCTCGGCCTTCAGCTCACGTCACAGCGCCCCCTACGTCCACAACCAGTACAGCACCATTTTCAAACCCTCGCCGCTCACCGGTAAGCCAGACACACACACACACATACACACGTCCTCGGCCTTCAGCTCGCGTCACAACGCCCCCTACGTCCACAACCAGTACAGCACCCTCTACAAACCCTCACCCCTCACCGGTAAGCCTGACACACACACACACACACACACACACACGCACACACACACACACACACACACGCACACACGCACACACACAATGCAACAGGCTCCTAATGGTCCTAAAATAAGCTCCTTTTTTACTGTGTTTTTGAGGCTGTAGTTTCAGTGTGTCGTCACCGAGACGGATATGAATGATGTTGTTGTGGTTCAGGGACGCTGCAGGTGCGTCTGCTGGGGTGTGTGGGGCTCCTGGAGCTCATCCCGGGTCGCAGTCGCTCGTCCCCGCTCGTCCTGCCTCACTTCAGTCCAGGAGACGCTCGCCCCTTCAAACTCACTCTGAGCAGCAGAACCAGCAGCTTCAGCCTCAAGATCCCCAGCAAGAGTGAAGACCTGTCCGGTCAGTTCACGCTCATGACACACTCTGAACTTCAGGGGTCGGGAGGCTATTTAACTGTAATGTTTTTGCTGTATTCACACACTGGTCTGATGTTGTGTGTGTGTTTGTGTAGGGGAGGTGAGCGCTGTGTTGAAGCTGGAGAACTGTGTGGTGGGACAGACGAGCTGGAAGAGTGTTGGTGAACAGACCTGGAATCAGAGCTTCACTCTGGAGCTGGAGAGAGTGAGTCACACACCACACACAGACACATGCACCCACTCAAACACACACACACACACACACACACTCTCACGCACAGACACACACACACACACTCAAACACGCACTCACACTCAAACTCAAACACACACTCACACACTCTCACAGACACACACACACTCATACATACACAGACACACGCTCACTCACACACTCACACTCAAACACACATTCAAACACAGACACACTCTCACTCAGACACACATGCACACACACACTAATGCTGTAATGCGCTGTGTTCAGTCCCGAGAGATGGAGATCGCGGTGTACTGGAGGGACTATCGCTCGCTCACACACACACACACACACACACACACACACACACACACACACACACACACACACTAATGCTGTAATGCGCTGTGTTCAGTCCCGAGAGATGGAGATCGCGGTGTACTGGAGGGACTATCGCTCGCTCTGCGCTCTGAAGTATCTGAAGCTGGAGGATTTCCTGGATAACCAGAGACACCGGATACAGCTGGAGCTGGAACCACAGGGACTTCTGCTGGCCGAGGTGCCAATCACACACACACACCCAACGTGATGTTCGTTTACACACGCTCAGGTTTTAGCATCTGTCTCACTAGTCATTTTGAATCAAAACAATGATTGTCAAAATTGATTCTACAATCAAACCAAAAATTATTAAACACCAGTAAAATTTATAAAAATGTGGGACAAAAAATCCTTCAGACACCAGATATAATTTTGTATATTTTTTTACTCGTGAGTTCAGGACACTTTATTTTGCTATCCTCACTTACATAAATGAACTGTAGTGTCCTGCACCCACTAGTATTTACTTTGTTAGCACATATTTTCTAGTCTTGTGGTGAACAATTCATCCGTGCAAGTAGGGCTGGGCGACATAGACAATGTAGATCCTGATTTTGATAGAAATGTAGATTTGAAACTAAATTTGGTGTGTGTTACAGGTGATGTTCATCAACCCTGTGATCGAGAGAGGTCCACGTCTACAGCGCCAGAGGAAGGTGTTTTCTAAACAGCAGGGTAAAACTCAAGCCAAACACATCCTCTGCAGTGCATACTGGGACAGAAAACACTGAATCTCATGCTAAACGCACTGGTGGCAGTGAAGTATGCATGTTTAACTTCAGTATGGATGTATACTCAAGCATAAATAGTACACTGGGCAATATTTGCAACGAGATGCACTAATATTGCATGCTATGTAAGAATTATAGTATGTAAATTATGAATCTGTGGAGGTTAATGTGCCAGAATCATGAATTATACCCAATGTAAACATTGCAGCTTGTTCATAATTTGTCACCATACACCCCAAAAAATATTTTGGCATAAATTCATGTATTTGTATGACATATCAATTTTTCCATTCATTTGGATTACGTAGTTTTAATTAAGTAATAATCTTAATGTGATGCATATTGGTCAGATTTCTGCCCTCAAAAATGCATGTTATAGTGTATTATTAACTATATGCACCTATTTGATTTTATTTAAATAATAATATTTGAGCAAATCCTCCTGTAGTCAATAATTGTAACCCTTAGTTTTTTCTTGAAAAAATTGTCTTTATGCCTCAAAATAGCATGAATGTAACTCGACACTCTTGCCTCATTTAGTATACACGGTTCTATGAATATGCAAATGAGCCCCGCCTACACTCACTCAGAGATCCACTGGTTGACGATCACACGTTGATCTGATTGGTCACAAGGTAGTTTGTGACGTCAGAAACACCAGCGATTTCAAACCGTGTGTTTGAGACTGTCTTTGGTTCTCTGCAGTTTTAAGGAGAAAATACTCAGCAATGCTGTCGACTTATGAATTTACACATGCTTTGTCTTAAAGCATATTAACAACACCACATAGACATATAAACAACATTAAAAGCTTGATTTTCACCACAAGGGGACTTTAAAATACATTGATTCAAACTGCTTAAAATCAGTTCATTGTGAAAAGTTACATTTATGAATTTATTCAGTGAAAAAGTATGAACATTGTTACTAGCCGTGTTTTGCTTGTTCCACAGCTCGCCATATTTCAACAATGTATGAGATTGAAACTAAATGGATGCATTGATGATTAATACAAAAAGTTATTGTGTATTTAAAACATAATCAGTATTTTAGTACGACCAGGGAAATACGACCTTTTTCATTTATGTATGACTGATAATTATGCTTCACATTACATTTATTAGTTTGTTGTAATAGAGAGTTCATCTATTTTAGTCCTCAAAAAACAAAACCTCTTTCTGAACAGCACGAGAGTATAAATAACATGATATAATATTGTGACGTAGTTTTTACAGTATGTAACGTTTGTGATGTTTGTTGTGACTCAGGGAAAGCGTTCCTGCGTGCGAAACAGATGAACGTAGACATGGCCACGTGGGTTCGTCTGCTGAAGAACGCCATTCCCATGAGCTCGTCCACACACAGCTTCACGCAACACAGCCACACACACAACAGCAGGTAACGCACACACACACACACACACACACACACACCTGTGATCCCTCCTGACCAACATGACCGACTCCAGCGTTTCTCCCCAGCGAGATCTCCATCCAGAAGATCCAGCTGGACGACGACTCTCCTCCGTCTGTGACGAGGAAAAACACACTGACGTCTGAGACGGTAAAACAGAAACACGCTTTAATATATGACAATAATATTTAATAACATATTTAATATATGGATCTTTAACAGGGGTGATTTTACGGATTCACAACATAATGTAAAGGAAAATTTATGAAGTTACTAGTTCATACATTATATCAGTAAATATTTGAGCGGATTTTGGGACAAGCAGGACGATATGATCCTCAATATTTCAATCCCAAATACTGTAAACATATTCTTCTTAATTAATCTTGCTGCATTTACAGCTCAAAATGTTTTGTAGAAGCTTCTGCTTGGTCTTAATGTTTTATGCATCATTTTATGTCGCTGACAATTAAATAAGTAAAACTGAAAATCTTAAAATATACAAAAAATAAAATGATATCATTGCTCAAAGACTCAATTACATTTTTAAAAAAATATTATGTATTATATTAAAGATTACTTCACAGGTTTAATTTTACGTCTTTAAATAACTGATTAAATTTCATTTTGCGGACAAATTGCTTTAATATGGAATTTGATATTTTAGTTTTTGGTATTTAATAATTTGATGATTTTCAGTATTTTTAGTGTAGCAGCACAATATGATTTGCACTGATTTTATTTATTTTGAGGGAAAACTATTTACAGTGAATGAAAACTTGCTCTCGATTCTAATTATAAATGAATGAATAATAATGTGATGATGATAATGTGTCAGGTGGACATTGGGCTGGTGCCGGAGCCGGTCTCTCCTCCTGATCCCGCTCCTCCTGAGAGAGCTGTCAGGATCACTTCCCATAATTCCCAGCGCAGGTACACGTCCTACCAGCACAACATATGACTTCCAGACGAGGCCAAGAGACAGCGTGACACACACACACACACACACACACACACACACACACACACACACACACACACACACACACGATGTAGTTTCTGACCTCACACCAGCTTTTACCTTCAGTTTAATTACATCCGGCCTCTGTGTGTGTGTGTGTGTGTGTGTGTGTGTGTGTGTGTGTGTGTGTGTGTGAGTGTTTGCAGGTCGTCCAAAAGCCCTCTGTGTCTTCAGGATTTCCGAATGATCGCAGTGCTCGGCCGGGGACATTTTGGCAAGGTAACTGGAACACGTTCAGTCTTAAAGCAACACTAAGTAAGATTTTTTACCTTAAAATAATGTTTCCAAAATCGTTTCAGTGGTTCATCAAGTCATGACATGGTGAAATTAGGGTGAACACCCGTCCCGCTTTGCGTTGTACCGCACAGCATTTTCACCCCTTGTCCCGCACGTCGCATTTTGAGAAAATGTCAGCTATTTCAACAGTCTGTTGGTTTTTGAATATCATATTAAAGAAAACGTGCATGCGTTCTTTTGCCTTTTTAAGAAAGCATTTTGTTTATTATTTTTGCGGCGTAGTTTTTCACCTATATTTAACAGCGCTTCGTCAGAAGTACAAATACAACAGTTCAAAAGTGGCTTGACCTGGGGAATGCGGCACCTGTAGCCCATTTCCTGCACACGCCTGTGCACGGTGGCTCTGGATGTTTCTACTCCAGACTCAGTCCACTGCTTCCACAGGTCCCCCAAGGTCTGGAGTCGGTCCTTCTCCACAATCTTCCTCAGGGTCCGGTCACCTCTTCTCGTTGTGCAGCGTTTTTTGCCACACTTTTTCCTTCCCACAGACTTCCCACTGAGGTGCCTTGATACAGCACTCTGGGAACAGCCTATTTGTTCAGAAATTTCTTTCTGTGTCTTACCCTCTTGCTTGAGGGTGTCAATGATTGCCTTCTGGACAGCAGTCAGGTCGCCAGTCTTACCCATGAATGCGGTTTTGAGTAATGAAACAGGCGGGGAGTTTTTAAAAGCCTCAGGAATCTTTTGCAGGTGTTTAGAGTTAATTAGTTGATTCAGATGATTAGGTTAATAGCTCGTTTAGAGACCCTTTTCATGATATGCTAATTTTTTGAGAATTTTGGGTTTTCATGAGCTGTATGCCAAAATCATCAGTATTAAAACAATAAAAGACCTGAAATATTTCAGTTGGTGTGCAATGAATCTAAAATATATGAAAGTTTAATTTTTATCATTACATTATGGAAAATAATGAACTTTATCACAATATGCTAATTTTTTGAGAAGGACCTGTATATTTTTCTCCACACCCTTCTGATGTCACCGCTGTGATCTGAATGAATCACCTTTATTTTATGTATCAGAGATATTTATCTGTAATTAGAGCTCCCTCATTTTTACACATTCGGTATACCGTGCTATTGTTTCTTTTTTTAACCTTTGTTCAGAAAAAAAAATGTCATATTAGAAAACTAAATAAAGTTAAAAAAAAATTTTTTTAAAAAACGACAATAACTAGTCCAACTCAAAACAAATGTTTTAAAGCAGTTTTGCTCCTGAACTCAGATTTTACATTGCATTAACAATTTGGTTAAAAATTTCAATGTTTTGATTTTATAAATCAATTTTATTTAGATTATTTACTTTATTTTTAATATTTTCAAATTTTTCAGTTTTCTTTTTCATTTAAGCTTAAGTCTTTTTTATTTGTTTTTTAACATTCAAGTTTCTAGCTTCAATTTATATATATTTTTTTCAGTTTTGGTTTTAATTTCATTTTGATTTTAGTACTTCACACTTAAACTTTTCATTTCAGTTAGTTGTCAAGGAAACATTTTTAATTTTCATTTACTTTAAGTTTTTAATCTAATATTTATATTTTATTTCAGTTATCAGAAATGTTTCTTAATAGTTTTAGCTAACAATAACAACACTGCTCGTGAGTCCTACTAGAAAATGTTTTAAAGAAGTGGTTTTGCCTCTGATCTCCGAGAAGTGTATGAGAAGTGTTTTCTCTTCCCTTTTCGAGACACACACGAGTTTTTGAATTAAGAACCATGTGCACATTGAGTATGATTTGTGTGTGTGTTTCCAGGTCCTTCTGTCTGAATACAGACACTCAGGAAAGATGTACGCCATCAAAGCTCTGAAGAAAGGGGACATTGTGGCGCGGGACGAGGTCGAGAGGTGAGCGTTCACTCTAGGATGTATTTTTCCTTACAAACATTGCATGAAAAGATATTTTGTCACTGGGTTGGCTTGTACTTTTTTTGATATCTTCCTCCACAGAGCTTCATATTAAACATCACATTAGTAATACACCGACATTTTGGCAACGGATAATATTTGTCAGAAAATGAATTTTCAGAAACACTGACGTTTATTTAGCGCTTCTCCGATTGTGCATTTTAACTGTAAGTGTGTGTTACCTGCATTTTGATGAATGCATGAACAATGAGCACAATTTTTTCTTATTGTGATTAAAATAATCACAATAAGCTTTGTGCTTTGATGCTTTTGATATGAAAATAATTCTCAGCTTTTAAATTCTGTCAATTACCAAATAACCAAATCACCGGTCATCTCTTCCTCTTTACTGCTAGTTATAGCACAAAATATACATAAATGAACATCAGAAGGAATGTTGAAAGAAACATCAACCTGTTGTATTTATTATTTCATGTATATTGGAATAAATCTGCCATGAAACAAGTTCTTATTACAGCCAATATTTAACTGTTTATATTTGAACTACGAATTGTAATATAAATATATGTAACACTTTACAATAAAGTCCCATTACTTAATGCATTGACTTATATTAACTAAAAATGAGCAATGCATTTGTTATAGCATTTATTAATCTTTTGAAATGTTGAAATAAACATTAACTAAGATTCATAATTGCCTTAAAAGTATTTGCAATGTTAGTTCATGTTAATAAATGGAACATTATTGTAAAGTGTTACCATTTTATCATTAAAAAGTTGAACTTGTGTGCAATTTAAATTGCTTATATGGAACTCAAAAGTTGTTTTTCTTTATTTTCAGTTTCTCTTTTGACTGAATTAAAATTTTATTTTCAGTTTCTCTTTTGACTAAACGAAAACTTAAATTTGGGTTGCGGTATAAAATGAATTTCAGTGCATCACTAGATCACGTTTTCTGACCGTCTTCGCAGCATGCAGAATCTTTGACCTGGTTAAGACACATTTTACAGTCTTCAGTCTAAACCCCATCTCTCTCTCCATCTCGCTCAGTTTGATGTGTGAGAAGCGCATCTTCGAGGCGGTGAACAGCGCGCAGCATCCGTTCCTGGTGAACCTGTTTGCATGTTTTCAGACGCCAGAACACGTGTGTTTTGTCATGGAGTACACGGCCGGCGGTGACCTGATGATGCACATACACGCCGACGTCTTCTCGGAAACACGCTCCGTGTAAGTGTGTGTAATTCGTCTAGTTAATGCGCTACACTGTTAAGTGCGCAATTATGTGTTTAAAAATAAAGGTTGCAAAAGGGTTTTTCACAGTGATGCAATAGAAGAACCATTTTTTGTTCCCCAGATAACCTTTAAGTGAAGTGTTCTTAAAATAACCATTTTTTTGTAATTTAACCATTTAAATGAAATTCTAAATTCATTTTCAAATTCTAAAGAACCTTTTGTGGAATGGAAAGATTCTATGACTGTGAAAGGGTTCTTCATGGAACCATCGATGCCAATAAAGAACCTTAATTTTAGGAGTGTACAGTGAGGATTTAACTGTAGTCTTTATATATGTGTGTTTGTGTGTTATGCAGGTTTTATTCTGCCTGTGTTGTTTTGGGGCTTCAGTTTCTTCACGATAATAAGATTGTGTATCGGTGAGTACATGCACAATTACAGCATAAAACTACATACTGGCACTTTATTCAAAAACTGTAATTAAGTTCCTTCTTGCATCTATGTGTGTGTTAGAGATCTGAAGCTGGATAACCTGCTGCTGGATACTGAAGGTTACGTGAAGATCGCAGACTTCGGTCTCTGTAAAGAGGGTGAGTCACAGACGGTCCTGATATTAAGCACATGATGTTTGTTCACTGCTGGATCAGAGCCATCTGGAAATGACAGGTTGTCCGCAGAACAGATTACAAGCATACTGATAAGTGATAACTGCATACTATTTTTAGTAGTACACAATACGTTTCTTATGCTCACTAAGGCTGCATTTATTTGATCAAAAGCACAGTAAAAATCCTATGTGAATATATGTTAAACTGTAATTTATTCCTGTGATCAAAGCTGAATTTTCAGCATCATTACTCCAGTCTTCAGTGTCACATGATCCTTCAGAAATCAGTATAATATGATGATTTGATGCTCAAGACACATCTTACTATTTTCAATGCTGAAAACAATTGAACTGCTTCATATTTTTGTGGAAACCGAGAAAGATTTTATTTCTCAGGATTCTTTGATGAATATAGTTCAAAAGAACAGCATTTATTTAAAATTGCCATTTTTGTAACATTATACATGTCTTTACTGTCACTTCTGATCAATAATGCATCCTTGCTGAATGAGATCATTAATTTCTTTGAAAATAAAACTGGTTCTTTTGCATTTTGAGACAATTTTGTAAGCCAAAAAAGCTAGAAATTACTGCAAAAAAAGATGGCATAATGTCCTTTGTGCTCTCCCTCTCTTTCTGTCTATCTACAAAAACGCCTTGTTTTTGTCCCTCTCTCTCTGTCCTGTAGGAATGGGTCATGGGGACAGAACCAGCACATTTTGTGGGACTCCAGAGTTTCTTGCTCCTGAGGTTTTGACTGACACGTCCTACACGAGAGCCGTGGACTGGTGGGGTCTCGGCGTGCTCATTTACGAGATGCTGGTCGGAGAGGTGTGTGTGTGTGTGTGTGTGTGTGTGTGCGCGCACTTTTTGCTTAGAATTTTTTTTTATTTCCAAGTAGGTTTTTTTCTTGCTTTAAGCATAAATCGAACAGAATTTTGTAGTTCACTTCAAAATGTGATTTTCTTCCTTAGTATTTTTGTCTTGTTTTTTTCCCCAGTACAATTATCTAAACGTTCTTACATTAAGATACATTTGCTTGAGATGCAAAATGGTATAAAATAAGTCTTGTTTTCTGAGAAGCTTATAAAAATGAAGTTTGTTTGTTTAACATTAGGGGAAAATGTGCCAACTACACTTGGAATCTTTTATTTTTCTGATCCTATTGGCAATTCTTTCTTAATTTAAGCAAAAACTAATTTAATTTTGAGCAATTTCTCAGAAAACAAGACGTCATATCCCATGTCATTTCGCATCTCAAGTAAAAGTATCTTGATTTAAGAATGTTTAGATATTTTTACTGGAAAACTAGACCAAAATGTGTTTGCTAAAACGAGAAACCAATTTTCCAGAAAATAAGCTTATGACATATAATATCTTGTACTGTACAGTTATACTTTTAAAGTAAAGACTTAAGTATCAGACAAAATCCTAAAACACATGATCTTTGTTCAGTCCCCGTTCCCAGGTGATGATGAGGAGGAGGTGTTTGACAGCATTGTAAATGATGAAGTACGTTACCCAAGATTCCTCTCCACCGAGGCCATCGGCATCATGAGACGAGTAAGTTTGTTCACTCAAATTAAATATTTAGGTCTTAATTTAAGTCTTATGTATTTGAATTTCATATAAAATTTGACTTACAGGGTTTTAACTTGAACTACAATGTAAATGTTTTCTTGTTTTCCATTGGTAGCTGCTGAGGCGTAATCCCGAGAGACGGCTGGGCTCCGGGGAAAAAGACGCAGAGGACATACGGAAACAACCGTTCTTTAGAGTAAAGAATTATTTGACTTTTTGGCTTGACTTGCTACATAATATGGAGCCCCTAAAGGAACATGGCTAAAAAATAGATGGGAGTAAAAAATCATATTTCAATACTTTTGTGCTCACTTTCAAAACTATTGTGTCCCCCTGAGAATTTGTGTTTGCTCACAAAACATATGCGTTCTCTCGTAAAAATATTCGTTTCACATAGAAACTTTGCATTTGCTCAAGAAATATTTGCGTTCGCTTGCGAAACTTTGGCATTTGCTCACAAAACATTAGTGTTTGCTTGCAAAAGGTGTGTTTGCTCACAAATCTGTCACATTTCCCCAAAAATCTTTGTATTTGCCTGCAAAACATCTGCATTCTTTTGAAAGACTACAGCGTTCCCCTTTTTTATCACAAAACATTTGTTCTTTATCAAAACTATTGTGTTCCCCAAAGAAACCTCTACAGTTCCTTTAAAAAACAATTACGTTCGCTCAAAAAATACTGACTTTCTCCCAAAAAACTTTGCATTCGCTCATTGTTCTTTTGCAAAACATTTTCTCTCTTTTGTTGCATTCCTAAAAACTACTGCATTCCCCAAAGAAACTGCATTCACTTCCAAAACATTTGCCTTCTTTTGAAAAAAAAATATTTCTGTGCTTTTCAAAAACTATTTCAAACTGTATTTCAGTGCAAGTTTCTCGAAGGAATGCAATACTTTTGTGAGAGAATGCAAATGCTTTACAAGAGAATGTAATGTTATTTGGGAAATGCAAAAGTTTTGCAAGAGAACGCGAAAGCATTAAAATATACTTTTTCCTCACATTTTTCTCCATGGCCATGTCCCTTTAGGGGCTCCGTACAATAGACCCTTTTTGCACCGACGTCACAATTATTTCACGGCGTTAGCTGGAGGCAAAAAAAATGTAATCAGCCATTAATATTTATAGTCTGCTACGTAAGAAGCTTAAAATGTCATCTTGCTGTGTTGTTGGGTGCCATAATCGACAGACATGCTCCAATTAAAAGTTTTATTGCATTTTTCTTGACAAAAAAACAGACGACAGCTGTGGTTAAACGCAATAAAGCAGAAACGATTATCAAAAATGCTTGTGTTTTTTAAGGGCACACTTCATTTCAATAAACTATTGTCTTTTGTTGGTATGGATTATGGTTTGGTTACGTGTCTATAGATTTCCCATGCATTGCCACCTAGAGATACCATTAGAAATTGGGGAACAAGTTAAGTGATTTCTCACATAATGCTAATTTGTTTAGCGCATAAGTTAGCTAACTTTGTTAGTCGTAAAACTTGCAGTTAGATAACTGCTAGCTAACGACCAGAGACTGAACATAAAAGAAACTGCTTGTGTCATCTCCTTTTCTTCAGTTGCCATAAGTGTAGTGGAGGTAATCCTGTCAGATCTGTAACGTTACTGGTCGGCCAATCTTGCTCTGTCCGTTAGTTAACTTTTCCAAATAACAATCGCGGTTCTGGACAGTGAGTTACCTTACATATTCAGATAAAATTGGATGATCTCCAGTCATTGCTACAAGCTAACAAAGCTAACAAACAAGATAACAAAACTTGCTAGCTAGCGTTAGCGAAGTTCAGTACTAACTGAAAAGTGGTCTATAAAGCCAAAGTTGCGATCTTAGTGACAGTGTGTCTCCATCTTCTCTCTTTCTCTGCAGAATATGGACTGGGATGCGCTTTTGCAGCGGCGAGTTCCTCCTCCGTTCGTTCCCGCCTTGACAGGAAAAGAAGACGTCAGTAACTTCGACTCCGAGTTCACCAACGAGGCTCCGACGCTGACACCTCCTCGTGAGCGCCGGAACCTCTCGCGCAAAGACCAGGACTACTTCAGGGACTTCGACTATGTCTCGGACTTCTGCTAGGGCACAAGGGTGCAAACTGAGGCTGCTAGGTGTGGGAGATGACGTCCTAGCGTGGCTCTCGCACCCTAGTTCCCATCAAGGGTGCGTATCCTGGGGATTCACTCAGTGAAACAGGGACAGGCTAAACGCCTCTGATGACTGTAGGAGGTACATCAAACATGAGGAGATTCAAGAATCCAGATAATGTGAAGCTGTGTGGTGTATCTGAAAGCTGGTGGCCAGGAGGTTTTCTCGTCCTATTTGGCAGGATTTTCAGATGTTCAATCAGGCTTGTTCATGACATTTCCCAAAATCCTTAGTACCAGACGCTCAAGTAGTCGACTGGGATCTCATGACTAGACTGCTGCAGGGATGATGTATTTTTGTGGTCCAAAACCCAGAAACAAGCCTTTTAGCGCTTCTGAAGTTAATGGGTTCCATCACCCTGAAGTCCATGGGTTTTTTAAATGGATTTGAAATAAGGTCTGTGGTGAACAGAAGCTCTAACGATGTTTTCACTTTTTATGCTGTAATACATAGTATGATTTTTTTTACGTCTTCAAATAAAGCAGTTGCTAACAAGCATCTTAATGGGACTACAGAAGTTGTCGGGACATTAAACATAATGTCGAACAGGTAAACTCATCTACTCACTAGTTTTGTGTTTATAATCACGCTCTTGCAAACTATTCCAACTCAAAACTTTCAGGGAAAATGTTTTTCAAATGAAGACTGAAGGAGTTGTCGGAAGCGTAACTCTTTCTTTCTCCTGCTAGCTTTTTTAAAAAGTTGCCAGTCACCGCCAGCGTTTTTGATAATTTTCACAAAACCTTCATGGCCCCCAGAATACTTAGTTGTATATGAATATCTGAACATACAATATCATAAACCAATCAACATTTTTAACAAAAGCTGAGAAAATTACGTTTTTGCCCAAGGCGTCCAGATCGGATTCAGAACGATGATCAAAACACAGATTGAGTCCATCAAAACCCCCAAAGCATCACAGTCCTGTTCCTCTTTATGGGTCGACTTTCATTCGGTAACGTTATGTAGTTTTGGGTAATGCTTTATTTTACAGTGCCCTTGTTACACATGTTACATGTAATTACTGTAGTAATAACTATAAATTATGCATAATTACATGTAACTAACCCTAAACCAAACCCAATCCTAACCCTCACCCTACAGTAAGTACATGTAGTTAATTATTATTACACCGTACTTAAATGCATAAATACACTGTAAAAAGGACACCTTAAAGTAAAGTGTAACCTAGTTTTGATTTATATGTTTGATGATCGTGTTAGTTTACTTTTTCTGCTTCTTCGTTTGTTTTCGGATCAAGAGATTCTGTACTCTTTCAGAAGATGCGTAATTTACCCTTATTTTCCATTACCCTTCAAATTGCTCAAATCGAAATTGCGAATTGAAAATACGGCCAATGGAAACTCAATTGTCAACTGTCAATTTCTCAACAAAAAAACTCCCAAATATTGCAAAAACTTTTCCGCTCACATGAGGTTGTTTTTTAGGCAATTCAAAAAAGGAACATTTCGCAAAACTGCAATGGTTTTTTCGCATTTACATTACAGGTCACCTGACATACGTAAAAGTCACATGACCATTCTTTAAAGATGGCACAGTGTGTTTTTAAAGACGACGAGACAGAGTTCTTTATTAAACTCATAAAAGATTCTAAACAACAAAGAAATGCCACTATTTATCAAGAGCTTGAAGCAGATATGAGTGAGGAACAGCTCATATGTGAAAACAGCTCCCAGTATAAAGGGCTTTTCTTGCCATTAAAGTCACCTTTGAGTCAAGTCACCTTTATTTATATAGCGCTTTTTACAATACAGATTGTATCAAAGCAGCTTCACAGTGATTAAGTTATCACACAAGTTAAGTTAATAAGTTATTAAAGCTTGAATAACACGCCTACGTCTCCTTCCTTACAAATAATGGCTAGTGCGGTGGCTGCGATATACTCGTAAACCTACCAACATCCGTTGCCATGATTTTTGGAAGGACTTATTGCGAGAGAGAAAAAATAATTTTTAGTCACATAACCTCAGTTAATGGAAACGCTGTCATTTAGCATTCGTTTTTTATCGACATTTAGAAAATAAAAAAATAACAAAGTTTTGCTCATCTGTAATGGAAACGCGGCTAGTGAAAACATGGTTGGGAATCGTTGTGTCATAAATGTCGGCTAATCTCGTCAATGGTGGGGAGTGTTAATGGTGATGTCGTAAGTCATGTGACAGTGGTGAAGTTGTTTATTAACCTACATTTAGCTTTTTATTTCTGGGAATTGAATTGAATTTAGGCTTCAAAAGTTGCTCATTTTGTTAAGGTTGTCATAATGAACAAAACGTGGAAGAATCATAAACTTTTTGTTGGTCGCAGAGCTTATTTTCTGCAATAAACTAAAAGCCCATGGAAAAATCCTATTGAGTTTTGGTGGAGGGAACCAGGGTGATTTAAACTACAAAAATGCATCATCAGTGCAGTGCGTTTTGGGAGTGTGTTAACTAGCAGAGTCTTGTTGCTTGGTACTGATGTGTAGCTGTATTCTCCCTTCATCTCTCTCCATCTTCTTTTTCTACCATTGTATCTGTATATCACACATGGTCCAGAGACGGTTTACTTCTGTAATACACTCGTTTTAACCACACAAGGGCGCCAGAGAGTTTGGAAGAGCTGTGGAAACACTGTCAGTATGAGCATGTCCATTAATGAAATCAGACTCTGCGGCATCATCGACTGCTATATTTGTATTTTTTAGAGATTATTTAGCTGTTGTTGTTTTTTTCTCACTGAAACTTGACTAATGGTGGAAATGCTATGCCTGAAAATGACTGTATTAAACAATTCAACTCTTTTGGGTTTTTTGGGATTAATATTCCACTACACATGCACACGTTCCAAGAGATTAGGTTTCATTTTAATGTGAATAAATGTAATGTTTTGAAATTTTAAATTACAATTGAGGCTGGGCGATTTATTTTTCAGAAAAAAAATTATTTTCTTTATTTAATTAAACAGAAAAATTAAAAGAGGGAAAAATTTACAAATTACTGACCTGATGAATATAATTAAATTAAAGTGGGAAAGTGACCTAAATTAAGCAGGACAAAACCTGAAGTTTATGAGCGGTGCAGGATGAAAATTCAATTCAATTCAATTCACATTTATTGTATAGCGCTTTTCACAATACACATCGTTTCAAAGCAGCTTTTCAGAAAATGCTGAGTCCATATTACGGTGACTGTCTAAGTTATGTATTTCAGAAATGTACCTTTACAAAATCACAGTTAGTGAAAAATGTATTGATTTAAGGCAGAAACAATGAGCTCATTGAAGTAACGAATACTTGTTTGTAAATAAATGATAATGACATTGTGTTGATGTTTTCATGCTTATGAAAATGAACAGAAGTTTAAGAGATCAGTCTCATACATGAAAGGTAAGATCTGAAACCTTGTATTACTAGCACTTCTTGTGTTTATTGCCTCTTTAAGATGAATCGCTTGTATTTTGTAAGTCACTTTGGATAAAAGCGTCTGTAAAATAAATAAATGTAAATGTAAAATATTCATGATCTGTTATGGCAGTACAAATAAGAGTAAACCAGTCCTGAAACAGTGTTGTGACCAATTTCACAGCTTAAAACATGATGGAGGGATGGTTTGAGATAATGTCTCATTATTGCCCACAGAAGAAAGTATCCATGGAGACCAAAAGATGGAGCTGTTAAAAAAGGGTCATGATGTCCTGTGTACAAACTACACTTCTATGTCTTATAACGAACCGATCAGCATGGGTTGCATTGGTAATGGCGTAGGCTTTCAGGAAAAATGGAGGTGCATTATCTTTCCAAAAGAGCACCGTGTTTAGTCGTAGTGCAGATCTTTGGACATCTCATTTGAACACTACGAATACTTCGGCGGGGGCAGTCATGGCCTAATGGTAACAGAGTTGGACTGGTGACCCAAAGGTTGCTGGTTCGATTCCAGTACCGGCAGGAATATGACTGAGGTGTCCTTGAGCAAGGCACCTAACCCCCAATCGCTCCCCGGGCGCCACTCAAGGCTGCCCGCTGCTCCAGGTGTGTGTATCCACGTTTGCAGTGTGTGTGTGTGTTCACTACTCACTACTCTGCTCCTAATGTGTGTGCACTTAAATGCAGAGGTCAAATTCCAAGTATGGGTTACCATACTTGGCCATCACGTGTCACTTTCACTTTCACTTCGGGCATTTCCGTCACCAGTTTTAATGTTATCGTTGTGTGTCGCTTTAAGAGTGACGTAAAAGACCGATTGAAATACGATTTGAGACGCACCTGTAAAAATCATATTGGAATCGCATTTCAAACGACCTTCATTATGTATGGGTCATTTTGACCCGAAAATCATCTTTCTTTCTTTTTTATCGAATGTTTATCAGAGGGGTCCAAGACCAAAACACTTTTGTCACACTTGAACCACGAATACACACAAAACATTTCGAATGGATTCGAGGAGTTTTGTGGTTAAATTTAAAGGAGCCGTATGTAACTTATAATAAATAACTTTACTTCAATTAATCATAAAATGGCCCTGATATGTCACTAGACATTAAGAAATCATGTTCATTTCAAATACTTATATCACAGACAACCAGGATATTGTCATTTAAAAAGTGAAGAAGCCCTCAACTGATGTTGATGTTGTCATGTTGTGTTTTGGTCTGATGCGCCACCCTCCACCTATCTACCAATCACGAAGTCAGTAGTGATGCGGCATCCGGGTTGCCAGCTCTGCTAGTTACCACAGCTGCAGCTACAAACGTGTCGGAATCGGATGAAAAAAATGTCTAACTTTGCGAAACCAAAAAAACCTTCCGAATCCGAACTACTTTGTGACAAAGTCCGAAATAAAACAAGGATCTGTATAGGAGATGCCTTTCAAAGATGGAGACGGCTGAAAACGGAGAAGAACTTGAAGACAGACGCCAACGTTGCTAATTGTTGGTTTTGAAAGCACTAGGCGTAATTCCACGGTAAAATAACTTTTTCTAACGTCCATAACACCAATGAAAAGCACATTGTAATCTATGATGTGAATAATTTGTCCCACCTGGAACGTTTTGTAGTCTACTTGTTTATCATGCAAGTTCTACAGCCAAAAATAATAGAATGACACGTAATCTTTCACATCACATATTTTAGCGTTACGGACGTGTACGGCAGGGTAAGTTGAAAAATACAGCTGGTCGCTTTCACTTATAGCGTCAGTTAAATGAATAGCTGTATCTTTGATATCGGTTACACACAGTGACAGAGGCTTGCGCTTGTACTTACATTAATGATATAACTTTACCTAACGTTACAAGTTAGACTAACAGCTACTGTTCTAACTGTACTGTCACAAACGAGCGTACATCTTTACGATTATATTTGGCTAATCGCCATTAGTACATTTTTGCGATATACAATTTGCGAACAACATTTGAAGCATAAACATAATTAACAGAAAAAGCTTATTGTAGCAGCCTACGTTCCTGCTGTATCCTGCAGCCTATCTGGCAACCTGGAGTCAGGGAGGAGGGGATACACCGCTCTACAGTCATTTGAAAGTGATTTTCCGAGATCAGTTTTGGCCACAATCTTACATACGGCTCCTTTAGAGTGCGAGAGAAGGATGAAGGTTAAATCCTGTTTGTTAAAGTATTTTCCAGACTTTCAAAAACCCATCTGGATAAAATCTAGATATGCAGAAAAAGAAGAAAAAAAATCAGATTTTTGCTGGCAGTCTGAATGACTAATTGTTTATCTGATCTTGATATTGCTCCTGTGCTTTGAACTTCCATAATTTGTCTTTTTCCAAGCAAGTCACACTGCACTTAACTCTAGTAACATTTATTCGATGGCATTCATTTCAGTTGCTTTAACAAGATAAATATAAAGCAGGTTCCAGTTCATCATCTTGAGGGTATTTTTTATTTGATTCCTCAAACTATGCAGGTAGTGATGCATAAGGCCACGTCTAAAAAAGACTGTCTTGGCCAGCATTAATTTTCACTTTTCATTTTCACACAATATTATAAAAAGGCCCCAATATATGGAGGCTGCGCGTTTTCCAACTTTTTTATCAACAGAAACTAGTAGGGTTGATGTTAATTAACCACAATTAGTTTTTGTGATTCCACGAATACTAAGAACTGGAAAAAAAATGTTTTTAATACATTTCAATATTATTTGTATTAATAATAATGTATTCATTCAAACAATTTTAAAGTCGCAGTACAACGGAAAATATTTTCTTCCATATTGTGAAGTACATCCAAATTACATGCATTTAGAAAATAGATAGTTTGAATTTTCATTTGAAAACGAACATAGTATGTGAATTAATTATGTTGATAAATGCTGCTTTGGACTTGCTGACAATGTTGAATCATATCTTTCTATTTATTTATTAATATATAGGGTTTTTTTATTATGAAAAGTTTTTATTTGTACTAATCTACGGGTCTCGCAATTGCCCCATGGGGATAAATAAAGTTTTTGAAATAAAATGCCCCTGAGAACCACTGATTTACAGTTGAACAGAAGGGGTTATGAAAACCTTAGAGAATGCGAGAGTAGAAAGATAATATAGGGAACATTTATCTTTCAACTTTCCACTCTGTGTTTTTCCAGGTAGTTTACAATGAATCAATGCAGAGAAAGCCACTCAGACAGAAGGAAAAAAAGCACAGTTCAAATGATCTCGCTCCAGACTAACCAAAACATCTGACATGCAATAATTGAACATCATCAGAACAGACTATTCCACCGCAGAAGTAATTAAACCGCATGCTTTAAGCATGTCTCATTGATTACACCAGCTGGTTCAGATTCATGGGTCACATGGGTCGGGCGCAGGTGTGTTCTGGTCTCATCTAATAAAATCCTTCATAGAGTTGAACTTTTTCCACTCAGTTGATCCCTGATTGAACGAGAGAATCTTTGCTGAACTCGTTACAAATATTGTACTCTTTGTCTGAACAACTTCTTGAACTTTAATGTTTGGAACTATGCTCTTTAAAACAACGGTTTCATAAGGGGTTTTGGTATAGAGGAACCATTTTTGGTTCTCCAAAGAACTTTTCAGTGAAGGTCACTATTTTTTTTTTTTCGCAAGAAGAATATTTGAATAATCTAAAGAACCATTTTCCACTATAAAGAACCTTTTGTGCATTTGAAAGGTTCCACGGATGCTAAAGATTCTTCATAGAACCATCAGCGCTAGTAAAGAACCTTCATTTTTAAGAGTGTAGATGCTACATTTTTCTAAGTGTCATAATCATTTGTTAAAAAACAAGTGTTCATTACCTCAATGAGCTCATTGTTTCTGCCTTTAATTATTACATTGTTTAAATTAATACATTTTTAGCTAACTGTGATTTCGTATATGTAAATAAATGTGAATTGAATTAATGGTTTGTTCATATGCTTAAACCTAAGTAAGAGGATTGTTGTTTTTCAACTGTCACTGTTTTTCCTTGAGATGCTTTTCAAAACAATGTGTGTTTGAGTTTTCGACAATCAAGATGTTTGATTTGAGTGTCTCTTAACGGTAGAGTAATCTGTTCATCTGCAGACGAGAGCTCACTGTTCCATCGTATATTTTCTTGTTTCTTGCCCAAGGTGAAGATAAAAGATATGTCCGTCTTTCACTGACTCCAAAAAAATGAGCCGTTTTATTATATCTGGTATATTTGTTTACACTCCTCAAAATATCTCTTTCTGTTAGTGTCTTTTGTGTGAGTGTGTTTACATCATTTGTCTTTAACTTGTAGATTGAGTCCCACAAAGCCCATCAGCAATCAGACTCCCTCAGACTGTTGACTTTAGGGAGAAACTGTGGCCATGATCCTAAAAACTGCTGCCTAATCTAAAGGTAAAACACTCTCCCTGGAAAATATTACAAATATGAATATGAATCAGATATTACAAATTTTCTTTACATTGTAAAATCAATGTGATTCTTATAGGCTAAGAAGAACACTGGGTTTATAATTCAGTTAGGCTAGTTAATGAATATGACTAAAGTCGATTGAGTTCTTGGTGTCTAATCCAGTATTCCATTTATTAAAAATAAAGGTTCTTTGTAGGCATCGATGGTTCCATTAAGAACTTTTGACATCAATGGAACCTTTCAAATCCAGAAAAGTTCTTTATGGTGGAAAGAGTTTCTTTAGATTATTGTAAGGTTCTTTTAAGAACTGTTCACTTAAAGGTTCTTTGGGAAACCAAAAAAAAAAAGGTTCTTCTATTGCATCATTATGAAATCCCCACCTTTTGTAACCTTTATTTTTTAAGAGTGCAGCGACAAGCAATGGCCGTTTCCATTGAACGGGACAAAAAACTGCGTAATAAAAGTCAATTGATCGCAGATCACAGGCAATCAGGATCCAGGGCTCGAATTTCGGTTGTACGAGTAAATGAATCCACATATAGATCAAAACTGTCATTTTAAAACTTTCTGCAAGATGTAATTTTACAAACAGTGAATGATTCAAGTGTCAAGACAGCGATACTAGACGTTTTGGGAGTCGGGACAGTTGATGGAAATTGTCACTCGCACAATCGGCGTTGCATCTTCTGTAAAGTTGATCATTTGCACATCTTTTTAGGTCTTACTAATTTAAACATTCAAGCAATTTTAAACTGTTCAGAACTTGCACGCTGTCTGAGAGATGCTGTTCTCACCGCCTCACAAAAACACCCCGTGAGTAACAAAACTGAGTTCTTTTTCTGCAGATTATAGCGATTTTTGCAAGTATCCCTGTAAACACAGTCGGTTATGTCTTGAATAAACAAACAGTAGAGGAAGAAAACGCATGTGTAACAGTATAATGGATGCGTGCACTAGCTCTTAAAGTGATAGCAGCTTAACATATGTCTGTCATTAATGTTGATAAAACAACAAAACAGCTTTAATTGTAAGGAATCAGGTCTAGTAGCCTATGCGTTTCATTTAGTCAGGACTAAAAGACTATCCATCCAATGTTATTTTACTTTTTATTCAGTTTCTGTAGTATTTCTGTACCTGAATACCAGTGTAAAACTCTTTATTCTCTGCACTTTATTCTTAAAACGTACTCTTTACTATGTATATCTTTATTATATTATATTTATTTGTGCTACTTTTTCCAATTTAATTCTGAGATTGAAATCAAGCTCCCTTGTGTTGTGTAAACTCTTGAAATTACCCAAGTGTATAGACCCAAATACATTGAGTGCGCAAACTTTTAGGTGTGATGTAATTTTACATAAATTTATAAAAAATACCCTCCCCAACTCCTCCCTAAAAATAAAAAAAGTCCCCCCATAAGAATCACCTAAAACCAGTAAAACACTGACAGTACCTTATATTTTCATGATGTCCGTGATGCTTTTCCAGAATGAAACCCATAATGTTGTCGAAAATCTCCAAATTTTAAAATATCCAGCTTTTCTTAGTTTGAATATCACAAAGGTCACCATTTCTGTTCTTATAAAAGTCATATTTCTGCTTTTATATTCAGTATCTTCTAAAAACTTTCAACGACTTAGTGGGATAAGATGGAATTTCCTTGGAAATGTCTGGTGGCATTTTCTCACTATTTTCATGTTTTAAAAACTCCCAGGGACTACTTTAAAACAAGCATATTTAGGGTCCCAAAATCTCAGAAAATGTGTAATAGTAATTTTAAATAAACCTCTTATCTTATCTTCCCCTCAGATTCATTTAATTTGTTCCTCTGATCGAACCCAAACCCAGTAGGCAGATATTATAAAAACTTTAGCCATCAGTTTGTCTCACAAAGTAGAAATGTGATTATTCCCAGACTTATTTAGAAATGTGGTTTTGTGAATTTCTACAGTGTTTCAATCAATCAATGTTAGCATGAAAAAAAGAAAAGAAAATACAATGCATTATATTTATGTTTTATATTGGTGTCTGAAACCCAAATCAGAATCCACATTTTCATGGAGGACATTTTGTTATACTTTTTTTTTTAAATGATCTATTGCCATGTGATTGGGAAAAATCAAAAAGCATCAGTCTGATACAGTACATCAATCATACTGTAAGTGTGTTTTAAGTTACTAAAATGGGTCTTGAGAAGGTTCAAACAGAACAGACTTTTGGTGTTACTGTAATGTTTTACTGTAATGTTTCATGACGGACATGGTTGTGATTGCATTTATTTGGCAATGGCTTTTATAGTGCTTTTTGGAAAGCAGTGCTTCAGTTTTATACAGTTACCATGGAGACAAGGGCAGGCAATATTTTGGTAAAAGGTTCACTACTTAAGGAAACTTTAGTGGCCCGAACCTCACATGCTCTTCTGTGAAACAAACAACATATAATCCAAAAACATATGTCACTATGACCAAAAACAAAGTGACCAAAAACACTGGTTAAATTAGAAAAGTCCATTGCTGGATTTATTTATTTATAAGATAATTTATTTCTTCCTTTCAGAAACCAAACAAGACGATTGAGCCTAAATGTTTTATTTTTATAGAGCCTAAAGGTGAATTATTATGAACGCCTTGAGACCAATTTAATTACGAATTGATTTGTAAAAAATGTGTTTATTAATCACAGTATGCGCAGAATTAAATGTAACAATTAGCTAAAATAATGGTTGGTATATTTAATAGCATTGTTACATACATTAAAACCAAAATGCCATTGATCCTTTTCACATTTACCGGATTCTCAAATGGAAGTCATAGTTGGGTAAACTTGATAGCATTGAATGAGAGACTAAGTTACATTAAATATATCGGCAGTCAGAAGAGAGAAGACTTAACATAATACAAAGTTAGTTATGTTATTAAATGAAAATATAAAAAAATGTGCAGGATTTACGATGCTGGTGACCATTAAAACGCGTCATCACAGACTGAAAACGGTCCATTTCGATGGTCAGGGGAAAAAAACAGTTACTGTTTTATGTCAATTATCTCACTTTTGGTTTCTAAGTTGTCCTATTCACAGACAAACACTTATAATTAGTTTACAATCTCGCCAAATTGAATCGTTCTGTGTCTTTATCTACCTGTTCTTCGACGCTATCCTCTTAATCTGTCGCTCCCTCAGACAGTAAGTCAGCGCGCGGGAACTCTCTCTCTCTCTCTCTCTCACACACACACACACACACTCTCTCTCTCCCGACTCGGCCCCGCCCCCTCCGCACTACATCAGCTGACCCGAACTTTTCTCACCCGATCAGAAGACACGGATCCACCTATACGAGCTCTTCTGCGGGGCTTGACGGTCCATTCAAGGGTCCGCTGTCCTGTCCTGTCCCGTCCTGTCCTCTGCGGGGGGTCCCACGGGTGAGCGCCTCCGTGATGTCCTTCAGGTCCCAGGCTTTCTGCAGGTGAGCTTGTGCATTTATTAGCGTTTATTTAGTAATACTATTTAGTTATTGGCGAAAATATATACAACTTGAAACATATTTTATTGGACTGTAATAAAAGTAGAATGCTCTTTCATGAAATTATTTCACTTATTTAGTAAGATTATGCCTGAAATAAAAAAAATTTCATATGTTATTCTTTTTTTAAAAATTGTATAATATGACTTGTTGTGTTTGTTTGCTTGGTTTTATTGTATTTATATGATATTTGTATTTTTTTTATTTAATTTTTGCCATGAAAATAGCCTTAGATGCTGACATGGCATTAAATAAAACTTGAAAATATAATTTTAATAAAATAAAACTTATATAAAACCAGCCTATAAAACTATGAATCAGAAAGGTTGCATGTAAATGTATTTTGCTGATGTATTCAGATGTATTATTTATTATTTTATAGTGTTGTGCTTAAAGTTGTTGTTTTTTAAACAAATTATTTTTATATAAATTCATCATTTTATCTTAAAGGATTTTTCTTTGCAGTTCTGTAATGGGTATGATGCAATTCATCTGCATAACAGGTGGTGGGCATGAGGGGACAATGTGTTACAATACTGAAAAACGCTTTATTTTAGCTCATAGTTGAAGAAAAAAAAAAGGATAGTTCGCCCAAAAATGAAAATTCAGTTATCATTTACTCGCCCTTAATTAGTCCCAAACCTGCATGAGTTTATTTCTTCTGCTGAACACAAAATAAGACATTTTTGAAGAATGTCAGTAACCAAACAGTTTCTGGAAAAAATGGCATGGAATTCAATGGGGCCTATAAACGTCTGGGTTTCCGATATTCTTCAAAATACCTTCTTTTGTGTTCAGCAGAAGAAAGAAACTCATGCAAGTTTGGAACAACATTAGGGTGAATAAATGATGACAGAATTAACATTTTTGGGTGAACTGACACTTTAAGTTATTAAACATTGAGGTGCAGGATTTAATCATTTCTTGTTTTTGCATCTGTTTCACTTTGTTGTGCTATAATGAAAATGCTAGGCTAATTTATGACTATTACGAGCTCATGATTAAAAAAGAGAGAAACTGAAGTTAAAAAAAATGTAATCTGAATATTGTGCTGTGGGCTATAATAATATTTTGCGTTTGCTTCTCTCTCTCTCTCTCTCTCTCTCTCTCTCTTTATCTCTCTCTCGTCACATCCCTCCATCTATCTCTTATAGTACCTGACTCTTCTGTGTCTGAGATCTGTGAAGAGCTGAAGATGATGCCCTGGACGGTCTGTGCTCTACTCTGCCTCTTTCAGGCTGTGGTAGGAACTGCAGGTAAAACACACTTTAAAATGCTCACGGGGTACAAGAGATCATAAAGATGAGATTATTTCTGTGATGCAGGTGAAAGAGAGAGCAGCCAGACACATTTCTCAAGGGTGCATGTGAAAGCTTGAGCAGACGTGTGGTGATTGTGTGTGTGTGTGTGTGTGTGTGTGTGTGTGTGTGTGTGTGTGTGTGTGTGTGTGTGTGTGTGTGTGTGTGTGTTGCATTAACAGTGTCCTGCGCTGTGTATGACGGGACTGTGAGTTTCATTTGCGTCTCTGAGTTGGACGTAAGCTGTTATGTTAAATAAGTGTGAGTGACTATTACGGCGTGTGTGTTTATGAGTACAGTGGTGCCATGAATTATCATATCAATAATTACTTATCATTGTACTCTAAGATATTGTAATAATGCCATATTACCAATGATAGCAAATTCTTTGGTTTCAGTGAACAAAAATACAGCATCAGAAATGTTTTGTTTTTAATTAATTCAGGCTTGGTTTCACAAACAGAGCTTATTAAACCAGGATTAGGCCTTCAAATATGATTTAACCCTCATCTTTCCCTCGCACTAACACATCTTTCCCTCACGTGTCAAAATGACCTGAAGCCCTAAAATTATACTTTTTCTTTGTCCAGAAAGCTTATTATATTTCATTTTGATATTGTTTTTTCTCTTTTTTAATGGAATTTTTTTGGAAGATTCTTTTAAGTTATTTTTTGTTTTATTTACCTTTAATTTACTCGATCAAAATAACACAATTTCATGCACAACACTTTTAATTCAGCTCAAATATCTTACACTGGGTGTCTTTGCCAATATCTTGTGGAAAAAATAATAATATAACATGATATTTCATGACTCTATCCACTAGATGGCCTTATAGCTCTAAATGGAGTGAATGAGCAGTTTCCGCTGGGTCCTTAAGTCAGTTCATTCAGTATGCAGCCAGATACACACATTATAAATGTTTTTATTTTTTTTGGCAAAATCTTAGCATTTTTAGTTTGAATTTTGAGCATTTGTAGGTTTTTCTATGTGTCCTGAAGCATTCCTCGCATTCCATTCATTCCTATGGTGGTCAACTTGATTCGGGGAAGGATCTGTTATTATTATTTTTTTTGTGTGTGTATTCATGGTTCAAGTGTGACAAAAGTCCTAGGGTCTTGGACCCCTCTGATGTACACTCAATTATTAAAATTTAAAATAAAAAAAGAGTTTCGGGTCAAAATGACCCAAAGGGAAGGACGATGGCAAATAGCTTTTATAAACATGCGTTAGAAAAAACTTTATTGATGTGGATAGCGTCAATAAACGCTATCAACGGTGATTCATGGATGGTGCATCTATCCATGATAAAAGTGCATCTATCCATGATAAAAGTGACTCTATCCATCATAAAAGTGCATCTATCCATCATAAAAGTGACTCTATCCATCATAAAAGTGCATCTATCCATGATAAAAGTGCATCTATCCATCATAAAATTGCATCTATCCATGATAAAAGTGACTCTATCCATCATAAAAGTGCATCTATCCATCATAAAAGTGCATCTATCCATCATAAAAGTGCATCTATCCATGATAAAAGTGCATCTATCCATCATAAAATTGCATCTATCCATGATAAAAGTGCATCTATCCATGATAAAAGTGCATCTATCCATCATAAAAGTGGATCTATCCATCATAAAAGTGCATCTATCCATCATAAAAGTGGATCTATCCATCATAAAAGTGCATCTATCCATCATAAAAGTGACTCTATCCATCATAAAAGTGACTCTATCCATCATAAAAGTGCATCTATCCATGATAAAAGTGCATCTATCCATCATAAAAGTGCATCTATCCATGATAAAAGTGCATCTATCCATCATAAAAGTGGATCTATCCATCATAAAAGTGCATCTATCCATCATAAAAGTGGATCTATCCATCATAAAAGTGCATCTATCCATCATAAAAGTGACTCTATCCATCATAAAAGTGACTCTATCCATCATAAAAGTGCATCTATCCATGATAAAAGTGCATCTATCCATCATAAAAGTGCATCTATCCATGATAAAAGTGCATCTATCCATCATAAAAGTGGATCTATCCATCATAAAAGTGCATCTATCCATCATAAAAGTGCATCTATCCATCATAAAAGTGCATCTATCCATCATAAAAGTGACTCTATCCATCATAAAAGTGACTCTATCCATCATAAAAGTGCATCTATCCATCATAAAAGTACATCTATCCATCATAAAAGTGCATCTATCCATGATAAAAGTGCATCTATCCATCATAAAAGTGCATCTATCCATCATAAAAGTGCATCCATCCATCATAAAAGTGCATCTATCCATCATAAAAGTGCATCTATCCATCATAAAAGTGCATCTATCCATCATAAAAGTACATCTATCCATCATAAAAGTACATCTATCCATCATAAAAGTGCATCTATCCATCATAAAAGTGCATCTATCCATCATAAAAGTGCATCCATCCATCATAAAAGTACATCTATCCATCATAAAAGTGCATCTATCCATCATAAAAGTGCATCTATCCATCATAAAAGTACATCTATCCATCATAAAAGTGCATCTATCCATCATAAAAGTACATCTATCCATCATAAAAGTGCATCTATCCATCATAAAAGTGCATCTATCCATCATAAAAGTACATCTATCCATCATAAAAGTACATCTATCCATCATAAAAGTCCATCTATCCATCATAAAAGTGCATCTATCCATCATAAAAGTGCTCCACACGGCTCTGTGGGGGTTAATAAAGGCCTTCGTCTGAAAGAAGAAAGTCATATACTAGGATGGCTTCAGAGTGAGTAAATCATGGGCTAATTTTCATTTTTGGGTGAACTGTGGCTTTAAGCCTCGCGTGTGAACCCGTGTGTCAGTGCCGTGTTCCTGAAGTGTGATCTGTGTGTGTCAGTGTCCAGCAGGGAGCTGCACTGCTCCATGTGGCCTGTAGAGGCGCTGCACCCGGTACAGGCTCAGCTGGAGCGCTTCGAGGCGGGAACGGGCTGTGCCGCCAGAGAGGGCGGAGCTAAAGAGACCCATGTGATTTCTGTAGGCAAAGCCTCCAATACACAGGTATGAGACCCCCGACTGTCCGCTCGTTGATCCCGTCGATGTGCACACGTCCCGCTCAGGTGTCCTGTCCACAGGTGACGGTGGTGTTGAGACCTTTGAGCCTCTCGCGGCCCGTCAACCGTCCGGTGATTCTGGTGCTGAGCTCCCAGAATGCTGTGCGCTGGGTGTTGGAGAACGAGGGACTCCCGCACAACATCAACGTACTGGTGCAGGTGCGTGTGATTCACTCGATCACGTAACTGTTTATTAGAGGTTTTTTTATTCAAATGTGTTGTTAATACTATTTATTATTTACGATTTTCAAGAAAACACTATTTAAGTTTTTCTACTTTCTACAAAATTTCACATTTAATTGAATGTGTTTTTGTGTTTCTTAGTAGTAGTTAATTGTATAATTTACTAGCTATTTCTGAGTGCAGATTTTTTCTAAAACAGAGATCGAGCTGCTTTATATCTGAAATCGAATTCATGTTTGCACACTGTAATTGAACTGAACTGAATCAGCATTGAACTGATTTGAGCTGAATAATGACACTTTTCTTCTGCATAGCTGCTTAATAGCGGAAATTCAAGTCATTTAATAGTTGATGGATTTTGCAATTGATGTTATTTTCCTGTTTACTACCGTGTCAGGTAAAGTCACGTTTATTTCTACTATTTCTACTTTATTTAAACTTCTACTTTATACAATACAGATTGTTTCAAAGCAGCTTCACAGTATAAACAGTTAAAAAAACTTCATCAACTAAAAAAAGTGTCATTTTAAAGTGTCATTTCGCTTTTCAAGTGATGTGTTCATAGTGTTGGGAGTAACACATTAAACTAAACACGGATTACTTTTTGCAAGTAGCGAATAAAGTAATGTATTAATCTTACATTTACAACAAAATATGAGTTTCTCAAATAAGTAACACAAGTTACAACCAGAGGCGTTGTGTGCACTGTGTAAACATGAGGATTGTAGATCTAGATAAATGTGAGCAGACTTCAGTATTCCTCAAAATTAATAGAAAAAGGGAAATGCAAACTCAAAAGTATAACGCAAACCTGCAACAATTAAAATGCTAAATAACACAAATGTACTTTATGTGTTTAATCTCACTTTATTAACCAATGTCTTTGCGGCTAACATTTGATGGTCTAAGTCAACCATACTAAAAAGCAAAAATTACTTTAATTAAACGTTTGTTTATCATCATTTTTGTTTTTATTGCTGAATTAAAAAGTTTTGAACTTTCTTCTCCTGCATCCTATTTTATCTGAGGTCCAGAATAGCAGAAGCTGAAAGTTTTTTTTTTTGCGGCGCCCTCTACTGTGCAGGCGTGAGTTTGCATTTCCTTCAGCCTGAGGCTATTAATGTCACTTTTAGGGCCCTATTTTAAGGATCTAAGGGCAATGTCTAAAGTGCAAGTGCACTTGGCGTGTATGAATCCACTTTTGCTGGAAAAATGGTCGGCGCTCCCGGCGCATGGTCTAAAAGGGTTGTCCCTATTCTCTTAATGAGTAATGGGTGTGTTTTGGGCATAATGTGCAATAAACCAATCAGAGTCTCATCTCCCATTCCCTTTAAAATCCAGTTGCGCTCGCGGATTCGCTATTTACATGGAGGAATTTGCAAGTGGAAAAACTGAACACTTCTCTTGCGAGAAAACTGATGTGCTCGTACGCGAGGTTAAAGCGCAAGCAGCATCTACGGGACAAAGTGTGCGTGCGTTGTGGACCTGCCTATAGGTGCAGATTACTAACCCGCTCTTTAAATAACAAAGAAAATACTGCGCCATCGGCCAACTGAAACCTGGTCTAAAGTCAATGTCGCAGTATTTCTTTTGTTATTTAAAGAGCGTGTTAGTAATATGCGCCTATAGGCAGGTCCACAACACGCTTACACTTTGTCCGTTGATGGTCTGCTTGTGCTTTAACCTAATCCGTTTCCTATTTCGCAGTCTATTTCAGTTTTCTCTAAATCTAAACAATGCGCCTGAACAATGCGCCTGGTTTTCAGACCAGCAGCCCATGGGCACACAAATGGGCGCAAATGCATTTGCTATTAAAACAATGGATGTGAAAATGATAATTGCGTCAGGCTGAAACTAGCCAAAAACACTTGCGTCGAGGCTGGAGCTGCATTGTGAAAGTCACTCAGTGTGAAAGGCCTTTACATTTGCCAAAACCAGAACTTTATTTTTTTTCTGTTATTTAAAAACAAACCAGCAAGCGCAGCCCAGGTGAGAAAAAGCAACGCAAAAGTAACGTCACACATTCCTTTCCATTTATTTAGGGAGCAACATAATATAGAAATACATTACATTTAAAAGTAACTATTCCCAACACTGCTGTCCCAGGTGTCTCTGAACTCCACGGTCGAGTCTTCGAGTCTGTCGATCCGCGTGTCTCAGGTTTGGTCTCTGCCGCGGCGTCCTCGAGTCCTGCTGCGCTGGATCCTCCAGAGACACGCTACCCTCTCGTCGCTCACACACACTGTACGCACAAACCGCGTGTACCTTCATCTGGGAGAGGGTGAGAACAAACACAGACATGCAGGATGCTACTTTGTGATGGTATTCACCCACCCACATACCATAGTTTACCATATGGTTCAAAAACACTATAGTATAGAGTAATTTTACTATAATATACTATAGTATTTTTTCATGTGGGGCATCCTAATGCAGTTCCCAATCCGCCTGCAGATCCCAGCATGCCGAGCGAGTGCCGCCTGCAGTCTCTGTTTCTGTCGCAGAACTATCTGGCGTCAGAGATTCAGGATCAGGAGATTCACGGCTGCACACCGTCAGACGAGCCGGTGGAGACGGAGGTGCACATCATCCGGCTGTGGTCCTCAGGCTCCGGCCTGTGCGGGTCAGTTCAGCTCTCGAACCCGAGGGGGAAACTCTCAAACTGAGACGAGAGGCAGACACTAAAAGAGTGAAGCAGGTTCACAATGACTAAGATTTTTAATGTAAAATGCACATAAATAGTATTTATAAAGTACAATGTATATATATATATATATATATATATATATAAAATAATGAAAAATGAAATAATACACAAAATAAGAGGCATACATGAAAAGGACAATAATAATACAATAAATGTTTTAATACATTTATTTAATGTATATAATTATTTATATTATATTTATATATATATATATATATATATATATATATATATATATATATATATATTATTTAACACATTTAACATGATGGTAATTCAAATAACTTTACTTAATAAATTGAAAAAATCATGTTATGTAATGAACACAATTGCATAAATTACATAAATATTTTTTTCAAATACTCAAAAAAAAGGTACATTAATAGAAATAAATAACAATAAAATTTAAGAAATAAGAATGGGAGAAAGTGATAAATATATTAAAACGAATGAGGAAATTAAAAATAAAAGTCATACATAAAAATGACAATAATAATAAAGTCAATGTTTTCATAAAATTATATATTTATATAACACATTTAGCATGATGGTAATTCAAAGTATTTTACATAATACATTGAAAAAATTATGTTATGTAATGAAATAAATAAATAAATATTGAATGTAAGAATTACATAAACTTAAAAAAGGTACATTAGAAATAAATAAATAACAATAAAAAGTAAGAAATAAAAATTGAAGAAATGGATAAATGTATTTAAATGAAAGGGGAAATGAAAATAAAAGGCATACATAAGAATGACAATGATAACAAAATAAATGTTTTATTGTAATAACCCAAATAATGCATTGCATTTCTATTCATAATAAAAAGCAAGCTTCATTTTACTGCATTTAAACCGTCTAATTCCCTATCAGTGCTCCATCATAACAGCATTGCTGTTTTCCGTTATTATTTAACAAACTCGCAATGTTTCTCTGTGATAATTGACAACCCATCACAGATGCTGTGGAAAATAAAGTAATGAAAACATCATGAAAATAAAGTCCTCTCTGTCTCAGGTCTTTGCAGGTGGAGGTGTCGGTCTCTCTGCTGCCCCCTGTGGCCCGTTCAGGTTACCACAGGATTGTTCTGATCCTCAGCAGTGCGGTTTCAGTCAACTGGGCTCTGTTGGCTCCAGAGGTCAGAGGTCACGTCAGGGTCTATGTAAGGCAGAACTTCATCAATCTGTATTTCTAACCTGTGCGCTTGTCCAAACACTTTCTAAAGTTGTGTCTCTTTCAGTCGTCCAACAGCGTTGGTCTACCGTACAGAACTCAGGCTCAGGATCTCAGCGTGACCAGCACCGTGACCTCTGACCTCCCCAGCACCCCCGACCTTCTACAATGGGCCAATCAGAACGGCTTTCCCAAAGTGACCTCATACACCGAGGCTGATCTGGCCAATCGCTTCATGATCAAGTTAAGAGAAGGTGGAAAAGGTGAGTGACATTTTTAATGTGTGCAACATGTTTATTTTTTGATCATGTGAACATAATATGTTAAGAAATGTGCTGTATAGTCAAAGACTATAGATAAAGAAAGACGGTTCACTCCTATTACTCATGAATGGGGGAAACTGCCACGTACAATACACTTTTTTAACGCTATTTGAGCATAAGAAAAAAACTTTTATGGGACAGTTCATGTCAGATTTTGTTGCTGATTTGAAATGTGTTATTTAATTGTGAGTTCGACAAGCAGTTTTTATTTCCAGTGTGATGTATGAACCACCATTTTTTTTCCGACTCAGATTATCTGATCAGAGTTTCTAAACAAAAAGTCATATTCAAATGCAAAATTACTATTTCTGACATGATAACCGGACATTACTCGCAAAACATATTGAGCTTGTGTGACATTAATGTGGCATACTACTGTTTTAAACATTTATCATCATATATTGCCAACACATTCACAGATTATTTTTTATAAAAGTCTTGATCTGCTATGTAGACAGCTCAGTGTCTCTGGTTTTGTCGTGATGCTCAGGCTCTGAGACGAGGCCTTCAGACGAGGAAGAGGTCATCGTGACGGACAGAAGCAGAGAGGCGTTAAGATGGCAGTGTGAGGACGGAGCTCTTTCTGTTACTGTGGATACACACATGCTGCAGGTGAACAACACACACTCACCAAAATATTCTTTATGCTTATAAAAGTGAAAAAGTACTAGTGCCACCTAACATGTTTAAACTATTTGAGGTCAGTAAGATATATATATATATATCTTTACTTTTATTCATCAAGGATTCATTAAATTGATCAAAGGTAATAGGAAACTATGGAAGACTGTTGCATGGAATAAAAAAAATTATATATATATATATATATATATATATATATATATATATATATATATATATATATATAGATATATAAAAATAAAAAATAAAATATTTTTAAAAATTTTTATTAGGTTTTTGATTTTTATTTTATTTACAAGATTCTACTAAGTAATTTCATAGTTTATATCCTGCAATTCTAAGTTTATATCTGCAAATTCTGAAAAAAGTAAATTGCCATTTTTTTTATTCCGCGGTGGAAACAAGCTTTCATAGTAAATACTTTTATAATGTATAGATTTCTATTCCAAATAAATGCTGTTCTTTTGAACTTTCTATTCATCTAAATATTTTGAAAATGAAATGTATTATGGTTTCCACAAAAATATGAAGCAGCACTACTGTTTCTAACACTGATTATAATGAGAAATCTTTCTTGATCTTCAAATCATCATATTGTACTGATTTCTGAAGGATCATGTGACACTGAAGACTGGAGTAATGATGCTGAAAATACAGCTTTGATCACAGGAATAAATTAAATTTTAACATATATTCATATAGAAAACAGCTAATTAAACTTGTAATAAACTTTTACTGTTTTTCCTGTATTTCTGATCAAATAAATGCAGACTTGGTGAGTAGAAGAGACTTCTTTCAAAAATATTTAAATCGTTTATTGACCCCTACATTTTTGAACAGGTGTGTATTATTCAAGATGACTCATATCACCAAGTTCAACTAATTAAACAGTTTGAACACACACAGATTTCGCCAGTGACGACAGTGACCCTGCGGGATCGTGACTGCAAGGCCGAATTTAACGGAAGCCATTTCCTGTTGGTTTTCCCAGTCATTTCCTGCGGGACGGAGGGAGAAATGGATGGAGCGAATGGAAGAGTTCATTACACAAACACGGTGAGAAAGAGAGAGAGACATAAATAATAAACATAATTATAATTAAATATGACTAAATAAATTCTAAAATCATTGTAATATTCATATAGCTGATGTAATTCTATTGTTTTCAGCATAAAATTATGTTATACAACAGAACAACTGTAATTCAGTTGACTACTGATTTGTCAAGATCCATCAAATTATCATAAAACAGCATTTTAGTATGATTATTTCTGTAGTGCAAGAACTAAATCTGACCTGGGTCACGTCGTCTCGCTGTCTCTCGGTGTGTTTGTGATGTTGTATATATGAAGGTATGAACGTGTCAGCTGTAACCACACACCAAAAACAGATGACCCGGGTCACTCTGTACCGAATCCAGCAGAGCAAAGCATTATCAGGTCTGGAAATGGGAACATCTTCAAAAGAAAAAAGGGAAGAAAGGTCCATTTCTTACTTGAATATACTTTAATTGTGTTTTGAAGGTGTTCCTGTGGAAACAAAAACCATCAGAGGGTTTGAACAATGAGACGGACTGGGAGGGTTTGGATGGGACGAGTCTGCTGGCTGTTCATGTGAGTGTGTTTCAAACCCTAGTGCACTAAATGGGGAGCATTGAAACGGTGATGGACACTGCAACCTCATTATCGACTGATTTGTAGCATTAGATGGACAGAATTATTTTTTATCAAATGTTTTGGGCCGATAAAATGTTTTGTCCAAGAAACATTTCTAATTATTAGTGATGCATCGAAGTTGAAATTCTGGGAATTCTAGACTTTTTATTTATTTCTTGAATTCTAAAATGTATTTTTCATCTCATTTAAACGATGGCTGTAGTGACTTCTTTTCATGACAGATTTATTCAAGCATACATTAAATAATGAAGACATCAGGTTAAATACATATATAATGCATATGTAATACAATGCATTGTGCTGCTTAAAATGTAACACGGTTTTCACAAATATATTATTTTTCAGGATTCTTTGATGAATTCAAAGTTCAAAATAACTTTTTATTTTAACCCTTTCACGCTTGAGGTCACTATGGACAGCTATTCAAAAAAGCCATTTCTTGCGTATGCATTGGTTTTGTTTGAACAATTGCACATCAACCACTACAGTGGACACTAGTGCATGATCATATACACTGACACCTAGTGGTAAGCCTTTCTATGTGGACTTTTTTTGTTTTTGACCGACAACCAGTCAGAAATGCCCATTTTACTCAGAACCATCCATCCGTTCCTTCTATCCTAGGAGACTCTTGCAGGTATTAAAAAAAAACTCAGTTGTAACATCTTGTAACGTGTAAGGAGTCATATCATTGATACATTTTGCAAGTGTTGATTTTAGATTGGGAGGAAATTCTGATTAATCCTAATTATCTCTTGCTATATTTCAGCCACATAACATTCTACTACTGTGACTGTTGTTCTAGAAAATACTTCATATGCAGTATCTTTTTTGGTTGTGAATAAATGTAAAATAAATAAATTTTTGTTATTAGAATGTAATTTGCAGTTCAAAAAAGTAATCTGATTATGTATTGCATGTTACGTTTAATGCGTTTCTTTACTCATACATCAAAAAATAGTCTGATGTAATGCACGTTACTTGTAATGCGCCACTTGTTACATAAAAAAATGATCTGATTACTTAATGCGCGTTAATTGTAATGCATTACTTTACTCATTGCATCAAAAAAGTAATCTGATTACTTAATAAACGTTACTTGTAATGCAGTACCCCAACACTGCTCATTTCAGATGAAATTAACAAATACCATATCATTTTATTTATTGTTTGATAAATACACACAGTATTACTGGGTTTTTACAGTATTATGTTTAATACAGTATCTCTTCGGTTAAAACCAACAACGCATAATGTCCATCTGAAAATCTTTTTGAAAAATATGTGTAAAAAAATGTATCTTGATTTTCATGGCCTAAAAACACATAGGAAAAGAATCCTGACTGAGGTTGTCATAATGCATGCGTGAAAGGGTTAAATCTATTTATTAGAAATCTTTCGCTGCAAAAAACTTGTTCCCTTTCGTTGTCACTCCGAGTTACGTCGGATGACGACGAATGGGGTTTCGCTTAGAAAGCCTATCAACTTCGAGTATTACAAAACGAGCCAATGGCAAAGAAATGCCATGGGTCTGCGGAATTTGCATGACGTAACTCCGCCCCACCTCGTGGGTATAAAAGGAGGACGCCAGCAACAGGCAGATATGTTTTCGCTTCGGAGCCAAGTGTAATTCTTCACTCCTTAAGCTATCTCTGATTGTCAGCTTCTTACGAGACGAGCAACTCTCCAGTGTTGGTGTGACGGCGATCTCCCGGCGAGTGCACACTTCCTGCTTATCTGAGCGTGGTTTGCCAGCGAGTGTGTTCTCCGCGGGCGCTTCAGCACTGAGTTTCTCTCACAAAAGAGCTTGCATGCGGCACGTCTTTTTAAAGATGCCTCGCCCGTGCACTTCTGGTTGCGGTCGACTGGTGTCTGACTCTGATGGGCACGAGCGCTGCTTGGTGTGTTTGGGCTTTGATCACGCTAAAGCAGCGCTCGTGGATGAGTCATGTTCTTTCTGTGGGAACATGACCATCGCAACACTTAGATCGAGACTCAAGGATCTCGCAAGAGTGAGAGTCCCCTCATCCACACCCCGATCTAGCGCCTCCTCGAGAGGCTCTACTTCGGCTGGTGGCCAGGGTGATCTGAGGGTGACTGTGTGGAACAAAGCGCCGACTATGTGTCCGTGCCCCGCAGCACCTTCTCCAGTGTTGCAACCCGCGAGCGTTCAGGGGATCATTGCGGGACCGTCCTTTGAGGTCCCGCGAGTGTCCTTTGGCGCTCCAGAGGAAGATGCGATGTCGATCGCAGCATCACTAGGCGGGCCTGATTCGTCTGGAAGTGACGACTCGTCACAGCTGCCACCCTCGGGTGTGAATACGGCTGTGGCTCAGTCTGATCCAGAGATGACGGCCATGCTTTCCCGGGCGGCCGCGAGCATTGGTTTGGAGTGGAACCCTCCACCCTGTCCTGAGCGCTCGCGGCTGGACGATTGGTTTTTGGGTGCAGCTGCGGCTTCCCGTCCTCAGCCTGCCCCAATACCTTTCTTCCCGGACGTGCATGATGAAATCTCGAAGTCCTGGAAGACTCCCATGTCTTCCCGCGACCGCTCGTTGATTTCATCCGCCTTTCCTCCCCTCGATGGGGCAGCTGCCCGTGGGTACACTGGGCTCCCCCCGGTTGAGCGTTCTGTTGCGATGCAGTTGTGTCCTCAGAGTGCCTCTTCTCGCGGCGAGCCTAAGCACCCATCCAAGGCCTGTAGGTTCTCGTCTACCCTAGTGGCGAGGTCCTACAGAGCGGCGGGACAGGCGGCTGCCTCTTTGCATGCCATGGCCTCTCTGCAGGTCTATCAGGCGCAGATGCTAAGGGACATGCACGAGGGTAGGACGGACCCAGGGCTCTTCGATGAGCTGCGCGCCGCCACCGACCTCGCCCTCCGGGCGACGAAGGTGACCGCACGCTCCCTGGGTCTGGTGATGTCCACAGCTGTGGTCCAGGAGAGACACTTGTGGCTGAACCTGGCTGACATGCGGGACGCTGAGCGCTCTCGCCTGCTCGACTCCCCCATGTCCCAGGCCGGCCTATTCGGCGGTGCGGTGGAGGATTTCGCCCAACAGTTCTCCACCGCCCAGAAACAGACTGAGGCCATTAGGCACATTCTGCCCCGACGGCCCGCTGCTGCCTCCACCCAGCCGACCGGGCAGATCCCTCAGTCTGTTCGCCGCCGAGGGCGCCCTCCTGCGGCTCCCGCCCCTCCCGCCCGGCCAAAGCAGCAGCCTCCACCCAGGCCCGGTCGCGGAGGAAGCCGTAAGAAGGCGCCCCAGCCCTCTCCAGCCCCGCCCCCCGCTAAACGCCGGGCCAAGCGGCGCTCCTGAGACGGGCTGCTCAGAGATGCTGAAAATTACTTCTCAGGAGATGGTAGCAGGACCACTCCTTCCCCCGGTGGAGGGCCGGGGGAGAATCTTTTGTTCTCCTCTCCCCGCTGCTCACCCACGGGTGGGCAGCACCCTAATGTGGTTAAAGAAAGAAGTAACATTTCCATCCCTGAGCACACAGAGTTCTCGGACGACACGGTGCGCCGCCTCCGAGCCGTGCACCCCTCGTCCCCCTCTGTCCCAGAGCCGGCTGGCAGTGCGCGCCGTCCCCGGACCGTGCCGCTCCCTTCCGCCTCTGTCGCCAGCCCCCTGGCAGAGCAGACCCCCGTGGAACGTTCTTCCTTCCTTGGTCTCCTCTGTCAGGGCGCGGTTAATGACTGTGCCCCCACACCGGGCCGCTATGCCGTCCACGTCCGGGCCAGTCATTCCGCCCTGCTGCACCATCGGTGGGAAGTCTGTGGTCCGTATGACCCCGCTGGTACAGTTTTTGGGAGCCTGGCTAGAGCTCCCCCTCCTGTCCCGCTGGGTCGCACGGACGATCAGGCTCGGCTACGCGATTCAGTTCGCGCGGTCTCCTCCCCGCTTCAGGGGAGTCCGCTCCACTTTGGTCGGTGGCAACGCCCCTATCATGAGAGCCGAGATCGCCACCCTGCTGGCGAAGGGTGCGATCGAGACCGTCCCTCCGGCCGAGATGAGGACCGGCTTCTACAGCCCATACTTCATTGTCCCCAAGAAAACCGGTGGGTTACGACCAATCCTGGACCTGCGTGTGCTGAACCGTTCCCTTCACAGGCTGCCGTTCAAGATGCTCACTGCCAAACACATTCTCGGATGTGTGCGGCCCCAGGATTGGTTTGCAGCAATCGACCTGAAGGACGCCTACTTTCATGTCTCCATTCTCCCTCGACACAGACCGTTCCTTCGGTTTGCCTTCGAGGGGCAGGCATACCAGTACGCGGTTCTCCCTTTCGGGCTAGCCCTGTCTCCTCGCGTCTTCACGAAGGTCGTCGAGGCTGCCCTTGTTCCCCTTCGGGAACACGGGGTTCGTATCCTGAACTACATCGACGACTGGCTGATCCTAGCTCACTCTCGAGACCAGGTATGCGAACACAGGGACCTAGTGCTCCGGCACCTAGCTCGTCTGGGCCTTCGGGTCAACTGGGAAAAGAGCAAACTTTGCCCCGTGCAGAGGATCTCTTTTCTCGGTATGGACATCGACTCGGTCGCCATGTCCGCGCAGCTTACGAGCGAGCGCGCGCAGTCACTGCTGACTTGCCTGAGACAGTTCAAGGGCAAGAGTGCGGTTCCACTGAAACTCTTTCAGAGGCTCCTGGGGCATATGGCATCTGCAGCCGTGGCAACACCGCTCGGATTGCTTCATATGAGACCGCTTCAGCTTTGGCTTCGCGACCGAGTCCCGAGGTGGGCATGGCAACACGGCACCTTCCGAGTAACTGTTACTCCGTCCTGCCGTCAGGCCTTCACCCCGTGGTCGGACCTCAGTTTTCTACGGGCCGGAGTGCCCCTGGAACGAGCTTCACGGCATGTTGTTGTAACGACAGATGCCTCCTCCACGGGCTGGGGTGCCATGTGCAATGGACGTGCTGCCGCGGGCTCCTGGCACGGATGCACTGGCGCACAGCTGGCCGCGGGGCCGCAAATATGCGTTTCCCCCAGTGAGCCTTCTTGCGCAGACCCTGCGCAAGGTCAGGGAGGACGAGGAGCAGGTCATTCTGGTCGCGCCATACTGGCCCGCCCGGACCTGGTTCTCCGAACTAGTACTCCTCGCGACAGCCCCTCCCTGGCCGATTCCCCTGAGGAAGGACCTCCTTTCTCAGGGACGGGGCACCCTATGGCACCCTCGTCCCGATCTTTGGAACCTCCACGCGTGGCTCCTGGACGGGACGAAGCAGGTTTGAGTACCCTTCCACCTACGGTGGCGGCTACCATCACTTCCGCTAGAGCGTCGTCCACGAGACACGTCTACGCGTTGAAGTGGAACCTCTTCGTCAACTGGTGCTCTTCTCTTCAAGAAGACCCCCGGAGATGTTCGATTAGTGTCGTGCTTTCCTTCCTTCAAGATAGGCTGGAGCGAAGGCTGTCTCCCTCCACCCTGAAAGTCTATGTTGCCGCCATTGCCGCACACCATGACCCAGTCGAAGGTAAGTCTGTTGGAAGGCACGACCTGATCATCAGGTTCCTGAGAGGAGCGAGGAGACTGAATCCTCCTCGTCCTCCTCTCGTTCCCTCTTGGGACCTCTCAGTGGTTCTAACTGCCCTGCGGAGTGCTCCCTTTGAGCCTTTGCAATCAGTGGAGCTTAAGTTCCTGTCTATGAAGACAGCGCTCCTGGTTGCATTGGCCTCCATCAAGAGGGTGGGGGACTTGCATGCATTCTCCGTTGACGAAGCGTGCCTGGAATTTCGGCCGGCTTACTCTCACGTGATCCTGAGACCCCGGCCTGGATATGTGCCCAAGGTTCCTACCACTCCCTTCCGGGACCAGGTGGTGAACCTGCAAGCGCTGCCCCCGGAGGAGGCAGACCCAGCCTTGGCACTGCTCTGTCCAGTACGCGCCCTCCGCGCCTATGTAGACAGGACGCAGTGTTTCAGGACCTCAGACCAGCTCTTTGTCTGTTATGGTGGGAAGCTGAAGGGAAAGGCTCTCTCCAAGCAAAGGTTGTCCCACTGGATAGTGGACGCCATTGCCTTGGCATACCAGCAGCAAGGTCGACCGTGCCCCCTTGGTGTGACCGCCCACTCCACCCGGAGTGTGGCATCCTCTTGGGCTCTAGCGCATGGCGCCTCGCTAACAGACATCTGCAGAGCTGCAGGCTGGGCGACACCTAACACATTCGCCAGATTCTACAATCTCCGAGTGGAGCCAGTGTCCTCTCATGTACTCGCTTCAACCAGCTAGTACTGGACCCGCTCAGGTGTCTTCGCTTGCTCGCCATTCCACTCCACGGACTGGATACGTGCGATATTCTCCTCAGGTGAGCTTCCCCAAAAAGCCCTGAGTTCCTCCAGCACTCCTGACGTTGGCGCCAGTGTCTATTGCCTGTGCGTCGGCTAGGTGCCTCCCGTGTGCATGGTCCCTCCTCTGAGCGACCCCCACATGTGTATTTCCACTGTAAGCCTCTCTGAGCGTGTGTCTTTCCCTTGGCAAGCCACCTTGCCACCCCTGGGGTTGAAATATTCCACCTGCGGCTGGACACCCCAGTGTTCTCCATATGTCTCCTTCGGGTCATATGTGTATTCTCTAAGTCCCCCCCCTCTGGGTTGGCAGTAATTGCATATTTCCCCTAAACTTTGGGATATGCTCCCCAGTGTACCTTGGTATTCCTGTGCTAAATAGGAGTCCTTCGTCCGTGCCAGTCTCACGACAGGGATCTCAGATTTACGCAGGGCACTGGAAGACAGCTGAGAAGGTGGCGTGATTAGACTGGTAACCCCATTCGTCGTCATCCGACGTAACTCGGAGTGACAACGAAAGGGAACGTCTCGGTTACGTATGTAACCCTCGTTCCCTGAGTAGGGAACGGAGACGTTACGTCTGCCTGCCACTTTCCGCTGTACCGCGGGGATCGCCTGAGCTCAGTCTTGGCTCCTCAGCGAAGAAACATATCTGCCTGTTGCTGGCGTCCTCCTTTTATACCCACGAGGTGGGGCGGAGTTACGTCATGCAAATTCCGCAGACCCATGGCATTTCTTTGCCATTGGCTCGTTTTGTAATACTCGAAGTTGATAGGCTTTCTAAGCGAAACCCCATTCGTCGTCATCCGACGTAACGTCTCCGTTCCCTACTCAGGGAACGAGGGTTACATACGTAACCGAGACGTTTTCCTTCTTAGTACGTTTGTCTTGTTTTCTAGTTTCCGGCACCACTGACAGATATTTTTGTTTTAAACTGATAGCACTTTACAATAAGGTTCATAGTTAAAGATATTGTAGGTAGAAATCCCCAAAAATACTTTTTTCCAAATTTGTTTAAAATGTCTTTATACAGTCCCTCCAGGATTTCACGTTTTTTTAATGTGATTTTTGCGATAAAAATGACTGATGTCGTGGTGGTTATTTCCAGAAATTTGTGAAAAAAATTTGCGATTTTAATATTTTATAATTAGGACATCACATTTACCATAATAGTATTATGTCAGATGCACAATAGTCATACATGACACAAATCACAAAAAAAAATGCAAAAAGCTTGTTTATTTGGTCTAATCAAATACTTTTTTTAAATTTGTGCTGTAGCCTTTTGTTGTTGCTTGATTAACATTAACAACAGCAGGTAAATTAGGTTACTGTCACTTTAAGACCTACTACAGTAATGACAAACGTCCCAATCAGTTATTACTGATTGTTTTACGTAAATACTTACCAAGATGAATATTTTGAAGTAATTGTAGCTATGTGTATTTGTTCAAGCGCTATAAAGAGAATTCATTATTCTAACTAGGCTGAAATTAGTTCTCTTTCACGGTATACTGCGCTTTTAAAAATTATTTTTAGTACCATCGAGCATATCATATTTTTTGTTATGTCATTCAATCATGTTAAACGAGTTAATAAGTGTGCCATACTGCCCAATGAAAACCTGGGCGCTTGTGTGAGAGGGCAGGAGAGACGCATTTTCTTTCGCCATGTTTCTGACAGACCGCAGACCGCGTGCGCAACATCTGAACCCACGTAAAAATGCATTGAAACTTTAATTAACTAAAGATATTTCAATTGGGTGATCATAATTGAATGTTTTGTGAGGTCTTTTTTTGAATTTTTGTGATTATTTTGCGGTTAAATTAGGAATTATGCACGATCGCAAAAAAATGCGACATTTTGTTGATTTTGCGTTGTATTCAGCGATCGCAGAATCGCAACTGGAGAGACTGTTTATATATCAATGCATAATTAAAATGTAAGTACTCTGGAAAAGAAATGATAAAAATCGAGTTTCTGTAGTTCTCTCAGGACTGTAATAAACACAGCTCATTATTCCATTCGGTACGAAAGAAATGATTGGCTGGGGCGACTGTCACTCTCCCTCGCTACCATCGATACCATCTCTGCTGATACAGGAGCAGCCCAAATGCGCGCACCCGTTTGAAGAGGCACGGAAGCTAGTAATAACAATTATGGCAGAGAAAGAACAGTCAAAATTCTCAGTAGCGTTACCTGCATATAGCGAAGTCAAACAAGTTAAAAAAAGGAAGACAGTATTTGAAAAGGCTATGAACAAAAAGTCTTTGGATAAATAAAGAAATCATACGAGAGTCAATATCGGCGTGGCTTTCCAGCCGTGGCGGCTACTACTGAGTGATCTCAAGGGGCTGAAAAGTGACTCCATGATGGCTTTATTTCTGCTGGACAGGTAATCTTGCTGTTTTCATTTTGATGGCATTTATTATGAAGCATGTATCACTAGCACACGTAGCTACCTAATATAGCTACCTAACGTTACGTAGCATAACAAACGGTACTGGCTTAGCTATGACAGTGTAACTTTGGTGTCGACTGGTATAACGTTACTGTTAGTGAGCCAGGGTTGAGACGATAAATAAGCAATAGGCCTATCTGCAGTTGAAAGCTGTTTTATTTAATTTCGCCGAATCTAACTTTAGGTTAAAAAGTTTAGGGGATCTATTTTTATACCTAGCTTTACCCTCTGCCTAAACTGTGTTCCTATGTTCACCGTGAACTCTACCTGCTCCGTTTTTTCACGTTTGGTTTGTTGTTATATGCTCTACATATGTTTACCTATAATGTCTTTATGTTGTATCTGTATGTGCTATACAATGTTGTGTGTGTGTGTGTGTTATATTATCTTGGGTCTGCAATGCAGTTGTGAGAAGGTGTTTGAGTGAATGTTACTCAGTTTATCTGTAAACAATCTTATGTTATGAATCTTACAAATTCACCTTCATCACAGTGTAACTGATAGTAACGGCAAACGTGTATCAATGAAGCTATTTATAGCTTTGCCTTATATTGAGTTTGATTCCGTTACGAGCTAGCTAGTAAAATATTCTAAACTTTACCAGTATCGATATGCGAGCTTGATAGTGAGTACTAACAGCCATGTTAATTGTTTATATTCATACTGATATTTTTATTATTTAATTATTTGTTATTTTATTACTTGTGATTCTGACATGATGATGTCACTACATCTGGTAAAGCTGGTAATCGCGTCCGACTCTTCCAGCTGAGCGAACGGCCGTGATCGCGCGTTCATGTGTTTTGGGGGCGTGGCTTTGGAAGGAGCCGAGAAGGGAGGGGGTGGGAGTTAATGGAATAATGAGCTGTGTTTATTGCAGTCCTGAGAGGACTACAGACACTCGATTTTTATAATTTCTTTTCCAGAGTAGTTACATTTTAATTATGCATTGATATATAAAGACCGTTTAAACAAATTTGGACAAAAAGTATTTTTGTGGATTTCTACCTATAATACCTTTAACATTAGTTATTAACTAGCATGAACTAAACAATGAGCAAAACGTGTTACAGTATTTATTAATCTGTGTTAATGTTAGTTAATAAAAATAAAGCTGTTCATTGTTTGTTCATGTTAGTTCAGTTTATTAACTAATGTTAACAAATACAACCTTTGATTTTAATAATGTATTAGTAAATGTTGAAATGAATATGAACTAAGATTAATAAATGCTGAAGAAGTATTGTTCATTCTTAGTTCATGTTAACTAGTTAACTAATTAACCTTATTGTACCCTTAAACTGTTTTTTTCCCCCCAGAAAAGAAGACTTGTGTTATTTTGCTTTTCAAGTAAATGTATCTTGATTCAAGTATGTTTTGATATTTGTACAAAAAAACAACAAACAAAGAAAATGAATTGTGTTTACATTTTTGTGACTGTCTTTACTGTCACTTTCGATCAGTTGAATGCTGCTGTAAATGTGTGTATGATGCGGTTTCCTCTGGTGTGTTTGTGCTCAGATCAGCTGTGATTCGGCTCTGGTGAGTCCATCAGACGTGACTCCGTCGGCCCGTCCCGAGGAAGCTCTGCGACTCAGTCCTCCCTGGATCCCGAGGGCCCGCTCGGCTCCGCTGCTGTCCATGGAGCTGTTTGTGACCGAGGCCCTCGAGAGGAGACCCGTGGGGCCCTGCATGATTAGCGCGTACGACCGGCTCTACGTGCAGGTCAGTGCTGTCGCTGAAGGCCAGAGCTGCTGATAGATGGCGCTGGAGTCGATAACGGGATTACACCCGCTCAAGGGCCCCAGACTCCTGTCGCCATGTGGAGCTCACAGTCAAGGCCACTGATGGATACACTCCATTAACTGTGTGTGTGTGTGTGCAGCTGAATTCATATGAGGAAACTCATGTGAAGTCAAACCATAACAAACAAATAATGCCAACAAATCAAAATTAATAGTTTTTAGTAGACCACCGACATCTATCAACAAGAATTCAACCGGAAATATTAAATTAAGTGACATACTATTTTTGAATATGAGTAATTAATAAACACGTTTTACAATGTGAACAAATATTATGCAGCTGAGCTTATATAAAGAAACTCATGTTAAGTCAAATAATAACAAACAAATAAGGCCAACAAATCAAAAATAATAGTTATTAGTAGACCACCGACACCTTCAACCGAAAATAAAAAAAATTCAGTGACATACTATTATTAAATATGAGTTATTAAGAAAACTAAACCTAAACATATGTACAATGTTTGTGTTCGATTTCTATATTTTCTGAAGAAAACGTGAAATTGCTAAGGTGGGTTTTAGAGTGTTGCTAAGGGGTTGCTATGGTGTTGTGGGAGGTTGCTTAGTTGTTGCTATGTGGTTGCTAGGGTGTTGTGGAAGTTTGCTGGGCTGGTGATGTGTGATTGTTCTGGGTGGTTTCAAGGCTGTATTCTATCATTTCTAAATAAATATATATATATATATATATATTCTGAAGAAAAAGTGAGGTTTCTAAGATTGCTACAGTGAATTTTAGCATCTATTTGAGTTTCTGGGTGGTTGCTAGGTTGTTGCTATGTGGGTACTGGGGTAGTCTAGGTGGTTGCTCCTTGCACTGGCTCCCAATTCTTTTTAGGATTCAGTTCATAGTTTTTTTGTTTGTTTTTAAGGCATTTAATGGGCTAGCCCCAACCCATATCACTGACCTTGTGCAGCTGTACTCAGTTCAAAGGTCACACCCACTTTTATTCTCTGGCCTTCAGAGATTGCAGAGGTTGCTTCAGAGCTCTGGTAGATTGCTAGACTGTTGCTTTGTGGTTGCTGGGGTAGTCTGGGTGGTTGCTAAGCTGTTGCTATGTGGTTGCTGCAGTGCTCTGGTAGGTTTCTAGACTGTTGCTATGTGGTTGCTGGGGTAGTTTGGGTAGTTGTTAGGCTGGTGCTGTGTAGTTGCTTCCGAGCTCTTGTAGATTGCTAGACTGTTGCTTTGTGGTTGCTGGGGTAGTCTGGGTGGTTGCTAAGCTGTTGCTATGTGGTTGCTGCAGTGCTCTGGTAGGTTTCTAGACTGTTGCTATGTGGTTGCTGGGGTAGTTTGGGTAGTTGTTAGGCTGGTGCTGTGTAGTTGCTTCAGAGCTCTGGTAGATTGCTAGACTGTTGCTTTGTGGTTGCTGGGGTAGTCTGGGTGGTTGCTAAGCTGTTGCTATGTGGTTGCTGGGGTGTTCTGGGTGGTTGCTAGGCTGTTGCTATGTGGTTTCTGGGGTGGTTAATAGGCTCTTGCTATGTGGTTGCCGGGGTGTTCCGGATGGTTTATAGGGTGCAGTAAATGATTAACATAACTTCTCTGTGTCTGTCAGATCTCGGTGGCGTCTGGCGCTGCGGAGGCTGTGGAGCTCCAGTCGTGTCTAGTTTCTCCTCTCTCAGACCCGCAGGCTCACAGCGGCTGGTCCATCATCAGGGACTCCTGCCCGTCAGACCCGTCCTTCACACTTCCCGACGGAGAAGCCCGTGAACCAACAGACAGCCCAGAGAGTGAGAGCGACGGAGACGAGGAGGACGAGGAGAAGACTGAGAGGAAGGACGACAGGCGGCCGACCCCTCGCTGGAGACACACAGGGGCCCGCGGCGGAGACGAGAGGGCCAGATGGTTCAGAGACAAGAGACCTGACAGAGTCAGAGCCAGGAAGCCTGAGGAGCGCAGGCGGAGGAGGAGGGATGATGAGCACGAGGGCGCACACAGACTGCGCTTCAGTTTCATCCTGCGGCCGGTCTATAATAACTCCATTCAGTTCCTGCACTGCCGGCTACGTCTGTGTGCGGCGGCCAAGGGGCCCTCAGGGGCCGACGCTCGGGTCTGTGCTCAGGGGCCTCGGATTCCTGCTCTCACACACACGCCTGCTTCTCAACAGGTACTGTTGGTGTCATTACCCATAGAAAACAATTATGATTGCTGCAAGCTCTTTGTCATATTTTTAAGAACTGTCAACCTCAGCTATATCATATATCATACTGTATAGATCAAATATCATGTATAGATCATAATATAGTTCAAATTATATTAACAACTAGATCAAACATCATTATCTGATATATTAAAACATAACGTTTTAGTAATGAGTTCTAGAAACTTTAAATACCTTGAGTGTAAAGGTGTATCACATCAATATACAGGCAAACCAAAAGTTATTCAGACACCAGATATCATTTTTTATATTTGTTTACTAGTGTGTGCAGGACACAATAGCTCATTCATGTAATTGAGGATAGCAAAATAAAGTAAACTGTGACATATCATGTGGAAAACCAGTACAATTTATAAAAATTTGGGACCAAAAATGATTCAGACACTTTGACCTGACCATGTTTTGCTGAAGTGTTTTTTCTTTAATTGTTAATGCGACCTTTTTACAGCACAGACTGAACTAAATGAAGCATTACTTGGTCATTGGTTGAGCTAAACTGGTATGTAATCGTGTAGTTAAATTTAACAGCTGACAGATATTCAACATAATTCATGTGTGAGACAGTCTAACAGAAGGATGGACAAAACCAGTGAAATATAGACTGATTTGATAACTCTGAGTTCTTGTCATATTTGTCAACAATTTTCTATAAACTACAGTGAATAAACTGTGATAATGTGAGAAATGTTGAAGATGTCTGAATAAATGTTGGGTTGACTATATATATATATATATATATATATATATATATATATATATAGTATATCAAATATATGTAAAATTTACTAAAAGAATGGAATGACACTGGAACCAGAGCTATTAAAATCTTTATGATTCTTATCTTTCACCTTTCTCTTACAGTGTGAGGACAGAAATCTGGCTCGACCCGTACTGGTGACGTATCCTGTAGGGTTTCTGGCTCCCCCTGCTGGTCTGTACACATCAATGCAGCGTTGAACTTTCATTCCCACAAACGTTTTGCCTTACTAACACTTGTGTTTGTTCTGTGTGTGTGTTTCAGGTAAACTCACTGAGATGTCGAGACAGACTCCCACACACAGCGGTGCGTTACACCTCCTTTATTCTGTTACTTGCACTCTTAAAAATAAGGTTCTGTATTGGCATATATCATTCCATGAAGACATTTTTTTAAACACACAAAAGGTTCTTTTTACTGGGAAAAAAAGGTTCTTTTAAGAACTTTTCACTAATGTTTTTTTCAGAAATCCCAGATAGCAAGCAACCATCGAAAAACAATGTTAAATCAATATTATTGTCTATGTTAACTGCATTAAATCAACATCACTTTTGCACCCGTGATTAATGGTAAAAATATGTTAAAATTTCAACAAAAAATCAGTGGTAATGGCATTGAGTCAATGTTACAATGTGATGTTGCTTCAACATCATGCTTGCACTCTCAGAAAATGAAACTTAACAACTACAACTGACTTAAAACCACACAACCTGAAATTAACTGCAAATAAAAGAAGAAAATAAAACCTTTAAAAATCTCAGCAAACAGCATTACCATACTGACTTTATTTCTGTAATTCATCTACAGAAGTTCTTTTTGAGAATTAACAGAGATGTTGATGTCTTAGTTGTGCAGTTTAGTTGTGTCCTTTAGATGTGCAGTTTGACTCTTGGCTTTTATGGGAGTTAATGGTCTTTGTAACAGTGTTTACCAAATGCATAATTTGTCGCAAAGGAAGCCAGAAACAAAGATGATCAAGTGATATAGTATGTATCACCATAATGTAGAATAATTCACTAATATTATCCCAGACCAAAAGTGGCTATTTGCTATTAATGGATTATATTCACGAACAATACTTTCTTGCAACAGATCAGACTTACAGAATTTTGATTTTAAAAATACATAGATGGAAAATGTGTCGTGCAATTGTATTTGACACCGAATGCCTTCGCTCTGTGGTGTGTGTTCAGGTGCAGAGGAGTTTCTTGTGCTGGCGGTCGTGTTTGCGGCGTTTGTGCTGGGTTTGTTCCTGATGGGGGCGCTGTGGTGCATCTACACTCAGACCGGTACCCTCCCTCACACAAAATGATCGCCTAACGTTTTTCCACATGACGTGTGGCCATTAAAAACACGCTTGTTGGTTGTCACTGTCAGGGAGGCGTGATTTGACCCAGAGAGCCGGTATTATAGAGACATCGGGAGAACACGGCTTCAGAAACCCCCCGATACTGATGGAGCAAACCAGCAGTTTCCACCAGGACAACTAACAAAACGATACGACCGTCAATGTGAAAATAACGCGCTATCGTGTGCTTTCTGCTTTTGTTAACAGCTGAATTTGTGCATCACTGTTCTGAGGTGTTTGTAGCCTAACGATGGATCCTTGTTTCCAACAAGGGATAAAACAATAAAACGATAATTTTGACTTTTTATCTCACAGTTCTGTTGATAAATAAAGTTGGAATTGTGAGGGGAAAATATAAAATCGCAAACAACTTTTTTTTTGTGTGGTGGAAACAAGTTTCATATGTAATGATTTTACTTGCTGCTTTTGTTTTGCTGCTAATGTAACACACTATGTGAAACGATATTGTGCCCCTTTATTTAATTTCCACTCCTTTAATTATTTTTATTGTAGTGTGTTGTAGTCCTTACATATGTCTTTAAGTGTCGGTATTAAAGAAATAAACTCAGACAGTAAGGGTTGGGAAGGATCTTTATTATCATGTGTACTTGGGCACTTCTGTACATCACTTACAAAACTAAATATAAACTTCTGAGAGCATGAGAATACAGAAACACATGAAGTACTGTGACAATGCTGAAATTTTACACTTGATGTTCTTATAAGCCTTGCATTACTGCATTTGTTAATAAAAGTCATATCATGGATATCGGGATGATTCTTGAACATTTGAAATCAGAATTTGAGGTTCTGTGTTACTGGTTGCTTGGGAGAGAAGATGGTGTTTATAACTAGAGCTCCGTTTATTTGTCCCCAAACTCTCAGACTAGTCCTTCTTTTAATAATTAAAAATTCCACTAACATAATTATACGTGACTCATTTGACTTACTCAAAGCAAGTTCCACACTCTGAAATGTCGCTATCTAACAAGAAGAAGAAAGCTAATGCAGCAACAGTACTTCTCCCTCATGATTACTGCGCAGATGCCGATGGTAACAACATGGAAACCTCCTCCACGAAGGTGAGCCGTCCTCTTCCCATCACCCCTACTAAAATACCTGTCTCGTTTAAGAAATCTAAAAACAGTGTATCCAATGCTACAATACTCGAAACTGTTAACAACCTCTCCGCCATGTTACAAGAACTCAATGTGCAAATGAAAAACAACAGTGTCATGATTGCACAAGTGGCAAAAAAAAGGTGGAATTTAATGCCAAAGAAATAAAAGACTGCCAATCTAAAACTCAAACTTTGGAGAAGGAGAAGAAAAGGATCGGGATAGAGAACGTTGATTTACAAGAAAGAGTCCTTGAACTAGAACGCTACAAACGGCGTTGGAATTTGAAACTGTGAGGGATGAAAGAGCAAGAAAATAAAAACACGAGAGAGAGGGTGTTACAGATCCTACGCTCTGCATTGGGCTGACAAGATGGACAGTGTCGTCGACTCCACACCGTCTGGGCAAAAGAGAGGAAGCTAAACATCGGCAAGTGATAATGCAGTTTACCATGAGGCACTACCGAGATGAGCTCTGGCATCTGACCAAGAGATCTGCGGTGTGCAAGGAGCTGAATGTAAATTTCGCCGAGCACATCCTACCAGCCGACTGGGGGGCGAGAGCAGCAGTGCTACCTCGGATTAAAGGGTTAGTTCAACCAAAAATGAAAATTATGTCATTAATGACTCACCCTCATGACAGATGACAGATCTCATAAAGACATCATCAAAGTAGTCCACGTGACCTCAGTGGGTTAGTTAGAATTTTTTGAAGCATGGAAAATACATTTTGTTCCAAAAATAACAAAAACGATGACTTTATTCAGCATTGTATTCTCTTCCGGTTCTGTTGTCAATCCGCGTTCACGAGGCCAGTGGCTGCTGACGTAAGACGCTGCTGACGTGTATGTGGTGCATCCGTGTATTCGGGTTGAAATAAATATGTCTGGTTAAAAAAAAATGCAAGTCTTCCCCTGTGTCGAAATCCTTAGACATGTTTGCAAAGATTGTTTTGTTTACAGCGTGCGTCTCCCTCAGACTGTAAACGAAGCTCGGGATCACCAGATAACACGTCAGCAGCGTCTTACGTCAGCGGACTCATGAACGCGAATTGACAACAGAACCGGAAGAGAATACAATGCTGAATAAAGTGGTCGGTTTTGTTATTTTTGGAACAAAATGTATTTTCGATGCTTCAAAACATTCTAACTAACCCACTGATGTCACATGGACTAGTTTGATGATGTTTTTATTGCCTTTCTGGACAAGGACAGTATACCGCACATAGATTTTCAATGGAGGGACAAAAAGCTCTCGGACTGAATCTAAAATATCTTAAACTGTGTTCCGAAGATGAACGGAGCTCTTACGGGCTTGGAACGACATGAGGGTGAGTCATTAATGACATAATTTTCATTTTTGAGTGAACTAACCCTTTAAGCAGGCCAGAGAAGCAGGTCAGCGGGCCTACTTCAGGGGCCCAACTGGATACATAAATGGGAAGAGAATTGTAGTTCCTTAACCACACCCTCACATTGATTCACTAACATCTCACTGATGATGTCTAACGTGAAGAAATTTGTTTAAATTTCTATGAAGGACATCCAAGTTGACTGCTTTTAATGGGACGTTACCTTATGTTCGCATTCCACAGCAGTTTTCTCCTGCTGATATACCCCGGGTTGTTTTTCTTAAGTGGTAAGTTACTGTTTAATGTTCACTGTTGATTCTAATTTCTGTTTCATGTCATTCAATGCAAGGGGCCTTGGAGACAGCATCAAACAAAAGGCAATTTTTGGACAGAAAACAACAAAAAGCATCCGTAAAAAACCCACCATGTCTCAGCAGTACATTCGTCGATTTCAGGTGAAAGGTGGTGATTTCCATTACACGAGAGTAGATGTTAAAACTTCATGCTGATTTGTACTCGGCTTTCGCCAAGATAATCACCATCTAAGACGTAGCTTTACAGTAACCTATGCTTCTCCATCCATTTACGCTTCTTTCCATCTGGTGACGTGAATCTTCTGTCTGGTGTTAATACAGTGTATTGCGCGTCAGCACACACAACGGCTGCAACCACTGTGCGGTCCCCCATAACAACCCTCTGGATTGAGCGGAGTAGGGGACATCTCTAGGGTCTTCAAGTGGGCACCTTCCGTCCTCAGTGTTTCGTCGACTAGCCCACGACACCTCAAGAGGGCTCGACAGTGACTCTGGCGTCCCAGAGTCAACCCCCTCCGTCCCCCACTCAACTCAGCCCAGCTTACTGACCTCTACTTCCCTCTTGCTGCTGAGACCTAACCACAATCTCACAATCTCTCCGCAACCCAACCATACGCGCCAACCCGTTTGACTAAGGCTGTCGAGCCCCACTGGTGCGTTAATATGCAGTTTCAGTGGCAACGGTTCCGTATGGCATACCACCTACCACAAAACACAATATCTGCCCAACCACCCGCCATTCACGCAATATACACAGGAACGTAATGACTGTAAATACTATACAACCTATACAAATAAACCAACAGTTGCTGCTGAGACCTAACCACAATCTCACCGCAACCCAACCATACGCGCCAACCCGTTTGACTAAGGCTGTCGAGCCCCACTGGTGCGTTAATATGCAGTTTCAGTGGCAACGGTTCCGTATGGCATACCACCTACCGCAAAACACAATATCTGCCCAACCACCCGTCATTCACGCAATATACACAGGAACGTAATGACTGTAAATACTATACAACCTATACAAATAAACCAACAGACCTTTCAAGTTTTCAATAATTCTACGAAACCGTAGCATGGCGGCCTGTACACAGCCAGCTAGAATCTTTCCGTCTCAACCACAGCCAGTTGCTGCTCCTTTCTGCTGCTTCAGATAAGTTCTTTACTGTACGACGCAACTCTTGGCCACTGAATCCGACGTCTCTGAGGAACCGGGTTGTAGAGTGTGCCACAAAACCTCGACAACCCACTTCCACTGGATAAACCTGGACTCTCCATCCTCGCTGTTCTGCTTCAGTGGCCAGATGAGCATACCGCAGTTTCTTCCTCTCATATGCCTCATCTACCGCATCCTCCCATGGCACTGTTAACTCTATCAGTTGAACAATGCGTGCTGATCCAGACCACAAAACAATATCTGGTCGTAGGTTAGTGGTGGCAATCTCAGGTGGAAAAATAAGCCGTTGATCAAGATCAACCATTATATAGGGACTCCAAGTTGCTCCGAGAACAGATTATGTAAGAAGTAAAGTTACAGTGGAAGTGAGACTGACTAAAAATGTCGAGAAGGGAAATATCTCTCCCAAAATTGCTTCAGGGCTCTGCCTGACAGTCACTAATTTCAGTCTTTAGTCACGCACTCCCGCCACACATTGTATTTCAAACGCGAAAAAACTATTTATAATATATTTAATATGCCGCAGCGCCAAAAATGTATCTGGCCGCGCCGCTATCAATATGGACCCTACAGGATTCAAGCGCGTCTCCCCTGGAGTTCTTAGTCGAGTTCTTAGCCAATCAGAAAATAGCACTATTGTATCTGGGTAAGATTTAACACAACAACCAATGAAAAAAAAAGTATATCCTGGAATTGTTCACGTGATTTTGCTACAACATCTTTCGAAGTTTCGTTTTACAGCCTTTTCAACAGTTTTACAGCCTAGTCATATTTTCGTTATCACATTATAAACATCTCTCTCTCCAAATAGGCTTAATAATTTTATTAGCACTAAATACATTAAAGTGTATTGCATAGTCGATGTTATAGGTCACTTTTAAAATCATGACATATGAAAGGGATAATCCACGGCTAGCCATGCATTAAAGGATTTTCCGCTTCGCGTCGGGTGGTTCTTCGCCTCTACGTCGTGCATTAAAATCCTTTAATGCATGGCTAGCTGTGGATTATTCCGCTTATACCACGGTTATGTGCCAAGTTAAAAATAAGTTAAAGCTGTAACTGATGTTTACAGTGTAATTTTTTTAACAGACGTGTAAAAATGACGGTTATTTTCTTAAGTTACTGCTCGTTACTTCTAGCACTCCGTCCGCTTTAAATAAAGTAGAGCCATTGGATTGCTTTTATTTGTATGAATTATCACATTTATTTAAATTCATTATTTAAAGAGAGAGACAAAGAACTGAAAGAGTCCCAATTGCCAAGGTTGAGCCCCATCGGCTCCCTGGTGAACCACATTTCGGTGCTCTCGAGTTTGCACAGAGGGATGCGTCTCGGATGCAAATAGAACGCTCCGGCATTTTCTGGACACTTTGACAGATATTTTTTAAAGCTGGACAACGTGGGTCGCCGGGGCTCGCAAACATAAATCCTCGTAAATTTTCCCTATCCGATGCGGTGGGATCCATGTGGGTTTTTGTCTCTATAGGTTATGCGCCAGGGTTAGGTACTCTTTCCCATTCTCGTCTTGCCGGAGAACGAAAGACTCTTTTGATAGGTTACGGTTTCCTTCTCTTCCCCTCCGTGCAAAACACAGCTGTATGTCAAACCAAACGTTTCTTACAAGTCCTGTGGGTGTGAAAGGGGAGAGTGCAGGTGCATTTCTAATTTTCTCCAAGTCAGACTCAGTAATACGCGGATGATGAACGCTGGTGTCTTTTCCATTTTTCCTGTAGAGCTTTAAAACTGATTTAAAGATGTCATTGCTTGACTTGAAGTCTTTATCACTTAAAATGTTGTATTTTGTAATGTGACGGTTTATTCCTGCTCTGAGACGCATCAAACTTGCAACACTATTCGCGTCCAGCGGTAACGTTAGACTGAACACAGGCATATAAAACTCCCGCAATGTCTCATTTAAAAGAGAAGCAGAGTAGGTCTCGAAATCACAATTTTTCTGTCTTTGGCGCAAAAAGTCACTGAAAGTGTTAACTGCCCATTTAGTTGTCTTTTTCGTATTGACCTCATCTTTGTCGTCTTCGATCTTATCTAGCTCTGTCGGTGTTCATTCTTTGTGCCGCTTTTAGACATTCAACGTCTTCTCCAAGTCTTCTATTTCGTCTTGTGCCTGGGCCCATTTCTCAAAATTGCCATATTCACCATACAAATTAAACGATTAACGATATGCAAAAATCATCCATTTAGCCTACCTAAATAAACGTTTGCAAGTGTAACTGTGTTACTATGGTTACCAATGATTATAGTAGCGGATTAATTTCGAACTGTAATCAAACTGACTGGAACTACCTGTGCATTGGTTTTACTGTACACCTTCCAGCCAATCAGAATCGAGTATTTAAACAGCCCGTGGTATAATTTATAATTATATCCTGGCCATGGATACATTAATCATTGCATCTGTGTTTTTTAACGATGTCAGATGAAAAGCAATTAAGAATCCTCTCATTTGCCCTGAGAGGAAAAGCCCCTAAAAAGGCCCTTATGGATGCTGGCCCAGAGAAGGAGACAGAGGAGGCAGTGCATGTGGAAGAGGAAGAGACACGATGGAAAAAATCGTTTCTCCAGCAAGTCTGAGCAATTATAAATAACTATAAAAATTTAAAAACCGCCATTCCTGCGATCCGAAGAACTTGTTTTTCGTCTCTCTGTCCCTTTTTTCTCATTTAGTATTCCGTTGACTTCTGTTAATTGCAACCACTGTATATATTTTGGCCATTTGTGTGGCCAAATGACATCTATGTGAAACACCCTTCACCGTACACAGAGATTGAGAGATGATCTTATGGAAAGTTGCAATCCAATGCAAATCACACCAGCTATTTAGCTAACTGGAATAAAACCATGCCAATCTCTAGTTATGGTGAAGGGAATGTGATGATGTGGGGATATTTTAATTCCAAAGGCCAAGGGAACTTTATCAGGATGAATAGTATCCTGGATCCATGAAATAACTGGCCTTAGCATGGGTGTGTAAACTTCTGCATAGCACTGTATATATCTGTAATCTGTTCCGTATACAGATACGGAACAATAAAAACTTGAATGAAAAAAAAAATCAAATATGTTCCCAAATTGGAATTGTTAAGTACATAATTTAGAGACCGATGGACTCTATGCACATACATATTTCCTCTAACATATGCAAACTTTTAAAATACTATCTCATGGAAAACTGTGGTTGAAGCAAACTCTGTCAACTGTCAACAACAACTAATTTGATCATAATATAGTTTATTTTACAGAGTATTTGTATCTGATATAATAAACATAACGTGTTAGAAATGAGTCCCAGAAACTTTAAATACCTTGAGTGTAAAGGTGTATCAAGGAACAAGTTTGTGTGTGTGTGTGTGTGTGTGTGTGTGTGTGTGTGTGTGTGTGTGTGTGTGTGTGTGCGTGCGTGCGTGCGTGTGTGTGTGTGTGTGTGTGTTGTTGTGTTTATGTGGCCTGCAAGCCGTACATTATGGGAACAAAATGTCCCAACAAAGTATCCAAAATCCTTGTCGGGAGACTTTTAGTCCCCATGTGAAAAACAGCTAATAAACATTATTAAGTGATTTCTTTTGAAAAACTGCAGAAAGTTGTGTGTGATGGGTAGGTTTAGGGGTAGAGTTAGTGTAAGAGGACAGAATATGCAGTTTGTACAATATAAAAATAATTCTATAAAGTCCCCATAAAACACGAAAACGACATTTCATTTGAAATCGGTGACTTGAATTTAACACTTTCCTCATGATCATGACGTCATAACCACAAACACAGCACATGACACATGAAGAGCCCGTTATTACAGGTCTTAAAGCTATACAGTATGTGATGTCAGCTTGAAGTATTCGGACACATTTCACATTGCAACAACGGGTGCAGTTACACAAAAACAAATGTTTTGTAAGCTACAACAACAACATTAGATAGATTTAGATTTCTCTGATAGATTTAGCAGAGAAAAACATGACCCCCTACAGCAGGTGTGTGTGTGCGCAGTGGTTCTCTGAGTGAGTCTGTAGGTGGCGCTGTAGGTCCATTCTCCTCTGGAAGCTGAGAGAGCAGTGCGGGCAGCTGAACGGCTGGAAACTGCTGTGCTTTCTGCTGTGTGTGATCAGATTCGAGCTCTGACTGAACGCTTTACCGCACACCACACACACATGAGGCTTCTCACCTGAGAGATCACAAACACACATTAGCTCTGCCTTACTGTCTACTTTCTACGCATGCAGCTAATTGCTAATTACATCCGTGACATAACCAGACGCGATGCGATGCGATAAAATCCAGCCAGTGACAAGATCATGCCTACAACAGACGCAACAAAATATTTGAAAACTTTCTCACAGCCAATCAGAAGTGAGTGTGGGCGGGGCCTCTTTGCAAGCATTTACTACACACGCAATGAAATAGATAAGTAAATAATAAAATATATTATTATTACATCATTTTAACATTATTACTGAGTGTCTGAAACAATCTCTGTGGTAGAATACACTTGATTGTTAACATTGTTCTTCTCACAGTTTGAACGTTTTTGTTTCCTTTAATTTATGTTCGATATCTGAGGTGAGTATTATCCATAGGCTACATCATCAAATCTGAACTATTTTAATGTGAGCTGCATTTTGGGATATTGTCTTGGCTACTAATTAATGAGACTGATTGAGAGAAACACCGGGTTTCGCACCGTTTTGAGAGACTGGGGGTGGAAAAAGGATTAAATAGAGCACAAAAGACGATGGATGAGGGCTCCGTTTTTTTGGGAGGGGGGTTTCACGATGAAGATAGTAGGGATGGGCAAATGAAGCCTCATACAGCACTGAGGATTTCCCCTGATTGTTCCGGGAAAAGATTAGAAGCATCAAGCGTGTCGAAACCCGCGCCATCTTGTGGCCGCTCAAATTTACAGCAGGCATAAACCCGAGGCCTCAGCGCCGTTGTTTTAACTATTAAGCACAGATAACAGCCTGACAACGCTAAATGTTCAGTTTTCTGGTAATATAATTCAAATATTAAAGAGTGGCAAAAAATAAATTTAACAATTATATTAATACTAATTATAAAAATACCAACAGAGTTTCAGTGCGACGTTGCAGCGTTTCTAAAATAAAACAGTGGCGCGTATGGAAAAAAAAACGATTAAAGATGTCCTTTATCACGTCGCTGCGACGCGTCTGGTTGGGACATGGTGTGAACAATACTCAGTTAAAAAGAAAATATGATTAGCTTAGAGTAAAAACATTAGAAGTCAATGGAAAGCTCATTATGTGTGTATTTTACCAGTGTGTATGAAGGTGTGTTTCTTCATGTCAGATTTCTGGTGGAATCTCTTCCCGCAGAAAGGACACGGGAAAGGGCGTGTGTCCGAGTGAATGAGCAGGTGTGTGGACAGAGTCGACGACCTCTTGAACACCTTCCCACAAATCTTACAGGCAAAACTCCTCTCCTGAAACACACACACAAACACACAGCTTACATTCTGCTCTTTATATTGATTTATGTAGTATATTTTCTGTATGAATGATATCTGGATGACCTGCAAAGTACTCAGTATTATTCGATCAGACTTTCAAGATTTCCGACGTTTTACACAAAATCTGATTAGAAATAAATAACTAACCTATTATTTTTTATTTCAGAGATGATAACCAGACGCCACTCGCTGAATTAAACATGTGTTGCATACTACTTCATGCCTAAAAAAAAAAAGTAGTATATATTTTCATTTTAGATTTAGTTAAAATTTGTGTAATTTTGTTGTTTTTGGCATTTTTATTAGTTTTTATAGCCTATACTAACCTATATTAGTTATTAGCCTATACACACACATTTAGTTATTTAAGTACATAAAGTTACACAAAATGAATGACAAATGTTTCCTGGGTAACTAGCTGAAGTAAAATAAGTTTCTTTAGTACTTATTCTCACCCTGAGGATTCCTGGATGTCTGTACCCATAGTGCTGTTGGGCGTGGCTCGTGGAGCCGGCCAATGGGTGAGCAGCCCTGTTGACATGTGACTTGCACAAGTGAGATGTCAAACCTACAGCAGAGGAAAGGACCTACAGAAGACATAGTAGGCTAATATTAATATATATTACACAATATCACCAGTGATGGAAATGGCATTGATCAAAAACACACACCAGAACAATGTGACAATCTCATGTGATCATATGCAAATCCCATTTGAGGTTTAAAACGTGTATTTGCACATGAAATGTTTAAGAATCACACAAAAACCACATGTGATGTAAATGTGTGAAAATCATGTCAGGTGATCACATAAGGACTATCTTAAGGGAAAATCAGTTTAATCAATTATACATAATCTTTATATTTTAATCTATTGTTCTGTATGTTTTGCTTAATAAAATATAATTTAGTGTTCTAGAAATACTTCATTAATCTGTTAAATCCCCTTTTTCATTAGTGAGCCAATCGATCTGCTGAATAAATAAATGTTTCTATCTAAGGGGCCGAATACACGACAACTAAAAACAGAAAACCTTTTATGCGTTTTGGCTGTTCATTTACAGCTGTGTTTTGTACAGCTGTGTTTTGTGGGCCTGAAATTGCACAAAAAAAAAAAAAAAAAAAAAAAAAACGGATTTCAAAGAGCAGGTTTTTGGGTACATTTACATGACGACGAGGCACTAAAAACAGAAACGTTTTTCCTTTGCGTTGCTGAAAGGTTTTGCGTACAGATGACAACGTTGTCAAAGCTAATATTCATGTCAGGCCAGTAGATGGCGATGGCACATTGTAAATTAACACTATGCACCTGCATTTTTATTTAAAAAAAATGTGTCTGAATTGATTTTAAAGAATTACAACAGTCAAGGGGGCACATTGAGTAAACAAAACAACAAAAAAGACATATAAAGAAACAGCACCAAATTAAACGTTAAATAATGTGAAATTGTTTACAAATTGAAACACACTTTGCAGCTTTCTTATTTTTTAAACACAACATTGTGTTTAGGTATTGTTGAATTTTTAATCTTAAAGTTAAAACAAAGGCTTATTTCCTCCAAATTTACATTCATGAATACAAAATTTAGCCAAAAGAATTAGCAGATTACTACACACCTACATAGTCTGAACACCTACACATCACGTCACCTTTTTCACGAATTTACATTTCTTTAGTTTACACAGAGATGATAACGATGTCGTTTTTAAAAACGTACACTTTGAAACCCGTTTTCAAAAGTTTGCGATTTCAGGCCCCCAAAACGACATTGTTGTGTTACTGAACGACCAAAACACATAAAAAGTTTTCCGTTTTAGCTAAAAATGGTGTCGTGTAAACAATATCATTGTCGTCTTCCTGTAAAATAGAAAAACTTGAATTTGTGAAAGTGATGACATCATGCGCATGCGCATGACATGGTTAATCTATAGGTGCCTAGTGTTTCTTTTCAGCGGGACATCGCCATCTACTGGCCTGGCATAATACAGCGTTTTTACTCGTTTTCACAGATCCGTGTGAACGGGGATCGTTTTGACAACGTTGTCGCCTGTACGGAAAATTTTTCAAACGAGCAAAGGAAAAAAAAATAGTTTTAGGGGCTGTTTACATGACACTGTTTTCAACTAAACACATAAACTATTTATGCGTTTTGGCTGTTAATTTACACGACAACGGCGTTTTGGGTGCTTAAAAATGCTAAGTTTTGAAAACGGGTTTCAAAGTGCAAGTTTTTGAAAACGGTCTCCGTGCAAACAACAAAAACGCGAATCTCTGAAGACGATGACGTTATGCACATGCGTATTACGTGTTCAGTCTATAGTGTTTTATCGCCATCTAATGGCCTGGCAGCAGAATGCAGTGTTTTTAGTCGTATTCGCTGATCCGTGTGAATGTGGATCGTTTTGACAATGGTGACGCCTGTACGCGGAAAACGCAAAGGAAAAACTTCTCCGTTTTAAGCATATCGATGTCGTGTAAATGTACCCTTAGCACATCATTGGCATGTAAAAGTTCCCTGAATAGATTTGTTCTCTGCTGATGAGCTGATGATTTCCATCAGGTGTGTTAAAATAAAGGACACACACACACACACACACACACACACACACACACACACACACACACACACACACGTGCAGGACCAGGCCCGAGTTCCTCACCTTCGCACAGAGCGGACACTCGCACAGTGGCGTCTGGACGTTGGTCATCTGATGGTGACTGAGTAAAGCTTGAATCAGACGCTCAAGATCGCTCTGTCTCTCCACAGCAGCAGGAGACAACGACAGGTCAGACGAATAAACACCAGGCTGCTCCACTGGCATCACACACACACAAAAGAATACAAGATGTTGTGTTTTCTTCTTAGTATGCAATTATGATGAATTAAAATAAAACAATGTTACTAGCTAGGTGATGGGTGCTTTCGAAACACTGCTTCATGAAGCTTCTCAACATTTAGATATCTGCTTTCAATCGGGGTTTCAGAGCTTGTTTCAAACTCGCCAAGTCACATGATTTCAGCAAATTTGATTTCACCTAGTTTGCAAAATCCCTGCCTTATAACAGGCAAAACACTACAAAATAATAAAAGAACATAATTTTTCACAGGACCATCATATTTAATTATTTGTAGATGACATTTAATAGATTACACTTTCATGAAAATGTGCAATTGGTTTGTAAGAGGTGAGATTATACATGTTTTCGTTGCATTTACACTGTTTTGACCAGCAGGTGGCGCCAGCCTGTGGTGTTCAGAGCGCTCGGAAACAGTAGTTCAATTAATCCAGAGTTTCGAAAATCTTTGTTTCTCCCGTCACAACTGTTTCCCGAACTTTTGAGGAGTATTAGACAAGGATTTAATCATTTCTGCAGTGCATTCATTGAATCACTCACTCAGTTCTCTTCCCTATTAATTCACTCCGCAAAGCATTATGGGAATTGTACTCTTAAAGATGAACAGCATAATATCAGGTCGTCACGGTGAGACATGGTGTAATTTACTCACAATAGAAAAGAATAGTTAGTGGTGAGGTATTTAGTTAGGCTAATGAAAAAAAGATCATAATGACTCATTCAAGTTGTCATGATTGTATCAATTCATGGAAGTCATTCATGGGATGTTTGTTCATGATAGGTTCTCATGAGCTGCGAGTGATCATGTTCTCAAAGGTTGTAATTCAGACCCTATTTTCATTATGAGTGTCTTTAGATGTGATGAGAAACTCCCACAATGTAAGTGTTTCATATCGTGGAGGATCTGCCCCAGTGTTGCAGTCACTGCTGGTGTCGATCTGGTGTTTGTGTACCTGCTGGTGTGTGTTCGGCTTCAGCTCCATCAGTGCTGTTATCGGTCCGGCACACCGGCGGCCGCCTGATGTCGGAGGTGGAAGCGGGCAGCAGCTCCAGAGCCTGTGATTGGTCAGGAGGCTGAGAGTGGGCGGAGCGTGTGGAGTGATGCCCCGCCCTCTTGCTTCTCACTAAAAAGGAGCGAGGCATTTCTTCAGTGGGAATGAATCCGAGGTCAGATTATAATCTGAAATGAAAGCACAACAAATCCTAAATGTTTTATTATTATGAATACATTATCAATAAGTTAATTAGTTCAATATACTATAAGATGATTATACTGAATAGAATAGTAAGTGTATAAACAAATGTCCACCTCAAATTGTTTTTGTTTTTCTAAAGATTTATGAAAGTAATTCTGGGAAATGGAGTCATGTTTTATCATGTTCCACAAAATTGAAATTACAATAAATCAAACTTAATTATTTGTACTGTGATTAGAGCTTTTAACATTCATTGCTGCATGGGGGAAATATTTCCTGTTAATGCAATCTGTACAAGTAGATCAAACTAATATCATTTATAGAATATGTAATGCAATCATATCTGTCCGTAAAGCTTCATTGTTAAACACTTCACTTACAATGTCTATATGAATTTTTTAGAATTTGTTTTGAATTGCAATTCTGCTTCCTTTAATTCAAATTCGAATTGCAATTCTAGATCCTGACATCTTGACATCAATTCAAATTCAATTCAAATTCAAGAATTGAATTGGAATTCAGGAGTCATTCTCAATTCAATTCTGAATTGTGCACAAGCCTGATATATATATAATAGCCTATAATACAATAAAATATAAAATAGACTTATGCATTTGTTCATAATATTATATAAGAATTAGCATCAGTTTTTTTATTGTTATATTGTCAAAAAAGTAAATGAAGGTAAATACTTTAAAATGATCATTGGAAAAATAATATTAAACATATTTTAATATACATTTATTCAAAATATAATGTATTAATTAATAGCAGTACTGTTATTTTGATTAATTCTCCACATCAGAAGATAAATGAACCAATAAATGAAGGTAAATACTATAACAATATAGTATAATATAATACATATAAAAATGTTAAAATAAATGATCATTATCTAGAAAGTACCATAATAAACAAAATAAATGTATTCAAAATTGTAATTAATAATTATTGTTATTTTGCTTAATAATCCCCATTATAAAATATCAAATATGAATGCATAAATTATAATATATAAAGGGGACAAAAATATTAAAATATTTATAGATAAATATGAATCCTAATGAACATAATCTAAAATACTTGTAGTATCAGTATTGTTATTTTGCTTAATTCTCTAAATCATAGATAAATGATCCAATAAATGAAAGTAAATACTATTACATTTGATATAATAAATAATATATAAGTATCAATACATAAAGTATGAGTGTGTAGAAACTGTCAGAATATAATCTATACCTAAATTCCTAATATAATAAATAGTATCAGCATATAATTTTGATAAATTCTCCAAATCATAATAAACATGAATCAATAATTCCTGAATTATTGTGAGAATATGAACATGTGATCCCGATGAGCCTTGTATGTGAAGCATGTTTCGCTGTAACAGGTTTAATCTAGTGAAACAGATTGAGTGTTCAGTGCAGTGTGTGTGTGTGTGTGTGTGTGTGGTTGACTGTGTTGCAGCTGCTGAAGAGTGAATTCAGTTAAAGACCACAGAATCTGAGGTTTAGAGACGAGAAACACCTGCGCCGGCTCACTCACCTGCAGCTCAACATCATTCTTACTGAAACTCCTCCAAAGAGTCGATTTAACTTTCATCTTATTAATAACTAAAACTCAAATACACATGCATTAATTGAATCGGACCCACTGAGGAAAATTATGTTCAAAAGACGTCTTTTCAACGTCTTTGTCACAAGCGTACGTTGAAAAGACGTCCACTGAGGAGCCAGAAGGAACGTTTTTATGACGTCTTTTTTTTTTACGTGTTCCGATATGGACGTTCATGGACCCTCTTCATACAAGGTTAAAAACTAGTTCAAATGTGGCCATTGTGGACATATTTTCAACATCATTTATGGTCTCATTTAGACAATTTATACTGTTTCTAGACCCAATAAACACTCTCAGGATGCTTTAAATTAAAACTCAAGTTTATTTCAATGTAATATCCTTTGCAACTGCAAAAGCAACTCACAGACAGTCTATGTTTGTCTGAAAATCATGAAAATAAAAGAAACCAAAAAAAAATATGATTATACTAAACCAATAAGCACATATTAAAAGTTGTTTTTGATGCACTAATGCATGCGACACCTTCGGCATTAATCGCAAACAACGAGAACGGCAAGACTATATAAAATATAATAAAAATATATACTGTCTTTATGTCGTTTTACATTAATTTGGAGATTAACTGTGAAATTATTGCATTATAAAATAGATTAAAAGCGTGTTTTTATTACGATTAATCACGATTAATCCCGTGTGATTAATCTAGTTAATTATTTTAATCAATTGACAGCACTAATTAAAAGTTGTTTTTGATGCACTAATGCATGCGACACCTTTGGCATTATTTGCAAACAACAAGAAAAAACTATTTAAAATCAAAAGAATTTAGATGTGCAACCATGTTAAATTTCTTTTGGTCTTTCTGTGAGTTATTATCTGTGTATGTGTCGGCGTCAGACTCACCGGCGGGTGTCCGGGCGATGAAGACAAGCGTCTGCTATATTGAGTTGTGATTCAGTAGTGAAGCTTCTCCAAACTCACAGGAAGTGTGAATGTTTTCTGATGTGTCCTCACGAGACTTCAAATCAGGACGCCTGGTAAATCTGCTCGGTCTTCATCGCGGCCATCCAGGATAAAAGAGCAGATGCATGTCAAACTCATACGCCATCATAACTGAGTAAGTCCCATGATGTAGCTGGAGATGTTCTCTGTTATATTTCAAAGTATCAGACGTTTCTATCCCTCAGGAGAAATAAAACCGACTCAAACAAGCCGCTAAGAGTCTGTAAAATAAATGTGGAGAGCAGCTTAGATCATTTTATATTGACTTTTGGTTATAAACTTAAATCTTGTCTGATGCAAAAAGTGATGTTCTTTCTTAGTTTTGTTGTCTTGTTTTCTTGAATCAAGATACACTCTTAAAAATAAAGGTTCCAAAAGGTGGTTTTCACAGCGATGCCATAGAAAGAACCTTTCAGTGAACAGTTCTTAAAAGAACCATTTTTTTTCTTATTATGAAGAACATTTAAATAAAAAATCTAAAGAACTTTTTTCCCACTATAAAGAACCTTTTGTGGAATGAAAAGATTCCATGTACTGTAAAGATTCTTAATGGAACCTTCAATGCCAATAAAGAACCTTTATTTTCCAGAGTGTACATTTACATGAGATGCAACAGGACAAATTATACGAAAATACTGTAACAATCGAATGCTTAAAATGTGAAGAAATAAACACCAAATCGGATCAGAAATAAATAAAACGTGTTATCCCTTTGAATTAAGTTTCTTTTTCTGACCCCACTAGCAGATATTTGACCTGGTTTTAATCATAAACTCACATCATGTTGATCAATTTCTCAGAAAACAAGACTTCTTATCTTGTCATTTTACACCTCAAGTGGAACCTTGAGGTGTAAACGCCTTGAGCCTTGAGGCATCTTGATTATATGATGTTAAAACATGCCAAAAAATACTAATAAAAGCACTTCTTGCCTGTGAATATAAGTGCAAAACTGATCTGAGACACGTTTATTATACAGCTCTTTACTCTTACTACAGTCTAAAACATGCTGGGTTGTTTCAATCCAAATTTGGGTCAAATATGAAAAAACCCATCCGTTGGGTTAATTTTTTAAATCACATTTTTAACCACACGTTTGGGTTTGTCCATATTTGACCCAAAATTGGGTTAAAACAACCCAGCATTGTTTAGAGTGTAGAGACTATTGGGTAATTTTTAGGAAAAAATAAACATCTGATACTAAAACACCATTGAGATGAAAGACTAACCTCTGATCAGAACAGTGTTCTTCTGGGAGATCATTGACTTCATACGAGCTTCAACTCCTCTCTGTACTTATACGACCAATCAGAAGATTAAAAAAAACACTGAATATTAAGCAGCTGTGAGACGCTGGGTTAAAGAAACGTTCATGAGACCACAGAGACGAGAAACACTGCGCCCACAATGATCCACTGTGTGATTTGGTTTGTGATTTCAGTGTGTACACAATGCTGAGGGACATTACCCAGCATGCAGAGGGACAAAGCCATTGTAGTTTTACTTTTTTTGTAGATTTTTGAAGAACATCTTCAGCAGAACAAGGGAAGACAAACTACCAAACAGGAAGAAAATTGAACACTGTAAAAAATAAATAAAAATGTTGCTGCCTTAAACATCCAGGTTGATTGAACTTAAAAATTGAATTCATTTCAACTTAAGTTGTATTAAACTGACTTGAAAATTACTTAACATATTTTGATTTAAAGCAATGTAAAAACATGTGTCATAACTTATTGATCATTTTGTTAGACTATAAAAAGTATGTTTTTTTTAACCCATGTTTTGGTCAAGTATGGACAAACCCAACAGTTGGGTTAAACATTTTACTTTATTAAATTAACCCAATAAACCAACGGTTGGGTTTGTTCATATTTGACCCAAACATGATTTGAAACAACCCAGTGTTTTAATAATAATAACAATAATAATAGGCTGAAAAATGTTTTCATGCACTGTATAATCTTATTTATGCATTTTCTCTTTTTCTGTTTTGTTCTTGTTTTTACATTTTTATATATTCTTGATCAATAGAACTGCATGTTGTGAATATTTTTATGTAACACTTTACAATAAGGTTCATGACATAATGTATTAACTAACATAAACTAACAATGAGCAATACATTTGTTACAGCATTAGTTAATCTCTGTTCATGTTATTTAATTAAAATACAGCTGTTCATTGTTCATGTTAGTTCACAGTGCATTAAATAATGTTGGTTTTAATGATGTATTAGTAAATGTTTGGAATTAGCCTAATATGAACTAAGATTAATGAATGCTGTTTAAGTATTGTTCATTCTTAGTTCATGTTAACTAAGGTAGTTAACTAATTTTAATTAACCTTATTGACAAAAGTTGCCTAAACTCGTACCGTTAAAAATTGCGTTTAAAACTAACTTCATAAAGGCCTAATATAATGCAAAGAGCGAGAGGGGAACATTATAACATGTTCCTTCACCTCACTTTACATTCGTTTTCACTTGAAGACACTTTCCTACCAAAGCCACTTTCAAGAAAGCGCACAAAGCGCGTTCTGTCGAGTTCCTAGAAAGATGCAAAGAAGACAAGGTTGAAAAATGAAGAGATCAATGCGCACAAAGAAGCCCACCAGTCCCTCCATCTCCCCCTGGAGCTCCTGCTCGTCTTTACCCACCACAAGCCCACCGCTTCACCTGCTGCGTCTGCAGACGTGCCGCGCTCACCGCAGAGCGACGCTCCTGACGCGCCCGCCGAGGGAACGAGTCGCGATAAGCATCACGAGTCTCTTAGGGTTTGTGGCTCGGGGGATTTGAACACTGGAAATTCATCTAGTTCAGCTTCATCTGTGTGAGATTCACCAGCTGTGCGGGTCAGGAAAGAAAAACACACATCGCTTAACAAGTCATTTATGATCTCAAATGATTTTGAAACACCTGGGTAAAATACACATTAAAATGACCTACATAAACTTGCATTGAGGTCGCCACATCAAGGACTATAACTACAACAATAAATAACGATAAAGTTTTATTAATCGTTAAACTGTAGCCTTCCGTCAAATTTCGCGGGCTGAGAATCAGTGTGAACTTGAATACGAGCGAAATCTGTGCGGAAATCTCCGGCCCTCGCGCGAAATGTCGATCTTTTGGATTTCCATTGAAATGCTGAGCATCGGTAAACGTGACCATAAGAAAATAGCGTGTTCACATCACTACTATAACAATAGTAAACCTAAATGCTAAGAAATAATTAATTGGTTTTGAGTAGGATAAACTTAAATGAAACAAATTAGTTAATTAAATTAACTTTTATGAGTATGAACTTTCTTTTTCTTTTGAGTTCACAAAACTAACATGTTTTAAGTAGTGTGAATTGTTTTATTGTTTTGAGTTTTATGAACTTGTTTCTTTTAATGTAGACAAACTTAAATTTAACTGAAACTTGTCTGGGGTTTCTAATTGAAATTCTAATCGAAATTCAATTTTTTTCTATTATGGTCAGACCCGTCGCTATGGGCGGGCCATAGGGGGCCGGGCCCGCCCCAAAAAATGCTTGTGCCCCCCCACTTGAGGCACAGATAATTTGATTTTAATTTAATTTTAATATTATCATAGTTGCTAATTTTGTGTTGCATCAATGTTGCATTCTTTATCGTTAAAATATTAAAAATATAAAGAAAAAATGGTGTGATTTAGTTTGATTGATGGGAATCTACACTGCAACAGCCTATCACGGCCTTACAAAAAAACGGTAGGCTACGTACGTAACGTGCAACTAAGCCGCTCAACAGTTACCGCACATTTTTTAAAGCTGTTTCAAAACGAGTTTTCGCTGGCTTACTCGCTTCAGTTCCTTCCGAGTGGAATGATACTTTGATGAGGAGGTTCTGCTCGGAGAAACGCTTCCTCCCGCGGTACTGGGACTGGAGAGAGAACAGCGCTGCCTCCACTCAAAGTATCCGTCGATTGTATTTGCGTTGGTGCGTGTGTGTGTGTGTGCGTGTGTGTGTGTGTGTGTGTCATGCATATCCCTCTATTGACTGCTTTAAAATGCAATGTTTGAGAGATGCTTCTAGTGTTACATCTAATATTTTGTGTAGGGGGGGGGGGGGGTTACCATCAATGTGACCAGTGGAGCATGAGCTTGGTTTGAGCACAGATATGATGAATATTATATATTGCTGTATTCATTAAGTACCAGCCATGCTTAACATGGTCAAAACTTTGTGTTACTAGTTAACATTTATTGAATTAATAAATTAAATCTAACCAAGTTTTCACTTCTAAAATTATTTAAATTGAGATTACATTAGTATTTTTAGTTAAATGTCTAAGCTAGCATACTTAAACACTATAGCCTTATAGTTATTGTTATCATCATAGTTATTGTCTGTCGGTGTGGTGGACGCTAATATAGCCACTTGAGTGGCTCACTCCTTGCCAGATCTGGGCCACAAGCAGGCCATAGCAATGCCACATGTCAGCCAAGAACAAAGAAATAAACCAGAACTGGATTTTAAGACGAAAAATCTGTGTATATTAAATATGGAGTCATCTCAGCCTTGATAAGCTTGTTAACAAGCAGAATCACTGAACAAAAGAAGAGAAAAAAAGAGATGAGCGGAAACACAAGAACTACAACTGACTTCAGACACAGCCTTAGATGAGATGAAATCCACTGAATAGAAAAGAAGACATTAAATCTGTGAAGATCTCAGCAGAGGAGGATTAAACAACTCTACAAACAGCATTACCAGCTTCACTTATTACCAACCAGACTGACTTTATTTCTGTCAGACTTCTACAGAAATTGTTATTGAGAATTAACAAGGGGTTTAACTCTGTGTTTCATTTGAAGTCACCATAACAGTGATTAGTGTTTCCATTAGTTGGGCTCTTCACTCTTACTATACATTTGTCTGTTCTGCCTGCTGTGTGTTTGTCAAACAGGAATTAAAGTAAACTGAAATTTTCATTAGCACAAAATCAATCATGTTTAACCTCACCAAACTGCGAAAGTTACAGATAGAAATTTGTCCAAAAAATTTGACCCTTCTGGACTGTTTAATATCATTCCCTCATTATCTCTCTTGCTCTGCATTACAACCTGTTTGTGGTTTCAGTGTGAAAATGAAGAGGAAGGGTGAAAAACAAACGTGTCACTTTCTCACGACCCACCTCTCTCAAATCCTCTGAGTTTTATGAAGCCAATTGCTTTCTGTAGCCTATTGTGTGTTGAAAAAAATTCAGCCTTTAAATACAGATGCAGAGAAGATGACAATCAGATAGCAGTCCTAAAATGGCTAATTTCAACACTGAAAGAGTAATTTATAGTGAAGAAAGAAGCACAGACACACTTTACAAGCAAAAACTGACTTCATACATGTGCAGATAGAGACGCCTGATCTGATCAGTTCAGACAGGATTCAGTGTAAGCGCTGTATGTATGACGCATATGAAACATTTATTTTGAACAAATAAAAGCAGACAAACAGATGATACCTTGGTGATTGGAATCAAAGATGACATAAAGCATTGGAACAATAAGACCGCCTGAAAACCCCCCACACGTGTTTTCGGCGTGTCAAGGAGTCAGAATGACTGTATCTGAATGGCCTTTCGGTGACCCACGATATCCTCAGCCTGGCATTACCTCTCTCCACCTCGCTCTCTCGGACTTTCTGTTGTCTGTCGAGTGCACTAGAGTAGGTGTGTATGGAGGTGTGTGAATCGCGCTGCTCGACTGTACTCAAGATACTCACAGTTTCACTGTGGGCACCGGGTGTTGACATCATCACGCATTATCACAGACTCTCTGGCATCTAAGATGGAAATCTGGCGCTGTGTTTGCCGAGAGTCACATCAGCAGTTTCAACTGTGACATTTCCACTTCAGACTGGTGTGATCATGTTGACTGATGAAACCAAACAAAAACAGAATTAAGTTTGAAGATGATTCTTTACTAGACATTTTAGGTCATTTATAAATGATAAGCTGAAAAAATTCACTGTAACTTTTTTGTACTTTTTTATTTTACCATTAAGATAAAGACTTATTTTAGTGTTCATATATCTATATACAGTATACACATATATTATATATATGTAATGTATGTAGGGGAGAGCGGGGCACAACCTAACACTATTTGATTTTCTCAGTTTGTATAAATCTAGGGTTCAGAGTCTTTATTTTTTCCCAGATTCATTTCACACTGTCACCATGATGTCATGTATTGTCTGCACCGGTTCTCGTTAGTCCCTGATTAGTTTACCTTCCTCCACCTGTTCCTGTTTTGCTCCCTCATCACTCTGTGTAGCAATGTTAGGCTCATATACTGTATCAGCCGGAACCGGGAACACTTCCCATAAATCCGGATGTACTTTGTACATCATAAGAAGGATGGTGTCTATGCTAATATTAGGCTCTCTGTTTATCCCGAGGTTTACCGCAGTCCGCCGGATCCAGGCCGTATCCGGATTTGAGGAAGGACCTGCGCCTGGACACGACGACAACGCAGTTCTGAAGTGTCAACTACTCTTCCTTGTGAAGGCCTCCTTCACTGAGAAAACGTTGTTGGGATAATCTCGATTCACGTGGCTACGCGGAAGCGATAAAAATTGAAAGCTGCTTTGAAACAGTCCATATTGTTAAAAGCGCTATATAAATGAAGGCGACTTGACTAGTATTTACACTCCTCATTCTGTTCATCCTTTGTCAGTTATTGAATGTGGTCACGCTATGTTTGTTACTCACCAATAAACTTTAATGTTATTTGGATTCTGCATCATTCGTCCTCCTTTCACGGCATGTTCGTGACAAAATAATTGACCCTCTAAACGAGTATTTAATTACAAGAAGAGGGACTCACCCGCACTTCTTCGCCCGGAGAACCGACGGTGGCTGGGGTATCTAGCCATGATGCTCCACAATGGCGAACTCTCTCTCACCGGAGCTCGGGCAAGCGTATCAGTCCATCCCAGAGCTAGGAGCGGACATAGACCTTATAGTCAAGTCAAGTCACCTTAATTTATATAGCGCTTTTAACAATATGGACTGTTTCAAAGCAGCTTTACAGTGATAATAGGAAATTAAAGTAACAGAGATTGTTTAGGCTTTACAGCAGCTCTAGAAAAAAGTTATTGTCCAGCTAAAGTTAGTTTTGATTGATTCACTTTCGTCGCAACGATCATTACTTATTAACTTAGGGGCCGCTAACACGACACCGTTCTAACAGAAAATTCTTTAATGCGATCCGGCCGCTCATTTGCATAAAACAGTGCCTGGTGGCTCTGAGAATTTTTTTTTTTTATCGCGAATCGGAATTATCCCGACAACGTTTTATCAGTACAGTGGGAGGCCTTCAAAAGGAAGAGTAGTTGACACTTCAGGACTGCGTTGTCGCCGTGTCCAGGCGCAGGTCCTTCACCAGGTCCGGATATGGCCTGGATCCGGCGGACTGCAGTAAACCTCAGGATAAACAGAGAGACTAATATTAGCGTAGACGCCATCCTTCGTATGATGTACAAAGTACATCAGGATTTATGGGAAGTGTTCCCGGTTCCGGCTGATCTAAACTATGTCGCCTAACACTGAATTTAAGGACAATGTAAGGAAGAATGTTCCTAAGTTTTGGTGCTAAAGGATCTAGCGCCAGCAGTCGATTTAGATATTCTTGATATTATCAACTGGCCAGAATTTTGAGATCGCAATAGACGTGATGGACTATAATGGGTTAAGAGCTCGCTCAAGTACGGGGAGCTAAACCATTTAGTGCTTTGTAAGTAATCAGCAATATTTTAAAATTTATACAACTTTTAATAGGGAGCCAATGTTTAATAATAGACCTGTGTTCGGCGGATCCTATTCCCACCCAAGTCCCCACTCTCGTATCATCAGTTTCTTCACCTTCTTCTGTCCTCTCCAGCATCCTGAGCCCATTTCCATCGCAGGTTTCGGCCAAAACCTTGGATTTATTTTTTTTATGTTTTTTTTCTATATAATTTAAGTAACAAAAAATTTTATGGTTCTAGTTTGATATTTATTTAAATTTTTATTCAAGCAACTTAAATCCAACCAATAAAGAAATAAAAGAAAGTATAAATAGAATAAAAATATAAAATAAAGCCATTTAAATGAAAATATGTAATTTCTAGTGATCAAAATCTAAATGAAATAAAATAAAATGTGTGCAAAATGTCAGGCACTTGAAAGTATAAAACATTCAGAAAACAGATAAAAGTAGCAAACAAAATGAACAATGAACACAAAACGATTGTTGGTGAATTCATGAGTCTTGCTGTGTGTGATTGTTTGTGAGTTTACGTTCTTCAAAGCATCACCGCCAAAGATGTTCTGGATACACAAGCACAAATCTCAATAGTTTTGTTTTTAATACACACAATCAGATCCTCTATATCCATGCAGGATTGATGTGAATCTCAGGCGGGGCGTTTGGAAACAGGTTTTGCGTGGGAAACCACAGACTCTATTAATACCAGGAGCTTCTTCTAAAAGCCCCAGAGGCCTGAAGAAGAGCAGGGTGTGTGCAGTCCTGCCCATTCACACACACACACCCTGCTGGTTCAGAGAGTCGAGAGGTGTCAAACCACACGTCCGAGAGGCATGGAGATGCAAGCTTTTTCTGTCACACAAACACGAGCTGCTCGAAATGAACAGCAGTTGATTTCTCACAGATACGCATGTATACAAACATGAGAACATTAATGCTGATCAAATAATTCAGGCTTCATGAATCTGTGCTGAACTACCACCAAACTCAACAACCATTTCAAGTTATGGAGATCAGATTGCATGATAGATTTTTATTCAGAACTAAATGTGAAGGGATGTATCTGTGACGAGTCTAACTTGATAAAGCAATAAGAAATGTGAAATTGTAGTGCTTAAGTTTAGAGAGTCTTCTTAAAAAACCAAACAAGTGAAAAAGAGAATTACAGAGAATTACTCAAGTTTTTGTGGCAGCATATTAAAAATGCAAAAAGCAGTGTTTAACTGCATGAATTTGAATAGGATTGGATTGTTTCATGGATTGTTCACCCAAAAATAAAAATGATCACCTTCATGTCTTTCCAAACATGTTTGACCTGTCTCACATTTGGAGTGATGCAGAAGGAATAAGAATTTTTCATTCATTATCACTTTGAATATTTAACATGAAAACTTGCAGATGTGTGTGAAAATACTGAACCGAACATCCAGAAAGCCCATATATAACCTCTAGAAAAATTCAATGGGTTTCTCTGTAGAACTAGTTGAATCAATTTTAAAGAACACTTTATGTCAAAAATGTTCTATAAGGAAATATTTCTAAAGAGATTGCACAATTCTTTCATGTGTAAGGAACTCAGCTTTTTGGAAATATTAATAATCAATAATATCTTGTTATTATTAATTATAAATATTTGGGTCAGTTAATTGGATTAACTTGATGTGGCTGAATTAATATTACAATCAATTAATCAGTTCTTCCAACGAACTATTTTGATTATTAATTTATTCTAAGAAAAGGGTATCTTCCATGGCCACCGAAGAATAATTATTTCTTCGCCTGTACAGTACTTTGAGCCAGTAGCAAAAACCGTGATCGTAAAGTGACTTGTATTGCAAACAAAACAGAACCAAATACATATTATGTACAAGTTTTATTAACTAAATATAGATATTTATATGAATATAAATAAACTAAACAACATACACACATGAATACATAAATAGGTTAGTGATAGGATGAAATTGGAAACCGGAAGAGGGTCTATGAGAAGAACCATCAGAATTTCATTTTCACATTTCATTGAATTGAATACTTGCATTTGTAATGGGAACAATTCTTGAAGTTGTTGAAAATTGGAGTCGTTGATGGTTCCGGCAGTGTCAAGTGGAAGTTGGTTGAGCGTTCTCTTTCTCCAGGAACGCATGACTGGTTTGGTGAAGGCCTGGGACTCTGTTGAGGCCACACCGAGCACCCAGGAGAAGTGAGGAAGTCGGAAGGATGGGTGATTGGAGTCGTTGTTGGTTGGAGTCTTTGTTGGTTGGAGTCTTTGTTCCAAAACTCCTGAGATTGTCCTTGGTTCTTTGTGAGAGAGTCTTCTCTCTTTTCCATGAGGCCGGATCTGGTTGGAATCGAGGCCTGCTGGGCCCTTGGGGCCCCCGTGGAGGGGGAGGGGGCTCCCCAGTCACCAGAACAGTGTTGCGGCTGGATGAAAAAACTAAGAGAGGGCGGTCACTGTTGCCTGCCTCTGATATACCCTGAGAAAGAACCAACCCCTAAGGTTTGAATGGACCTATGAGTAAGGTGACATGTCCGAGAGGGGAAGCGGCTCTTAGTTGATTTATGGTCTTTGTCCCCAGCGTGCTTAGACTGTTCATTCAAGCTCAAATAGACATAACAAATTCACATTGCATTCTAAGAGAAGGTGATGTACATCAAAGTGTGTGTCATTAAATGAGGATTAATTTGCTAGGAAGCATGATACAGGTGAGGTTATATTGACCGTTGGGTGGTCGTTCAACCACATACACCCCAATCAAACATACCATGTTGTTATACCTAATAGTACACGAGACAGTAAATCATCACAGTTTCTGTGAGGCATATTCCTTCATAGATCAGAGTAACACCGCAAAGTTTATTTAATTAAAGATGGTCTCTCTCTCTTAAGCATGTGGCGCATGTGGCCACATTCCTTTGAGGTCGTAAAGTCTGTTATCAGTCTTAAAGTGTTCTGTAACCGGACACCCGGCTGACAAAGTAACTTCATTTGTGAGGTTAGTTTTGGGGGAGTTTCATAGACCTTTATATTCATTAAATATAGTGAATATGAATAATTAGTGTGTGTCTGATGGGTCCAGACCCTACACATGTTTAAAAGGTTATTTAAATGTTTCTAGCTATAAAGTGTTTATGAGCTACTTAATTCACAAAATGAACAAATTAAAACGTAATATAAATTAATTAATTAAAATGAATGAATGCATAAAATGATCCCATGATGGAACCCCCAAGGTTCTATATATGATGCGTCTGACGAAACCCTTAAGGTTCCATATAGAATCTTTTCTTCAAAGAGTTTAAGAACTAAATAGAAAAAGCTCTAACAATTCACAAGTGTTTCCATCATTGACGTGAGCTCATCAAATATAAAAAAAGTCCTGTAAGTTAAGTCTGTTTGTTCTATTTATGAAATATGACACTGTGTTCCGCAGCATCCACCCAGCCTTTTCTTTGTATCTTTCCATCTTTAATTTAAAGATGTGACATACTAAAAATGCTTGCATTCCCTTCTAAAAATATTAATTGAAAAGTATTTTTCCGATTATTGACTGGTTAAAATGGCATCATTCGTTTTCTGAAATATTTGCTGAAAATCCTTTTAGTTTTCACACAAATCTTTCAGCGTGCGTCTCCATCTGATGTGTGGGCTTTTTGTAAATCCCCGGTGCTAAAACAAAAAAATGTGTGACAAGATGATATTCGGGGAAACAGGGGTTTCCTGCACATCTACATTATTTGCATATACATTTAATTAAATATATTATTTAATTAAATTCATTTAATTCTATATTTTTTTTCTTTTTTATTTCATTTTTCAAGTTGCTTCTACAAATGTAGTTTAACTTTCAAAAAAGTGGCCTTGTGAAATTATACACAAAGATTAAAAATTTCTAGTAAATTTGACTGACTTTTATTTAGGACATAATTTTAGCTTTCCAAACAAACGCCTCTGAATCATAAAACTACAGTAAATGAATTTCTCATGCAAAGCGACTCATGAGCGCCACCTGCTGTTCACACTTGCCACACTGCTTCGAGCGGAACTTGATCGTTCTCAAAGATCTGAAGAAGAGTCCTGAGTAAATACAGAAAACCAGACATTTACATATGAATTTCATGTTATTTCTGTGTATTACTTGTGAATCCGGCGGCTCTCTGTCATGTTGTAATGTGAATGAGCCCATTGTGTGCAGGTTGCCATGGAGACCTGAAAGCTGCTTTGGGGCCCCTGTGTGTGTGTGAGAACAGGGGAAAGTTAGTGTGCGAGAACAAACCGGCCTGTGCCGGACCGGGGCTTTCAAGACTGCATGAAGTGTGGCTTTGGTTCTGACGACGTTACAGTGCATCACAGTAAGTGCATCTCTCTTCTTATTGCGTTTTTGCATTTATTTTGTGCCTTTGCTGTTGCGGGCCCCACACTACAGATTTTTTAATTAGTTTCCCATTGCTTTTAATGTTCCTTGATGATTATTTTTGTATTTGACTTAGTCATTTGATTTTCTTTTGCTATTTAGTTTCAAAATTGTCTCTGATTTTATTTGTGATATTAATTTTCTACTGCTTTTTTACTTATTTATTTTATTCAATGTTGTTAATCACATTGGTCAGTTGCTGCTGTTTTAATGGTGCTATTTAAATAAACCAAACTTGAAACTTGCATGTAGTTTAGATGATTTGGATGAGATTTAGCAGGATTTGGGTTTCTAGATTCATGCACTCAGCTTTATGTGCCGAATCAGATCTTATTATGGGGTGGTGATGGCATAATGGATAAGACACATGCCTTTGGTGTGAGAGACCCGGGTTCGAATCCACTGTGAGACACCATTGAGTCCCTGAGCAAGACACTTAACCCCTAGTTGCTCCAGAGGCGTGCGACCTCTGACATATATAGCAATTGTAAGTCGCTTTGGATAAAAGCGTCAGCTAAATGAATAAATGTAAATGTATTATAAATGCATTAGCAAAAAACATTCAATAGTCTACAGATAACTCAACATAACTTGAGAAGCTCCTTTAGAGGTGTTTACTGAGCTATATCACTAATATTATCACTGAGTATCCTGCTGGAGTGATCAGACATTGTATTTTCACCTGCTGGACCAGAAAACAGATGAAAAACCCCACAGACCCACATTAGAGGAGGGACTCATTTTTAGAGACCAACATATAGAACCTAAAATCCAATTAACACCCCAGTAACCACATATCAGTGCACTAAAAACCACCCAAAACATTGAAGCAACCACATAGTAACACACTAACACCCAATCAGAACACCCTGGCAACTGCATAACCATATAATAACAACCACCCAGAACATTGAAGCAACTGCATAGCAACTAACACCCTAGTACCCATATAGCAACACACTTACAACCAATCGGAAAACCCTGGCAGCCGCATAGCAACACACTAACACACTTCTAACCACATAGCAACGCACCAACAACCACCCAGAACATTGAAGCAACTGCATAGCAACGGACTAACACCATAGTACCCACATAGCAACACACTAATAACCAATCGAAACACCCTGGCAACTGCAAACCAATGTACTAACAACCACCCAGAACATTGATGCAACTGAATAGCAACACATTAAAACCCAGAACACCAAAGCAACACACTAACAACCAATCGGAACACCCTGGCAATCACATAGCAACGTAAAAACAACCACCCAAAATACTGAAGAAACTACATAGCAACACATTAACACCCAAGTTACCACCCAGAATATCAAAGAAACTACATAGCAACACATTACCACCCTTGTAACCGTGAAGCAACGCAATAAGAATCACCCAGAACACTGAAGCAACTACATAGCAACACACCAACACCCTAGTAACCACATAGCAATGCACCCAACACCTTAGTAACCGCATAGCAATGCACTAACAACCACCCAGAACATTGAAGGAAGTGCATAGCAACACACTAACACCCTAGTAATCACATAGCGACACACTAAAAACACCCAGAACATCAAAACAACTGCAAAGAAACACATTAACATCCTAGTAACCACACTAACAACCAATAAGAACACCCTGGCAACCACATAGCAGCACCTACCAAACAATGCCCCGGCAACCACTAACAAAACCTGAGCATCGATAGAGTGATTTTTTAATGTAAGATTTTAAACAAACAGTTGCTGTTTGCTTTTAGATTCTTAGAACTGATGCAGTGTTGAATTGATTGAATGTGGTTTCTCCTCTCTCTCCGACTGTAGATGTTCACGCTGTCTGAGCTGTGGTCGGGCAGCGAGCGTCAGGGCAGTTATAAGCTGCTGAAACCGTGGTGGGAAGTCTTCATGGACTATCTGCTGGTGCTAATGCTAATGGTGTCCATCCTCGCTGGGACTCTTCTGTTGTCCCGGGACGGAGTCGTGTGTGTCCCCGTACACTCCTTCTCCACCAACTACAGCTCTACTATGGAGACCATGTCTGATTTTGTTTACACAGGCGCAAAACAGTCTCTCGGGAGTCCGGCAAAGGGGCGACGTACCAACTTGGATTTCCAGCAGTACGTCTACATCAGCCAGGTTTGCTATCACGAGGCGCTGCCCTGGTTCTCGCGCTTTCTACCGTACGTGACGCTGCTCCACACGCTGGTTCTGCTGGCTAGCGGCTGCTTCTGGTTCCACTTCCCGCTCACGTCTGCTCGTATCGAGCACTTCCTGTCGCTCCTCGCAAAATGTTGCGAGTCACCCTGGACGACGAGAGCACTTTCGCACACGGCCAAACTGGACACTCGCTTTTCGGAGGCGGAGCAAGTAACACGACCCAAAGTTCAAGTAACATCTTCGTACAAAACGCGCAAGTCGAGTTTGGACTCGGGAACGGACAGCCCTCTGCTGGCGGGGACTGATAGTGCATCCACTACGACGCAACCGTCTCCATGTCCCTCCACTTTATCCCACTGCTCCACGCTCTCAGCTCGGTCGCTCAAGGAGCCGCTTCTGCAGGCGCAAGTCGCCCCGGACGGGTCCAGACCAGGAGCCACGTTGGACCGCAGCGACCGGGAGCAGGCCAGAGCACTGTTCGAAAGAGTGCGCAGGTTTCGCGCTCACTGCGAGAGTTCAGATGTTATCTATAAGGTAACCTATGAGTCAGTTCATCACGTTAACAGTTTTGTCTTATTATTAAAGAGGACCTATAGGGTGCTGCATGTGTGATGTCAAAACCCAGAAGACTACGGGTACGTTTACACGATATGCTTAAAACGGACAAGTTTTCCACGTACAGACGACACCATTGTCAAAACGATTCCCATTCACACGGATCTGCGAAAACAATTAAAACTCTGTATTCTGCAGCCAGTCCATTAGATGGCGATGAAACACTATAGACTGAACACGTGATGCACACTGAATACACTTGCATGATGTCATCGTCTTCAGAGATTCATGTTTTTGTTGTATACACAGAGACTTTTTTAAAAAAACTTGCACTTTGAAACCTGTTTTCAGAAGTTTGCATTTCAGGCACCCAATTACTTTATTATTCCATCATGGAAACAAGCTCCTATAGTTCAAAGAATATTAAGACTTGATTAAAAATAATAATAACACAAATACTGCATTAAAGGAATAGTTCACCCAAAAGTAAAAATTCTGTCATAATTTACTCACCCTTAAATTGTTCTAAACCTGTATTATAACAGAGTAGAATATAATAGAGTGGAATAGAATAGAACAGAGTGGTATAGAACAGAGTGGAATAGAATAGAGTAGAATATAATAGAACAGAGTAGAACATAATAGAGCAGAGTGGAATAGAGTAAGAGTGGAATAGAATAGAGTGGAATAGAGTAGAGTGGAATTTAATATAATAGAGTTGAATAGAATATAGTTGAGTAGAACAGAACAGAGTAGAGTAGAACAGAGGAAAATAGAATCTGTCTTTATCACCACTGGTGGAATTAGTTTCAGTTTCATGTCATTATTTGGTTACCAGCCACAAATGTGGTTTCTTTGTTCTGTTGAACACAAAAGAAGATATTTTGAAGAATGTGGGTATTCAGACCGTTGCTGGTCACCAATGACAAACATAGTGTGGAAAAAAATACTGTTGTATACTGAATAGAATAGAACCGAGTAGAATATAATAGAGTAGAGTAGTGTGGAATAGAGTAGAGTGGAAAAGAACAGAGTAGAATATAATAGAGTAGAGTGAACTATCCCTTTAACAAGAAGCATCTCACATGTGTTTCAACATCTCCTCCTGTAGGTGTACACTGGTCAGACGGTGTTCAAGGTCCTGAAGTTCATCCTGATCGTGAGCTACACTACTCCTCTCCTGAGCTCCATCTCTTTCAGTCACGTCTGCCAGCTTCACTCTCACGCTCTGACCGGCTACAGCCTCTTCCAGTGCAGTCACTCGCTGTCCTCCGTCCTGCGCAAGCTGATGCAGGCCTACATCTCGCTGCTGTTTCTGTTCGGTCTGCTGGGCGTCTACGCCCTCTTCTGGATCTTCCACAAGTATGGGCGTCCCGAGACAGGAGAGGACTGTGTCCATGTAGTCTGTAGTCTGTCTCCATTTGTGAGTGTCAAGAGATTCTGGTGACTGAACCAACGTGTCGGTTTGTGTTCTAAGAAATTCTAAATTCAAATGCATTAGTGCATTAGCCCCACCCACTTTTTGGCGGCATTGGTTCCAAAAATATTTTTTCCAATCCTTTTTTTCCATAGAAATATTAAAAAGTCTGAAGTTCTCATCCGAAATTTTAACCAATAAAAAAATAAATACGACCTCACGTTGTTTCAATCACATTTAAACACTGCCTCTGAAACTTTCGTCCGTCCTAAAATAAATCGGATCGGGTTCGATTTTCTGCGTTTTTCACATCCATAGCAAGCATTTTGAGTGGTGTGAAAAAACGCATTTGAAAATTTCAGACTCAGTGTGCAAGTGTGCCAATAACAAAACCAACCACCCATGAGGTGAATCACAACATTACAAACTTTTATCAAAAATATGTTTGATTTTAAAATAGTTTATTATATCTGTAGAAACAACATATTTTAAGCTCATTGCAAAATATAAAGAGTTATTTTGTCGTAATTCGCTCACAGCGACTCTCTGATTGGTGGAATTTTCTGAACAGCATTATGGGTAATGTACAGTTTTTCACCAAGAATTCAAATGTTAAACATGATTATTTTTTAAAAAAGTACGTTTTAAAATAGGGCTTCAACAGAAGCATTTACCATCGATTAACTCACAGGTTCATAAGTCATCGTTACAAACCTTTTTCCCATTTTTACTTCTGGAACCCGACTGTTGTAATCTATAATTGTTTGAGATGAAACTATGATGAAATCTTATTGAATATGCCTAATCCTCAGGTCTTTGAGACAGTACTCTTTCCAGAGTCTACGTGAGAAAGGATCCATGTTAGACGCGCCTGACCTTCACAATGACCTGGCGTTCCTCTTGCACATGGCCGACCAGTACGACCCTCTGCTGTCCCAGCGTCTGTCCGTGTTCCTGTCACCGGTCAGCGAGACTCGACTGCTGGAGGAAAGCCTGGAGCGGCGCTGGGGAGCCGAGCGTTTGCGGTCGATGATCACGAGCGACACACAGGGCCGATCTCTGCTGCAGCTCGTGGCTCTTCCTCGCCTGCCACCGGCCCTCTTCACTCTCAGCCAGTTACAGGTGTTGAAGCTGGAGCTGATCGGAGACGCCAAACTCACAGCACAGATATCTAACATGACCGCACTCAGGTAGGTATTCACACTGATACACAAGACTGCCTTTAGCTTTAGGCACAGAACAATGTCAAGGTAGAAAAGTGCACATATACATAAGCTGATTTTAGGGTTTGCTTGATTGAATTGAGAATGCTTTTCAAATTCCAGTTGCACTTCAAATTTGAATGTAAGGAAGTAGAATTCAAATTAACTGGAATTAAATTCATATAGAATTCAACTCTTCTAATTAACAGTTTAAATAGAAAAAAAGAGAGTTTATAGGCCTTACGGATAGAGGTAGAATGACAGATAAATAGACAGACAGACAGACAGATAGATAGATAGATAGATAGATAGATAAATAGCTAGACAGACAGACAGACAGACAGACAGACAGACAGACAGACAGACAGATAGATAGATAGATAGATAGATAGATAGATAGATAGATAGATAGATAGATAGATAGATAGATAGATAGATAGATAGATAGATAGATAAATAGCTAGATAGACAGACAGACAGACAGACAGACAGATAGATATATAGATAGATAGATAGATAGATAGATAGATAGATAGATAGATAGATAGATAGATAGATAGATAGATAGATAGATAGACCGACAGACAGGTAGATAGATAGATAGATAGATAGATAGATAGATAGACAGGTAGATAGATAGATAGATAGATAGATAGATAGATAGATAGATAGATAGATAGATAGATAGGTAGATAGATAGATAGATAGATAGATAGATAGATAGATAGATAGATAGATAGATAGATAGATAGATAGAAAGATAGATAGATAGATAGATAAATAGCTAGACAGACAGACAGACAGACAGACAGACAGACAGACAGACAGATAGATAGATAGATAGATAGATAGATAGATAGATAGATAGATAGATAAATAGCTAGATAGACAGACAGACAGACAGACAGACAGATAGATATATAGATAGATAGATAGATAGATAGATAGATAGATAGATAGATAGATAGATAGATAGATAGACCGACAGACAGGTAGATAGATAGATAGATAGATAGATAGATAGATAGATAGATAGATAGATAGATAGATAGATAGATAGATAGATAGATAGATAGACAGGTAGATAGATAGATAGATAGATAGATAGATAGATAGATAGATAGATAGATAGATAGATAGATAGATAGACAGGTAGATAGATAGATAGATAGATAGATAGATAGATAGATAGGTAGATAGATAGATAGATAGATAGATAGATAGATAGATAGATAGACCGAAAGATAGACAGACAGACAGACAGACAGACAGACAGATAGATAGATAGATAGATAGATAGACAGACAGACAGACAGACAGACAGATAGATAGATAGATAGACTGCACATAATGTGACATGAAAACAGAAGACTCTGACACACTATTTCTAAGATGCACTGTAGATCAGAGGTTGTTGTATGAACTGATGAGGCCTGTCTTCTCCTCAGGGAGCTGCACCTCTACCACTGCACTGCCTCAGTGGAGCCTGGAGCCATGCAGCACCTTCAGGAACACCTGGAGACTCTGCACCTCACCTTCACCCACGCCTCCGAGATCCCGGCCTGGGTCTATTCCCTACGCGGCCTCCAGGAGCTGCACCTGAGCGGGAGGTTGAGCAGCGAGGGCGGGATGGGGCGTGGCTGGGCCCTCTTTAGCCTCCGACAGCTGCGGCACCTGCGCGTCCTGGTGCTGCGAGGCGCGCTGCAGAAAATCCCGGGGGAGCTCAGCGAATTAGCCGGGAGTCTGCTGAAACTGGAGATATACAACGAGGGCACTAGGTTGTTAGTGCTTACGGGATTGAGACGCTTAACCGGATTAGCAGAGGTGCAGCTGAACGGATGCCAGTTGGAAAGGTTGCCTTCAGCGCTCCTAGCGCTTACAGGTCTACGTATTTTGGACTTGCAACACAATAGCCTGCGTACCTTGGAGGAGCTGTTGGGATTGCAGCATCTGCGGCGTTTGTCCGGTCTACGAATTGCTTGTAATCATGTGTTGGCTCTGCCGGCTAGTGTAGGAGTGCTACGCTCGCTGGAACTCTTGGATTTAGCGCATAATCAGCTGCGAAATTTACCGTCAGCTCTCTTTACGCTACACAGACTGCGACGCCTCCTGCTGGCCGGGAACCTTTTGGAAGAGCTTCCGGCGGAGGTCGGCGCTCTGACGCTGCTTAGCGAACTGGACCTCAGCGCTAACCGTCTCGAACGCCTTCCCAAAGAGCTGTTTGGAAGCTGCGTAGAACTTCGCAGCTTGAACGTCGCGAATAACTCGCTGGGATCTTTGCCGGCTGGTCTGGGCGGCTTGACTCAGCTGTCCCGTCTGGATGTGCGGGGAAACAGTTTGGAGGAGCTCCCCGTCGAGCTGGGGTGCTGTATTGGGCTCCGTGGAGGCGGGTTTCTTGCGGAAAACTGGCTGATGCACACCTTACCTCGACAGGTCAGGGACGTCCTGCAGCAGACCTGCTCTTCTGAACCTCCGTCACGGCCCAATTCGGATTGTTTTCCTACCTTTTCGACTGCACAGTGGAGCTTCCACTCCGCCCTGGAATCTCGGATATAAAAGGTCAGCTTCAAAGTGAGCTTACGGATACTGGGGTCTGTTTTTTCATAAACAATATTTAACTACCCTTGTGGGAAAAGTAGCACACTTTAGTAGACATTTAAAAAGAGTACTTAAAGGTGCTGTATGTAACTTTTTTACCCTTTTAAAGCATAAAAATCCCATAATATTTTTAGTAGAGTAGTAGAATATTTTTAGAAGATATTTAAAAGTTCACATACTCGTTTCTCTTAAAAAACACTTCTACAGCCATTTATTTAAGCAGTTTTAACCAGGACACGGACCGTACCCTTGTGGGAAAAGAAGTACACTTTAGTATACTTTTAAAAAGATTACATAAGGAAATAATTTACTTTAAAAGAATATACTTAAAGCCCACTGAAGTGCCTTGGAACTCGCAGCTTTGTATGATGAATTGACGTAATTTCCACTGAAACAGGAAGTTAATGCGGGACATATTGAATGGCTCCTCCCCCTTTTCAAATAGCCAATAGCATTTAGTTTACCTCACAGACTGCAAGTAGTACTTGGCAGCACCATGGAAGAACTAATGATACGTTGGATTTACTTACACTTTAGAATAATTTTTAAAACAAATAAAGGCACACCATGTAAGATTTTTTAATCAAAATATCCAAAAACCACTAGAACAATGTTATATATTGTGTTGTTTTGTGTACTTACATTATCCCAAATGTTTCTAAGAATGTTTAAATCCAGAGAAATACGCAGTTTTAACCAGGACACGGACCGTGACCGTGCGTCGCCTATTGATGAAATCATACTCGCGTAACCCTCGATTTCCAGTTTTATTTCGTAGAAACCATGGAAACACCAAAGAAGCTTTAATATAAAATGTGTTTTATTAGACAGGTGAGCAACTGTTTGGATACATTCATCAACAGAAAACTAATCATTGTTATACAGCTCAACACGTTTTGTCTTTTTGTTTAAATCTCGTTTTCTTGATTTACCGCGAGTGCCATATTTACCATGCCTAATATCGATCCAGCTCACTGCAGTGTGCAACAAGTGTCTCATATACTAGCCGTCGAGCATATGCACAAGGTAGCATTATAACAACTTTCAACACACTCAAATGCATCTAATATTAGAAAACAGCGCTGCTTTACCCCACATACGAATGACCAGAAGCGGTCGTGTGTTGCGCTTGTCTCTCTTAGCAATCGCTTCAGTGTCCTCGTTTCGTTCCAGCGGCTTTCATAAGGTTAATAAATCCTTAATACATTAACGGTCATCCATGAATTTGATTTCTGCCCGAGTCCATCGACTCCGGCTGTAGAGGTGAAGACAACAGCTCCAATGATTACTTGAAATCAAGGCTTCATCAAGCTACACCTTTTTTTTTGAATAAACGATCTCTAGTGACAGTGGCGGGAGAGCGTGACAAAAGACCGAAATGAGTGACTGTCATGCTCAATGCGTGACACTTGACAGCCCTGCGATTTTAAGGAAGTGGGGGTGGTGGTGGAAGTGACGTATATGCCGTAAAGCAGTCGAGTTTTGTAGTTCTCTTTGTTCGCCGGTTACTACCCGAAACCCGAAGTTTAAAAGTACGATTAAAAACGCTACTGACGCCGTCAGGCTATGGCAATTCAACCTATTGTAAGTTGATGTACCATCACAAGAGACTTGGAAATATATTATGAAGGTTGAAAAGTTACCTGGTGTTACTTTAAGTGGCCTTTTATTTCTTCTTTTATAAGACTTTTAATGTAACATCTATGGATAACGACTGACAAAATTAAAAACATTTGACCTTAATTAACAGGTTGATGTCACTGACCCAATGTGTGAGGCCCAATTAACCTATTGTAAACCTTTCTAATCTTGACAAACTAATAGGCAATCATCTTAAAGCTCTTACGACTCTAGTTTTCATATTTGGTGACTGTTTTTTATTAATTTGTGATAACTAATCGGAGTCATAAGGCGAGTTCAGACCTTTTTTTTTATTAAATAATGATGCACATTTAAAATATAAATAAATATTGACAGATAATTCATTTATGATGCATTATGTCTTCAACGCGAACTATAATGCATGTCTGGTTGCTTTCCACGTGTCTTTTTTACGTGTTTGTTAGATGTTGAATTCAAATAAAATACAGTCATACTGCCCATACTATTTTAATACAATGTCTCCTTCATAAATAGTAGTATGTGAATAGTATTGGTAACATATGGTTAAGATCATTCAAACCAGGTCTATGATCGAGTGGGACTGACAGTTAACAGGTTAGTCATGATGTAGGAAATTGGCTAGTTTCCTATAGCATCTTTGCTAAATAAAAAATGAGGATTCTGTTTGTTGTTTATTTTTAACGGGATAATCCTTACACAATCAATAAACACTAAACATCTGATGAGGGTATAGTCTACAACCTAAAATTTTATTTTGTCTCTCATACTAAAATACTTCTTCAACACTTTAGAAAATTGTTAAAGGTAGTCAAAACACACAGAACTCTTGTTCAACCATAACTAAAACGTACCATGGTATTATCATGTATTTTTTGAAAATGTACCTACGTCTATGATAATCTTTCTTTAGTCTTGATTTGATTCGGTTTAGGCTACTGGAAGCCACATAAGAAAAATATTGTTTTGGTACATTTTAATTATTAAAAACGACATGATAATTATGCTTAAAAATCAAAATGATGGCATAAAAAGGTAAAATTATTACTAGTCCAGTCATTTTATGAAAAAAGGTTGAACAAATTGCAACAGAAGCAAACTCAACTGATTTGGGGTTTAGGGCTGGGTCTGTGGGACTGTTTCTGGGGGATAAATCTGAGAGAAGAACAGGAGACACGGGTAAGGACAATGCAGAAGACAAAAGGTAGGTAAAATAAAAAGTGGCTGGATAAAAAAAATCAAATCACGTACACAATGCACTCAATGCCCAAACCCCATCTCAGCAATAATATTTAATAAAGGCTGGTTTCTAAAGTACTTCTTCCTGCCTCTATGTATTAATGTTCATGGGTAGCCTAAATGGATTCCATTCAGACCTTAACATTAAGTATTTTACTGTTATATGTCAACAAGATTCAACAAGACATTTTCACCTGACTATACCCAATGTTTAGGTCGGTTTGGGTATTTATACAAATTAGCACATATGTAATTAGATTATGTCTATGTTAACAAACAATTTAAAAAAAACTTGTAATACATTTTTGTTTGTCTTGATGTAAGTTCATGTTGATGTTTAAATTTGATAGTCAGATTGAAGAGTGAGAGAAGAAGAACCAGTTCTGGAACCACTACTTCAGGGAGCAACACAAGTGTTTTCATTTCACTACATTCAGTCACATTAACTCATTAATTTTCATGGTGATATCTAAAGGTTAAAAATTGTACCCTATTCACGTGAGAAAAATAATGAATATGTGTATTAGGCGAATGAATAGGCTATATTTGGGTCTTTTTCAAAACTTTCCCCTAATGGGATTCTTCTGGGCTTTTTTTTTACATTACTCAGGACATAACTAGGAAACAAAATCAGTTGAGTTTGCTTCTGTTGCAATTTGTTCAAGGTTGACCCCCATTTTGGCTTAAAATGACCGGACTATACATACTAAGTCATTCTTATGACATTCTAAGCAATATGAGATTAAAAAGTAGAAATGTCAAAGGCCTATAATTTCTACAATTACATCATTATGTTATTACATTAATATGTAATATTTGTGACTTTTAAGCAATAATCCTGATTTTTTTATCATTATCTTGATTAAAGTCCTTAATCAAGACTTTTAAGTCATAATTTCGGTTTAGTATGTCATAATTACGAGTTTTATATCACAATTATGATTTTTTTATGAAGCGGAAATGTGCTTCCAAGATATAAATAATTTAATAGCATGAGTTTACATTTTTAAGTAATTTATATTAATAGTCATTCCTAAATTACTAGCAAATCTAATCAAACGTTTCAATCACCTTCACAAACTTCAGAAGAGAGCTACAAAAATCCCGCCTACCTCAAACGCGCCCAACGCGAGCACGACTTCAACCGTACGCCCCAAAGTTCAAGTTCCAACATCCAATCACGACACGGTTTAATTTTATCCGAATGAAACTGACGCGCTTGCCAGCCAATGAGCGCGCTTGTTCTTCAGGAGGCTGGACTTCCGGGCGGTAGTATAAACTGCGGCCTGTCGTCGCGCGTGTGGTTTGAGACAGTAGCGCTTCTTCATACGTATTCCTCGCGCACCGTCACCTACAGGTAATGTAAGATTATTTTTCAATTAAACATATCACGTTTTCCCTCATAGCTTTATTTAGTGTACATATACCTCTCTGTGTTGTATTTAATAGGGAAGTTTATCATGAGATCGAAGCGTTATGTCATTAGCAATTTAGCTGCGCGTGCTAACAACAGCGCACGATAGGGAGAGAGCGCGCACGAGAGTTCATTTTCTGTTATTATAGTCTATTTCAGTGTTTCGCGGATTCGGTGCTGGTAAGATGCATTAAACATTAGCCCGTGTGTGAGTTTTTGCTCATTTTTAAGCGTCTCCGTCATTAATGTGTGCTAGTAAACGCCGCTCTATTGTCCGCCGCGCGTTCGCGACGAAACGCTCGTTAAAGGAGTTTCGCATCTAACGTAGACCAATTTGAATTTCTCTGTTGCTCAGCAACACAATAGCCAGAAACGTGATTCTGTTGAATATCAACATATAATTTCATTTCAAACCTTCATAACATTGACGTGTATGGTCGTATTGTTTTGTAATCGGGGCCCGGTCCAGATTCACTGAACTCGCTGCGTAGTAACAATAGGTACCGCGATATTACGATGTTTGTTTTGCTCTGCTTTGGCTTTTGTGTTTGTCTTTGAACCATGTAACTTACTCTTTTAACAAATATGGCTTACAATCAATTTTAATGTGACGTAGTTACATTTTACTTGCTCAAATAAGGACTGTGTACTACTAATTCAATATTTGTACTTGCTAAAGAGTTTTGGTTTAGCGTTCTTACATTTCAATTATGCTTAAATTACTGTTATTACTATTGTAGTTACACGTAATTGCTAACTATATATGTGTACTTATTAAGAGTTACAATTTAAGGGTTTGTTACATTTATTATGCATAAAAAACTGTTGTTACAATAGTAATTACATATAGTAAAGTGTAACTACATCACCTCAAAATATAGCGTTACCAAATTATGTTCCAAGACCATTTGGTCCCATTAAGCTATGAAAACCTTTTTTGTGAATGTTTAAAACGTCCAGTTGTGTACGCTCCTGACTCAATAGTGATCAGGCTAGTTTGTTTACATGGTTTCTGTCCTGTATGGGTTTATGTGGGATTAATTTCATGTAGTCGTCGAGTTAGTAGCGACTTTCTAACTCTGCTCCATGTGTTCCCTAATGGCTCGTTCCTTTTGAACCATGAAAGTGTGAATCTGGTGAAGGTGTGATTTTTAAATGCCCTGCTGATTTATAATCCGTCTTCTCACTACTTTTGTCTCCAGAATGGCTGAGAATGATGTTGAAAACGAGCTGCTGGATTATGAAGAGGACGAGGAGCCTCAAGGAGCCCCGGAGAGCGTCGCTCCGGTGGGCAAGAAGGAGGTGAAGGGCTCGTACGTCTCCATCCACAGCTCGGGCTTCAGGGACTTCCTGCTCAAGCCGGAGCTGCTGAGGGCCATCGTGGACTGCGGCTTCGAGCATCCGTCTGAAGGTCAGACACGCTTGCTGCTTAGGGCTGGCTATCGATTCAGATCTTCTGATTCGCAAGCTCTTAATTCGATTCCTGGTTCGACTCAATGAATGTAGATTTTATACAAATCCTATATTTATAAAAAATAACGGTGAACATAAGAAATTATGTACATTGGGTACATTAAAACAGACCCCAACTGTATATTTCAAATGCATACAATGAATAGACAGGATTTTGATGCTGAAAGTCGCATGCCTAGATCAAACAGGATCCGGTTATTTTGTTTAAGAAAACCAACACATAATCTCTCATTATTAGCTGTAACATGAAGGCTACAAGCCTATGCACAGTGGAGGAAAACTAATGGGGCTTTTCAACTACATGGTACGGCTCACTTGTGGCACTTTTCCACTGCATGGTACGGTACGACTCGCTTTAAATGGTACCACCTCTGTTGAGGTTCCAAGCGTGCCGTACCGATACTAAAATGTGACGTGAAAACACTTCAGATCACTGATTGGTCAGACGGACAGAATTGTCACTACCAGCGTCATTGTATTCGAGAGACATCAAACCGCCTAGATTTAAAAAGCCAGTAACAGCCACCGCTGTAGCACCTGTTTTAAAACTACTTGCTTGAAGAAAAAAAACTTCCAAAAAAGAAATGGCTGAATCGTGGTCAGTGGACGAGAAGTGCAGACGTTCCTCTTGTTGGATGCCGAGGAGCGGATAAACTATAACGATCAGTCATAACTGCGGTGGAAAAGCAACCGAGCTAAAGCGAACCGTGCCGCGCCGTACCACGCAGTGGAGAAGCGAACCGTACCGAGCCGTACCATGCAGTGGAGAAGCGAACCGTACCGAGCCGTACCATGCAGTGGAAAAGCGCCATAATACTGGCTTTTGGGTGATGGATAAATATGGAAGAAAATTGATTTTGAATTGACCACATTTAAAAAAAAACATCAATCAAAAAATATTTTTTTTTGCTCAGCCCCACTGCTTGTTAGCATGGCTGTGTATGTTGATTATTCCAGAGACTGAACGTGGTGTTTGTGTTTTTAGTGCAGCACGAGTGCATCCCGCAGGCCATCCTCGGCATGGATATCTTGTGTCAGGCCAAGTCCGGTATGGGGAAGACGGCTGTCTTTGTGCTCGCTACCCTACAGCAGATCGAGCCCGTGGAAGGACAGGTGAGTGTGTGGCGCTTCTGTTTACGGATGAAACATTAGGACTCAGAGGTGCGAGTTTGAGATCATTGAGACGCAGGGTCTCACAGACTGGTGTTTGTGAGCTGATTAATTAAATCACATACACATTTTTTTTTTTACATTTAAAGACTCGCTAAAAAAATTTTTTCCTGCAGAACATTAACTTTGATGTCATATAGTTGTGAACGTGACTGTTGAATTATTTAAATATGAAAGTAAATTTGATTATTTTAAAATTAAACTTGGTGCACGTGTAAATGCTGAATTGAAATGTAATTTTTTATTAGATATGAAATGTGTCTGTCTGCATCTTGTCAATTAAATTACATTTTATAAAAACATAATTTTATTAACTAAAAAGATAACTGTGAACAGTTCTGTTTTTTTAGGGACTGAAATGTATGAGTTTGAAATCACGAAGTCATTTATTTATTTATTTATTTATATATTTATTTATTTTTTGGTTCTGCTGAACAAGATATTTCGAAGAATTTTAACCAAACACTTTTTGACCACCATTAACTTCCATAATATAATTTTTTTCCTATGGAAGTCCATGGTGAGCAAAAAAGTGTTTGGTTACAAGTTTGTTAACATTTCACAACTGTTCAGCAGTTGTTAATGCTGGTGTTAGAGTGGTCCTAATTACTGTTTTACAGGTGTGTATGTTACACACATAACATATAAGGTGTGTGCACAATTCGAGACAGTCACGGCTTAATTAAACTGAGCTGATTGTGTTTCCTGTGTGCAGGTGTCGGTGCTGGTCATGTGTCACACGCGTGAGCTGGCCTTTCAGATCAGCAAGGAGTACGAGCGCTTCTCCAAGTACATGCCCACGGTCAAGGTGGCCGTGTTCTTCGGCGGTATGTCCATCAAGAAGGACGAGGACGTCCTGAAGAAGAGCTGCCCTCACATCGTGGTCGGGACGCCGGGCCGAATCCTCGCGCTGGTGCGCAACAAAACCCTCAACCTGAAGAACGTCAAGCACTTCGTCCTGGACGAGTGTGACAAGATGCTGGAGCAGCTCGGTGAGCGTCTGCAGGAAGTGCGCTTGTGTCGGACCGAGCCTGTGACTATTCTAATGCGTGTGTTTCTGTGTCAGATATGAGGCGTGACGTTCAGGACATCTTCAGACTGACGCCTCATGAGAAGCAGTGCTTGATGTTCAGCGCCACCCTCAGCAAAGAGATCCGCCCCGTCTGCCGCAAGTTCATGCAGGACGTGAGTGACGTCTGTTCGTTGTAGTGAGATAGCGTTGTTTTGGTGATCTCTTCTGTTCACATGGTGAACGTGTGCACAATTTTCTTCCTTGAAATGGTTCAAATGTTGTTGTTTTTTTGTCCATGTAGTTTTAAGCATGTTATATTAGTACTTATTTCAGCCAATTTCCAAAGCAACATTTCTTACATTTAAGTACTAGTACAACAAACTTAAAACTATGGACAACACTTTAACCAATTCAAGTTTATTATAGTAGTACTTAAATGGATATAAGAAATGTTGCTTTGGAAAGTGGCTGAAATAAGTGCTAAAATAAACTCGAAAGGGTTCAATTGTTTTGTCCATAGTTTTAAGTTTATTTTTGTACTTTTTTCAGCCAGTTTACAAGGCAACATTTCTTATATTCGTTTAAGTACTAATAACAAACTTAAACTCTAGACACTTTAATAAAGCCACGGCTTCACAGGGTTTAGTGCTTTTATTAAATGATTAGTCCATAAAAATACTAATTTTAATATTTGATGTAAAGAGGTCACCATTGTATGTTTGTAAAGTAATTTACAATGACTTTGAATGCGGCTCAACCAATCAGAATCGAGGACCGGAACTATCCTTTTTATGATAAAATAAAATCATTTTAACTGAATCAAGAAAGCAAGTTGTACATTCACCATGTGAGAAGAGAAGCTCACAAATATAAAATGGTTCCATTCGTCAATGTTAAGGTCTTAACTAAATGCGTACGTTGCCGTATTTAAATTAATTCAAAATATTGAACTAGTATTACTGATGCTAGAATAACACTAGTTAAAATGCCACTAATCAATTCTCAAAATACAAGAAACCAAATTGTAGTTAAAGTAAGCGTTTAGCGTTGTCTGACTGTATTTGTCGCTACGTTCGTCCTTATGATGATTATTGCTTGAGACTGCATTACAGTGTGAAGTGTTGTGGTGTGTGTTCAGCCGATGGAGGTGTTTGTGGACGACGAGACGAAACTGACCCTTCACGGTCTGCAGCAGTACTACTGCAAACTGAAGGACAGCGAGAAGAACCGCAAACTCTTCGACCTGCTCGACGTGCTGGAGTTCAACCAGGTGAGCGCTTGGGTTGATGCTCACTCCCGTCTTCACATTTATTCATTTAGCAGACGCTTCTGGTCAAACTCCACCCCGTTTACTCCAGTGTTGTTCTGATTCTTCAAAGGAAGTTTTGGGGTTTTATGATGCCCATCCTTCTCTCTGCTTTGTTCCTGTAGTGTAGATTATGGTTTCTGTCAGAACTGCTTGATTGTGTTGTTGAGGGTGATTCTGTGTCTGTCCTGCAGGTGGTGATCTTCGTGAAGTCTGTTCAGCGCTGTGTGGCTCTTTCACAGTTACTGGTGGAGCAGAACTTCCCTGCCATCGCCATCCACAGAGGAATGGCTCAGGAAGAGAGGTGTGTGTGTGTGTGCTTTGATTCACTGTGGTTATTGATGCATGAAACCAGACATTCCCAAGCGTTTGTCAGCCCAAACATCTTTAAAAGTTGATGTTTCAATTTAACAATAAACATATAAATGTAACTTATTTTTATTTTAAAATGGCATGTAATGCATAAACAAGTGAAAAACAAATACAATTAAGAAATGCATAAACAAGTGAAAAACAAATACAATTAAGAAATGCAAACAAATACAATTGACCCTTCGCAAAGACGCGCCCCCCTTAGTTACTGTCGCTATGTCCGACAAGCTACGCCGCTCTCACGCACACACCATGTTCTCACGCAGTGAAAAGTACATCGCGGATCAGAGAGGAGACTGACAATACGCTGACAGACAGGACAGACCAGGTTACTTTTCGGTTACTTTTGATATTAAACAAAGACTCACCTTTCAAATTTGGTCATTTTTAAAAAGAAATTTAAACAATGAATACCGTTTTGTGGCTCTTTAATGTGTCGTGACAGATCGCTGTAGAGCCTCAGTTAAAGCTGCTCGTGAACCGATCATCTCTTCCTTCTAGTTCATTTATAGCATCAAATAAACATGGATGAACATTAGAAGGAATGTTGTTTTAACCGAGGAAAGGCGTCAGTATATTCAGTTTTTCAAGTTCAAATCCTCCCATGTTAATCTACTAACTCTCCTGACTGCTTTGTCGGACAAAATGGCGGAAGGCGAAGTATGATTGGTCAGATCACCTGTCAATCAAGCTCCCTGCGAAGGGTCAATTAAGAATGCATTTAATGCATTTAATTTTAGCTTGTGGGTTATTTAATATCATTTCAAAACACCCTTTTTGTTTTTATTTAATGTTTAAGTTGAATTAACTTTTTAAATGTTTTTTTTGGTGTGTAGTATAATTTAATTTAAAAACTTGTATTTTTATTTTTCATTTAATCTAATTTGAATTTTGTGGGTTACAATATACTTATTCAATTAATCTTATGACGTTGACAAATTACATTTACATTGTATATATTTAATAAGTTATATTTTAAACTTGACAAAAGGTAAGTGAGATTTGTAGAATATTTACAGTAACATTTATATAATCTATACAAATAATTAACACCACATGTCCATGGTTCGAGTCAACAGATCCTCATTGTCAGTCTCTTTTAAGGGGCAAACGGTTTAAGAACCATAAATTAAATTTTATGTATTGTTTTATAATTTGGCTTTATGAACTCATGAGCCCCAGTTTTATGAAACACTTGTTTTAAAGTCCGTAAAAACAGAGGCATTAATTACATGTTTATTTGCTTGCTACATCTATTTATATAATTATTGCGTACTTGCGTAAATGCAGATTTCTGTAATAGCAAGCTTATTTCAGCAACAATTTGTGTACTAATTCCTCATACACTTGTGATTGACTTAAATGTTCTGTAAGAGCTCTGAAAATGAGATGCACCACTTTGTTTAGAGCTTGTAAACGCGAGGGTCTGCTGGGACTCTTTAAGGACTGCATGTTTTAATGCTTCTGTTTGAATCTCGGCCCGCAGGTTGTCTCGGTATCAGCAGTTCAAAGACTTCCAGCGGAGGATCCTAGTGGCCACGAATCTGTTCGGTCGAGGAATGGATATCGAGAGGGTCAACATCGTCTTCAACTACGACATGCCAGAGGACTCAGACACGTACCTCCACAGGGTACGAATGCAACCGCGCGCGTGAATGTTTCAGATCTCTGAAGGGCCGATTCTCACACACTCGTCTCGTTCTCAGGTGGCTCGTGCAGGTCGCTTTGGCACCAAGGGTTTGGCCGTCACATTCGTGTCAGATGAAACCGATGCCAAAATCCTGAACGACGTGCAGGACCGATTTGAGGTCAACGTGGCCGAGTTACCCGAGGAGATCGACATTTCCACTTACAGTGAGTCTTCGGTCTTGTGTGTTTTGAGCTTGAAGGAATGAACACTGATAATATCTGCTTCCAAATTGAATGCAACCTGATCGGTGTGATGAATTGATAACCGCAGTGTTGGCGGACGCTGATGTGGTCGCTAAAGCGAGGCTAGTTAATTGGATATTTTGAGGTTATTGGTATTGTTGGTTTCCCAGAATATAATGATTTTCTTCAGTGGATCGGTCAAATTTAAGTGTTAAACTAGATCAAAAACCAAACCGTTGTCTCAGATATTGCTGTCACTGGTTTATCTTTCCCAGTTTGGTGCGTCCCATATTTGCCAAATGCTTCTGGATTTTTTTTCAAACCCTCATAAATGCAGTGACTGGCTGAAAAAATTTGGTGTTTTGCAGTATATTGCATTTGAATTGACGTTTATCTCTTTCTCTGTGCAGTTGAACAGTCCAGATGAAGGTCTTGGCGCTTCCAGAACCGCAGCTGTTGGATTGCGGCAGGACGACAAACCTGTTTTTAAAGCCTCATTTTTACCTCAAACATGGAGTTGTTTTTACCGCTTCTCATTAGAGGATCGGGTGACATGTCTGTTTTGATTGTCAAAATCATGATTTTTGTTTTGGGTTTTAATGAAATTAAAACTTTTTATATACCACACCTTGGCTGGCTGGGTTTGTCTTCTGGAGTGTCATTTTTTTTTAAAGTGGTTTTTATTGGGTCTCCAAATTTCTTTAGTACATGTTTGTAGTAATGCCTTGCTTTAAAATATTTCATCTGGATGTTGTGAAACTTGCAGGCCAGTGTCATAACCTCCATTTATTTGAGGTTAACTGATTGTTTTACACCTGTTAATTGTATCTGGGTCATGTCAACCCAAAATAAAACAACGTTTTTGCAAAGAAAATGAACCCTTCTTATTTCCAAAGAGTCATCTTTGTAAAGTGTCCTAATGGGATGATTTCAATGTCCATCCAATTAGTTGACTGGAGCTGGACTACTCTTAAAATTCTAGTTTGAACTGAAGAATCCTTTTATTTTCTATATATTTATTCACCATATTTATTATGGTGACCAAGATGCAACTTTTTTTTTCATGTTAAATGGTTTTATTTAATGTCCCTTTTTAATTTTAAAATGTAAAATCAGGCTATGCAATATAATAAGCTATACTATAATTATACTTTGTCTACAATATAGCAAATTAGAACAAATAATCACATGCCTGCAGTGAGTTTTTACAAGCCAGTTTATTTGATACATGGTGAGTGGTTGTCCTCTGTCTTCAGAGGTACAACTCAAACAAGAGGAACTTTCTAGAGCAAAACTAAGACCAGAACCAAACCTTGGCAAGTCTTGTTTTCAATAGTATCAAAGTGTGTAGCATGACGAATGTGGTATTTATGATGCATTTAATCACTTTGATTTATACAATCAAATGTTACTGAGAATAGCCAAATACTTTTTTGTTATAAAAAAATACGTTTTAATAAAAGCGTACATCAGCTAAAATTAAATCAGATCGATTGCAATGATGCTTGGTTTTTAATAGTCTCACAACTTTATCCAGCTAAACGATAAAACATTTTAAAAACTCGCTGCTTCCCATACGATGCATTGCCGAAATTTACTAATAAAACAAGTGACTAACTTTACCTTATGCAAAATCTGCGAGGAAATATTTTGCCCTCGAACACGTAGTTTCCTGACTGGATTTTGCCCGCGAAAATTCGCTGAACGTTGAATGTTACGCACGTTAATAACTTGTGCAAATTAATTGATTCGAAGAAGCATTCATATAGTTCTTTTACAGGAAACCACATAAAGCCGTTCAATTTCATCACTTTACATTTGGTATATTGTTGTTCTCCAATTCTATGCATTTCATTCAGTCAGCAGCTTTCTCCACAACGTCATTCTCAGAAACGCTGCTGAAACGAACATATCACATGTAAATTATTATTATTTTTCTTACTTAATTGAGGTACATGTTTATGATTGGGAAACATATCTTAGCAAAAAAGATCACAATCATTCTATGACAACATGGCATCTCTTTTCCTCAGATGTTTGGTATTTGTGTCTCAAAGCCTGTTCAAACCCTTGTTCTTCAGGGCAGATGGCACAACGTCACCTCCGTCAGTTCATGCACCAATGCCAGGCAAAAAAAGAGACCGCTGCATCATAAAACACACCGACAACAGTGCTGTTTGCACGAGGCTCTGCCATCACGTGGTAGATTAAAGACCAGACTAGAGCAGCGTTTGAGAGAACCGTCCCACCCATTACTTTCAAATTACATGTTTACATCAGATGCTGGTGTTTTAAACATATTTTTATTGCAAACCAGAGGGTTACTGGGTTTCTTTCTGCCCCAATAGAAGAGGATTGTAATTAGCTGGGAGCAGAGGAGCCGACGTTTTGACGCCAGGGAGCTGCGGCGCTTGGCAGATATCCCTCAGAGAGTTGATGGAGTCATGCGCTCACAAAATGGCTCAGCGTCGAGTCCAAAAGCAGCCGAGCCAAAGCTTAAAACGACTTCCCGTTGAGTTTTCCTTGTATTTGCCGGCGGTTCTTTGAACATCAAGGCAAAGCAATCACTACAAAAGAAGTAAAAACCAGCCCATGTGAAGCTGAGAGTCCGTCCCACCATGTTTAAGTGTCTAAGCAGGTTTGGAGAAAAAACAAATCATGATTAAAGTCTCATTTAGATTGTGCAGGTGCTCCATAATGCATCACTGTTCATGGTGAGGACCAGAAAATCCATTTGTATTTGTATATATTCACGACAAGGGACACGTCCCGTCCCGGATCCTCAGGGAAAGTGCATCTACTCTAAGGCTCTTGGTACAAGGGATCAGAAACCAAAATGGCCTTTTTTTTTTCACGTGGATTTGCGTTATAATGAGGCCTAGGCCTGGCGTCTACACTTCGAAACGCTACTCTATTGGACGGGGAAGGACAAAGGGGCAGGTCTTCAGAGGAGCGAGACGTTAATCGACGAACTTGTGCATGTCCCCATAGAGCCAGCGCTGGGGCGGGAGTGCAGCGTCGTTCAGGTGCCCGCATTCGTCGTTGCACTTGCAGGACTGCACGAACATGACGGCCCTCTCGAAGCGCTCGCCGTCGGGACAGGCGAAGAGCACGGGGGCCGTTCGGGTGCGGCGGGGGGAGCAGCATCGCCCGTCCAGACACATCCCGCAGTAGTTGGGCCGATAGAGGCGCGTGCTGCGACAACCGGCGTAGCGTAGACGCAGAGGCTCGGGAGACTTCTGGGTACGGGAACACTTCCTCCCCTTCTGTTGGACAAACACAAGGCAAGTTACACTCACATCTGCACTGGAAAGCAAGTGTGCAGTGATGACTTCAATGGGTTTCATGAAGAAACATCAGTTTAGCACCGTGCACATGTTTTTTAAACACAATTAAGGGCCTGTCCCAGAACCCAAACTTGTGGTCTTTGCACTTGACCACTTTTCTACTTGCATGACGTGTTTGCAGAGTTTGGCCAATGTGCCTGTGAAGATTACAAGTGTTTTAAGACTCAATGGGACACATTTAAGCGCCTCAGTTCAGTGTGTGATTGTGGTGCTTCATTTGCAAACATTTTACAAAATACATAATCTCTATAGAAGTTTGTTTCAACCACAGAATAAAAAATAAAAAAGGTAATTGTGACTTTTTCTCTCACAATTCTGGCTTTTTATCTCAGAATTGCATGATATAAAGTCACAATTGTGTGTTATAAAGCCATCTCACAATTCTGAGGAAAAAAGTCAGTCTTTGGACTCTGGACTTTATAACCCGCAATTGCGAGTTTACTTTATATCATGCAATTCTGACTTAATATCTGCATTTCTGACTTTATATCTCCCAACTGCGAGTAAAAAAGTCAGAATTGCAAGATGTAAGCTCGCAATTGTGAAATAAAAAGTCACAATTGTCTTTTAAAATGTTGCGGAAACAAGCTTCCATAAATCTCTCCAGTCTCTGCGCCAATAAAAAGTGAAACACTGAGTTTCACAACCAAATAATATTTAACATCCAATTAATTTAACTTACACTGGAAAGTTTTCCTAGACATGATGCAAAATTAGTGTACGCAAGTTCCTGAACAAATGAATGACCTAGACAGCAACATAGTGTCGGCCCAGATCCGGCACACATCTGGTACGTGTGGAATTCACGTGAACCAGATGTGGGCCGGATCTGGGCCGACTCTATATTGCTGTCTGGGGAATGACAGGATACACTTAGGCCCTGTTTACACTAGTGACTTCACATTTTAAAACACATCATTTTTGCAAGTTACTCCTGGCGTCTACACACTACTCCGCAGCTTTCGACCCACGAAAACTGAGACTTTTGGAAACGGTGCAGACTCAAACGGACCAAAACGTATACTATTGAAAACGAAGGCGTGGCTGCCCACATTACGCTACTGGAACACAACAATAACACCAGACACGACGTAACACCAGCCCGTGTAAACAATAACATGGACACAGAACTGCAAGCTTTGCTGAGAAAAATGCACTAGTGTTAACAGGACCTTAGCCTCAAATAGTGCTCTGAAGCGCTAATAGAGATAGCGTGGATTTATTGTGAGTTAAGTGTACAGCGCTTTGGCATTTTTCAGACCTAGGACAGTCCTGCGCACATGAAAAAGCATTCAGTGCAGAAAAACAAAATTCACTTACGTAGATTAAAACAAGTCCTAATTTCTTACGCAGTGTTGCTTCTCTGGTCAGTTTATTTACTTTAGGGCTAAAGTGCTGCTAATGTGACAATTGTTGTATTTTGCTTCCTTCTAATACCGGATTCCTAATCATTTTCAAAGACAAGTAAGGCTTTTAAAAAATCCTCCAAAATAATCGTGGAGAAGTATTTTACTTACACAATGGGAAACGTTGCAAGAGCAACATTTCCATTGTGCGACTGTGCTAGTCACGAATACAATAACTAAACAGAAGTACTGCAGGGGCAACTAGAATCAAGACAGTAAACAACTATTGGGCTTCCTTTTCTACTTTAAGCTGATGTTTATGATTTTGGTTTTGGTCTTCTCCCACAAGAAAGAGCCAAAGGCCAAGTAATGATTGCATGGTTTAGATTTATGGATTTAATTTAATTAATGTTTTTAGTTGGTTGGTACAAGTTTTGTGTTGCTGTAGGTGGTGGACCAAGATTTTCTCTTGGGTTCCACCTTTGTTCTGACCAACTAAGGGGAAAAAAGCATTGCAGTAAATCGCGCTGATTAAATCTAACGATCGCTTATCATACCACCTCAAACCGTGCAAATTATACTTTGTTCTCAAATTGTTGAAAATGACGTAATTTTGCTTCTCATGTAATTGTGTCTTAATTTAAGAATTTTGAGATATTTGTACTGAAAAACAAGACAACATACTTTTTTTGCAGTGTAAACGTTGTTCAGAAGCTGATTGGTCTTATTGCTTTGTGAAGCAATGAAATTGCTTTATGCAGAGATATACTGGTCTGTTTAGCGGGATTGTGTGGTAAATGTGCAGATACTTTCTGAGATCTTTACCTTTATAGGCACAGCCACAGAACTACAGGGACGAATGTTGCAGAGTCTGGTTTCCTTCAGCAGTTTGCACTGAGCGTTCTCATTGGTGACGCGAGACGAGACGCCCATCCCGCAGCTGCGGGAACAAGGTGTCCAGCTTGTCGTCTGAGCGACACATTGCCGTCCCGCTTGCTTCCACGCTAGGGAGAGAGAGAGAGAGAGAGAGAGAGAGAGACAGGATAAGTTAGTACACAGGCACCATTCACCCAACAGGGAACACTGACGCACAGAGAAAGTGATTAGGGAGCATGTGTGGGACTGGTTCACAAGGATCTACTGGGAAAGAAGCGGCGGGCTGCTAAACACAAACACTCACACAGAAGTGCATGCAGAAGAAACCGCCACAGCTCACATTGGGACTGATTGTTAATTGAACTGAAACTCACACAGGACACATTCTTGCACTCTACTGCACTACTTTTAATTGTTGGTTTATGTAAACATATGCTAAGCAGACATCTATTACGGCAGCAATACATCTCACATCCTGAGCCAGGGTTATTATATAAAAAAAAATATATATATATATTTGTGTTTGTGTTTGGAGCTCCGTCGAATTGATTCATTAATCGCTGATTTTCTTCTTTACCACTCATTTATAAACAAGCACTTTCTATTTTTATATCATGTGAACTTATCCTCGACACTATTCCTTATAAAAAACAATCGGATTGCTTTGATATCGCTACTTAGATCCAACTTTCCGAATCTCGGCTACTAGCCTTTAGCCCGCTAGCATTTCACGCGTGGCCTCGCGCCTATCGACCCTCTCATTTTACACCCGTTTGACTGAAAGGATACGTGTTATATCCATCATTTCAGTCCTAAATTAGTAGTGATATTGGTAGTATCACTACTAATTTACTGTTCATCTGTTATAATGGCGAACATATCGGATGTGTGTCTAACGTTACCTCTGAGTGCAGGTGAGGACACATTCGAGCTGGTTTCGGTACGATTGGAGCTGGAGTCGGTGGAGAAACAGATCCGCGTTCTGCTGGTGAAGCAAGCCGAGCTGCGAGATCGGCGATCAACGCTTGAAACATCACGCGCCGATGCTCACAAGTCAGTGGTTAGTAACTTTTTGACTCCGACTTCGTCTACTCCGTGCGTTTCTCTGCCCAGGAGGACGCGATCATCTCTGCCTTCATTCACTCCGGCACCGAGGCAACACCACGGACCCTGGGTGATCCCACAGCGGAAGACACGAGCCAGGACCAGACCAAGGACTTCCCCCCCCCTCCCGGTCTTCGAGATCTCCACCCGGAACCGCTTCTCCCCTCTTCGCGAGCCGGAACGTGACGCCGCCGTGATCATCGGCACTTCCATGGTCCGTCATGTCCGTGCTACCTCAGGTAAGCGTAAGGTGCGCACTCACTGCTTTCCTGGTGCTCGTGTTCTTGATGTCGCTGCACAGATTCCCGAGATCCTGAACGGTGACGAGCGCGTCGGAGCTGTGGTCCTACACGCCGGGACGAACGACGTCAGGCTGCGGCAGACGGAGGTTCTGAAGAAGGACTACAGAAGCCTGATCGAGACGGTTCGCAGCACATCGCCTGAAGCAACGATCATCGTGTCTGGACCGCTTCCCACGTACCGACTAGGACAAGAAAGGTTCAGTAGATTATTTGCTCTAAATGAATGGTTAATGTCATGGTGTAATGAACAGAAACTGCTCTTTGTAAATAATTGGAATCTGTTCTGGGAGCGACCTAGGCTCTACCGTGCTGATGGCCTGCACCCCAGCAGAATCGGAGCGGCTGTTCTGTCGGACAACATCTCCAAGACGTTACACACCATATGACTAGTAAGTCAAAGTCCAAATCACAGTCTTTGCTGTCCCAACTTAATTGATATAAGTAGTGTAGAACATTATATAGAAACTGTGTCTATTCCTCGCTTAGTGAGGCCAAACAATAAATCTAGTGTAGGATCTAGCAAAAATCTTATTGTAATTAAACCAGAAAATCTAAATATCAGTGAACAAAAACAATTTCTAAAACTAGGTCTTCTAAACATTAGATCGCTCACACCTAAGGCGGTTATTGTAAATGAAATGGTCACAGATAATAGTTTCGATGTACTTTGCCTTACTGAAACCTGGCTTAAACCAAATGATTATTTCGGTCTAAATGAGTCCACTCCACCAGGATACTGTTATAAGCATGAGCCCCGTCTGATCGGTCGTGGCGGCGGTGTTGCAACAATCTATAGAGATATTCTTAATGTTACTCAGAAAACAGGTCACAGGTTTAATTCGTTTGAAGTACTTGTGCTAAATGTTACGCTCTTAGATGCAAGAAACAAATCCATATTATCTCTAGCCTTGGCTACCCTATATAGACCTCCAGGGCCCTATGCTGATTTCCTAAAAGAGTTTGCATACTTTCTCTCAGATCTATTGGTCAATGTCGATAAAGCAATAATTGTTGGAGACTTTAACATACACGTAGATAATACAAATGATGCGTTAGGGACTGCGTTTACAAATTTATTAAACTCCTTTGGGGTCACGCAAAACGTCAGTGGTCCCACTCATCGTCTAAATCATACACTAGATTTAATTATATCATATGGAACCAATCCAACTGATATAAATATTATACCGCAAAGTGATGATCTCACTGATCATTACATGGTAACTTGTATAATACGTACTGCTGAAATTTGTCACGTTGCGCAACGTTATCGACCAGGCAGAACAATCCTTCCAACCACTATAGATAGATTCTCAAATAGCTTACCTGATCTATCTCAGCTGCGCAGTGCACCCAAACAAACAGATGAACTAGAGGAAATGACTAGCAGTTTGAGCACCATGTTCTCTAGTACACTAGATATTGTTGCACCAATTAGATTAAAAAAGGTAAGAGAGAAAACTAAAGCACCATGGTACAACAGTGCTACGCATGCAATCAAGAGAGAAACTCGTAACTTAGAGCGTAAATGGAAACAAACTAATTTAGAGGTCTTTAGAATCGCGTGGAAAGACAGTATGTCACGTTATAAAAAGGCTCTAAAAGCAGCAAGGGCTGAGCATCTCCGCAAACTAATAGAAAATAACCAAAATAATCCAAGGTTTTTATTCAACACCGTGGCTAGACTAACAAATAAACAAACATCACCAGAGCAAAATATTCCATTACAATATAGTAGTAATGATTTTATGAATTACTTCAATGAGAAAATAGAAAGCATCCGAAACACAATTGTAAATATACAATCCTCTATGATGTCTTATGATTCAGCCTCAATTATGGCCCCTCTAGAACAACTACACCGCTTTACAACTATAGGACAGGAAGAGCTAAATAAACTTATCATTGCATCGAAACCAACAACATGTTTATTAGATCCAATACCCACTAAACTACTGAAAGAAGTGTTACCTGTAGTCGAAGAGCCTCTTCTTAATATTATTAACTCGTCTTTATTTTTAGGTCATGTTCCAAAAATATTCAAGCTGGCAGTAATAAAACCTCTCATTAAGAAACCGCAATTAGATCCAAATAACTTAGCAAATTACAGACCCATCTCAAATCTTCCATTTATGTCTAAAATACTAGAAAAAATTGTGTCCGCTCAATTGTGCTCTTTCTTACAAGAAAATGATATCTATGAAAAATTCCAGTCGGGATTCAGACCGCATCATAGCACAGAAACTGCGCTAGTTAAAATTACAAATGATTTACTTTGCTGATGACACTCAATTATATATCTCATCACGACCAGATGAAATCACAAACTTATCTAAATTGACAGAGTGTCTAAATGATATAAAATGCTGGATGACGTGTAATTTCCTGCTATTAAATTCAGATAAAACGGAGGTACTACTTATTGGTCCAAAAAACTACCCACAAAATCCCTTACAATACAACTTTAATTTAGAAGGATGTCCTGTTACTTTATCCACTACAGTAAAAGACCTGGGTGTTATACTAGACCGCAACTTGACTTTCGAAAATCATATTTCATATATTACAAGAACAGCCTTTTTCCACCTTAGAAACATTGCTAAGCTACGCAACATGCTATCTGTTTCTGATGCAGAAAAGTTAGTTCATGCATTCATGACCTCGAGACTAGATTACTGTAATGCTTTATTAGCTGGCTGTCCTACATCCTCAATCAACAAGCTACAGTTAGTGCAAAATGCAGCTGCTAGAGTTCTTACTAGATCAAGAAAATATGATCATATAACACCTATTTTATCATCTCTACACTGGTTACCTATTAAGTTACGTATCAATTACAAAGTATTCCTACTGACCTATAAAGCCCTAAATGGTTTAGCTCCTGTGTATTTAACAGACCTTCTATCGCCATACAATCCATCGCGCTCTTTAAGATCACTAAATTCGAGGCTTCTGGTCATTCCTAGGATATCTAAGTCCACTAAAGGAGGGAGGGCGTTCTCGCATTTAGCTCCTAAACTCTGGAATAGCCTTCCTGATATTGTACGAGACTCAGACTCGCTGTCCCAGTTTAAAACTAGATTAAAGACACATCTCTTTAGCCAAGCATTCACTTAATGCTTAACCTTTGATACTGCTGAATCAGTTCGAATGCATTAACATTATGAACATCAGCTATGCTAATTATTTCCCATCTGCCTTTCTGCTGTTATCTCGGGACGCTAGTCCCGAGGTAAATAGCGTTCGTCAGCTCCAGTTTGTATCCAGCCTCTCACGGAGACTTCAGATGCCCCAACGCCTGTGAAGAGACGACTCAAAGCCGGCGATATGTTATGCCATAAATTAATACTTGATTAACTAACTGTATTTTTCTATGTACATTTCCGAAATGCAATTTCTGTAAAGCTGCTTTGAGACAATGTGTATTGTGAAAAGCGCTATACAAATAAATTTGAATTGAATTGAATTGAATTGAATATATATAATAATAATAATTATAATAATATATATATATATATATATATATATATATATATATATATATATATATATATATATATATATATAAACATTTTGATTTAGATTAAATTGATGTACTAAAATAACACCAATACTAATAAAATAATGAAATTAATTTAAATTAAATTAAAAATATCGAAGACTATATTGACAATTAAAGGCATTAACTAATCAAAATGACAAAAACACATAATAACATTACTAAAACTTGAAATAAAAAAATAAATATAGCTTTAAAAAAAAAACTATAATATCAATGATACTAGAATAACACCCTGGACCATTTGGCACCATGTAAAGTTAAAATAAATTAAGACAAGAAGCCACAGGTGAATAGGGTAAAACTGTTAACCAATAGTTATCACCATACTTGATTAATCACGGTTCATTAAGATTTTTTTTTTTATTCTGAAACGTTTAAATATGCACTTGAGGCATTTTGTAATTAATTTTGCACTATTTGCAAAACATTACAGAAGATAAATCTCAACACTGGACAAAGCCAGATTCAAAGTTCTTGTTTTATTTTGTTAACATATTAGTGTTAAAAGTATTTACTGAAGGGATTTTGTATTTCTCTTTTTATCACCCCATAAATAAGAAATGACTGTCAATAAACAGAAAAAAATACATGTTCACCATGTTTTTAGGATTAAAATGTAATATAAATCAGTGTGAATAATATATGAACAAACCCCTCAGTAAAACCCTTCAGAATATAGACAGGAATAAAACTGTAAAGTTTGGTGTGTGTAAGTAAAGCTGAAGTGGTGGAAAAACTCAACCTTTAAAGAGATGTACTGTAATTGAAATCTACAGACACAAATAGATAAAGAGAAGAAAATAAACACTTAAATGTGTATTTTGGATGTTTTCTTTTCACTATAGACTGAAAGAAATTACGGAGGCAAAATAGCCCAAAATCTTAGAACTGACCAGTGCATGAAAACAAACAAACAAACAAAGGTTTTACCAGTAATGTCTCGTCTTAACAGATTGGCCTCTTAAATATGCATGCATTTGCATGCTGGTTCACACTGTGTTATGCTTGTTTAGTGCAAGTCTAGCATGATTTTGACAAGCAAATGGTTGACATTTGTGACCCTGGACAACAAAACAAGTGACAAGGGTCAATTTTATGAAATTGTGATTTATACATCATCGAGTTATGATTTTTTGGGATAGGACAATATTTGAAAATCTGGAATCTGAGAGTGCAAAAAGAGATTGAAACATTGAAAAAAATCACTTTTAAAGTTGTCCATTTATGTTCACGTTTTTGTTGCATTCACTCACAGAAATATATTTTTTATATATTTACGGTAGAAATTTACAAAATATCTTCATGGAACATGATCTTTACTTGCGTAAAAGAAAAATCGATAATTTTGACCCATATAATGTATTGTTGGCTATTGCCACAAATATACCTGTGCGACTTGTGACTGAGTTTTGTGGCACAGGGTCACACTTGTTGACCAAGGAAACTAGAGCCATTTACAAAACTTGGGGACACAGAACAGCGCCCTCACCTGGCAGGTGTTTTCGACTGCGTGGTTTGTCCCACTTGTGCTCCACCTCTGTGAGCTCGTTGCTCAGGGAGTCTTTGGGTTTGTAGGGGTACGGCTTGGGCCGGGGCTTCTTGAATGCGTGCAGGTCAGGGAACAGGTATGGGGGCGGCCGTGGGCGTCTGAACACGGGCGTCAGGACCGAGGACTCGCCGTGACAGTCCACACTGAGGCAACATTGGCCCGGGATTTTGACCAGTCGAGGTGCGGGACAGGACGGTGACGCCAGGGGAATATCTGTGGGGCAAAGGGGCACGCAGCCCACCGCCCCGTCGATACAGGTGCACTGGTGTTTGCAGCCTGCGTGGAAGTTCTCTCCGTTTTGATACATCCGGCCGTTATATTCACAAGAGCGACCTTCCAGTTTAGCTGAAAGACAGGGAAGGAAAGTAGGGAACTGAAAATTACAATTACATTCAATCTCTCCAAAACAAGAAGTATAGTTAGTTCTAACAACATTTTTCACAAGTTGGTTTGATTCTTTAGGATCTTCATGTAAAGGTTGTATCATACTTTGGTTAAAATTCCTCAATGGTTGTGTAAAACAAGACTTTTTACCTCCTCAAAAACAGCTTTGTTCACAGCGACCCGTTTCGGTGCATGTCTCCTTAAAAGATAATGAGCAACTTCCATGGGGCGTGTCGACACAAGACACGTAAAGTGCTGCCTTGGTGGACAGTATACAAATGGCTGAGGGCGTAAATATGCTAATGAACGTAAATATGCTAATACAGGACAGTCCGTAAGTGGTCGTGGGCGGAGCAATATGATGTCATATTGCTAAAAAAAAAACAAATGGCTTGATTATTGAGAGTGTTTAGGCTTTTTGAGGATTAACCCCTTTAACAAATTACACCATATTATAAAGTCCTACCATTATTAGTACACTGCAAAATGTATCTGTTTAAGAAAGTTTACATATTTGTACTGGAAAACAAGACAAAAAGTAGCACATTCGTTTACTTGAGATGCAAAATGACATAAAATATTAAGGGCTAGATTTACTAAACAGAGACAATTAGGGTGAGAGAGCGACCGATGGGAGTGGAAATTTCAGCGCCTGATCTACTCAAATTGATCTGATCTACATAAATTTTGCATCTGTAATGGAAACTCCCACAAATGCACAATAAGGTCAGCTAAAAAGAATTGTGTCCTCCACACCTTTTCAGCGCTTGTTTTTCCACTGTGTCAGTAGATTTTTAAACGACAAAAGAGGGTTTGCGATGGCGCAAGCTGTTAGTAAATCTGGCCCTAAAGATCTTTGCACACTGAGTCCGAAATTTTTTTGTATGCGTTTTTTTGTATTCATGATTCGGTGGCTCTGAATTGTCTTTAAACCATTCAAACACCATTCAAACTGCTTGCTACGGATGCGAAAACCGCAGAAAATCGAACCCGATCCAAATTTTTTTATGACGGACGAAAGTTTCGGATGCAGTGTGCAAGCGTTAATGACATAACGTGAGGTCATATTTATTTTTTAAGGAGCGAAAATTTCGGATGCGAATTTCGGACTCAGTGTGCAAGGGCCTTAAGTCTTGTATTGTGAAAAAAAAAATCTAAATTTAATTTTTGCTTTAAACAAGAAAAAATATCTACTAATGGGGACGGAAGAATGATAAAAATAGAATGTTCCCTTAAAGTTTGCATAACCAAGAAACAGGAAACATAAAAAATACTGGACATTTTGAACATTCAGAAAACATTCAGAAATAACGTTGTTTTTGTGGTTTTATTTTAACTTAATGGGAACATAAGCAAAAGATTCTTAGGGCATATGTGTGTTAGCTGGAGTTTTGTGTGTTGTTTTCCAGTAAAACATATCTAAACATCCATTAGATCAACTGGCATTTGTTTTGACCTCCTAGGGTTCAAGCTTGAGTGATTTGCACTGAGTTATTATCCAGAAAGAAGATGACCTGCACACAGTGACAGTAAGGGGTTAAACAGAGATTGACACTCTATCCTTTGCTTTTATGAGAGAGGCTCTATGTTTAGGGCCGAGTGGAATTTTGACTTGTTTACAATGTTGTCGAGCGTCAGATGGTCTTCGGGTGTGTTGAGACGCCCCATTAAACCCCCCTGTAGTCCAACTCAAATAACTGCCTTAATATAGCAACTACCCAGTGCACAAAATATCCTCTGTATGTGAAGAAATGAATGTGCATGTCTTAATAAAGAAAAAACCTGAACCAGAGGGCGGCCAAACTACACCAGTCCTCTATGCAACCCCAATTAGAATTAAATTGTTCAAAAAATAAGTCATTAAATTAATTATTCATGATAACTATTGAAAGGTTTGAATGCATTCAAACCTGTGATATAAATGTACACATTTTTAATAAATATATATTTAGGAACAATACATTTGATGAACATAAAATTAGAACAGAGTGTTTTAATTTAATTGAATTTTCAGTAAATAAATGTAAGTGTATAAAAATTATACATTATAGAAATTTACATTAATTGGTAGTAGCATTATATTGTGATATATGTGCCTATGATATTGCATATAAATTGATTATCTTTACATTATTTAAATGTATCAATTTTATAAACCTAAATAGGTTAATGAAAATCTATATAAAAATCATACATTTTACAAATTATTTTTTGCTTTACTAATATATATATAAAGATAGATAGATATTAAAATGAAAATGTATTTAAATGTATACAATTTATAAAGTTTGTATCAGCATATATCGTGATTTACTATATGTATAAAATGTAAGCTTTTTTTAATTTATTGTTTATGATTTTTAAAGAAATCCCCAGGAATCATAATGGGATTTGTGTTGTTTTGTTGACTGACCCCGGCAGATTCCATGGATACTGGCCACATCGTTGCCATAGTTACAGTGCAAGCCCTTGTGATGGTCGCATGGTCTGTGGTCGTGGCAGTCGTCGTTCAGCTGAGCGGCACAGACCGTACAGCAGCCGCAGGCGTCGGGCACCGCGCTCACACCCGGCGGGCACACGGCACGCTCGCCCGGACACCGGCACACCTTAGGACACCTCGCACAAACCTGCACACACACACGCACAGGGGGTTCAGATTGAGCTCGGTGCAAATGAATGATGCAACTACATAACTTCTGCATACATTTAATTATCGGTTCTTATTACTTTACTTTTTAGTAAAAAAATATGTTAATATAATTGTGGTTAATCTGGTTTTGTGAAAATTAATTGCCAAATAAAACTTCTGCATACATCTAATGATCGGTTCTTATTACTTTAATAAAAAAAAAAAAGAAAAACTTGGTTAATCTGAATAAAATGCATCAGGATGGCTGACAGCTGTGAAATCGAAATCGCCTCCCCTAAAGTTAAGATGCCTGTTCATTTAAATGTAGAAAGCGTTTGATTTCTTACAAATTTGGATTAGCATACGTCACAATGTATGATAATGCAAATTTTTATACATTTAAATTGCTTTTAAAATTTAAAATGCTGTAATATAAAATGAATTTAAATATAAAAATAAAATGAAAATGTATTTTAAATTAGTGCTGTCAAATCAAAAAGTTAGTAAATATATAGTATATATGTTATATATATATATATATGAGTGTGTGTGTGTGTTATATATATATATATACACACACACACACACACACACTGTATATACAGACCCTTCTGTTGATGCGATTAATCAAAATTAATTGATTTGACAGCACTAATTTAAATGCATAATTTATTTGTATTAGCATATATTGTGTACATATATCGCCTCTCATAAATTGAAGATGAAACGGTCAAAGGAGTGTTTCCTGGTCTGTTATTTTAAATATGGCTATAAAATTTTTGAGTTCTTAAAAAGATGCATTAGTGTATAGTGTCACAATATATGATAATGCAAATTGATTTAATTTTGATAAAAAAAACATACCTTATTAATTAAATTTTCTTTAGATATAAACATTTTTTTAAATATATAATATCATTTTTTTACATTTAACGTAATTTTCATTACCATATTTAAAATGTATGATTTAATATATTGAGATATAATTCAAATGTATTTAAATGTAGTATTAATTTGCATTAACATAAGATAAAAACAGCAATATATAATTTTAAAAACATTTTCATTAGCGTATTTAAAATGATTTTATACATTTAAATATACTAATGAAAGTGAATTTAAATGTATAATTAACTTGCATTAGCATACATTGCGATATGGCCGGCTGCTGAATTTCGATCGGCTCTCGTAAAGTGAAGGTGAATCGGGTTCAAAGGAGTGTTTCCCTGTCCGGGATCCACGTCATTCCGAAGGGTTTTTCCATTGAAGCCAATTTCCATTGGATCACTTCCTAAAGCACTGCACCTGTTTCCCCGGCATCCCGATGGCTCTGAAATACCCCGCCGAGTCCTCTGAGAACGCCCGGCATCTTAAAACCAGAGGAGATGAGCTCTGAAGTCACTCGAGACCCATATGTGGGTCTGAGATCAAAGCATAAGTCGGGCCGGTTCTGGAGCCGGGGTTAATGGAGTGGGATGTGAGGCTGGGTTGTTGTGCTTGGGTTATTTTGAGCCTGTGCTGGTCTATTTCTGCTCCACAGGAGCCATGAGGATGGGTTGACTCTCTCAGGTGTGCAGATCTCAGTCTCATTTACAGGGCCTGAACGTCTGAGCGGCTCCACGGATTTTCTGGTTTTATCTGTGACTGTGTTGTAATGCTATAGAATTTGAATGTGGTTTTAATGTGATTATTTTGCTTCGTTCCATGTACAGCACTGTGGTCAACTGTCGTTGTATGAATATGTGCTTTATAAATAAATTGACCATTGAACATCGTACTGCTTTCATACTCTATAAAGAGAATGAAGTACAGACAGATCGTAGACAACAGCTCAAACGCACACAACTAGGCTAATCCAAGTCAAAATGTTTTATAATTATGATGGATCACCGACTGTGTCTTCAGTGGGAATTTTAAACTGATTTGATTTTGCACTAAAATGGGCTAAAGAAATGACAAGGGAACTAAAAATAGACATCAATCTATATATCTTATTATGCAGTTTTGTGTGACTATTAATATTTTTATGTTTAATATTTCACACACACACACACACACACACACACACACACACACACACACACACACACACACACACACACACACACACACACACACACAAACACATAATATATAAACAAAAACTTTTATGTTAGATGCGATTAATCGATATATGATCATGCAAATTGATTAGGTTGTATAAAAAAACATACAATCTATTTTACTATCACACACACACAAACCTGTGTGTGTGCGTGTGATAGTAAAATAAATTGTATGTTTATATATATATGTGTGTGTGTGTGTGTGTGTGTGTGTGTGTTAATTTCATCAAAAACATTATAAAATGAAGCACACACACACACACACACACACACACACACATAATATATAAACAAAAACTTTTATGTTAGATGCGATTAATCGATATATGATCATGCAAATTGATTAGGTTGTATAAAAAAACATACAATCTATTTTACTATCACACACACACAAACCTGTGTGTGTGCGTGTGATAGTAAAATAAATTGTATGTTTATATATATATGTGTGTGTGTGTGTGTGTGTGTGTGTGTGTGTTAATTTCATCAAAAACATTATAAAATGAAGCACACACACACACACACACACACACACACACACACACACACACACACACACACTGTTGTGGAACACATTGTTTACATTAAACTCTTGTGACTTACCGACGAGCAGATGATCAGTCCAAACACCAACAGACACATTAAATCCCTCATCATAATAGTAAACCGTTCAATCTCCACGGACGATGTAGTAAAACTGTAACCGATATAAAACAGGTCAACTCTCACAGACGAGCGTTAATAATCCAGACAGGCGCGTTTATTCCAGCACGAACAGTGAGTCGAGCACAGAAGTTTTTAACACTTGTTTTCATATTGCAGTGAGCCTTTATACGGCTGTGCTGTGATATCATCGCAGTCCCGCCCTCTCGGCCAATCAGAACGCGGCTGTGCGAATACGTTTATAAATGGGCGTGGCTTAGCGATCCGAGCAGATTGTGGGCGTGGTCAGCGATGAATGCAGTCATTCATAAAAACGACTCCATTCCAGAGAAGAGCTGCTGTCTGCTGTTTATTGACTTAAGTTTTAATAAAAATATTATGGATGCTTTAAAGTCTCTTTCACACGCACAGCTCTGTCCGCTGTGTGCTTTGTACAAGGCAAGATAAATATACTCAGCTGTGTGATGTTTGCAGCATTAATAGAGCAGATTTCCTGCATGAAAAGACTGATGGAGAGATGGATCAGATGAATTAAACAGAAGTCACAGTACCTCACATCCACACGTTCACTTCATTTTTCAATGTTTTTGAGAGTTTTATCAATTTTCAATTTGAATTTAAAAGTGCTTTATTGATTGTGATTGTGTTTACATTAATATTGCCAAAGCATTATGCACAAAACAAGTCTTGACAAGAAAAAAGATACAATATAACAATAACAAAGAACAATAAACATTCAAATAAGTTGCTATAATAAATAAATAAAAATAAGAGGATATATTTTTCTTTCTCTTTTGTTGTCATGAGGACAATATTCCTTGCTGATGTTGTCAACAGATACTTGGACTAGAATTTATAAATAGACATTTGAATAGAAATAAACCATACTAGGGTTGATATTTGAGCATATTTGAGATATTTCAGGTCAGGTGGTGTTTTGAGTCGTTTCCTCAGGAGTGGAAAAGCTCAGCATGACCAACACGCTGCACATGGAGAGAGAGAGATGGATGGAGTGATGTGGAAAAAGGTGTGGGTGGAGGAATGTGAGGACCAGATCAATCAGACTACGCTCAAAAGAGAGAGAGAGAGAGAGAGAGAGAGAGAGAGAGAGAGCGAGAGAGAGAGAGAGAGAGAGAGAGAGAGAGAGAGAGAGAGAGTGAGAGAGAGAGAGAGAGAGAGAGGGAGAGAGAGAGAGAGAGAGAGAGAGAGAGAGAGAGAGAGGAGAGAGAGAGAGAGAGAGAGAGAGAGAGAGAGAGAGAGAGAGAGAGAGAGAGAGAGAGAGAGAGAGAGAGAGAGAGAGAGAGAGAGAGAGAGAGAGAGAGAGAGAGAGAGAGAGAGAGGTAAGTGTAAGAACCGGAGAGAAAGACTGAGCAAAGGTACAAACACAGAGCAACAGAAAGAAAGACATTCAGGCTTTTGAAGGTCATTAATGGGAAAGAAAGTGTCAGAAATGTTTCCATACGGGTAGTATCATCACAAATACACTTAGAACCAAAAATTATTTTACTATCTGATGTCATTGATATTATGCAATAGATACTTAATGTGAAAAGACATATTTGGCAACACTTTACAATGAGGTTCGTTAACATTAGTTAACTACCTTAACACGTTAACATGAACTAAGAAAGAACCTTCTGCATTTATTAATCTTAGTTCATATTAATTTCAGCATTTACTAATACATTATTAAAATCAAAGGTTGTATTTGTTAAGATTGGTTAATGCACTGTGAACTAACATGAACAAACAATGTATAGCTGTATTTTTATTAACTAACATTAACAAAGATTAATACAAATGCATTGCTCATTGTTAGTTCATAGTTAATGCATTATCCTAGTTAACATAAGTCTTCTGCGTATGTGAGATATATATTAACTTATTAATTTTTCTTAAAGGGGTCATGACATGAGAAATCTAATTTGTCTTGATCTTTAGACATATGAGGTCTTCATTAAAACATTTAGCAAGTTGCATAGCTGAAAACATCCTCCTCATTAAAAATAAAGCATTTATTTAATCAAACTCCAAAAACAGCTCGTTTTGATACTGTGGGATCTGTGATGTTACACTGGCAAACACATTTGCATGTCCCCGCCTCCAGAGGAAGACATCAACCAATAGTTATACATCAACACTCCATAGGCCACGCCCACTGGCGTTCAGCCGCTTAACGGCTGACATTTGCCTATAGGATTATATGTTGGTTCTGAGGATTTTACTTTGTAAGGGAGGCACAGTGTAATGGAGAGTTAATAAAAACACTGATCTGAAGAGTTTGAAATTAAATTTCCACATCATATCACAACTCGAGAATCCTATGAAGCCAAGTATGAAGAGGGTTCAGCTGAAGAGGGTTTATTTTGGAGGTTATGTAACACACTGCTGGAACGTCTTGCACCACACCAGCAGAGACGGAGAGAGAGAGAGAGAGAGAGAGAGAGAGAGAGAGAGAGAGAGAGAGAGAGAGAGAGAGAGAGAGAGAGAGAGAGAGAAATTTTAGTCTCTGAGGTTATTTTTAACCCAGAACAGGAACTGCTGTGTAGACTCCCTAAACACACACACTCACACACCTGACAGCGCCGGAAGCACCATAATACACACACAGAGAGTTTCTGCCGAGACAGTCACATGACCTGCGAGGGTCTGATGATTATTATTATTGCGACAGCCTTCAGGGGTCAATGCCAAATACGATAAGATCCGAGAAGATGAAGAGGAAAACATTTGGAAAAAATCATGTTATTAGACACTTCATATTTATGCTTGTGGTACCTCTATATGGTTTGAAAACATTTAAGTACATTTTCACAAAGTTTTATTTTATGACTGTAACCACTTTCTATTATATTTGTATCATGCTACAAACATACTTTTCTTGAATGCATCAGTGCACACATCGGAATCAATTATTTTTCTGACTTTTTTTAGGCTAAAAAGTATTTTAGTGATTTTTGAATAAGAAATTTCATGTCATATGCTATATGTCAAATAATCTAATATTTTTAAGCGATTTATAGACCTTGACATGGGTCAAGAAACAATTGTCACATAGAAATTGTTTAGAATGTTTTCAATAGGCCTACTATTTTCTTGTAAAACGTATCCTACTCCAATATTCTTTATTTACAACTACGAAAAAAAAATAAGCATTGTTATTGTGTGGTATAGCAATTAGTGCTTAGTGACAGGATAATTTAGTAACTAATGGGTGATTTCCAGATCGCAACAGTTCAAAGGTCATGCTGATCAGTGCTGTTTTTAACGGTTTACAGGTAAACCTCCATCTTAAAACAGTCACACCCTCACTAGTGACCGATCGCTCGCTCACTGCATCTCATCCCGTCACACACACACACTCCGGCTGATGGTGTCACAGAGAGCCGCCTTGTTCCCGTCTTTCCACCGGTAGCCCGCAAAAATCCCAGAAATCCCTGTTATTTCCGCACCTGTGTTTGTTTGGCAGGCGCGTGAGCGCGTCAGAGAACCGCGTAAACACAAGAAACGGCTCAGAACTGAAGCGATGTGTGTGTGCGTGTGTGTTTGTGTGTGTGTGTGTGTAAACAGAGCTGAAGTCTGTGTCCACCGAACACACACACACACACACACACACACACACACACACACACACACACACACACACACACACACACACACACACACACACACACACACACACACACACACACACCGAGAGATGGAGGAGAACATCACTGCGCCATCTGCTGGAGCACAGAGGTCCTGCACCCACGCTCAGGTTTGAGAGAGTAATGACCAGAGGTGTGTGTAAAGTCCAGGTTCAGAAAGTAAATGTCCTCCTCAGTATTTTGCTCCAATCCCCTGGATTTGCTAATTAGCAGTTTTTCAGCCAGGAGATAGAAATCAGCTGACTGAGTTCATGGGTGGAATAAACATATGGCAGGACTTCTACTTTCTTACCCCCGGACTATACACCTCTGGTAATGACATGCCCAAAATAATAATAATTTGGAGTTGAATTTTGGCAAGTAATTGACGAATTTCCCGTGGTAAACTTTGCACATGCCTTGACCAATCAGCTTAGGTGCGTGACTCAATATTTAAAGAACTAGTGCTCATGTAAATTTATCAAATTGGAATTTTGTATCTGTGGGAAAAATGGTGCCCCTGCCCACATAGCAAATTTTTTCTGTCCCAGGTACGGTCCTCACAGCCCCGTTTCCCTCGGCCCACATTCCACACAGAAGTACAGCCCTGGAGTTGCACAGATATGGATTAAAGATAAGGGCCACACATGAACCTTAACTAGCCCGAGTCTCAGCCAATTACTGACCCATAACTGGGTCTTGCACTGAGTCTGAATAGGTTTTGGTCTTGGTAATGATTCCAACCAGAAAGCCCAAGAGCCACACTTGAGAATTTTTTTTTTTTTTTTTAAAGGTCAATGACTGTCAACAGATCATTAAACACTTACAGATCTCTCAAGATCTCGGCATCTTCATTTATTACAATCCAGACTTTATTTCGTTCATAATAAAGTTCTTATTGAGAATTAACAGAGGTTTAGATGTTGATGATTTGTTGAAAATAATAAAGTTTAAAGTCACCATTGCAGTGTTTGCAAGTTGGGCTCTTGACTCTTGACTTTTTAACAATGGGTTTTCTCTGGCTGCTTTAGTGTCTTTGGTACACGTTTGTCATGGCAAAAAATGCATAACAAACTCTTATTGGGTGACTTTGGTCACTTTTTAATGATGATGTAGTCACTATTCATTGGCCTGTTTCACTATTATTATAGTCTATAATTAAATATTTTAATATAGACTGTTCATTTCTCATGCCAATACAACAACACAATATTCTTCAGTACGGTGATACCCTGAAAGATTTTATGAAGTTATGCAGAAAAGTTTAGCCAGGATCATGTAGACTCACACAAACATCAAGAATCAGTGCATGAATCTCAACAATGGTAACAATATTTTTTTTTTTAAACTCATAAAAAACCTTTGTTGATTGTCACCACTATTGAGATTTATATGTTTATGATTTGATGTTCCACATTTGGATCAGATGATCACTGGAGTGATCTGGATCACACTCCTTTCTCCAACAATCGGTCCTCATGTTGACAGCGGGGAACCATAATTACCCCCAACACTTTTTCCAAAATTAAGAGAATTGGCTACTTTAAAAAAATAAATAATGTGGATTGAGTATATTAACCCTTTGATGCGCAAGCTATGGATACCCCTTCTAATGCACAACATGGGTCTAAAAAGACCCGTATTCATTTCCTATATTATTTCAGTCATGGCTGAATGTTTCTTTGCTGAATCTTTAAAATATATGTATTTTACCATTTGTTATTCCAGGTATTGATTATATATCTTGTTTTTGATTTCCACAAATCATTATGTTTATGTTTCCTTTCTTACTTTATAAACAAACACAGTTTTTGTATTTCTACATCAATTTTACATACAGGGGTCTAAAATGACCGTATTCATTTCCTATGTTATTTCAGGTGGCTTTGACAGTTACAGATTTTAAAATCAAAAAGGCGGGGAAAAAGGACCCTAAACTCTTAACACATCGAACCATTTCAGCATAATGCCTTATTCAAGACTATACGGTTCTTAATAGAACTTTTAGGCCTATTACATGTAAATAAGCTTTAAAGGGGCATTCGGCAACTATTTCAACTTAATAAAACCGTTTAGAAATCATTTGGATGGTTTAATAACCTGTTCTGGTGAGAATGGTGACTTTCCCTGCTCCCCCCAACGTTCCTAGGTGGAAAACCAACCTTGCAACATGGGGACTAACGTCCCAGTAAGTTGGAAACAGGAAGTCTTGTGAGAAGCGAGAACGAGCGAGAAACACAAACTGCTTTATGGCAACTCGACATAAACACACACGCCACCCTCAGTGTGTATGATGTATTACCCACCTCGGTATAGCTCCACACGATAAAGTTGGCCGGCTCCGATAATAACAATTGCACATGAGCAGCGGTAGAAAGGGAGAGAAGGGTGCCACAAGTGAGTTTTTTTACAACATTGTTGTGAAATATACGTCCCACAGCTGTAGGGGGAGCCCGTTGAGAAAACATGCGACAACAAAAGTGAAAATCAGCGAAGAAATAGCTAGAGTTGCTGAGTTCCCCTTTAAAAACACATCTTTTTTTAGTGTAGCTGACATTAGCTAGCTAGAATAGAATATGTCAACAGCTGGCTAGCTAATAGTATTGGATATGTTTCTCTTTCTCACAAATAATTTCATGGTCAAGGTAACCATAGCCTAATATTCAGATATTATGTCCAGTTATCTTTTACAAAATATCAAATATTTTCTGTGGTTAAAATAAAATAAGACTTGCATCAAATATACAAAAGCAGCTGTGTTGAGTTGTGAAATGTTTGGCAGGTGAAAAGTATTATGTAATACTATAGTAATAGTATTTATGCTGTAAATATGTTCCTACTTGCAAATATGTGCAAATATCAAAGGTTTCTATATGGATCATTTTTGACCCATAAGATTTAAAAAATATAATTTAATGTTTTGCCCATGCAATGGCATTAAACTTCAATAATTTAATTTGAATCCTCACTTGCATCTGAAACTCTTGATTTGCATTTAAACAAAGAAAAGATAGTTTTCCAATTTCCCTTTGGCTTGTCCTGATGAAGCCCCATCAGTCTGAGAAGGAGAAAAAAAAGGTTAGTTGACCAGTTCATGGTAATCTGATTCAATTTCAATGTTTCTTGATTTTAGCAGCAGAGACATCGCCCCGCGAGCCTCCTGATTCAATGACTTATAAAGACTTTAGGAAGAAGCAGCCAAGCAGCAGTAGCTGTAAATGGTTTTATGATACATTTAAATGATTAAATGTAAAATGTAATTGTTACGCTACTGAATGAATCAGCATGTTTTAATGAATCTCTTAAATAATTCAATGAAAATATATTTTTAACAGTCAATTGTTGTTTTAATATTACTGTATTCTCAACAATTCCCTACAGTAAGCTGTTTACAGTATGTTATATCATTTTCACAGCATTATTTCTGTTATTTGCTAGCTATAAATATGTTTGAGAGCTAATACATCTTCATTTCTCATTTAAGCCGTGCTAACTAGCATTTTCCTCCCGCAGCGGCTCGTCTAATTGGTAAGTCAATTTATAAACTAGCGTTAAAAAAGCGTTGTGGAGATGAAAGTCCTAGGATTACGTTACTTCAAAACACATGTAAACACATTATTTGTTTGGTACCAATGTTATTTGCAAGGTATAAATACGCTTGAGTTGTCCGTAATAACATCGGAGCTCATTTCCCAGTTAAAGGGATAGTTAAAGGGATAGCTATTAATTTCCTTCTCTGTGGGCCTCTAGTCAGTTAACTTAGTGTGATTGCGTAGAGCTACGTCACATGTAGGCTCACTATTGGCCGACGCTGGTCATGTGTGTGATGCGTGTGACGTACAACAACAGAAGCTTACGCTGCTGGGCGATATATCGCATCACATTGTTAGGCGCATCTCGTCAGTAAAGCCGGTTCCTTGATTAGTAGTAAATCACCTTCACCTGCTTTCAGATGGAGCGGCATTTACTAGAAAGAGCCGTAGTTACCTGACAAGCTGAGCCATATCGCATTAATATCATGGATATATCGCCAGCCATAATTAATGCGATATGGCTCAGCTTGTCATTTAACTACGGCTCTTTGTACACAGCAATAACTTCAGTGTTAAATTAACACTCCTGGGAGTGTATATGAGTCCACACTCAAGAGTGTTGAAGTTAATGAGATAATTAAGTGATTAATTAAGTGATGATTACTGACGCGTCTCGTCAGTAAAACCATAGTTTGGTTTAATATGCAAACATATTAAACCAAACTACCTCAATAAGTTCCATTTTTCAGATCACAGCATGATTATGCCAAAACATAACCAACATCATCAGATCACCCTTTTCTTTGTTCATTTGACTGTTATAAATCAAAGTTATAAATCCAGCTAAAGCAAACACTGTTCGCCATATCACAATTTGTGATTTCCTCCTTCAGTGATTCTGCTTGTTAACATCAGGTGTCTTCAATAATGCTCAATCATTACTAAATTAATCACTTAATTATCTCATTAACTTTAACACTCTTGAGTGTTAATTTAACACTCATATCTGCATCATATCTTCCATCTGAAAGCAGGTGAAGGTGATTTACTACTAATCAAGGAACCGGCTTTACTGACGAGACGCGCATAACAATGTCATGCGATATATAGCCCAGCCCTAATTTATATTGTCCATTTATGCTACATAATAAAAAGAATACACTAGCCTACAAAATCGCATCAAGGTAAGATATAAGTGAACATTTGAACCTTTATACGCCTATGTATGTTTTCTTTTCTTTTCATTACACTATTTACGTAAGTTAACACCCAATACTTGAACAGTTTAAAGTGTAATCTGGCAATCCAGGAACCAGCTTCTGAATTGGGACGCAGCAAACCAGCTCTGGCCATGATCTTGGCTATTAAAGTCGAAAATACATGACTGAAACATCCTCACCGTTTCCTCCAGTAAAATATAAAACAAAAAAATGACAATAGCCAATTCTGGATCCATAGCCGTTTATTAAATTATAATAAATGAATTATCAGGATGGCAGCTGTACTCTTGGACCGTTGCTTGGCCCCAGGAGCGGTAATCGGGAAATCCTGGTTGTGCAATTATGAAATCCTACCAAGGCTACATGGTGCGTCCTTCGAAGGACGAATAGGCTGCATCCTTCGAAGTCCGCGGCCTTCGGAGGATGCAGCCTTCACATTGGGACACAGATCGTGTGTCTAAATAAAATGAATTTTGCAAAGTCTTTTGATCAGAACAACTCTTAAGAAATATTTTTGATTATACTGAAAATGCTGGAAAATTGTATGCTATAGAATCACAGGGCTGTGTTTATCAACAAGGAAACTACGCTCTAAATGAGTTTTGTGATACATGTCAAGTGATTATTATGTCAAAACATAACCAACACCATCAGATGACCTTTTCTCTTTGATCATCTGGCAGTGTTAACTCAGATACAACAGCCAAATTAAATCTAATATTAACATATTAAGGGTCACGAGCCCAACTAAAGTAAACACCGATCACCATAATGGTGGCTCAAAAATAGATTTTCTCCTTTAGTGATTCTGCTTGTTAACATCAGCTGTCTTCAATAATGGTCAATCATCACTCAATGAATAACTTAATAGGCTCATTAACTTTAACACTCTTGGGTGTTAATTTAACACTCATATTTTAACACTTTAACACTCTTGAGTCTTTAATACTCTTGAGTTTTTGCTGTTCAGTAACATTGAGGAAACTGGACATTTTTATGTTCTTGGATTGTTAGAAACACTCATTTAACACTCATATTTTAACACTTTAACACTCTTCAGTCTGGAGTCATATAAACTCCCAGGAGAGTTCATTTAACACTGGAGTTTTTGCTGTGTAGGCCTAGCCTATTTTAAGTTGTTTCCACTGTTGATAGAAAAATGCAAGTGTCCGCGCCCGCGCCTCCACACTCCACACAAACACTTGGATATGGGTAAAAATCTTGTGTTTATTTATGATAATCTATTATTATTGTCTAACCTGTATTATGACTGACATTTCACGAATTGCTTTGTTCCTTTTTTTGATAAAAGCGGCTTCTAAATATGTAGCCTAAATGTAGGCTACTACTAATAATAATATAATTATTAGGCCTATTATTATTTGTGTTTATAATTATAACTATAAATTAGTTCACTGAAGACAGTAATATGTTAATCATAAAATAATTTATGAATGTTTTATTTTTATATAATATAACCTAACCTTGTGTTTGTGTTATATTTCTTTTTTATATGTGAAGTCTTTTTTTGCTTATTCTATTATACTGAGCTTTTTCCTCCCAAAAAATGGACTTTAAAGGTACAAGCCTAAATGTCGTTTTTTAGAAAATTCAAGAAATTATCCATTTTAAAAAATGAAGTTTAAACACAATGCAAAGCATCCCTCATAAACAAGTGGCCTGGTTGAATCATCGTGGGCACCATTTGTTAAACCGAGGGAACAGATTAAGAATTCGTGAGTACAGTTTATAAACTGAGGGGACGGACTGCACAACCGTGGCCACGGATTGTTATTTCCACCCACAGGAGACTTTCCAGGCTCCGTACTACGGGAATATAAAACCCAATTGAATATAAAAAAGTGCAGTTCAAATGTTACTCCCGCTCATCATTGGTAGCTGACACAGTTGCTTGGCGACAAGAACAATCATCCATAATTTTTTTAAATAAAAATGCTGTCGTCACCGGCGTGCACTGACTTGTGGGGTAGGATCGGGTAGGATAGACCGCGAAGGGTCCATTTATGTATCCTTCCTTTCACGGGGAAACGAAGGGTGCATTTGGCGTCGCTTTTCAAAACAACTTAAAAAGTTCTTTGGATTATTTAGAAAATTCTGGATCTTGTGCTGTAGAATCACTGTGATGTGATGATAAATTGCATATGTAGCTTTCTAACATATGCACTACGCTGGAATTTATTTTCAAGGAAGTACTGTGCCTATTAATGGGTAAAGCTGCAGTAACCTCGTCAGCTTGAGATCTTTCCATCTAAACTGGTTTTATCTCTTACGTCTAGTAGTGAATGTTTTATGAACAGTAGGAGAACCATATTCATCCACACAGTCACACAGAGCCAAAGCACAACCAAAAAAAAATGTTAAATGCAAACAAATGCAAAATGCGTTACGTTACATAGTGTTAGCGTTAGCAACGTTACAACGTTACATAGTGTACCTTTAACCTGAAGAAACCCTGATGTTCCTGTCTGACCTGTTTTAATACACCCAAAGGAGATCAGAAACTCCACCCTCTTACAACACTTACAGGAAGAGCCTGACTTTCTGTCATACTGACTCTCTTCTCTCCTGACAAAAGCAAAAAAGAATCAGCTATCAATGAAGAATTAATAGAAACACTTTCAATGAAGATTTTGAGAAGTTTGTTTCTAAACAGACAGGAGATCTTTGTGATTCTTCTGGTAATTAATTTTTGAAACCTTGATTCAAAAAAGTGAAAGTAAAGTTCAGATTGCTGGAGCTCAACCAGTGAAAATGGCTTCACTAAATATATCTGCAGAAGAGCTTTCTTGTCCCGTGTGTCGTGAAATCTTCAAGGCTCCTGTTCTTCTGTCATGTAGTCACAGTTTCTGTAAAGAGTGTATTCAACAGTTCTGGAGAAGCAAGAAAACTCAGCAGTGTCCTTTCTGCAGGAGATTGTCAAGACATGAGCCTTTAATTAATCTTGCATTAAAAAACTTGTGTGAGTCGTTCCTGAAGGAGAGAAATGAGAGGCGTTCATCAGGGTCTGAGGAACTCTGCAGTTTACACAGCGAGAAACTCAAACTCTTCTGTCTGGCGGACAAACAGCCTGCATGTTTAGTGTGCTATACTTCACAGACACACGACAACCACACATTCAGACCCATCGGTGAAGTGGTTTCATCATACAAGGTAAGACAGATTTATAGATGAGGATAAACACTTGTTTAGCTTATGTATTGCATATAAAATCACATTACAGAAATTTCTGGTGTCAGATTTTCTCTTTAAATTCCAGGAGGGGCTAAATACAGAACTGAAGTCCTTACAAGAGAAGCTTAAACAAAAGGAAAACGTTAAAAATAAGTTTGAGAAAACAGTTCAATACATGACGGTGAGGATTGATGCTTTTGACACATTTACAAATTGAAGGTTGCTAATACAATGCTAAATTATATATATACTTATATTGTATATACCGTATATATATATATATATATATATATATATATATATATATATATACGGTATATAGAATATAATTGTAATGTGAACAATAACTAATTGCCCCCTGCGCAAAATAAATAAATACATTTGAAGTTGAAAGTTGAATCTTTTGAAGAAAATAACATTAGGATGTCCAGAAATCAATTTCAATAGTGCGTTGGCTTTACGTTGTCTTTTAATGAGATCTACTAATATATATTGTTAGTGCCGAGAATTTTCACGTGAATAAATGCATAGATCCGCAAAATTGACTTGTGTACTTTAATGTTCTAGTGGAACTTTTTCAGAGCGTGTCAGAGATTCTGGGTTCAAATCCACACTCGTATAGTTTTTTTTTTTTTTTTGAAAACAAAATGAATATGTTTATCAGTGGTTGTATATCAAGAAGGGACACGTTTGTGTGAATTTTGTTTTGTGATTTCACCGGAACGAATAGAGAGAGTCTCCACAACGGCATTAAGTGATAGATTGAAGCGTGTGTGAAGTGTGAAGACTGTGCGAGCCACAAGAGAACAGCTGTATCCGCACCACTGATAGCAGTGGCAAAGAGCTCAGCTACAGATTTAAAAAACAACACATTTCAACGGTGAAGAAACACTCTTATTTAACAAACAAACGAAATGAATGCTCTGCTAGTTAACTGGAGATGTTGTTACATCCGTGGCGCAAGATGTTTCAAAAAGTGGTGGGGACAATATCGACCCTGGCACAAAGTGGTGGGGACATGTCCCACCCGAAAATTATGCCTATGAATGTGATTAATATTCATGAGACAAACAAACTGTTAGCGCAACAGTTGCTGACGTTGGCCCTGTCCTAAATAGCACACTTCATGTGAACATGCAGTCTGTGGACTTTCAACACCCATTACATGGGTCAGTTTAGTCCACAAGACCGTAGGGTGTCCCATTTCTCATTTTAGGGTTCAGAGAGGAACCATTATTCGTCTTGAGGGAAAACATGCAAAAAAAGGGTTGTTTTTGTCTATTGTCAAAATATTTAAAATTTTAATGACATTTAGCTTGTTTTTTTTTATCTCAGACCTTATTATTTTTACTTTTCACATAAACACTGATTGGCCAATAATGATTTCCATTACACGAGAGTAGATGTTAAAACTTCATGCTGATTTGTACTCGGCTTTCGCCAAGATAATCACAAACTAAGACGTAGCTTTACAGTAACCTATGCTTCTCCATCCATTTACGCTTCTTTCCATCTGGTGACGTGAATCTTCTGTCTGGTGTTAATACAGTGTATTGCGCGTCAGCACACACAACGGCTGCAACCACAGTGCGGTCCCCCCATAACAACCCTCTGGATTGAGCGGAATAGGGAACATCTCTAGGGTCTTCAAGTGGGCACCTTCCGTCCTCAGTGTTTCGTCGACTAGCCCACGACACCTCAAGAGGGCTCGACAGTGACTCTGGCGTCCCAGAGTCACCCCCCTCCGTCCCCCACTCAACTCAGCCCAGCTTACTGACCTCTACTTCCCTCTTGCTGCTGAGACCTAACCACAATCTCACAATCTCTCCGCAACCCAACCATACGCGCCAACCCGTTTGACTAAGGCTATCGAGCCCCACTGGTGCGTTAATATGCAGTTTCAGTGGCAACGGTTCCGTATGGCATACCACCTACCACAAAACACAATATCTGCCCAACCACCCGTCATTCACGCAATATACACAGGAACGTAATGACTGTAAATACTATACAACCTATACAAATAAACCAACAGTTGCTGCTGAGACCTAACCACAATCTCACAATCTCTCCGCAACCCAACCATACGCGCCAACCCGTTTGACTAAGGCTGTCGAGCCCCACTGATGCGTTAATATGCAGTTTCAGTGGCAACGGTTCCGTATGGCATACCACCTACTGCAAAACACAATATCTGCCCAACCACCCGTCATTCACGCAATATACACAGGAACGTAATGACTGTAAATACTATACAACCTATACAAATAAACCAACAGACCTTTCAAGTTTTCAAGAATTCTACGAAACCGTAGCATGGCGGCCTGTACACAGCCAGCTAGAATCTTTCCGTCTCAAACACAGCCAGTTGCTGCTCCTTTCTGCTGCTTCAGATAAGTTCTTTACTGTACGACGCAACTCTTGGCCACTGAATCCGACGTCTCTGAGGAACCGGGTTGTAGAGTGTGCCACAAAACCTCGACAACCCACTTCCACTGGATAAACCTGGACTCTCCATCCTTGCTGTTCTGCTTCAGTGGCCAGATGAGCATACCGCAGTTTCTTCCTCTCATATGCCTCATCTACCGCATCCTCCCATGGCACTGTTAACTCTATTAGTTGAACAATGCGTGCTGATCCAGACCACAAAACAATATCTGGTCGTAGGTTAGTGGTGGCTATCTCAGGTGGAAAAATAAGCCGTTGATCAAGATCAACCAGCATCTTCCAGTCCCTAGCAGCTTCCAGTTGTCCTGGGCGAGAATTGGTGTTAGCACATTTTCTTGGTGGTTGCTCGCCTGGGCGGAGGAATATTGTCTTCTGCGTGTAATGTTTTGCTAGAACAGGCGGCAATTTATTGGTCATACTACGCTTGCCTTCCAATGCTAAAGCCAAACATCGCAATACTTGGTCATGGCGCCAAGTAAACCGACCCTGGCTAAGAGCCACCTTACATCCTGTCAAAATGTGCCTTAATGTGGCAGGTGATGAACACAAAGGACAAGATGGATCCTCTCCTACCCAGAGGTTTAGGTTCTGCGGTGATGGGAGAACATCATATGTTGACCTAATAAGGAAACTGATCCTACTCTCTTCCATTGACCAATAATATATCTAATGTCTGTGTCTGTTTAATGTAGAAAATATGCATTTTCATTCAGACATATTTGCAGAGTTCTAAAACTTCAGTTGCTATACTTTCAAATTATATTGCACATGAATATACTGTATCTTCTTACATTTTTCTTAAAGAACGTTCTCCAAATATTCAGTGTTGGTTCTGGGAATGTGAAAAATGTCCAGTTTTCTTGACGTTAAAGGAACGTGATTTAAAAGGTATAATGTTCCTCAAAAGTTCTTTAAACGTAATTTTCGATTAAAAATTCAACATGATAGTATAACGCTGATTTCTAACATTCCAAGAACATAAAAATGTCCAGTTTCCTGAATGTTACTAAACAGCAAAAACTCAAGAATGTTAAAGACTCAAGAGTGTTAAAGTGTTAAAATATGAGTGTTATATTAACACTGAAGAGTGTTAAAGTTAATGTGAGCATTATTGAAGACACCTGATGTTAACAAGCAGAATCACTGAAGGAGAAAAATCACATTTTCGTCACCATTATGGAGATCAGTGTTTGCTTTACTTGGGCAGTTGACCTTTACATGTTTAACTTTAGATTTTGTTTGTCTGGTGTACCTGAATAATTACAGTCAGATGAACAAAGAGAAAATGTGATTTAGTAGTATTTGTTATGTTTTAACATAATCATTATTTCACAATCACTTGACCTGAATCACTGAATTCACTTAGTCCTAATCTCTGACTTAAATGTATATTGGTCAGTACAGCATCGAAGTGATTTGACAGCATAATATCCAGATTTTTCAATATAAACCAAAAGTTTTCTTAAAAGTTGTTCTGATCAAAAGTTGTTTAAAATTGATTTTTGTTTGGACACACAGACATCAAGAATCAGCCTGTGATTCTCAACAATGGTGACAATAATAAAGCATGTTGCAGTGCATTCTGGGTGCCACCAATCAAAACTCATTCATGGCTCCCATCATGCATTGCGGTATGAATAAATTATGATTTGAATTGTCTTAGTAATTTCCTTTCCTAATTGAATAATCTTTTTGTCACCATTGTTGAGATTCATACACTGATTCTGTAAGTCGGTGTGTGCCTGAAAGAAGGATTTTTTCTTTTATCAGAACAACTTTTAAGAAATCTTTTAGATTCTTTTGAACAATCTGGAATTTATAATGTTGAATCACTTTGATGCTGTAATGATCAATATACATTCAAATCAGAGATTAGGACTACTATAGTTCAGTGATTCAGGTCAAATGATTGTGAAATAATGATTATGTTAAAACATAACCAACACCATCAGATCACCTTTTCTCTTTGTTCATCTGGCTGTTATAACTCATGTACAGCAGCCAAACAAAATCTAAAGTTAAACATTTAAAGGTCAACTGACCAACTAAAACAAACACTGTGATAAAATGTGATTTTATTTTTCTCCTTCAGTGATTCTGCTTGTTAACATCAGGTGTCTTCAATAATGCTCAATCATCACTCAATCAATCACTTAAATAGCACATTAACTTTAACACTCTTCAGTGTTAATTTAACACTCATATTTTAACACTTTAACACTCTTGAGTCTTTAATTCTCTTGAGTTTTTGCTGTTTAGTAACATTCAGGAAACTGGACATTTTTATGTTCTTGGATTGTTAGAAATCAACGTTACTATCTTGTTGAATTTTTAATTGAAAATGATGTTTAAAGTTTTTGAGGAACATTATACCTTTTAAAACACGTTCCTCTAACATCAAGAAAACTGGACATTTTTCACGTTCCCAGAACCAACACTGAATATTTGGAGAACGTTCTTATGTTCTTATGATGTTCTAGATACAGAACATCACCGCTTCAGAAAGTTAAAGTTGTAGTTATAGATGCAGTCTGTAAGAATGATGAAATAGGTACTGCAGTCCAATTCCAAATATTGGAGAACGTTGTTTCTACCGCCACTTGCTCCTCAGACTGGACGGCACTCACATGGATTGCCAGTTTGAGCAAATGCAACAGGAATGAGCGCAATGGACAATGAAAATTGGCAAAATGGCAACATGCAGTATCACAGACCAAAACATTAAACATTCCAGCCTGGAAACGCACATTTCAAAGTAAAATGACTGGCTGTAGAAATGTTTTTCAGAGGAACGAGTATGTGAATGTGGTGGCAAAAAATTTTACATCACTGAATAAGAGACAAACATGTACCATTTGTCTTTAAAGGTTATTTATTTTCTTGCAAGAAAAGGTCCACAGTCATACAGAATGGCTGCAGAGTGTGACAATTTACAGGAGGGCATCGTTCCTTCTTTATAGTTGACTCCCTCTATATCACCAGAGTGACTTAATGAACAACATGTACCATTGTTGCATCCTCCTTTTTCTATAGTTGTTACTTCCTCTATGTTATCATATTGACTAAATGAACAACATGGCCCATAACTAACACATTGTTGCATCCTACTACCCTTGAGTAAAGGCCATTTGTCTCAGTCATACATTAGTCACACATTTCTCACTGTCCAGTCATATTTTCTAAGATTCTATGCTTTAAAGGTTATGCAAACATATAGAACATATTACATTTCTTCCACATGAACATATCATGTTTCCTCAATATATGCAAACATATGATGGTATTTTTATTCTTTAGTAGAATGAAAAAGTTACATACAGCACTTTTAACTAACCCACATTTCACCATTGTTCTTTGAGAAGATTGAAGTGAATGTGGTGTGTGATTTCAGTCTCAAGCTGAGCACACAACGCATCAGATTAAACAGCAGTTTGAGAAGCTTCATAAGTTTCTCAGAGATGAAGAAAAAGCTACAATCACTGCACTGAGGGAGGAAGAGGAGCAGAAGAAGCAGATGATGATGAAGAAGCTGGAGGAAATGAACACACACATCTCAGATCTTTCACACACAATCAAAGACATGGAGGAGATGATGAAAGCCAATGACGTCTGCTTTCTGAAGGTCTGATTTCACATCATTGATTGATGATTGATTGATTGATTGATTGATTATTGATTGATGGTTGATTGAGTTTGGTGTGTTTGTTCTGCAGGAGTTTCCAGTCTCAATGGAAAGGTGAGTGATCTGCTGGTGTCTCTGGTCTCTCTGGTTCTGATCCACTGCAGTTCTGACTCCTGAATGTTCCTCCAGAGTCCAGATCTCACAGCCGGATCCACAGATGGCTTCTGGAGCTTTGATTCATGTGCCACGATACTTGGGCAACCTGCCGTTCAGAGTCTGGAAGAAGATGCACGACATCGTCCAAAACAGTGAGTCTGGAGAAGATCTGTGCTGTTACACACTGGAAATCATGCATGTGTTTTTCATGAAACAAGTACTAAATTATTTTAATTTATAGTAACCCACATAGCAACATTGTTTCGGCCCAGATCCGGCCCACATCAGGCACTTGTGGAATACTGGTCTGGCTAACATGCAGCGTGGAATGGCGGCCCTTGGGCGGACCGCTCCTGTTTGCCAGATCTGGGCCACAAGCAAGCCATAGCAATGCCACATGTCAGCCAAGAGCAAAGAAATAAACCAGAATTGGACCTTATCTGAGCCACAAAGTCTGTGTATATTAAATATGCCTTAATAAGCCTGTTAACGAGCAGAATCACTGACAGTGATCAGAGGAAAATGTCTGATGTGTTTGGTCATTAGGACGGGTGTCATAATTCATAACAATGTGTTCGGTTCACTCTTGATCATTATATGAACATCAGAATAAAAGCATCTGCATAAAAGTTATAAAAGTTTCTGTAACTATTTGTACGAGCGTTGCTGCCACTTGCCAGGACACTCTTGTAAAAGAGATTTTTAATCTCAAGGAGTTTTTAATCCTGGTTAAATTAAGGTTTAAATTAATGAATTAATCTGTTGATTGTGTCTCATCAGCTCCTGTGATTCTGGATCCAAACACGGCTCATCCACGTCTTGTCCTGTCTGATGATCTAACCAGTGTGAGAGAAATCTGGGATGAACAGCCGCTTCCTGATAATCCAGAGAGATTTGACTTTCTTTGTGTTCTGGGTTCAGAGGGTTTTAACTCAGGAACACACAGCTGGGATGTGGAGGTTAAAGAGAGTCGATGCTGGAGACTTGGAGTAACTACAGCATCAAACCAGAGGAAGGGATGGGATTGCTTTAACACTGATGTCTGGAGTGTGCGGTATGATCCATATGGACTGATAGGATTTGGTTTTCCTGTTGAACAGGCTCTTGAGCGTGTGAGAGTTGATCTGGACTATGACAGAGGAACGGTGTCATTCTCTGATCCTGTAACTAACACACATCTGCACACATTCACAACCACCTTCACTGACGTTGTCTTTCCAGTCTTCTGGTGTCCTGAATCTCTGAGGATCTTACCGGTCAATAGTCAGTAAAAGTTACACCTCCAAGTCAGGATCGAGTTGCTTTCGTCTTTTACAGTCATCAGGTTTGCAGTATTTAATCCATATCACATGAGTAAAGCCCAGTGCACACTTTGCGAGTGTTGCGAGTGCCCGGTGCGATTTTGGCCACGATTTGGCCGTCTGAGACAAATTTTGCAAATTCCTCTGATCTTAGGCTAAAATCTGAAGTCTTTGATCGTTAGTTCGTCATGTTCACCGACAGCCAATTAAGACGAAATTCTGTCAGTGTCAGAAGATTTGACTAACAGTCCTGCAGTGTGAATTCTCCTACGACAACCGCCACATTGTCTTCGCTTTTTAAGACAAGCCATGACCAAAATTAACGTTGGAGATTTCTTTGTAGCCACCATTTCAATCCCGCGTGTAATGCCAAAACCAAACGTATCAGTGATTGATGATGTAAATAAAGGCGCTTCTTGACTGCCGTACATTCTGACAAGCAACGATCGTAAAGGCCTATGATAAATCGCAGTGTGCACTTAAGAGTGCTGTTGATCGGTGATTGAGCTGTAGCTGATCACATGAATGTTAGCTGATCACATGACTGATATCCTCCACTACAGCAGCACTCACAAGTCTCTGTGAAATCACTTACAAAAATTGAGTTTCAGAATAAACTTTGAAAATTCCTATTTATATATTTTGATGATTATATATAAATGATTTTAGTACCATTTAATGAAAGTTTATAATGGTTGGACAAGATAATTAGGATTTAAGTGAAAAGTCATGAAAATTCATTAGTCTAAAAAGTGGATTTCTCATTATGTTTGTTTCCCCAACAAAATAGTTCCAACCCCGTGGGCATATGATGTCAATTTAGCATCAATATGACATCAAACATTATGTCAAAATGACGTCACGAAATAGGTCAAAAATGAAAGTCATATTGACGTCAAAGTGTCGATGTCAATTTGATGTCAAGATTTTGACCTCTGCTGATGTGATTAATTGAGTGATGATTGACCACTATTGAAGACACCTGATGTTAACAAGCAGAATCACTGAAGAAGAAAATTCACAATTTTAAGTCACCATTTTGGTGATCAATGTTGTCTTAGTTGGGGTCTTCACCCTAAAGATTCTAACTTTAGAGTTTGTTTGGCTGCTGAAACTGAGTGGTGAACAGCCAGATGAACAAAGAGTAAAGGTGATCTGATTATGTTGGTTATATTTTAACATAATCATCATTTAACCTGAATCACTGAACTCATTTAGAGCCGAAGATCTGACTTCGATTTAAATTGGTAATTACAGCATCACTGTATTCTACAGCATATGATCCTGAATTTTTAATTTAATCCAAAGGATTTCCTTAAACTTGTTATGATAAAACAAATATGCATTTTAGGCACACAGACATCTAGAATCAGTGTATGAATCTCAACAATGGTGACAAACAGAGTATTCAATTAGGAAATGGAAATTACTAAAATAAATCAGATCATAATTTATTCATACCTCAATGCATGATGGGAGCCATAAATGAGTTTTGATTGGTGGCACCCAGAATGCACTGCAACTTATTACTGTCACCATTGTTGAGATTCACAGGCTGATTATTGAGTCAGTGTGTCTTAATAAAATAAATTTTCAAAGTCTTCTGATCAGAACAGCTTTTGAGAAATATTTTGAATTATAATGAAAATGCTGATAATTGTTTGCAATAGAATCACAGTTTTGCTGTTATTAACATGGTAAAGACACTCTAAATGACTTTAGTGATTTAAGTCAGGTGATGATTATGTCAAAACATAACCAACACCATCTGATCATTTTTTCTCAAAGTTCATCTGGCAGTGACATTCAGCCAAACAAAATTGAAGTATTAACAGTTTAGGGGTCAAGAAGAAAACAAATAAAGCAAACACTGATCCCCAAAATGGTGGCTTAAACATTTTATTTTCTCCTTCAGCGATTCTGCTTGTTAACATCAGGTGTCTTCAATAGTGGCCAATCATCACTCAATTAATCACATCAGCAGAGGTCAAAATCTTGACATCAAATTGACAACATCGACACTTTGACGTCAATATGACTTTCATTTTTGACCTATTTCGTGACGTCATTTTGACATATTGTTTGATGTCATATTGATGTTACATTGATGTCAGGGTGCCCGCTGGGAAATGAAACCGAAATAAATGAATACATTTATGAAATAAAATATTTAACTTGCTTGTTTATTTAGTGGTGAAATTGTGCAATTGACTCTGAATGTGAATGGCTACATTAAACGAAGAAATGAAAAACATGACAAATAAGAAACTGTCTCAGTGTGTAGCAGCACTGTTGCCTCACAGCAAGAAGGTCTACGGTTCGAGCCCTGGCTGAGCCAACAGTCCTTTTTGTGTGGAGTTTGCATGTCCAGTTTTCTTGACGTTAGAGGAACGTGTTTTAAAAGGCATGATTTTCCTCAAATGTTCTTTCAACTTAATTTTGATTAACAATTCAACATTCAAGTTTGTAACATTCCAAGAAGAACATAAATAGTCTCGTTACTTATGGTAACCCCCGTTTCCGGGAACAGAGACGTACGTCAGAGATGATCTGACAGAATGGGGATCGCTTTGAGAGACCAATCCACTTCGAGCGTAAACTAAACAAGCCAATGCACATTGGCATGCGATAATTTGCAACAGCTGCTCTGCCTCGCAGCACAAGCATGTAATGAGGAAGCCCTAACTGTAATCCTCAGGTCACCCTGGCTATTCGCCGAAGTAGCCCTTTTCTGGTGCACCAGAAGAGGAACTAGCTTGGGACATAGGTGAGGGGACTCCACCTCATTTGAGGCACTGAGTTTCGACCGTGCACCTTGAGCGCCAAACGACGCGCACTTGGTTGTCGTGGCAACCCGCGCTGTCAGCCGGCAGCTCGTCGCCACGCAGAGCGGATCAAGCCTTTATGAGAAAGGGGAGACGATCAACATGCTGACGTGGTCATGCTCTCATAAGAAGGTCATTCTCATAAACTGGCTTCCTGAATCACAGATTACTGGTAAGTAGAATCGCGAACACACACAGACAAGAAACGCATACGCGACATAAAACAATCCACTGACAAACACTGGTAGACACAGCTGGGTATATAAAGGGTAGAGGAAACGAGTGACAGGTGGGGAAGATCAGCTCGTGATTGTGCTAATTGCCACCGTCACAAGCTGCAGAAATGACAGGACCAAAACAAACAACAGAGAGGGACCGATGACACACCCTGACCCGTGACAAGTTCAGACTTATGGGTCCTCCAGAAGCTTGCATTTTAAAAATGAACGACGGCTCGTGGTGCCATCCCAAAGAGGGACCTTTTCCTGGACTGTTCCAAGCTGGTGCAATGACCTGCCTATCTCAATTCGAGCAGCTGAGACACATCTTTTTCGTCAGAACCTGACCAAATAACAGTGGCGGAGCTAGACTTTTAAAACAGGGGTGGCAAAGGGGTGGCGAGGTATTATTTGGAGGGGTCAATATACAAAGTGTTCAATTACACTAAAAATTAATTATTTTCCAAAAATTGTATAGCAGCTATAGGTTGTTTGGGTTGGTTGGTTGGGGACAATTGACAGACACAAACACTTAAAGGAGTCATGGTGTTCATTTGTTTCTTTTAATGGCTGCAGTGAATATATTAACTGCATTTGATAAATTATTTAAAATTATAATACAATTATTAAAGCATTAACACACAAACCACCGTTTGTGTTATAACATAAAAGCAAGCAGATACTGCGTGCATGGTTTGGCATGACTGCGCGCAGAGTGCGCTCCCTTAATAATTCCTAAAAAGCTGACATCAGTTCATCGCGATCTCACACATGTTATTATCAATAAAGCTGACTGCACAATTAATCTTTCATAATATATACACTTTGTTTGTTATAATTAGAGGATTTGCCAGCATACAGAATTCAGCTCTGAAAAAAAGTCCGTTTTGAGGGGTGAGGGGATTCTATCTTAAATGCTTGTGATTGGCCATTGCGTTCAAGAAATCAACACATATGACTGTGATTGGCTACATCGCTCAACGCTGCAAACATGTTATAAAAAGAAACTCTGGCCTGTAAATCGATTCTATTTTGTTTTAGTTGTTCTTGATGCTTTTCTGCAACATATGAATAAAAATCTATTAGTTTTTATATGTTTTATTCATAGATATTTCTAGTTTGCGGGAGTCCCGCGAATCGTTTTATTCTCCCGCAACGCGCACACACACAGAGTGAGTGCATTACCGCCCGCGCTCGCACAAGTGTTTGTTTGTGTGTGAGTGTGCGCGTGTGCGCACTCATTGGGATAATTGTTAACGCGCAAACACAGACAGAAAAGACATGCCATCGTGGAAATAAGATAAATAACATATTACTTATATGTTAATACGGGGCGCCCCCTTATATAATGGTAGGGGAAACACTGTGTTATGTTAAGTGCTAATAAATTGTATGTCTACACAAACTTACTTCAGTACTTCTGTACATCTTTACAGTCACATCTACTATCTCCACGGTGGTTTTATTAAGATTAGTTCAATATGCTGCATTACACGTGCCAATATGAATAAGCCTACCTAATGTTTGTGATTGTTGCTGAACATTTGCTAACGACATGTTTTAAGCATCTTCACGCAGGCGTGAGAGTCAGTCAGTTTCACGAGACTAGTAATGCTCATTTAAGTATTAATGCTTATAAGTGCAACGTCTCCCTTACTCCTTTCTGTATTTTATCTTTTATTCTAAACTGTTTTAATTATTCTGATTTCTTTTGATTATTTTAATTTCTTCTATGTAAAGCACTTTGAATTACCATTGTGTATGAAATGTGCTATATAAATAAACTTGCCTTGCCTTGCCTTGCCTTGCCTACTTCCCGTTAAAACAGTACTTCGTTTAATTTAATACCAATAAAATCCGTACATACCAGCAAAACGCTCTTCGTCGATCATGTGTGTGCTGCCGCGTTATGTTTTGTTTTGGAGCCGTTTGGAGCACGAAGGAGGAGCTGCGTGTCAGCTTAACCAATGAAAAGTGTAGCAGCAACAGCACGCGCTGCACGCTTGTGCGTGCTGCGTAAGGATGCATTGCGATTTGGGAAATGTTCGTAAAAATCCAACAGTGTAATGTTTTCAGCGGGGTGGCAACAGGGGTGGCAAGGACTTCGTCTGGGGTGGCAATTGCCACCCCAACTAGCCCTCTGGCTCCGCCACTGCCAAATAATACTAGCACTTACCTTTTCTATTCTATACTATTTGTTTAGTTTTTCTGAGACTCCAACTGTAATTGTAAGAGCCAAGTATGGTTCTATTATTCTGAACACATTTTTTGATCACTTACGGTAATTAAGGCACCTGGTGGTGGCGGAGGAAATAAGAGCGTATCATCTGTTCACCTGTGTGGTTCGTGAGGGAGAGACGGGGGAAGTCTTATTTTTGTTGAAAGCTGTAGAACCAAGCGGCAAAATTCTAATCTGAAAAATGAAGCCTACTCGGAAGTGCGAAAAACTGCAATACATCGAAAATCATCTAGGGGCAGGTCCCAAATGGGAGCAAATGTCCATAGACTCCATGTTAAATGTCAGTTTTCACAGCATAAATTCAAGTTTTTACAGGTTGGTCCCATGGACTTTTATTGTATTTTTCAATAGGTTCCGAGTGCCTGACAACTGTGAGGGGGGTGAATTTTTTTTCTAACTCGTTAGTTTAGATCGTATTTAGATAAAAAAAATGTATGACAAATAAGGGCGTGGTTAACTTTGATTGACAGCTGATAACGGGCTGCGCCGAGTGGAATTCCTGAAATTTGACGTCTCGGCCATGATCTGACAACACATCATACCACCTCTGTATCCTTTCTGAACATTTGTATTGAAATATCGTACATAAAATGGGTTGCTCTTCTATAAACTGCACTAACCGACACTGTAGGAGTACTTAGCTCCATTTTTTTTCCGGTAAGTGACATTCCACTACTATTTCACGTAGTTAGCACTATTTAGCATCAATGTTTGTGGGCAGTGGCACTGCAACAGTTAGCATTAAATCGCCTCAGATAAGTTAGCGTCCGAGTTACTTTACCTTTGGTTATAACTGACGTTTGAAACACTGTAAATGCGTCTGCCAAATGAATAAATGTAACATAAGAATAGACTGATATGTCCCACATTGGAGTGTTAATATATTTTGGGTTGTACTCTTCAGGGGCAGACTGACCATCTGGAGCACCGGGACTTTTCCCGGTGGGCCGCTGGCCAATGTGGGCCGGCCCGGTACACATATAAAACAAATATAGCCTACCTATATATAAAAAATGACGGAAATCATAATATTACATTTCTTTTCTAAACAAATGGATGAGGGAATCGATCGCGCGGGCGCGGCCGACAAGGAGTGCGTTTCGTGTGCATGCATGTGAGTGTATTGCCCTCCCTCCCTGTTAAGTTTGGTCTACTCCATTGCGTATCTTGAAACATGCCCTCTTTCACGTCCTGGAAACACAGCAAGCCAACGCCGATGAACTAGCGCAGATGAAAGCCGACTGTGTAGTCGCCTCGCATCGCCTGTGTCGCGGGAAAAAAGCCGCACTTGAACACACCGAGAGAACTACAGCCTACTGTTAGCTAGAATGCGCGTTCTGCGCCTGGGTGTAAATGAGACAACTGTCTATTTCTGCAGATAAATTCATCTATATTCGTCATTCAAAAAGAGAAACCGACGCCGCCGGCTGGCGGCTGCAGATACACACCGTAAACAAAGCAGTGCGTGCTTACCATTCTGAATATCAATCCTGCTAAACACTTTCTTTATTCCACTCCTCTCATGTTAATATTTAAATATTCGCCAAGGAACACTCAGGTAATATGACGTAACATTAGAACAGCCTTCTATCTGTGCTGTTTTGACTTCTTTGCTTGCTGTTTTGTTATTATTCTCGTGCAGTGCACTGACTCGTTCACTATGCTGAACAGCCAATCAGAGTTCCCTCTTTCACCGACATTTCGAATCGGCCGAAAAAAAGCTGACGAGGACCAACTTCAGCCAACGGTTAAAAAAAGCATTAGAGGTAGATGCTGTGAAATGCTTCAAATTAACAGATTATACATTTGGCGCGAAGAGTAGCAGTTCAACAGGCTCTGATGGCTATAGCTCCCCCTGACTAGCTGATATGCTGTCTTGATAGTTTTATATTAATAATGTTGTGTGTCTTAATGTTCTTCTGTCTGTTTCCCTTTGGTTTTGCAAATATGACCTAATATATGTTGTGTTACTTAAAATAAATGTTTAAATAGCATTTATTTTTGTATTGTGTTATATTTTTATGCTATAAGTGGTGTTAAAAAATATTCTGCACATTAATGGGCCAATGTGTTATGATTTGGGATGTGGTGGGCTGCTGTGGGCCAGAAAGTCCATGGCCACTTTTTGGTCCCAGTCCGCCCCCTGGTACTCTTCAGCAGCTTTGCAGTGAATGTAGTAGCCATAGACTGTAAAAAGTAGCCTAGTCTGCCAGTCGATCTTATAACGTTATGGTGTGTTCACACCGAACGCGAATAGAGCGTCAAATACGCGTCTATCGCGTCTAGTTATACGCTTGAACATTCGCTCGAGTTCAAATTTTTCAACATGCGAGGAAGACCTTCACGGCAAATGCGTCGCCCAATTCACGTCATTGGCGACGCCCGGCGCGAATAATGCGGCTGTTCGCGTCTTTGCATTGACTTTGTATGTAATCTATTCGCGCAAATAATTAAATTTGCGTTCGGTGTGAACACAACTTAGCTGAGGCTGCCGCTGCTTGGCTGAAGAGGCGCGTCCACTGGCCAGCTCAGTCTCACACAAAGCCCGCCCTTTTACTCATATATGGATTGGCCAGAGGGTGGGCGGGGTTAGGATTTCCCAAATTTTCAAAGATGGCGCCACCCATACCCCCCATAAACTGCCTCAAAACCGTTATTCAGAAAGTCTATGGGTGATGTCAAAGACGCTTTGTCCATTTTTTTTACAGTCTATGTGTAGAACGCATTTCTAACGCTGTTTAATGCTGTTTGGACACCATTTTGTATGCCAGTGAAACAATTATGGAATGTATTACACTGTCAGAAATAGGGGTACAGTAGGAGTCCATTTCTGTCCCCCAAGGTACATATATGTACCTTTTTGAGGGTCAAAAAGGTACATACATGTCCCCAAGCATTAAAAGGTACATATATATACCGTTTCTTTTAAAGGTTAAGGTACAATATCAAAAGACAGCCTCTGCCAAGTAAATTTTTTTTTGTAAAAATTACTTTTTTTTTTTAAAGGTTTTAAGGATACCTTAATAATTTAAGGTAGATTTTAACTTATCACTATATTTAAGTAGCCTTGAAATAAAGGAAATAAAAGTTTTGTAAGTCAATTTACTGAGATTAAATCATAATAACACAGCAATAACTCCAGTGTTAAATGAACTCTCCTGGGAGTCTATTTGGCTCCAGACTCAAGAGTGTTAAAGTGTTCAAATATGAATGTTAAATTAACAATCAAGACTGTTAAAGTTAATGAGCTCATTAAGTGATTCATTGAGTGATGATTGACCATTATTGAAGACACCTGATGTTAACAAACAGAATTACTGAAGGAGAAAATTAAAAAAATGAAGACACCGTTATGGTGGTCAGTGTTTGCTTTAGTTGGGCTCTTGACCCTTAAACTGTTAATATTAGATTATGTTTCTCTGTTGTATCTGAGTTAAAACTGCCAGATGAACAAAGCGAAAAGTTGAGCAGGTGGTGTTGGTTATGTTTTGACATAATCATAATTTAACCTGAACTCATTTAAAGTCTAATTGCTGACTTAAATGTATATTGTTGATTACAGCAGCCTGTGATTCTACAGACTAAAATCCAGAAATTTGTAATCGTAAGGATTTCTTAAGAGTTTTTCTAATAAAACAAATCTTTCTTTTAGGCACACACAGACATCAAGAATCAGTGTATGAATCTCAACAATGGTGACAAACAGAGTATTCAATTAGGGAAAGGACATTAGTAAAACAATTCGGATCATAATTTATTCATACCGCAATGCATGATGGGAGCCATGGGAGCCAGTTTTGATTGGTAGCACCCAGAATGCCCTGCAACATGCTTTATTATTGTCACCATTGTTGAAATTCACAGGCTGATTATTGATGTCAGTGTGTCTACATAAAATAATTTTCTAAAAAGTATATTGATCAGAACAACTTTCAAGAAATATTTTGGTTTATATTGAAAATGCTGGAAATCATTTGCTGTAGAATCACAGGCTGCTAAAATCAACAATATACATTTAAGTCTGAGATTAGATTCCAAATGAGTTTAATGATTCAAGTAGGGGTGGGCAATATAGCCTCAAAATTCTATCATGATATTTCAAGAATATTTGCGATAATGATATTTATGACGATATAGACATTTTTTTTGTTGTTGTTGAAAATTTTCTTATTATGTTTATCTCGCCTAAATGTTTGCTCACTCATTGCATTTTTACAATGTGGTAATTTTGTTGTTAAGAGTTTACACAACACAAGGAAGCTTGATTTCAATCTTTGAATTAAATGTTAAATGTGTGTAGGTCTAACACCAGTATTCAGAAATACTACAGAAACATAATAAAGTAATCACATGTAAAATAACACAGTCTTTTAGTTCTGTTTCCTGATTAAATTAAATACATAGGCTAATAATTCTCATTCATTACAATTAAAGCTATCTTTTGTTGTTTTGACGACAACATTAATGACAGACGCATAGCCTATGGCTGCTGTCACTTTTACAGCTAGTGCACGGATCCATTGCTGTTTTCATTATACTGTCTGTCACACTGTCACATGCTTTTTATACATAACCGACTGTGTTTATGAGTATACTTACCAAGACCGGAAGTTTTACACAATTTTGCGTTTTTCCCCCCATTAAAGCGATATAATCCACGAAAAATAACTTTCGTTTCTCGCGAGCTGTAGGCTACTCTATGTATGCACGCAGTGCAACTCTCTCAGAGAGTGCGCGAGTAGCTTACTGGATAGTTTAAAACCGCTTGAATGTTTAAACTGATAAGAATTAAGAAGACTTGAAAATTATAAACTTTAGTTACGATGCACTGATGGCCTGATTGTGCAAGAGACCATTCAGTCATGTCCCGACTCCTAAACGCGCGCGAGAGAAGACGCGCGTCGGCAGCCCCGCTGAACACTCAAGCTGTTTGTGAAATTGCTAAATCGTCATCGGAGGCTGACAGGCTGCTCTTGCGCTCAGACAGGTGTTGTTGTTGTGCATGCTAGGGAACGTAAATGCGCCATACGTCATCGCGTCGCTATATCATTGATATCGCGATATGACACTTTTTTATCATGTAAAAATGTATACCGGTATTATCGTGGACGGTATGATATGGCACACCCCTAGGTTCAAGTAAATTATCATTATTTCAAAGCATAATCAACACGACTAGATCACCTTTTCTCTTTGTTCATCCGGCATGAATTGAGGGTCAAGAACCCAACTAAAGCACACACTGATCACCATAACGGTGTCTTAAAAATTATATTTTCTCCTTCAGTGATTCTGATGGTAACATCAGGTGTCTTCAATAATGGTAAATCATCCCTCAATGAATCACTTAATTAGATCATTAACTTTAACACTCTTGAGTGTTAATTGAACACTCATATTTTAACACTTTAACACTCTTGAGTCTGGAGTCATATAAACTCCCAGGAGAGTTCAATTAACACTTGAGTTTTTGTGGTTGGATCTCAAGGTACATAAATGTACCTTTTTGAGGGTCAAAAAGCATTAAAAGGTACATATATGTACTGTTTATTTTAAAGGTTAAGGTACAATATTGTACCCTTGAGGGTACAGCCCCAGTGACAAGCCATTGTACCCCTAAAGGTACAATTATGTACTTTACTTTCTGAGACTGTATGTAGAGCCAGCCCTGATTGGCTGCTTGAATCTCAATTTAAAAGAACGTCCAGTTTTCGGTCTTTACTTCTTTTGGCCATCGGTTGAGAAGAAGTCATAGCACGGTTACTCATGGTTCTTCCAGGGCTTTCAACCGAGGATGTCCTACAGAAAATATCAGAAGCAGGCATAGAAGTAACCGACGTCGAGATGAAAGGAGATGAAATGGACTTTCAGGCAAATGACTCTTACTCAGATGATGATAATTTATATGTCACAGTTAGACATTGAGTTTAAAATGAAATGTTGGAAAGTGTGAAAATAAAAAGAATTTAATAATTTCTGATTTTAGTTCAGCGTGTGTGTAATATATATATATATCATTATAGTCAACAATTGTACCCTGTCAAAGACAATTCTTTACCATTTTTGAAGGGTCCATTTTTGTACTGTTAAATAAGGTACAAAATTGTCACCACAGGTACAAGACTGGTCTCTTAAGGTACAAATCACAAGGGTATAAATATGTACCCTATACCAAGGGTACAATATTGTACCCTTGAGGGTACAGCCCCAGTGACAAGCCATTGTACCCCTAAAGTAGGGCTGCACGATTAATTGCACGATATTGTTATGCGCATCTAATCAGTAAAGCCGGTTCCTTGATTAGTAGTAAATCACCTTCACCTGCTTTCAGATGGATATGATGCAGATATGAGTGTTAAATTAACACTCACGAGTGTTAAAGTTAATGAGATAATTAAGTGATTAATTTAGTGATCATTGAGCATTATTGAAGACACCTGATGATAACAAGCAGAATCACTGAAGGAGAAAATCTAAAATTGTAAGCCACCGTTATGGCGATCAGTGTTTGCTTTAGTTGGGCTCTTGATCCTTATACTTTAAGTTTAAATTTTGTTTGTCTGCTGTTATTGATTTATTACAGTCAAATGAATGAAGACAAGTGTGATCTGATAGTGTTGGTTATGATTTGGCATAATCATGCGCTGATCTGAAAAATGAAACTCATTCAAATGATCTGGCTTAACTTTATAGCAACAGTTTAGTGATTCTACAGCATATGATAATTGTATTTTTCTTATAATCCAAAGCATTCATTATAAATTGTTCTGATCAAATCACTTTCAAATGCATTTATTTAGAAACACAGACATCAATAATCAGCCTGTGAATCTCAACCGTGGTGACAATAATAATCCTTGTTGCCACCAATCACAACTCATTAATGGCTCCCATCATGCATTGCGGTATGAATAAATTATGATCTGAATTGTCTATGTAATTTACTTCTCCTAATTGAATAATCTGCTCGCCACCATTGTTGAGATGCATTGACTGAATCTTGATATCTGAGTGTGCCTGAGAGAAGGATTTTTTTTTTTACGACGGTTAAGAAATCCTTTATATTATATCCCAAATTCTAGATGTTTATGCAGAATCTCAGTTATGCTGTAATCAAAAGCATAAATCACAAACATTCAGTTCAAATGACGAATATCATATTATGAACGACACCACTAAATCATTTATTTTCATTGTTCATCTGGCAGGTGTAACTCAGATACAACAGTGAAACATAATCTAAAGTTGGTATCATAAGGGTCAAGAGACCAACTAAAGCAAACACTCATCTCCATAATGGTGACCTGAAATTCCGGTTTTCTCCTTCAGTGATTCTGCTTCAGGTGTCTTCAATAATGCTCAATCATCACTCAATTAATCACTTAAATATCTCATTAACTTTAACACTCTTGAGTGTGGACTCATATACACTCCCAGGTGTGGTAATTTAACACTGGAGTTTTTGCTGTGTACAAAGAGCCGTAGTTAACTGACAAGCTGAGCCATATCGCATTAAATATCGTTGGCGATATGGCCTCGATATGAACGCGATTTGGCTCAGCTTGTCAGTTAACTACGGCTCTTTGTAGTAAATGCCGCTCCATCTGAAAGCAGGTGAAGGTGATTTACTACTAATCAAGGAACCGGCTTTACTGATTAGATGTGCATAACAATATCGTGCGATTAATCGTGCAGCCCTACCCTAAAGGTACAATTATGTACTTTATTTTCTGAGAGTGTAGATACACAACCTTGTTTGTTTCTCGCGCAAATAAATCTACAAAACGTCTTTGGATTCATGATCATTAAGCAAACACGTCTGGCAAATTAGTTTCCCCTACTCAGCCTCTTGGCTGACAAATTGTTTTGGCTTTCAGATTGTCGCCCACATAGTCTTACAAAACATTGACCTTGATCTCTCCAAAGCTGTGCATTTAGTTGCATCTTTTGGGACTTTGTTGCAGAATTGAGAGGCCAGTTTGATAGTTTTGAAACCGCTGCGAAAGGAATGTCACCTACTATTTCACAGGCCTACAAAAGTGACTCCCAAAGGAAGCGAACACGTAAAAAACATGCAGATGAACCAGACAAACCTCATCAGGACTTGCAAATGTCTGGTGGACAGAAGTTTATTGCAGATGTGTTTTATGTGATAAATGACCGTCTTATAGCCGAGCTAGACAGAAGAAGTGAATCATACAAAGAGATCACTAACTTTTTCACTTTCCTGAATAATATTCACTCTCTCTGATCAAGAACTTTGTTCTTCTTGTGTTAAATTACAACAGAAGTACAATACAGACTTAAAAGAAGATTTTGCTGATGAGTTTGTACATTTTAAAGCATTTTGCAAAAAAGAAAAGACAGTTCCAGCCAGAATTGCTGCAAGAAATAAGAGCAAGGGACCTTCAAAATGTTTTCCAAATGTGGACATAGCCTTGAGAAAATATCTCACCTTACCAGTCATGAATGCGTCAGGAGAGCGCTCCTTCTCAAAATTATCTTTCATTAAATCTCGATTGCGGTCAGCAATGGCAAAAGAAAGACTGAGCCATCTAACACGGATGTCCCTGGAATGCAACATTGTTAGAACCATTGATTTTAATGATATCATAAAGGATTTCTGCTCTTCTAAAGCTATAAGACTATTTAACTGTAAGACCCTATGTAAAAGGAAAGTTCACTCAAAAATAAAAATACTGTCATAATTTACTCTGCCTCATGTTGTTCAAACTGAAAGAATTTCTTTCTTATGCTGATCACAAAAGATGATATTTTATATAGTGTTAGTAACCAGACAGTTTACGGTAGTCATTGACTTAATATATATTTTTCCTACTATGGAAGTCAATGGATGCCGTCAACTTTCTGGTTACTAACATTGTTTAAAATATCTTCTTTTGTGTTCAGCAAAATAAATAAACTCATACAGGTTTTGAACAACATGAGGGTGATGTTGTTGAACTATCCCTTTAAATTATTCATGGTTAAGTACTTATTGAGGAAGTATGACTGAAGTATGAGTAATGTTTTCGCTGATTTTGGCAACCTGTTTTTGTGTATGTTTTTGAGCTCATATCTGGAGTAAATGTACTTATGGAAGGGGAGGGGGTAAAAATGTTTTATCAATAAAATGTTCCCAAAATGAACCAAGAAATTATGTGGAGTAATTTTTTTCATGATATTCAATATCAAAATGTTCCTGTCGTAGATGTTTATATTATAAAATGTTTATTTATAACAGGGATTCTGTTCATACACCGTTTATTTCATAGCACTATGATTGCAGTGAATCTTATTTTGTATAAACAAATAACAATGCTTTTTTCCCCCTTAGTTGATCAGAACAAAAGTGGATGTTACTTATTTGTTGACGTTATTTTCCCTTGAAAATTCTAATATTGGTCATACTTCCAAAAAGTATAATGTGTGCTTCTGAATGCGCGTATCCACACCGGCGCGGTGATTAACAGCTGCACACTCACCTCAAAACATTGGATTCATCCGCACTGTTTCATGCCAATGTAGTCATGCCAAAGTCCTCTTAATCCGAGCCTGTCTACAGTGTGTTTTTGCTGGAGTAAAACGGACCCGAAACAGAAACTGTGCTCCTAAAATGGAAAACAGTTATAGAGTAAAGAATATTTACTACAGTTATGACAACAAATTAAGCTAATAATATCAGTGTTTGGATTAGGGTAACAATAAAAAAAGACATTTTTTAAAGTCTTACTTTGTGTAGCTTTGAACAGACCTTGTACTCTTTAATATTTGCATAGAGTGTCACTATCAATCATCTTTGCATTCAAGGAAGAGAGAGCCTCCAACACAATATCATTTGACCATGGTATTCCAAAATACATTTGACATTTATTTTGTTCTGATTTAAACATAAAAATTATGATTCCACTGATCACATGAGGAAAAAGATGGACGACAGGAAACCAGAGATTTGTAAATGTTATTTAATGCATGTGTTAAATGTGCTGTTTCGCACACTGGCATTAAACCTCTACATATTCATCCTCACTTGCATCTGGATATCTCAGTTTGAAGTCAAAAAAAGAAATTAGAGGTTTCCATTTATTCTTTGGCTTTTCTGAATGAAGCCCCATAAGTCTGAGAAAGAAGAAACAAAGACAGTCAGTAACAACTAACAAGTCTGTAAAGATGGTCAATTAATGAAATGTAACTAACTTTGTAAAGGTAGATCGGAAGATAAATCGACTAAAAAAATATTATCAATAATTGGCTGTTTCTAAGGAGAACTGCTCAGAATGCATGAATTGTCATCATTATAAAATGGTTTCAACTCCTTAAAGTTGATTAATCCTCTACCTGAAGAAGTTGAGAGCTGGGTGGTTTTCCAAGCTCCTCCAGATTTTCTCCAGCAGTTGCACACTGGCATTAATGGAAACATTTGCAGCTTTATTATGGAGTGAACCATGACAGGAATCACTGTAATCCTTATTTATACCATCTGGATAATCAGCAAAACCTCCATGGCTGCACTTTCCTGTCAAAATTAAAGTCAGGTATGGTGGTTTTATTTCTACACACAATAGTGAGGCGCACCTAATGAAGCTTCTTAAGTGAGCAGGGCTGGAATCTTATAAAAACAACCCAGTTGGGTAATTTTAGTGTGACCCAGCACTAGGCTAGGCCTGAGAAATTACTGCCTGGTTAAACTTAAACCTAAAATGGGTTAGAAACTACATCAACAACAACACATGCAACAGTAATAATCAAAAGCTGATAATTTACTGATAAGCAAGAACACACAGAAATGGACTAAAATATAAACGTGTAGGCCATGTGGATGAGAAAAAGTGCAGACAAAAATGGCAAATCAACAATTAAACTGCTTATATGGTTAAATGAAATAGCTTTTTAAAAGCCTCACTTAACCTTATTGAATAATGAATAACTTAAACCAAATTTGACTAGTTTTTTTTCTTCTGCCAATGGAAATATTCCCACTCAGCTTTGAGTGCTGCCCAGAAACAAACAGAATGAAAGCATGTAATGATTGAACACTAAAAGTCATGTATAAACTGTATTTTACCGAATCAACTGGATTTTACCCTATCGGTTTAAAGCATTTTAGCCTGGAACATACCAAGCCGACGCCAATGCCAATGAACAAGCGCTGATGAAAGCCGACTATGTTGCCGCGTGCGTCGGGGGAAAAAAGCTGCACTTGAACCCATGTGAAGTAGTTTCAGCACACAGAGAACTATGGAACTTGCGTGACATGGGAATAGTCTAAAAACGCTTAACATGGCTTAATGTTCTAAAATAGCAACCAGTGAAAGCCATTTTGTCTATTACATTTCTAATCATAAACCATATACTGCTGAGATTATGACGAGCGCTATAGAAACCCGTTGTTAAAAAAAGGGTAAATGTTCCTTAATGTATTAAGTGTCACGAATGGACTGAGGTTGAAGATGATGCAAGGCAAAGCAGATCTAAAATACAGCATAGTTTTTATTATACAAAGCAAAAGAGTATAAACTGACAACAAAAGTATTCTAAACAAGAGAAGGGCAACATAACGGTGTGCACAGGCACAACAACACCAGACCACGAGGGACTGAACCTGAGGGCAATTTACAAGAACAGATGAGAAATAGGTGAGAATAATCAATGAAACAATGAGTAAATATTTCAATGGATGAAAAGAAGAAGGTAAACACAGGAAATGATGAACGAACAAAGTCCTTGAAAATAAAACTGAAAACACAACAGATTGTGACATCAAGACAGTGATATTCAGTATACACCTTATTCATATTAATTAGGGCTGCACGATTAATCGCACGATATTGTTATGCGCATCTAATCAGTAAAGCCTGTTCCTTGATTAGTAGTAAATCGCCTTCACCTGCTTTCAGATGGAGCGGCATCTGACAAGCTGAGCCAAATCGCGTTCATATCTACCCCTTTTCCATCAACAAGAACCGGGTGCTGGTTCAGAGCCAGAGCCAAAGCTGGTTCAGAGTGGGTTCGACTGACGAGCTTAATAAGAAGCGATTTGCCTTTCCACCGGCTAGAGAGTCACAACAGAGCCAGATCTTACGTCACTGTATACGTCTCATGTTGCCCAGCAACGCTAGTGCGGTAGCGCCAAACAGTACGCCAGGCTTGTTTGAGATGCATCGGCACTCGCAGATCGATCTCCGCATGACATCAAAGCACTGCGATAGCGAACAAAAAGCACAAGGAGTCGTATGTTCTCCAAACACTCCCGCAGCTCCGATCGGTCCGCGCCGCTCCGATGCATCTCGAACAAGCCATCAACAATAACGGACGTTGCAATACTATGGATGCTCATGGGTTTACAAAATACATCGGAGTCCAACGCGTTTGTGCAGCTCGCCGTAACTTACATAGACGGATATTTATAATCGAGCTGCTATTAGCTCGACTAGCTGCTAAAAATGGCGGTCACAAGTTTCTATTCGTCTTGTTGGTCACGGTAACCCCGCCCCCAGCCCCTGACGCAAGTGGTTCTTACTTGGCTCTGTTCTAGACCAGCAATGATTTGGTGCTACTTAAGAACCACTTTTCCTGGTTCGGAGCTGGTGCTTTGCGTGTGGAAAACCAAAGAACCGAATTGAAACTAGGCTCTGGCTCCGAACCAGCACCAGCTCTGCCTTGGTGGAAAAGGGGTATATCGCCATATCACCAACGATATTTAATGCTAACTACGGCTCTTTGTACACAGCAAAAACTCAGTGTTAAATTAACACACATGGGAGTGTATATGAGTCCACACTCAAGAGTGTTAAAGTTAATGAGATATTTAAGTGATTAATTGAGTGATGATTGAGCATTATTGAAGACACCTAAAGCAGAATCACTGAAGGAGAAAACCGGAATTTCAGGTCACCATTATGGAGATGAGTGTTTGCTTTAGTTGGGGTCTTGACCCTTATATAATTAACTGAAGATTTTGTTTGGCTGTTGTATCCGAGTTATACCTGACAGATGAACAAAGAAAACAAATGATCTAATGATGTTGGTTATATTATTACATTTATCATTTGAACTAAATGTTTGAGGTTTATGCTGTTGGTTACAGCATAACTGAGATTCCGCATAAATATCCAGAATTTGAGATATAGTATAAATGAGTTCTTAAAAGTTGTAAAAAAAAAAAATCTGTCTTTTCGGCACACATAGATATCAAGATTCAGTCTATGCATCTCAACAATGGTGACGAGCAGAATATTCAATTAGGAAAAGTAAATTACATAGACAATTCAGATCATAATTTATTCATACCGCAATGCATGATGGGAGCCATTAATGAGTTGTGATTGGTGGCAACTAGGATTATTACTGTCACCACGGTTGAGATTCACAGGCTGATTATTGATGTCTGTGTTTCTATATAAATTCATTTGAAAGTAATTGATCAGGACATTTTGTATTAAATGTTTTGGATTATAAGAAAAATACAATTATCATATGCTGTAGAACCACTAAATTGTTGCTATCAAGTTAATCCAGATCATCTGAATGAGTTTCAATTTTCAGATCACAGCATGATTATGTCAAAACATAACCAACACTATCAGATCATACTTGTCTTTGTTCATTTGACTGTAATAAATCAATAACAGCCAATGAACAAAATTTAAACTTAAAGTATAAGGATCAAGAGCCGACATAATGCAAACACTGATCGCCATAACGGTGGCTTACAATTTGAGATTTTCTCCTTCAGTGATTCTGCTTGTTATCATCAGGTGTCTTCAATAATGCTCAATGATCACTAAATTAATCACTTAATTATCTCATTAACTTTAACACTCTTGAGTGTTAATTTAACACTCATATCTGCATCATATCGTCCATCTGAAAGCAGGTGAAGGTGATTTACTACTAATCAAGGAACCGGCTTTACTGATTAGATGCGCATAACAATATCGTGCGATTAATCGTGCAGCCCTAATATTAATTAATAATACTTTACTAGTTACTGTGTATAAACTAGCAGATGGGCCCAGCATATGAACACACATTAAAAGTATATTGAGGTATATACTTTAAGAAAACTCTTAATGTGAAACTTTGCACTCTATGAACTACAGTGTCAATATACAGTCAATGTGACTTGATTCTACACCTGTAATCTGTGATTAAAAGTCATACCTTTTGGTCTGGATTTTCGGGTGTATCCTGATGTCAGAAACTTTCCCTTAATAATGCTTTCCTTAATATTTGCAGAAAGTCCATTGGAAAAGTCATCGCATGTCTCCATGTCCTCATCTGGAAGAAAAATGAAAATGTTTTATTGCTTTACATGTTTAGAACCAGCGTGCCGCACAAGCCCTGAAAAGTGAAGCCAAAGCGTCTCGATCGCCCCCCGGTTATCGGTATAGCTCATAAACCCCGCCTCCCCGTGTTATTCAATGGGACGTGAGACCAACTAAACAATTAAATTACACTACACATATATTTTTCCCAAAGATAGTTTCTGTCATTTACTGTAGTTTTCATCACGATGATGTAATTTCAAGTGTTTGTTTTTAAAATAAGTTTGTTTTTAGTTAGTTATTTGATGCTATAAAAACAGCGCTGTGGCGTACATGATTGACAGCTGTGATTGACAGGTTCTCTGAGCAAAGTAGTCACTGAAGCAGCAACAGACTTTTTTTCGGGATCTTTGGAGGACTGAGGAGATTGGATCTTTAAATGTAATATCTAGATTTCTAGAATTAATTATTTCACACCGACATGTTTGTTCTGCAGCAGAGGCGCGTGCTTACGCTTGATTCAGCGGGAGTGAGGGCGGGACCAGAGTGGGACGTTGATTTCGCGGCTTTACTTCCTGCTCACTACTGCGCATGTCTGGTCTCGAAATCGCAACTCTGCAGACTCAAGTCCCAAGATGTCAGCGCCATATCGGGACAATGGCGACTTCACTTCTCGCCAATGGAAGAGAATGAAGGGGCGTCGTCCAGCTTTTTTTTTACAGTCTATGGTTTAGAAGAACACACACACACACTTACTTGCAGCATTGGGTATGTTTTCTTCTGGATTGATCAGGGCAGTGCAGGGTTCGGTGTTTCCCATCTCAATCCAGTCACTGTGACTGTAGAAATCCTTTCATTTATCAAACGACACATGTGTGAGTAAATAGATGTTCAAACTTATGATCGATTTAGTATAAATCAATCTTCATATCGGCAGTTTAACTGAAATCTGTTGCTCATATTGATCTCAAAAATGAATACTTCTATATCACATTTGCATGATTCTCATTCAGATCAATGATGCAGCTTTTGCTCACCTGTAAAGTGTGGAAGACTTTCCCAAGCTCCTCTCTTGCTTCATCAAATTTCTCTTTTTCTATGCATTTTGTGATAGCCTTCATTCGAGTGGTTATTGATTTTCTTCCCTTCTGAAATAGTTCATTGTCAAAATGTTCTTCCGGATGATTACCAGGAATATTTGCTATATCTCTCATCACATTGTAATATGAGATCGTTCTTATGCTGGTTTCAAAGTTACTTGTAAAGTATTTTCGATTGCAGGCCTCTGCCAGTGTCCTAGAGTCCAGTGGTCGTGGCTGTGTTCAAGAAAGTAAAACAAACACGAACACACATTCTTACTATATGTTCATATTGTTCATTGCCTACTCCAAGCTTATGAATAAATTTCATATTTAAAATCACCAATGCAATCTGACAACTTGACAATCTGAAATCGCTCATAAATTTAGTTTGTAAACATTCAAATCATGACAAAAACAACAAACCATTGCATTTTTCAGACTGGACCAATCTAAAGCGCAAGCGTGTGTCTCAGAACACTGACGTTACGTCTAAAATCGAATACTTCCCTACTATATAGTATGTGAAAAACAGTCCGCCAACAGAGTAATAAGTAGGGCTGGGTGATATATCGCACGATATAGTTATGCGCATCTCATCAGTAAAGCCGGTTCCTTGATTAGTAGTAAATCACCTTCACCTGCTTTCAGATGGAGCGGCATTTACTACAAAGAGCCGTAGTTAACTGACAAGCTGAGCCATATCACATCAATATCGAGGACATATCGCCAGCGATAATTAATGCGATATGGCTCAGCTTGTCAGTTAACTACGGCTCTTTGTACACAGCAAAAACTCCAGTGTAAAATTAACACTCCTGCGAGTGTATATGAGTACACATTCAAGAGTGTTGAAGTTAATGAGATAATTAAGTGATTAATTTAGTGATGATTGAGCATTATTGAAGAGACCTGAAGAATCACTGAAGGAGAAAAACTCAAATTGTAAGCCACCGTTATGGCGATCATTGTTTACTTTAGTTGGGCTCTTGACCCTTCTATTGTTAACTTTAGACATCAGGCTGATGTATCTGAGTTATAACTGCCAGATGAACAAAGAAAAAAAGTGATCTGATGATATTGGTTTCATTATGACAGTCATCATTTGAACTTTATGATTTTGATTTATGTTGTTTGTTACAGCATAACTGTGATTCTGAATAAATATCCAGAATTTTAGCTATAATGAAAAGGATTTCTTAAAAGTTGTTTCTATAAAAAAAAAAAAAAATCTTATAGGCACTCACAGACTTAAAGATTCAGTCTATGCATCTCAAGAATGGTGACGAGCAGAATATTCAATTAGGAAAAGTAAATTACATAGAAAATTCAGATCATAATTTATTCATATCGCAATGCATGATGGGAGCCATTAATGAGTTGTGATTGGTGGCAGCCACTGCAACATGCATTATTATTGTCACCATTGTTGAGATTCACAGGTTGATTATTGATGTGTGTGTTTCTAAATAAATGCATTTGAAAGTATTTTGATCAGAACAATGTTTATTGAATATTTTGGAATAGAAGAAACATACCTATACTCACATATACTCTAAAATCACAAAGTTGTTGCCAATAAATTACTCCAAACTATCTCAATAAGATTCATTTTCAGATCACAGCATGATTATGCCAGGACATACCCAACACTATCAGATCACACTTTTTTTTTGTTCATTTGACTGTTATAATTAAATAACAGCAGACAAACAAATTTAAAGTGATATTTTAAAGGTTAAGAGCCCAATTAAAGCAAACACTTATCGCCATAACGGTTGCTTACAATTTGTGATTTTCGCCTTCAATGATTCTGCTTGTTAACATCAGGTGTCTTCAATAATGCTCAAACATCACTAAATGAATCACTTAATTATCTCATTAACTTTAACACTCTTGAGTGTTAATTTAACACTGGAGTTTGTGCTGTAGAGTAAATGCCGCTCCATCTGAAAGCAGGTGAAGGTGATTTACTACTAATCAAGGAACCGGCTTTACTGAGGAGATGCGCATAACAATATCGTGCGATGTATCGCCCAGCCCTAGTTGGACCTAGGGCTGGGCGATATATCGCACGATATTGTTTATTATTAATTTATTATTATTATTTATTATACCGCAATGCATGATGGGAGCCATTAATGAGTTGTGATTGGTGGCAACAAGGATTATTATTGTCACCACGGTTGAGATTCACAGGCTGATTATTGATGTCTGTGTTTCTAATTAAATGCATCTGAAAGTGACTTGATCAGGACAATTTTTATTAAATGTTTTGGATTATAAGAAAAATACAATTATCATATGCTGTAGAACCACTTAACCGTTGCTATCAAGTTAAACCAGATCATCTCAATGAGTTTCATTTTACAGATCACAGCATGATTATGTCAAAACATAACCAACACTATCAGATCACACTTGACTTTGTTCATTTGACTGTAATAAATCTATAACAGCCAACAAACAAAATTCAAACTTAAAGTATAAGGATCAGGAGCCCACCTAAAGCAAACACTGATCGCCATAACGGTGGCTTACAATTTTAGATTTTCTCCTTCAGTGATTCTGCTTGTTAACATCAGGTGTCTTCAATAATGCTCAATGATCACTAAATTAATCACTTAATTATCTCATTAACTTTAACACTCTTGAGTGTTAATTTAACACTCATATCTGCATCATATCGTCCATCTGAAAGCAGGTGAAGGTGATTTACTACTAATCAAGGAACCGGCTTTACTGATTAGATGCGCATAACAATATCGTGCGATTAATCGTGCAGCCCTAGTAATAAGTCAAAATACGCAGTATTTGAAAAACAGTAGGTGAATCTGAAGTGTGCACTCGATGGACACTTTACTACCCCATGAGGCCACAGGAGAGGATTTATTAATGGAGGTGAAAGGACGCAACTGTCTCTGGTAGGTCACATTATAACGTCACGTAATAATGATAACATGGCGGATGCAGGGAGTCCGGATTACATTCATACTTCACGCATTCATGCTATATAGAACATACTTTTTTAACAGCCACTAAGTAAGTTCAAATACAAACGTAGTACCTACTCAGACAGTACGAGATTTCGGACGCAGCTTGACTGTTTAGCAACCGGAGCTTCTAACGGCAGCTGCAGTGATGCGATGACATTATCAATCAGTGATTGGCAGTGATTGGCTCTTCTTACTTAGAAGGCGGGACTTACTCCACCATATTGCACGTTGTACTTGCTCCCATTCATGAGTGCACCATCTTTGTATATCTATAGTCTTATGTTAAATCTATAGTGGAAAAATTCTCTTTTTTTACTGATGATGATGATGATGATGATGATGATGATGATGAAGACAAGAATAAGAATGATTCAAACCAAACATGTTGTGTTTCTGTGAAATCTTGTCTTAAATAGGGTAATAAACTGTCTTAAACAGTAAAGGTAACCAGGAGTATATTACATAAATAGAATTATAATATTAATGTTATTTAAAGTAAAACTGACCTCTTCTGCTATCAAACAGTTTGAACATAATTCAACGTTCTATTTTAACTGTGAAAACAAAATGGCTCTGCTAGAGCGCAACAGATTACTGTACATTATATAAATATGTCTGTACCGTTTTGAAGCCTGTGTCAACACTCTCGCAGACCTTTTCAGTTGCACGTAGGATGGCCATTCTTGTGATGTCCTGATGACTTTTAGACTCCGGCATTTGTAGAATATGAAAGGTCTGAGCACCAATCAGAAGACTCAACAGAAGAAATGTGCTCCTCATTCTCAGATGATTACAAATATGAAAAACAATTCACAAGATCACAGATCTTCTGAAAAACAACCTGCAGGGCAGGGTTTTACAAACAACAAAAAATGTAATCCATTAATTTATATTTTACACTGATGGTGCTTCTTACACATTGTAAAAAGTTGTAGATAAAGCAAATATTTGAAAACATTTTACAAGAAAATACAATTTTAATCTTTCTACTTTAAAAAATTGTGTTTAATTCAATGTTATTTGCAGTTTCATTGCAATTATTTGTGAAAACTACAGCAATTTCTGACTTTCAGTGCAGGAAAATGTGAAAATGCAAAGAATATTTCAAGTGTATTTATATTTACCTCAACACAGCAAAAACCCCAGTATTAAATGAACACTGCTTTGTGTTTATATGGGAGCCAGCAGAGTGTTTTTTAGAGTGTTAAAGTAACACGGAAGCAGTGTTAGAGTTAATGAGATAATTAAGTGATTCATTGAGTGATGATTGTTTAACTATTGAAGACACCTGATAAGAACAAGCAGATTCACTGAAGAAAAGAGAAGAAGTTAAATATGCTAAATTGCAGAGTAATAGAAGAATTCTAATATCAGCAGTAAATAAGAAGCAGCAAGAGATGATTATGAAAATGAATAGCCTTGGGGGTGGAAAGATTAAAGTGCACATACCAGGAATGGCAGCAAAAGTAAGAGGAGGGATTTCACATGTACCACTGGAAATGTCCATAGAGGATGTGAAGAATGAGATAAAAGGTAGAAAAGTACTAGAAGCTAAACGACTCCAAACGAAGAACAGTGGTGTCTTGTCTGTGCTACTTGTTTTTGAAAACATTATGCCTTCTGAAGTCCAAATGGGATGGATTAACTACAAAGTTATTGGGAATAAGTTAGGGAAAGTGTAAAAAGGATGCTAAGTTAAAATGCTGCAATTGTGGAGGTGAGCATTGTGCTGGATGTGTAGTTCAGAAACAAGCTAAAGAAGTACAGAAACATAAGGTCGTGAATAAGGTGACATATGCAGAGGCATTAAAGGGTATTGGCAGTTATGAAATCAATCAAAATAGAATAATAGAAAGAGAGAATCTGGAAAATCTGATTGACAATGCAGTTCAGTATCCCAGAGTTCAGACATAAGGACATCTCAGCCAAAAAGGCCAGCAACCCCAAAGCAGCATTGCAATATCACGTGTAACGTTGAGGAGAACATATTGATTGTAGAAAAGAAGAGCTTTAAAGCTTTTATATGTAAAGTTGTTAATGTTGCGACACGACAAGAAAGAAAAAGCGACACGATTAAGGCAATGGTAATCTGCAGAGGACTTTCTAGACATCAAAAATATAAAAGCTGAAGATAGTATGTTGAGTGCTAACAATGATGGGGGGTCTCAGAGGGTTATTTAATATTATGTCAAATTGGCAAGAATTTAAAAGGTTGGTTGCAGATTCTGAGGTAAAAAGTGATAGTGTTTATGTTCAAGAGACCTGGCTTCGGCCTCACCTTGATTTTAATGTATTTGGGTATGAGTCTGTCAGGTTTGATAGAAGTGGAAACCAAGGAGGAGGCTGTGCAACATTTGTATGGGATGGGATATCATTCAGAAGAATAATGACTTCAAAAGAACTAGAATGTGTGATTATTGAAGTATACATATCAGATGGGAACTTGGTCATAATCAACTTTTATAACCCTTGTAAATCATTAAGCCTAGAAATCTTAGACAAAATAATTGTGAGACAAAGAAACAGGAAAGAAATTTGATGTGGAGACTTCAATGCATATAATACTCTTTGGGGAAGTAAGCGCACTGATAATCATGGAGAAGTAGCAGATGAATTGATGGATATTAGGAAGCGAGTTTGTCTAAATAATGGAAATGGTACAAGAATTGATGTACACTCCAACACAATGTCTTGTATTGACCTCACTATAGTTTCTAATAAACTGCCAAATTCTTGTGAGTGGAAAATTATAGACAGCACAAGTTTTTCTTGACCACTTTACAATAATATGCTCTATAAATGTTAAAATAGATTTCCAAGAAAGGCCTAGGCATAAGAAGTGGGACTTTGAAAAAGCTGACTGGAAAAAAAATTAAGAAATATGTTGTGAATCAGCAGAGTCAATTACGATGGAGGGAGATATTGAGGAATGTGCATTTGAAGTTTCAAAGTTAATATTAAATGCAGCATTGAATAGCGTACCACTCAAGACAATTAAAGGAAAAAAGAAAATGGTCCCATGGTGGAACGATAAATGTACAGAAGCTATAAAATAATGAAATAGTGCTCTGAGAATATTAAGGAATAACTTTAACCAAGAAAATCTAATTAAATGTCAGAGGGAAAAGGCTCAAGCTCAAAGAGTAGTTAAGGATAGTAAACAAAATGCATGGAGGAATTATTGTTGTACTATAGGAAGGGAAGTTCAAATAGGAGAGATATGGACATTGCTGAAGAAAATGAGTGGGAATAAAGTATACGTTAAAATACCAGTATTAGAGAATGAGGGAATAATGGCAATAACAGATAAGGAAAAGGCAAATATGTTAGGAAAGAAGTTTTCCAGTGTGCATAGTGGTGATCATTTAGATGATCTTCACAGACAAAAAAAAGAAAAGATTCTAAAAGAAAATAGGGATGTGTTTAATAAAAAAGGTTATATAAAAAGTAGGGCTGCACGATTAATCGCACGATATTGTTATGCGCATCTAATCAGTAAAGCCGGTTCCTTGATTAGTAGTAAATCACCTTCACCTGCTTTCAGATGGACGATATGATGCAGATATGAGTGTTAAATTAACACTCACGAGTGTTAAAGTTAATGAGATAATTAAGTGATTAATTTAGTGATCATTGAGCATTATTGAAGACACCTGATGATAACAAGCAGATTCACTGAAGGAGAAAATCTAAAATTTTAAGCCACCGTTATGGCGATCAGTGTTTGCTTTAGTTGGGCTCTTGATCCTTACACTTTACGTTTCAATTTTGTATGTCTGCTGTTATAGATTTATTACAGTCAAGTGAACAAAGACAAGTGTGATCTGATAGTGTTGGTTATGTTTTGACATAATCATGCTGTGATCTGAAAAATGAAACTCAGTCAGATGATCTGGTTCAACTTGATAGCAACAATTTAGTGGTTCTACAGCATATGATAATTGTATTTTTCTTATAATCCAAAACATTTATTAAAAATTGTTCTGATCAAATCACTTTCAAATGCATTTATTTAGAAACACAGATATCAATAATCAGCCTGTGAATCTCAACCGTGGTGACAATAATAATCCTTGTTGCCACCAATCACAACTCATTAATGGCTCCCATCATGCATTGCGGTATGAATAAATTATGATCTGAATTGTCTATGTAATTTACTTCTCCTAATTGAATATACTGCTCGTCACCATTGTTGAGATGCATTGACTGAATATTGATATCTGTGTGTGCCTGAAAGTAAGATTTTTTTTTACAACTTTTAAGAAATCCTTTCTATTATATATCAAATTCTAGATATTTATGCAGAACCTTCATTATGCTGTAACCATCAGCATAAATCACAAACATTTAGTTCAAATGATGAACATCATAATATAACCATCACCATTAGTTCATTTTAGTCTTTGTTCATCTGGCAGGTATAACTCAGATACAACAGCCAAACAAAATCTAAAGTTAATGATGTAAGGGTCAAGAGACCAACTAAAGCAAACACTGATCACCATAACGGTGACCTGAAATTCCGGTTTTCTCCCTCAGTGATTCTGCTTTAGGTGTCTTCAATAATGCTCAATCATCACTCAATTAATCACTTAAATATCTCATTAACTTTAACACTCTTGAGTGTGGACTCAGATACACTCCCAGGTGTGTTAATTTAACACTGAGTTTTTGCTGTGTACAAAGAGCCGTAGTTAAACTGACAAGCTGAGCCATATCGCATTAAATATCGTTGGCGATATGGCCTCGATTTGAACGCGATTTGGCTCAGCTTGTCAGTTAACTAAGGCTCTTTGTAGTAAATGCCGCTCCATCTGAAAGCAGGTGAAGGCGATTTACTACTAATCAATGAACCGGCTTTACTGATTAGATGCGCATAACAATATCGTGCGATTAATCGTGCAGCCCTAATAAAAAGCACCATAGATGCAGAAATTAATATGAATGAACTACACACTAAAAACTCATGGGTTATTTCTTCAACCCATTTTCTGGGTTATTTGTGTTGGGTCAAAATTATGGGTTATTTTTTTAGAGAGTAACCCTTTTCTGGGTTATAGGGCTAATATTTTGACCCAATTCCTGGGTTGTTTGGGTTTCTGGGTTATTTTTCAAAGAGTAACCCATGTTCTGGGTTATAGGGTTGGCTTTCTCTCTCTCTATATATATATATTTTTTGTTGGAGGGGTGTATTTTATGTAGTTATTATATTATCATGTCAACATAGTTCATAATAATGACCAATCACACTTGCGTATTGTGTACATTATGATAAAACAGTATCACCATTTGTAGGAGAAATAAAATGTCACACCCTCTAAACATGGATATATTAACTAAGAAATAGAAGATATAAGTTCATATATTACATCCTTGCCCCTATATTATTTAAATCAGTGTGCCAGAAATTCAGAAGAAGAGCAAGAAGAAACGCCTCTTTCTCTCTCTCTACCCCCGCGCGCGCCCGCGCCCGCGCAGTTCTGGAATTTTCTCACAGTCGTCGACTCGTTTGAAATAACTGTCGCTTCGCGCTCAATCCTTTTGGCCTGTGCCTCTTCGGTGAAACTTCATTGTGTATTCAAGGTAAGCGAGTATTTTCAGTGTTGATGTAACGTAAACTTTTATGTGTCAATGTCCCCGTTGTTAGTTTAGCACCATTTGCTGACAAAATTACCATGACTTAGTTGCTACGGTGAGATAACAAGTTAACCGTGGCAAGTCTGTGGTAACATCTAACGTTAACTAACGTTAGTTTTAAGTCCGTGTAAAGTTTGTCAAACTAAAGAAGAAGGTGTTATTAACCACACAGCCAGATTTGAATGATTAAAAATAACGATAAGTTCATGAAATTAGGTGTCAAAATGGTTGAAATGCTTTGTACACATTGTTGAGAAATACATTTAACTGTTATGACCTATTTAATGTGTTTAGAAGAAAATGACTGAATTCACTTTACACGGTCTTTAAGTTCTATTTTTCATAACCTTGTGGCGCCATTTGGCGTCTGTCCTCGACCAGCGCCCAGCAACGGCTCAGGACCTTGTTCAAAACCCTGCCGCGCAACAGAGCGCCATTTTCATAGTTTTATATTAAATTTACATTTATTTGTTACGGATGCTTTGAGGTAAAGTGTTCAGAATGAAGACTCAGCTACGATTGTATTTAAATTGTACAGTACAATCATAAAATAGTACATACATTATCGTAATTCCACAATGTCATTAAACATAACAATATTGCTGGCCGTACATTGTACTGTACAATTAAATACAATGGTTGCTGAGTCTGCAGTCTGAACACTTTACCTCAGAGCGTCCGTTAACTGAATGAATTGAGAATATCACCTGAAAATTGTTTGCTAACTTCTATATTGCTATGTTCTTTCCAGGTCAATGGACAGCTTTGTCACTCTTCAGCTAACCGCTGTCTGAGCTGATCGAAAATTTTAGAGGTGAGCATTTTACTGCCTAGAAACTTGTGCCTTATCTTTAAGCTGTTATGCATAAAATGGGCCAGATATTCATCTCTTCATTAATGTCATTACAGTTGTTAATGAAATAAAAGATGGACAGTATAGATTGTCATTCACAAAAAATGGGTAATGCTGCAAAAGAACCACATTAGTTAACTAGCAAATTGGGCCACATTTTAAAACAAAAAAGCCACAGTATTCCATTAAAAGTGATTATGTTAGCTTGATAATCAAAGAGTGACTGGTGAGATTGTCTCGACTTATTAACAATATTCATGTTGTCTTGTTTTCTGTCTTTTCAGATGAAGAAATAGATGCCTACAGATGCCAAAGGGGAACTAGCTCTAACACTGCTACCCACCATGGTGCCACAGGCCCTCTACAGGGTTGGGAAGAAGACTATCCGGCACTCCACTGAAGAGTCCCGGACAGCGTTCATACACCAAATGCCTGTAAGTACAATGGACCAGTTTCTCAGCACCACTCTGAGAGAGAATATTCTTAATTCTAACCATACTTTACAGTTGAAAGAAGGCAATCCAAATGACATGTTTCATGTGAAAGCTAATGGGTGAAACCTGATTTAAAAAAAAAAAAAAATCCAAGGTTCCTCAGTTGTATTTAAGTTTTGGGCAATGCCATCCAAGGTAGCAATCTGACTAGAAAATGAAGTTAAAGATGTTAAGTTTTATTATTCAGTGGTTCTCAACCCACATTTTCTTGTACACATTCATGACCCACACATAAAGAACACACCAATTAAGAACCACAGCTCATTTGGCTTCCTTGTAATATAACACAGACTGCTAGTCTATTATCTTGCTTACAATTCACCTTCTACACAATATTCACTTTCTTTTACCTATCTGTCTGTTTTAGGTTGGAACAAATATGGTGGAATTCCTCCAGCAATCAAAGCCATTCCCCACTGTCCTGGCGCTGGGAGATCCCCAGCAATGTGCCTCTCAGGCATTTGTTATATTAGCTGATCAGGCACTCCCTCAGAGCACACTGCTTGGAGCAGTTGACGTGTGCTTCAAGGCATATTATGTTCTTGATATCAACTACCCCAAGCAGTGTGCTCCCGCATGGGAGTTTCTGCAGCAAGTTGTGTATCATATTGAGGGATCTGAATCAAATCCAGTCAAATTTCTTAATACTGCCTTGCTTAATTGCAGAACTGTTTAATTGTGTTAAGCTGCAGTAAATTACATGACCAATGTTTGTGTTCTGTTTAGTTAATTACCATCATCATCAGCTGTTCTACTTTGTAGTCCTCTTTAGTGTGTGTACATCCTGCCTGTCTGTACTTTTTGGAGGTACTTTTAGTAAAACATTTGAATTGGAACTTTGGACTCCTCCTCTTCTTCTTCTGCCTGCACCACACCGTGACAGATATAATGTAAAACAAAGTTTTATTTTCTGAAATAAAGAGTACTGTCATAGTAACTAGTTTATTTCAACCCAGATATTGGGGTTGTTCTTTTGACCCAGAAGTTGGGTTATAGTTAACTACTATGTTGGGTTTTTTAAACCCAACATTTGGGTCAGGTATTTAACCCAGAATGTGGGTCAAAAAGAAGAACCCAATTTTCTGGGTTGAAATAACCCAGAAATTAGTTGGTCCCTTTTTAACCCAGGATTTGGGTCAAAATTAACCCATTATGGGTTATTTTTGACCCATGAGTTTTTAGTGTGTAATGATAGTATTAAATGGTATTAGAAATACTGCTACAGGAGAAGATCAATTGAGTTATGTCATGTTCCAGGAATGACCTGAAAATTGTCTAGAGTTAATATTGTATTTATTTAATAAGATATGAGAAGGTAAAATGCCTAAAGTTGGAAAAGTGCCCTAATACTGCCTCTTAATAAACCTGGAAAGGATCCTAGTAATGCTGGTAATTATAGACCTAAAATCCCACCTATGCAAGTGCATGGAGAAGATATTAGTCAGAAGATTTAACTACTTCCTTGAACACAGATGTTTATTTGCGCCATACCAAAAGTGGTTTCGGAAAAGGACGCGCTACGATGGATGCTGTTGTGAAAGTAAGCAATGAGATAGAGAAAACATTTCAAATGAAACAAATAATGAATATTGTATTCTTTGATATTGAAAAAGCCTATGACTCCATGTGGAGGGAAGGGTTATTAATTAAATGAAGTAAGATAGGAATTGGGGGTAGGTTTTATAATTGGGTCCATAGACCTTTTATCAGAAAGAAGATTTAGAGTTAAAGTGGGATCAGAAGTATCTGAGGAATTTGAAATTATTAATGGAATTCCACAAGGAGCGTTATAAGTCCAGTTTTATTTAATGTTATGATTAATGATATTTTTCTGAATCTGGACAGAAGATTTAATTGGGTCAGCTCTGTGTGCAGATGATGGGGTCCTCTGGGCAAGAGGACGAGATCATTGGTGTTATAAGTAAAATCAAGGAAGCAATAAGAAAAGTAGAACAATGATCGTATAATTGGGGCTTTAAGCTTTCTTCAAGTAAATCTTGTCACATGTTATTTACCAGGAAGAAAGGGATAGACAAACAGAACTTAAAGTCATATGGTCACAATATGGAAACAGTAGATCATTTTAGATATCTGGGTATGTGGTCAGATCAAAACGGTGGAATATTGAAAAGGTGGAATCAAAACGTAAGAAAGTTAAATTTAATGAGAGCATTAGTTCGGAAAGATTGGGGAGCAGATAAACAATCACTTATGTATATTTATAAATATACACTTATGTTTATTTATATATGTATATATATATAGGTAGTGATGAGGTCAACAATAGACTATGGATGCTTTGTGTATGGAGCTAAAACACTTTTAATGAAAATGGATAGAGTATAAAGCTTTGAGGATTTGTACTGGTGCAATGAGGTCAACCCCAATTAAGGCAATCCAGGTAGAGAAATGCCCTCAGACTTGAGAAGAGATAAACTCATGCTTACGTATTGGTGTCGTCTATGAGGATATGGTAATAAAAATCCTACTAATAGTGTTATTAAAGAATGTTGGGAATATAATGGTATTCAAGGTAATGGCTTTTTGATGGGTAACAAAGGCTAAATCAGAGGAAATAGGATTAGATAATATCTGTTTTAAACATAATGAAATTAAAGGATGAATGGGAAGAGTGTGAGAAAGGACACCTGGCAAGCCAGTACATAAGAAGTGAATATTTTTAATTATTTAGATATCTATACAGATGGGTCCAAATATGAAGAAGATAGGGTAGGCATAGTAAAATACATATCAATATTTAATTTAAGTATTGGGAAATATTATCTGATCAGTTATCAGTTTATACGTCAGAGATGATGGCGATTATTGCAGCATGGGAGGAAGTGAAACCAGACAAAGTGGTTTGTTGTGTTGACTCTACAGCAGCTCTGCCGTTTTAAAAATATGAACTCTAACAGAGAAGATTTAATGTTAGAAATTCATCAATGTTTATATAGATTGTGGAAGATTAGGATATATGTGGGTACCTGCTTATGTAAACAAAAAGGAATGAGAGAGCAGATAAAATAGAAAAAAAATCAACAAGGAGAAGTAATGTTATACATATCCCCCATGGTAAAGGAGAAGCTATGACAATAATCAAAAAATAAATGATGAAGAAATGGCAGGACAGGCGGGACATGGATAAGTGTGGAAGGAAATATTATAGTATACAGAAATCTATCAATACACAGGGTGTGATCAGAAGGAACAGAAGGGAGGAGATAGTTTTAACCAGAAAGATTTGATCACACAGGGTTAAATACAACATTACATGTCATCATTGTTGAGATTAATATGCTGATTCTTGATGTCTGTGGGTGTCTTAAGGAAAAAAATCATACGATCTACTTAAAAAATCTAAATTCAGAGTGTCTGATCTGTTGCTAGAAAATAGTATTGATAACTAAAATCTGTTAATAACAAATAACCACTTTTTGCCAAGAAAAATATTATTGTATTATTTAACCTTACAATTCTGAAAAATATATCACCTGATCTTCTTTGTTTTTGGCTTACTTTGCAAAAAATTATGTGTTTTGATAAACACTGTTATAAAGACCACAAACTCACATAAAAAGCCAAGAGTCAAACTTTCCTAAGTGGAACGCTGATCACCATAATGGTTACCAAACTTTTCAATAAAACATCAACATCTAAACCTCTGTTAATTCGCAATAAGAACTTCTGTAGACGTCTGACAGAAATAAAGTCAGTCTGGTTAGTAATAAGTGAAGCTGGTAATGCTGTTTGTGTAGTTGTTTAATCCTCCTCTGCTGAGATCTTCACAGATTTAATGTCTTCTTTTATCTTCAGTTGATTTAATCTAAGTCTGTGGCTGAAGTCAGTCTTGTGTTTCTCTTTCCTTCAGTGATTCTGCTTGTTAACAGCAGGTGTTCATCACTAATGCTCAATCATCTCTTAATTAATTACTTCATTATCTCATTAACTTTAACTCTGATTCAGACTTACTTTAACACTCTTTAGAGTGGGGTCAAATGTTCTCTGAGTAGAGTTAATTTAACTTTGGTGATTTTGCTGTGTGTGGCTTTCTGTGAACAGGGATGATAGTGGTGGACTTTAAGCAGAAAAGGAACTAGTCAGTGTGAGGGGAAATATTGAGCAACTCCAGGCTCTTACAACACTTACCAGAAAGAGACTGACTTCTTATTTCTCCTTTCTGTCACTGACTTTGTCTTGACAAAAGCAATAATGAATCAGTAGTCAATGAAAAGTGAAGAAGAAAAACTTTCAACAAGGATTTATGCTTGTTTCTGAACAGATAACAGATATTTGTGATTCTCATAGTTATTCATTTTTGAAACGTTAATTTTGAGACCTTGATTCAGAAATTGGAAACGAAGGTTGCTGGAGCTCTAAGAGAAAATGGCTTCACTATCTGAAGACGATTTTTCTTGTCCCATGTGTAAAGAAATCTTCAAGGCTCCTGTTCTTTTATCATGTAGTCACAGTTTCTGTAAAGAGTGTCTTCAACAGTTCTGGAGAACAAAGAACACGCAGGAGTGTCCTGTCTGCAGGAGAAGATCCTCAAGAGATGATCCAACATGTAATCTTGTGTTAAAAAACTTGTGTGAGTCGTTCCTGAAGGAGAGAAATAAGAGGCGTTCATCAGGATCTGAGGAGATCTGCAGTTTACACAGTGAGAAACTCAAACTCTTCTGTCTGGAGGACAAACAGCCTGTGTGTTTAGTGTGCAGAGATTCACAGACACACGTTAATCACACATTCAGACCCATCTGTGAAGTGGTTTCATCATATAAGGTAAGACAGATTTACAGATAAGGATAAACAATTGTTAAAGCTTATGTATTATATAGTATAAGATCATAATAAAGTCTGTTATCTTATAGATTTTGTCTTTAAATTCAAGGAGGAGCTCAATAGAGCACTGAATTCCTTACAAGAGAAACTTAATCACAATGCAAACATTAAAGGAGAGTTGGAGAAAACAGTTCGCCACATCAAGGTGAGTATTAATTTTTTTAACATATTCACAAATTTGATTGTGTTTCTATATTGATAAATAATTGCGTTTCTGTATTGATTCAAAATATATTCACACACACCTCTTTCATAGTCATTCGCATATAACAATGATCAAGACTGGACGCCTCTGTTAGCTGGTTATTCAGTAGTGAGTGGGACTAATGTGCCAGTGCTAATCCCATTAGCTAATGCTCACTTTCCGTGTTTTCATCTGAGGGATAGTTGCACATCGGAGTAATGGTTGTGCCAAAAGGTACACTGTAAAACCTTGCTGTAAAAAAGGCCACATTCTGACAGCAACATACCATTTTCAATTAAAACAGTAATATACCATAGAAAACCATATATTCCTGGTAATATCTTGCAGGAATATAGTGTGAATTAACAGCGCTCAAAGTCGACACTTAGAAGCTGTGTTCCAAATTACACTCTATACCCTCATTCACTGTTCCCTAGTACAGTGGTTCCCAAACCTGTCCTGGAGGACCACCAACACTGCACGTTTTTTTGTCTCCCTAAACACACCTGATTCAACTCATCAGCTCATTATCACATGGGTTAATGAGCTGATGATTTGAATCAGGTGTGTTTGATTAGGGAGACATAGAAAACGTGCAGTGTTGGTGGTCCTCCAGGACAGGTTTGGGAACCACTGCCCTAGTACACCAATTTAATCCACTTGACATAGTGAATAAACAGAAGTGAGTGAATTCATACACTGATGAACACAGGGCTGGACTGCCCATCGGGCATACCGGGCACTTTCCCGGTGGGCCGACGTACTTTTTGGGCCGATACAGATCATTCTTTTAAAAAAATATTTAAAAAAATGTTTTTGTCTGAACGGCCCATAATACTCGTACATCGGCGGCGCATTCGTTTAGTTTTGCTTAGTTTTGCTTAATTGGCGGCGCTGGGATCTTTGTGCCGGTGTAATGCATTGGACAAAAAAAGTCAGCGTAGTTTTTTTTTTTCACAGACCGACCCATGAAACACGTAGATCAGCGGTCCATTGGTTCTTTTCTTGATTGACACTGGGCTGGTCCAATCACATCTTTAAACTCCTCCCCCTTTGGGCTCTGAGCGAGCGTGCAGTGTCAGTGTGTATCTGTCAAAATAGTCAGAGATGGAGAAGAAACGCAAGGAATGTGCAGAGAAATAGCGTGAAAAAAAGAAACGCGCCCTTCAAGTGTCTGATGAGGATAGTGAGGAGGATCAGGAGAGAATGAGTGAGTGTAGAGAACTGTGGTAAGCAGAACTATAGGCTACTTTCAGAACACTGAGGCGATGAGTGAGGAACCCATCACACAGTTACGCATTATTTACACATCTGCATAGTTGACGATTACGCATTTTACTAGAATTGTAATGAGACGCGTTTGTAAACCATGTTTTCCGCCAAAATAAAAGATCATGTGTTTATCTCTTTCAAGCGAGTTTTTCTTTGTTCAATTTGCACACTGATTATGGGTTGGAGCTCTTCATTTTTAACTCTCAAAGTGCACCAGATTGATGAATTTAACATTAAAAAGCACACATTTTTCTTACGGGGGTGGGGCTCCCCTAGTCTCAGCCTCAGACGTCACGCCCACGGAACGTTGGCTAAACGTCTAATGCATATGGTACACTTAACTGGAAACACTTCAGGAATGTCGAAGTCGTCATCTGATTGGTTGAATTTTATCGGATTTCCGGGGGGCGCGAGTGTCACGTTTATTTTCGGTCCGCCGGGAAACAAAGCGCAGACGTGTGATTGCGTTTCCTACTGATTTACTCGGTGTTTTGATCAGATGTGGTAATGCAGACGCCATTGTTGTTATACGTGCACGAACAGATCAATGACTTACTGCTTGTTTTCTTCTCCTTCTTTGATTTTCTATGCTGACTGACTTGTTGCACGCCGGTCTGTTGTTGTGGGGACATTTCCACGCCCCGAAACGTGACGCTGAACGAAACGAACTGTAATTGGTTTTTTGACATGTCGGTCAGACGGCCTTATGGGCGGGCCTTGGCCAAAGAAAGCTGCTATGAATTCCAGACCTTCAGCCGTCAGTCTGAAGGTCTGGCTACGCGAGACTAGGCTCCCCCGAACCCCCCTAAAGGGACAGAGATCCACCCACCACAGATTTACCAAAAGTCCTGTCAAACACTGGTATTGCTATGCCAATGCAGCTTATAGCTTGTTTTAGGATTCATCATTGTGGAGTAGTTTGACAGTAGTTATTTCATCTATTAACTCTTACTCATTCCTACCCACTCATTACATGGCTTTAGTGTTTTTAATAGGAGTTAGTATACATTTTCAGGGGCGTGAAAAGATCGGTTGTGTTTATGATTATATGTAGCGGGCCAGTCTAAGCCAAAATGCCCGGGACGATTTTTAGTCCCAGTCCAGCCCTGGATGAACACTTGACACGCAGAATCACTGAAAGACAGAGAAACAAGAACAGAAAAAAGAGAAGAATTAAGTCAAATTTATGATTAAATAATGTGTTATTTAACAGGCAGTGATTGTGTAGTTGCTGATGCAGTGAAAATCTCTTTACTTAAAGTATTTTTAATGAACTCAAAAGAAATAGGTTCACAGTAATACTATGTTCACATTATTAGCACATTAATATTAGTTCCCTTTCGAGAACGTTCAGTTCGTATTGCATACTATACCCAGTGGGAAAACTTATTTTCTCGAGAATATTGAAGTCATTATTTTAAGATGCAGTGCAGCTGCACAGCGAGCATAAAGCAGAGCATCTAGCTCGCTTATTGGCTGTGCTGCAGCAACTGCACAAACCCATGGCGAGGCAGCTAAGACGCGCAAACCAATCGGGTCGCTTCGAGCCCAGGGCGCGTCAGAACCCGCCAGAATGGGCGTGGCTTATGCCTTTATAAGCAGACCAATTTGCCATAGAATCAGATTTAATCTAAAGTCGCTAGTTAATAGCACTGCGTTTTAAAATGGGTAAAATGTTCTCGAAAGGGAACGTACTCGGTTACTAACCTAACCTCGGTTCCCTGAGAGTAGGGAACGAGTACTGAGTAGCCTGCCCTGCTATTACGCTTGGCTCAGATGCTGTCGCTTCAGTCGATTTAACCTGATTCTATGGCGAAATGGTCTGCTTAAATAGACATAAGCCACGCCCATTCTGGCGGGTTCTGACACTCCATGCAAACTAACCTCTCAGCCGCCTTGCCATAGGTTCGTGCAGTTGCTGCAGCACAGCCAATGAGCGAGTTAGACTGAGGTTAAGTTAGTAACCGAGTACATTTATCAATTTAAATGGGTCAATTTAAAGTAGTCGGTTTGCAAATGGGATGAATTCACTTTTATTTAGTGTCATATTTACAACAACATAGTGTAAAGTAGATTACAGTAAATAACTGTACTATTAACAGTAAATTACTGGCAACAGTATTCTATAGTAATACTAACTAGGGCTGGGCGATATATCGCACGATATTGTTATGCTCATCTCGTCAGTAAAGCCGGTTCCTTGATTAGTAGTAAATCACCTTCACCTGCTTTCAGATGGAGCGTCATTAGGCTTGTTCGACTTAAACCGGCGCTGCGCAGACCGATCGGTTGATGACATCAAAGTACCGCGAGAGCGATTCAAAAGCATAAGGAGCCGTCTGCTCTCTAATCGCTCTCGCGGTACTTTGATGTCATCAACCGATCGGTCTGCGCAGCGCCGGTTCAAGTCGAACAAGCCTATTTACTCTACAGCACAAACTCCAGTGTTAAATTAACACTCAAGAGTGTTAAAGTTAATGAGATAATTAAGTGATTAATTTAGTGATGTTTGAGCATTATTGAAGACACCTGATGTTAACAAGCAGAATCATTGAAGGCGAAAATCACAAATTGTAAGCAACCGTTATGGCGATAAGTGTTTGCTTTAGTTGGTCTCTTAACCTTTATACAGTAATTTTAAATTTGTTTGTCTGCTGTTATTTAATTACAACAGTCAAATGAACAAAGAACAGTGTGATCTGATAGTGTTGGTTATGTTTTGGCATAATCATGCTGTGATCTAAAAACGAATCTTATTGAGATGGTTGGTTTAACTTATTGGCAACAACTTTGTGATTATAGAGCATATGAGAATAGGTATGTTTCTTATCCAAAATATTTAATAAACATTGTTCTGATCAAAACACTTTCAAATTAATTTATTTAGAAACACAGACATCAATAATCAGCCTTGATTAGATTATGATCTAATTTTCTATGTAATTTACTTTTCCAAATTGAATATTCTGCTCGTCACCATTTTTGAGATGAATAGACTGAATCTTGAAGTCTGTGTGTGCCTAAGAGAATGATTTTCTTTTTTAGAAAACAACTTTTAAGAAATCCTTTATATTATAGCTAAAATTCTGGATATTTATGCAGAATCATAGTTATGTTGTAACAGACAACATAAATCAAAAACATAAAGTTCAAATGATGATTATCATAATATGACCAACACCATCAGATCACTTTTTTCTTTGTTCATCTGGCAGGTATAACTCAGATAAAGCAGGCAAACAAAATCTAAAGTTAATAATATAAGGGTCAAGAGCCCAACTAAAGTAAACAATGATCGCCATAACGGTGGCTTACAATTTGAGATTTTCTCCCTCAGTGATTCTGCAGGTGTCTTCAATAATGCTCAATCATCACTCAATTAATCACTTAATTATCTCATTAACTTTAACACTCTTGAGTGTGGACTCATATACACTCGCAGGAGTGTTAATTTAACACTGGAGTTTTTGCTGTGTACAAAGAGCCGTAGTTAACTGACAAGCTGAGCCATATCGCATTAATTATCGCTGGCGATACGTCCGCGATATTGATGCGATATGGCTCAGCTTGTCAACTAACTACGGCTCTTTGTAGTAAATGCCGCTCCATCTGAAAGCAGGTGAAGGTGATTTACTACTAATCAAGGAACCGGCCTTACTGACGAGATGCGCATAACAATATCGTGCGATGTATTGCCCAGCCCTAAACAGTAGTTGCCAGTATTTTACCATTAATCTACACTCTAAAAAATGCTGGGTTGTTTTAACCCAATTTTGGGTAAAATATGGACAAACTCAAACATTGGGTTAAAAATTTAATTAAAAAAATGGCTGGGTTTGTCCATATATGACCCAAATTTGGGTTAAAACAACCCAGCATTTTTTAGAGTGTAGTGTCACAAGAACCTAACCCCTGACCCTTGAACTGAATGTGAAAGTGATTTTCATTTCAGTCTCAAGCTGAGCACACAGAGCGGCAGATTAAACGGCAGTTTGAGAAGCTTCATCAGTTTCTAAGAGATGAAGAAAAAGCTACAATCACTGAACTGAGAGAGGAAGAGGAGCAGAAGAAGCAGATGATGGAGAAGAAGCTGGAGGAGATGAACAGACACATCTCAGATCTTTCACACACAATCAACGACATGAAGGAGATGATGAAAGCCAATGACGTCTGCTTTCTGAAGGTCTGATTTCACATCATTGATTGATGATTGATTGATTGATTATTGATTGATGATTGATTGAGTTCTTCTTGATGATAAATGGTGTGTTTGTTCTGCAGGAGTTTCCAGTCTCAATGGAAAGGTGAGTGATCTGCTGGTGTCTCTGGTCTCTCTGGTTCTGATCCACTGCAGTTCTGACTCCTGAATGTTTCTCCAGAGTCCAGATCTCACAGCCGGATCCACAGATGGCTTCTGGAGCTTTGATTCATGTGTCACGATACTTGGACAACCTGCCATTCAGAGTCTGGAAGAAGATGCAGGACATCATTCAAAACAGTGAGTCTGCAGAAGATCTGTGCTGTTACACACTGGAAATCAAGCAGAGGTGGACAGGTTTTTTATGACTCAAAAGTACTATATTATTTCAATTTGTAGTAAGTGAATATCACAATATTTCTGTTATGTAATGATTATGATCAGGGAATATAATGAATATGAATTACTAAGAATATTTTGTCCCCCCCAAAAGTTAGTTCTTAAAATTTTTTTTGCTTAACTGGATTTGGTTGACACTTGGTGACTTTTGTCACATTAGTGAACACACAAAAAAATCATGGACATGATTCAGACTCTGTTAAAGTGTCGTGAAAAAAAAAAAGTCACAAATCCTTCGTGGTCAAAAATGATTTATAAACATAGGAAATGAATGGAAATAAAATTCAAATAAAATACAAAAATTCTGAGCATCTTTTTGTGGTAAATGGTAAAAAAAAATTCTGCACAGCAATGAAGGGGTGACACTCTAATATATCAAGAGTGCAAAATAGACGCATTATACACACCCGATACACACACATATATGTGTATATATATATATATATATATTTTAAAAAATCTGTAATTCAGACACACACACACAAATGAACTGGTGTGACAGACCCAGATTGATTAAGCTGGTTGATTGAGCTATGTCTATTGGTCACCTCATGGCATTACATAAGTTTTTATTTTTTACTTCTACCCAATGGTACTAATCTACCTTCAGAAATTGGATTTTAAAGGCATTGTATCTATTTTAATATGGAACACTGCTATAATTGAAAAATTATTTAAACATATTAGAAAAAAGTGTCTTATTTTCAATGAGGAAAAATAGCTTACAAAATTTTATAAATATTGCATAGTAATCATAAAATCCATTCCAAAATTCTAAATAACAATCAAAAAATGTTATTGAACAAAAATCTATTACATTAGTTTTCCTGAAAAAAAGAGTTACATTTTAAGGCTTTTACATTAGAAAAAAACAATTGTGACCTCTAAACAAAGAGGACCAGAGGGCAAATATTGTTCTTAAGACAAAAAAAAAATGTTCTGTAAAAAAAGAGCAGTTCTCTGAACCAGTTTAAAAGACAAAGACCAGAAATGAACATAATTTTCTACTGTTTTATCGTATAGGCCTAATATGAAGGTTCTGTCTCATCAGCTCCTGTTATTCTGGATCCAAACACTGCTCATCCATCTCTCGCCCTGTCTGATGATCTGACCAGTTTGAGATACAGCTGGGACGAACAATCGCTTCCTGATAATCCAGAGAGATTTGATTTTCTATGTGTTCTGGGTTCAGAGGGTTTTAACTCAGGAACACACAGCTGGGATGTGGAGGTCAAAGATAGTTCATACTGGAGTCTTGGAGTAACTACAGCATCAAACCAGAGGAAGGGAGGTGTTTTCTTTAACACTGATGTCTGGAGTGTGTGGTACCATCAGAATAGACTGACTGGGTCTGGTTTTCCTGTTGAACAGGATCTTGAGCGTGTGAGAGTTGATCTGGACTATGACAGAGGAACGGTGTCATTCTCTGATCCTGTAACTAACACACATCTACACACATTCACAACCACCTTCACTGACACACTCTTTCCATTCTTCAATTGTGATTGGTTTTCTCGTCTGAGGATCTTACCAGTAAATAGGCAGTAAAGGTCACACCAAAATGTTTTTGTGTGAGCTCACCATTATGGTGATCATTGTTCCCTTTGGTTGGGCACTTGGAACTTCATTAAATGTATTGCCATTCTCTTCCTATCTCTTCTTTAAGCCCTTTTAAATCAGTCCAATCGCGGCATCCGATAGAACGGGTGAAGGTGTCTGCGCGTTACTGTCTTTCCGTGTGGCAAAGTGATTTAGATCCAATTAAACTTATCTGACTCCATTTTATCATGACCTCAAATTTAGGTTAGATTGCCTATTGATCAATTATATAGTTTAGCAATACATTTGATTGTTCTATTTAACTCTTTACTTTATATTTTATTTGTTCAATTATATAGTTTAGCAATACATTTGATTGTTCTATTTAACTCTTTACTTTATATTTTATTTGTTCATTAGGAATCTATGTCGCTTAGCTCTCGGTCCTCACGCCTTCTGTTTAACGCGGGTCTCACAATCACAAGCTTTTCGGTCTTGTTTAATACACAAACTTTGTGGCTCAGATAAGATCCAGTTCTGGTTTATTTCTTTGCTCTTGGCTGACATGTGGCATTGCTATGGCCTGCTTGTAGCCCAGATCTTGCAAACAGGAGCGGCCCACCTAAGTGACATCATTCCACGCTGCATGTGGGCCAGATCAGTATTCCACAAGTGCCAGATGTGGGCCGGATCTGGGCCGAAACAATGGTGCTCTCTTGGATTATACCTTTTAAAACACGTTCCTCGAACGTGGAAATTTTTTACATTCCCAGAACCAACACTGAATATTTGGAGAAAGTTCTTATAACAAAAGTCTGTTAGCTGGGTACATTTCAAATACTTTGTGTATCTGAAATTTAACTGAATGAATTTAAAACATTGTGAACTAAGCAGCAAACAGACATCACTGCAACTCAGTTACTCCCTTTTAAAAAAAGCAACATGCAGCATATAATCAATGTTTCTTCTACTTGAGTTAAACACAGTCTCTACTCTTTTAGCACAAGCACGACATCTTGTGGCCTGAATTTGCTCCTAGTTTACTATGTGATTTTCTCATGTCATTTCTCTTCAAAGCATCCAGATCTCTCTGTGATTTGACATTACAATATCCATCTGTATCTAGCTTTACAATCAGCATCTGGGTATTAACTTTTAAAGTATTAGTGCTTCTCATTGACTTGGCCCAGTTCAGTCTCTTTCATCTCTATGGTTCCTCTGTGTCCCTTTCTGGTTTTCTGTGTGTGACTTGTGCATTTATTTCCATACATTTTCTTTTTGTGACAGCTTTACATATTTCTCTGTATGCAGGACATGTTCGGTTTGTTCATGTTTGGGTCATTGGATTATTATTATTTATTATCATTGGGTTATCATCATTGGATACTTTTTCACTCTTACTCAAGTAGTTATTGACATTATAACTTTACTTTTACTTCTGCTTGAGTAATTATAAGTTCTTTTACTTTTACTTGAGTAGTTTTTGCTTACTCTACTCACCTCTACTTCACCTTTGCACCTTTGTGTTTGCGTCTCCAAACACTGACAATCAGACGATAAGCAGACGTGTGTTTTTTACTTGATTTTTTCAATGTGAGTTTTTTGAATGCATTTTGTTAAAATTTAACCTGAAGAAACCCTGATGTTCCTTTCTGACCTGTTCAAAGGTGATCAGAAACTCCACCCTCTTTCAACACTAACCAGGAAAAGACTGATTTATTTCACCTGTCATACTGAATCTGTTCTCTTTCAACAAAGGCAAAAAAGAATCAGCGATCAATAAAGGAAGAGAAACTCTTTCAATCGGGATCTTTGCAAAGTTTGTTTCTGAACAGACTGCAGATTTTGTAATTCTTCTGGTTAATATATTTTTAAAACCATCGTTCACAAACTGAAAGTAACGTTTATATTACTGGAGCTCAAACAGTGAAAATGGCTTCACTATCTGAATATGATTATATCTGTCCTGTGTGTTGTGAAATCTTCAACGCTCCTGTTATTTTATCATGTAGTCACAGTGTCTGTAAAGAGTGTCTTCAACAGTTCTGGAGAATCAAGAAAACTCAGGAGTGTCCTGTCTGTAGAAGAAGATCCTCAAAAGATCGTCTTCCATTAAATCTTGCATTAAAGAACTTGTGTGAGTCGTTCCTGAAGGAGAGAAATGAGAAGAGTTGTTCATCAGGATCTGAGGAAATATGTAGTTTACACGGCGAGAAACTCAAACTCTTCTGTCTGGAGGACAAACAGCCTGCGTGTTTAGTGTGTATTAATTCACAGACACACGACAATCATACATTCAGACCAATCGGGGAAGTGGATTCATCATATAAGGTAAGACAGATTTACAGATGAGGATAAACACTTGTTTTAGCTTATGTATTATCCCACATAACAAGCGATCTTGGCTCAAACGTGTCCTCACGCTGGCACTGCTGGCCTCCTGTCAGCAATGGCATGTATTCTGTCAGCCAGAGCTGGTTCGTGTGTGGCAATGATGGCAGAGCATGATCACGGCAAACCACATGAGGGCGATTGTTGGCGGGAAGAGTGTGTCCCAGATCAATCCAGTGATCATCTTCTCCAAATCAGGATTGTTTTCTTTGGCTAATTAAGTGCACTTAAATGCAGTTGACTTGACTGACTTAGAATTTACTTAATTTGAAATCTGTTATGTTTGAAGTCTGTTATGACTTGGAATTTCAAAGTTTAATTTTAAACAATACTACAGTTTAAAATATTTAATTGAAAATTCCTGTGATCATTTAACCAATCATTCAATATTTCATATTTTGTTTATCATGGGGCATTATTTTAATAATATGCTGTCATGGAATACACAGTATTTTATTAATGTGCTGGATATGTTCCTTCCTCACTATTGATCGAGAAAAAAAAGGACAAATGACTGGCAGCAACGGTTGCCAATGTCACGTTTGTGTCTGTTTTGATCTTGTTTTCATTCTTAGTCACATGTCTTTTGTTTTCCCGCCACTCATCTGTTACCATGCCTACCATCATTAGTTCATCTTCATCACCTGTGTCCTGTTAATCACCTTCATCTGTATCACCTGTTTATGTTCATCAGTGTCTGTATTTAGTTTGTTCGGTTCAGTCAGTCTTTGTCGGTTGTTAGTCTTATTTAGATGTGTGTTGTGTGCGTGTTCCTGCCCGTCATCCTGCCTGCACCTGTACCTGTGAGTGTTACTTGAGTAAACTGTTTGTATTGGAGCCTTCTGACTTTGCGTCCTTCAACCCGCACAACACCGTGACAGCCAAACATAACCCATAAAATTTAAGTAAAATATCCTAATTTAAATAAAGTGCAAATTTTTTTATTTTAAATAATAAATTTTCCTTAAGTGTTTTACAGGAAAGAAAATGCTATTTTACAGGTATTTCCTGAATTAAAGGAAAACCCTGACAGCCACAGTACATTAAACACTAACAGATCTCTCAAGATCTCAGCATTTTCACATTTTGCAATCCAATTTGACTTTATTTCTTTCATACTAACGGTCTTATTGAGAGGTTTAGGTGATGATGTCTTATTCGGAAAAAAGTTTGATGTCACCATTATGATGCTTAGTGTTTTCTTCAGTTGGGCTCTTGACCCTTGACTTTTTAACATTAATTTTTCTTTTGTTGCTTTTACTGTGTGTTTCTTATACATGATTGTCATGGCAAAAAATGCAGGAGAAAATCTCATCAGAAGATGTTGATCATGTATTGGTGATGTCATCATCATATAGTGGCCTGATTTACTGATATCACTTCAAATCAAATCTCTGAGTGGATTAATGGATGAATTCACATGATTTATAGTAGCCTTCTGAAATTGTAGCATCAGTATTAACTGGTTTTCTAACAACTAATATCAAATTTTTGAATCAAAGATTAGCCTCTATGATTAGTGAATCAAGCCACTAAATAATGATTATACCATCTCTAAAAAGTGACCAACATATCTGAGCAGAGTTTCTCTTGTATTTTTCCCCCCATAACAAACATTTATCATAGACACACAGTTACAGCAGCCAGAAAAAAAACCTAATGTTTTAAAGTCAAGGGTCAAGAGCCCAACTAAAGCAAACACTGATCATCATAATGACGACATACAACTTTATTATTTTCAATAAAACATCATCTAAACCTCTGTTAATTTGCAATAAGAACTTTAGTATGAAGGAAATAAAGTCTGGATTGTAATAAATGAAGATGCTGATATCTTGAGAGATCTGTTGGTGTTTAATGTTCTGATTTAAAGGGTTGTGTGGGTCACCTTTGAGCTGAAGAGTAGAGCCTATTCTTCAGTCCAGGATGGGCAAGAAAACACTGGTGTTATGCTGCATGTTACTTTATTTAACAGGCAGTAACTGCGAAGTTGCTGATGCAGTGACATATAGTTAGATTAATTCATGCATCTAGTTAGCTGCAAGAGATTCTCATTTTACAGTGAATGTGTTTGTACGTTGTTTAACAGGTATTTCCTGAATTATTTCTGTGTTTTTTGCACTTCATTTAAATTAGGATATTTTACTGCCAGCTGTAGCTGACAGTCAATGACTGTTTTTTCTTGTTTTTTTTTTTTTTTCAGTGTAGATAAGGCTCAGGTGTGGCTCAGTTTTGGGGTTTCTGGTTTACTTAAGGCTGAGAATCGGTACTAATACTAAAACCTATTCAGGCCCAATGCAGACCCAGTTATGGGCCAGTCATGTGTGGCCCTTGTCTTTAATCAATATCTCTGCCACTCCAGGGCCGTCATTCTTTGCGGAATGTGCGCAGAGGGAAAAGGGGCTGTGAGGACTGGAGCTGAGCCAGAAAAATATTGCTATCTAAGATCATATTACAGAAATCTCTGGTGTCTTATCGATTTTCTCTTTAAATTCTAGGAGGAGCTCAATACAGCACTGAAGTCCTTACAAGAGAAACTTCAACACAATGAAAACATTAAAGAAGAGTTTGAGAAAACAGTTCAACACATCATGGTGAGGATTGATTCTTTTGGTATAAGCACAAGTTTGATTAGAACAACTGAATTGATTTGTCGGACATACTTAGATGTTCCTTTATTGACTGAAACACACAACCGTTTGTGTATAAAGATGATCAAGCTCAGTATGCCTAGGGCCGGTACCATGATGGTAGTTGAACAAATTCAGGGTCACTGGATTAGTTTTGAGTTGACAAAACCAAACTATCCAACCAGGCTTTGTTGGTACCATGATGCTGATCATCAACTTTCTCTGTCAACTCAGGCTTTGATCCTGATTTTAGGAGTTTAGGTGTGACATCAGTAGCGAACAGCCAATGACATGCTGAGAAAGAGTGAAACTGCGATTCATTTCTCGCGAGAGAAGCAGTGCGATTCACTTCTCTCTTCTGCACAATAATATGAGATTGAAAAATATTAAGAATTTAAACTAATTTAAACAGCAAGAAGAAAATAGCTGTCTATGTAAGAGGACAACTAAAAGAAAAAGTCTTATTGTACAAATTTAATTTGTACAGTTGATAAAGGTATAGAGAGAATTAACATTTCTTTATATATTTATTCATTTAAACTGTGCATAATAATAATTGATAAAATAAAATTGTACATGTGTGATAGATTAAGGGTATATCTAATATATAAATCATACAAAATTGTTATTTTATATAAGCATTAGTAAAAGCCAGACGATTTTGTCTTTAAAAATCATTTGCTATGTAGTGGCCTTTAATTTGGAGTAGTAACAGGTGGAGTGACTTTATCGCATCAGACATGTGTCACTTTGCTCACAGCTGATTGGTCCAAGTTCTTTTTGCAACCTCTTTACCTGGAACATAACCTGCCTCGGACCAGGTTAGCTGTGGAGTGTAAGTTACTATGGCGATGAACACTGCTAAAAGCCAAACCGCTTTCATCAGTTTCATCAGAATCAGTTTCATCTTTGAGATGATTGAAGTGAATGTGATTTTGATTTCAGTCTCAAGCTGAGCACACAGAGTGTCAGATTAAACAGCAGTTTGAGAAGCTTCATCAGTTTCTCAGAGATGAAGAAGAAGCTACAATCACTGCACTGAGAGAGGAAGAGGAGCAGAAGAAGCAGATGATGAAGGAGAAGCTGGAGGAGATGAACACACACATCTCAGATCTTTCACACACAATCAAAGACATGGAGGAGATGATGAAAGCCAATGACGTCTTCTTTCTGAAGGTCTGATTTCACATCATTGATTGATTGACTGATTGACTGATTGATTATTGATTGATGATTGATTGAGTTTGGTGTGTTTGTTCTGCAGGAGTTTCCAGTCTCAATGGAAAGGTGAGTGATCTGCTGGTGTCTCTGGTCTCTCTGGTTCTGATCCACTGCAGTTCTGACTCCTGAATGTTCCTCCAGAGTCCAGATCTCACAGCCGGATCCACAGATGGCTTCTGGAGCTTTGATTCATGTGTCACGATACTTGGGCAACCTGCCATTCAGAGTCTGGAAGAAGATGCAGGACATCGTCCAAAACAGTGAGTCTGCCGAAGATCTGTGCTGTTACACACTAGAAATCATGCATGGGTTTTTCATGACACAAAAGAACTAGATTATTTCAGTTTGTAGAAAGTGAAGATCATAGCAGTTCTGGCATATAATGAATATTAACTGTTTTGTGATTCTTCACACTGAAACACAAATATAATATTGTGAACTCAAGAGCTTAAATATGATTTTCAAGATCCTCAAAAAGTTTACATTATAATGTGTTACTAGAGGAACTATTAACAGTCTCTCAAGTTCATTAAGAACATTATCCATTTTATAATCTCATCAGAAAGGTTACAGGGTACAAGGGTACATAGATTATGGGTGCACTTATTTTGTAAAAAAGTTAAGAATATTTTGTATTCCAAAAGTTACTACATGTGTTTTTTTTAAGATTGTTCTTTAGACAAAACTTTTTGGATAGAATGTATATAAAATCATAGTTATATTGTTCAGATATACCGTGAGCAGGATAGTTCAATCAGCAGTCATTATATCCCTTCATGATTAATACATTAAATGGTTTGAATATATTATAAATGTATACATGGAATAATACTGTCATGAACTGTTCCGAAACACAAGGGTTGAGGATCCAAATGCCGTTTAAATGAAGGGCAATCCAAGAACATAATCCAAAAACAGGCAATAGGTCAAAACAACAGTCCCAACAATGACAGGGTCAAAGGCGAACACAAAGAAATCCAAGAATAACAGGCAGAACATAAAAATAAAATAAAAACAAAGGAAACCAGAAGAATACACAGAATTGCAGTATGAAATTAGCCAAGACTATTCAAAGAATGACTGAGATAACCAGGCTTATATAGGGTGAGCTAACAAGGCTAATAGACACAGCTGAAGACAATCATGGATGAGACCAAACAGTGAGTTCTGGGAAATGTAGTCCTTGATTGAGTGGCAATAGTCTGGGGTAGAGCGTCCTCTGGTGACTATCAATGGCACTCCAGCTGCTGATCGGGACAAATACATTGGGTTAATGTATTTGATCACTTTCCTGCAGAGTTTAGCTCCAACCCTAATCAAACACACCTGAACAAGCTAATCAAGGTCTTCATGATTACTACAACCTTACAGGTACACAACAAAATCCCCAGTGTTAAATCAACACTGCTCAAGTACATATTGACCCAATCTAAAGTGTTAAAAGTGTTAAACTTAATGAGATAATTAAGTGATTAAGTAAGAGATGATTGAGCATTAGTGATGAACACCTGCTGTTAACGAGCAGAATCACTGAAGGAAAGAGAAACACAAAAACTACAACTGACTTCCGCCACAGTCTTAGATGAAATCAAATGAAGATAAAAGAATACATTAAATCTCTGAAGATATCAGCAGAGGATTATTAAACATCTCCACAAATACCATTACCAGCTTTACTTATTACTAACCAGATTTAAATCATTCTGCTATGCCTATACAGAGGGTATTTTTGAGAATTAACAGAGGTTTTGATGTTGATGTTTTATTGGTAAAATGCAATGCCACCATTATGGTGATCAGTGTTTGATTTAGTTGGGCTGTTGACCCTTCACTTCCTATGTTAGATTTTCTCTGCAACAATGTATATAATGTTGTAAAGCAGAAAAATCAGAAGATGTTAACTTTTTTTTAAATTATAGCATATCATTGGAACCTGGCCTTATTGCATCTAAAGTCACTAATCAATGTTTTTTCATTAATACATTTGAGGGTTTTGTGTTGCCTACCCTGTGAAACTACAGCATGAGAAATAAGTTAGGCACCAATCATTTATCATGTGTAATATTTTGATCTCAAGTTTTAACCGGACACACAGACATAAAAAATCAGCATATGAATCTCAACAATGGTGACAATAAACAAAAAGTTTCATGCTGCAATGCATGCTGGGTATCACCATATTACAAATATCCCAGTATGCACTGCAGTATGGATAATTAGGTTTCACTTTATTTTGATGGTCCCTTTAACACATTCTGTTGTCTATAAGTAACATTGCACCTTCATGTCTACTAACTCTCATTAGAGTATTAGTAGATTATTAGTAGACTGGTAGGGTTAGGCTTAGAATAAGTTGAGATGTAGTTGCAAAGTTACTTAAAGTCAGTAGAGTGTCTGTTGGAGGACCATCACAATTAAAAGTTTTCTGATATGAAGCGGACTGTACACTAATACTCTAATGAGAGTTAGTTGACATGTAGTTGCAAAGTTACTTAAAGGTAACAGAATGTTCAAAAGGGACCATCAAAGTAAAGTGTTACCGATAATTATTGTCACTACTGTTCAGGATTCTATGAAAGTGTTGATGTCTAGGGGTGCTTTCACACTGGCAGTTTAGTTCGGAACAGGGCACAGTTCAAACAAAAAATTGTTCATGTGAATGTTGCCAGGTGAACCTGAGACTACCTGCAGGACGCGCTCTGAGTTCGGTTGCTCCCGAACTGTGCTGCGATTCAGGTGAAAAGGAACACGGACTCGGGTATGCACTTGTTCAGGAAGTAAAGTAATCTGTGCATGTGTTTTAGCCGATTATGATGTATTAAGTTAAATGAAACACATGTAAGGGATGATAGTGTTAATGATTTACCTTGGATACGAGCGTGAGTGAGCCTCCACTGTATTTGCGCACAGCGCGTGATCAGGGCAACAAATGAATGGAAATTCACAGTCTCCTCAAAAGAGTCCATTTGCAAGCAGCAGAAAGCCACCTTATGCACACACAGAGTAAACCTGTGTTGTTCACTCAGCTGCGCATAATAGCACAGAATTAATTAAAAACACAATATGCTGACCCACGTTCTGTTTTCTATCATGCACCGTGCACGTTTGCGATGATGTAAGATGCACGCAAACACACGCAAACACACAAGGGTTCGGTAGAATCAAGTTGAGTGTGAAACTAGACCAACGCTACGAGGGGGTGCCGGGAACAATCACACTTGGGTTCAGACCACAGCAAACAAGCCAATTGTGAAAGCCTAAGTGTATGTTTTCACAGGTTGTAGATGTTAATTGTTAGCATTGACAATTGTTTAATAGAAAACTATTAATTGTTTAATATAACTATTTTTGTTTGTTTTTGACAGATTTGTTATAGCTGAACCTCAGTCAATAATCAAATAAAATCAAGTGTTTATCATGAAACACTACTAAGGCCACTAAAGCAAACACTGATCCATAATGGCGGCATAATCTTTTCGATCAACATCAACTCTCAACAATAAATTCCGTTGACTTGTAAAGTCAATCTGGTTAGTAATAAGTAAAGCTGGTAATGCTGTTTGTGGAGTTGTTCAATCCTCCTCTGCTGAGATCTTCAGATATTTTAATGTATTCTTTTATCTTTATTTGATTTCATCTAAGGCTGTGGTTGAAGCCAGTTGTATTTATTGTGTTTCTCTTTTCTTCAGTGATTCTGCTTGTTAACAGCAGGTGTTCATCACTAATGCTCAATCATCCCTTAATTAATCACTTAATTATCTAATTAACTTTAACCTGTTAACCGTTGCCAGAGCGCCAACGCACTGAAGCGTTTTTTTTCAGATTTAAAGTTATTACCTTGACAAACTATACATCATTAAAAAGATATAAGACTCAAGTTTCAGTATTTGACCACTATTGTACTCTGAGAAACTTATAGTGACAGTTATTTCTTAATTTGTGTCAGGAGTTATGTAATCAAAAAATTAGTCAATACCTTTAATATGAATTATGAGAGTCAGCCACTCTCATTCAGAAAAAAACTCCTGTGAGGTCTTCATGACAGCGCTTGACAAAACAACGTCCCTCAGGGCTTTTAGCTCAAAAATGTGCAGATTTGGAGAAATATTGATAGTTTCTCATAGGTTTGAATCAGATTTATATAGACAGGAATAATATTTGTTGAATTTATACCCAAATGGGCCGATGTAATCATTATGAGCGCTGGATACTCAGATGTACTGTGTTTTCAATCCATACTGGCAGCCTGAGGGCGCCCTGTGCACATTTAGTCCATATATGGAACACATGAAGAAGTGCCATAATTATGTGACATTCATGAAGTCTCTGACACAAACAAAGCTTGCAGAGATCGCTGTAACATGCAGATAAAGATGTTTTGAAGACAATAAACATGATTGCAATTATATTTGATTTACCTGTGTTCTTCGAACCATGTACCTGTAATTTTGTAGTAATCATGAAGACCTTGATTAGCTTGTTCGGGCATTTTAGATTATGGTTGGAGCTAAACTCTGCAAGAAAGTGGATCTCACGGTCCAGAGTTGAGGACACCTGGGTCAATATATTACAATATAATGAATAATACCCAAGGAAATTAATTGAATGACTTTAACGTAAGTCTTTGTATTTTCAACTTTTGTATTAACAACAAATTTTGAGTTAAACATGCTTTTAAAATTTAAAGGCCCCCTGAAATCAAAATTTACGTTTTTTAGCTTTTAGTATGACTATGTTAGCCTTAAGGTTGTTAATAAGCTGGTGTGTTCCAAATCAATGACAAAATTCGCATTTAGGAGATATAAGCATTAAAAACGTACTCTCTCTCACTTCCGCTAAAATGGATCACATATTTTTATCACTGTGGACTTCAGCTTCTCATCACATCTTCTGTCCAATCAAATGCTCTCTAGAATCTAAAGCGTCCCTCCCCCTATTCTATAAATACCACCTGGCCAAAGCGACAGTTGACGTGTCACAGAGCAATATGGGTTGAAGATGTGTGTTTGGTTGCTCAAACGCTCAAGTTTTATTCTGTTTTCCAACTTCCAACTTGGTTAAGAATGAAATAGCTAGAATTTATTCACTCCTCTACTTTTGAATCCAATGTATCATCAGTGTTCGGATTCACTTCCATGGTGCTGTCAAGTACGACTTGCAGTCTGTGAGGTAAACTAAATGCTATTGGCTATTTGAAAAGGGGGAGGAGCCATTCAATATGACCCGCCTTAGCTTCCCTTTTTAGTGGAAATTAAAGGAAACGTGTCATACAAAGCTTCGCGTTCCAAGGCACTTCAGTTGGCTTTTAAGGCAATCACTTTCCACATACTGTAAAAAATATTGCCTTGGTTTAACTCTAAAATAATTGAGGCAACTGTTTCTCAGTCCAGTGACCGTGATCAGAGGAAAATGTCTGACGTGTTTGATCAATAGGACAAGTGTCACAATTCATAATAATCTGTGTTCGGTTCACTCTTGATCATTATGCGAACATTAAAATAAAAGCATCTGTTGATTGTGTCTCATCAGCTCCTGTGATTCTGGATCCAAAAACTGCAAATCCATTTCTCACCCTGTCTGATGATCTGACCAGTGTGAGATGGATCGAGAACAAACAACCTCTTCCTGATAATCCAGAGAGATTTGACTGGTATCACTGTGTTCTGGGTTCAGAGGGTTTTAACTCAGGAACACACAGCTGGGATGTGGAGGTCAAAGAGAGTGAATGGTGGAGTCTTGGAGTAACTACAGCATCAAACCAGAGGAAGAGACGTGTTTTCTTTAACACTGATGTCTGGTGTGGGCGGTATGGACTGACTGGGTCTGGTTTCCGTGTTGAACAGGATCTTGAGTGTGTGAGAGTTGATCTGGACTATGACAGAGGAACGGTGTCATTCTCTGATCCTGTAACTAACACACATCTACACACATTCACAACCACCTTCACTGACACACTCTTTCCCTTCTTCTGTTGTTCTTCCTCCCTGAGGATCTTACCGGTCAAACGCCAGTAAAAGTTATACCTGTAGGTCTGGACTAAGTTTCTTTCATCTTTACACTAGTCATTTTTCCAATATTTGTATGTGTAGATCTTCTCAGAAATCCTCTTAAAGGGATTGTTCATTCAAAAATGAAAATTCTTTTTATCATTTACTCTCATGTTGATCCAGTCCTGTATGAGTTTCTTTCTTCTGTTGAACATAAAAAAAGATATTATGTGGCGTCTCTCCTCTGGATGTGAGGAACAGATAGAGGAAAGAACAGGATGTCTGACGGAGAGCAGGGCGACGGAGGCGGGGAATTGTCCGGAAGGATCAGAGGGACGTTAAGCAAACAGTCGCTTTGAGTGATGAGCAGCAGGAAGTGTGGGTGTCGGTCTCTCCTCTTTTGCTCTTCCCATGCAACTATCCACTAGCTGAGCTCTGATGCCTTTTCTCTGATTTTTACACATTTATTTTAGATTTTTCGTGTCAACGTCGGCATCTGTCCCCTCCAAACTTCTTCAAACAAGGACTCTTCCTTTTCAGTCCTAATTTTCACGTCTCTGCCGTAGGGTCCTTGCTGTAGCGTTTAGCCATCCGCCATGATTTTTTTCATCCAAATCTAAATGATGGGTTTAGCCTTTTGTGTCATTTTAATTGGTGTTACATATACACTATATTGACATTGTAAAGTATTGGGACACCCCTCAAAATCATTAAATTCAGGTGTTCCAATCACTTCCATGGCCACAGTTGTATAAAATCAAGTACCCAGGCATGCAGACGCTTCTAGAATCAGAAAGAGCTTTATTGCCAAGTGTGCTTGCACACACAAGGAATTTGTTTTGGTACTGAGGCTTCCAGTGGACATATACAAATACAACATGAAACATAATACTACAAATTATAAGAATAAAAAATAAAAATATAAATATATGAGAATAAAACTATCACAGTTGGGTTTAGTCAGAATAGACATTTCCAGATTTACAGATTATGAACCTATTTACAGTGTTTTGAATATTATAAATAAATAAATCTACATATAAGTATCACCTGAGTTGTGGGATATTGCACTAAACAGTGGGAGTATTGCACTTACAGGCATATGCCTTGGGAGGAGTGTTAACTGTTCAGGAGGGAAATGGCCTGTGGGAAGAAACTGTTCCTGTGCCGAGATGTTCTTGTGGCCAGTGATCTGAGTCTCCGTCTTGACGGTAACAGTTCAAACAGGTGGTGTCCAGGGTGAGTGGAGTCTGTGATGATTTTACCTCCTCTCTTCCTCACTCTGGAAGAGTACAGGTCCTGGAGGTTTGGCAGGGGGGCACCAATAATCCTCTCCGCAGTCCGGACTGTCCGTTGTAGTCTCCTGATGTCTGATTTGGTAGCTGAACCAAACCAGACAGTGATGGAAGCGCACAAGACAGACTCAATGACGGCTGAGTAGAACTGAATCAGCAGATCCTGTGGCAGGTTGAACTTCCTCAGCTGGCGAAGGAAGTACAGTCTCTGCTGGGCCTTTTTCACAGTGGAGTCAATGTGATTGTCCCACTTTAGGTCCTGAGAGATGATAGTGCCCAGGAACCTGAATGACTCCACTGCTTCCACAGTGCTGTTCATGATGGTGAGTGGGAGGAGTGCTGAGCTGTTCCTCCTGAAGTCCACGATCATCTCCACTGTTTTGAGCGTGTTCAGCTCAAGGTTGTTATAACTGCACCAGGTAGCCAGCTGTTCAACCTCCAGTCTGTAAGCAGACTCGTCACCGTTTCGGATGAGACCGATGACAGTGGTGTCGTCTGCAAATTTCAGGAGCTTGACAGTGGGGTCTTTAGAAGTGCAGTCATTAGTGTACAGGGAGAAGAGCAGTGGGGAGAGAACGCACCCTTGGGGAGCACCAGTGCTGATTGTGAGTGTCTTGGATGTGTGTTTCCCCAGTCTCACTCGCTGCTGCCGGTCCGTCAGGAAGCTGGTGATCCACTGACAGATCGAGGATGGTATGGAGAGCTGGGTCAGTTTGGCTGTGAGAAGACCAGGCATGATGGTATTGAAGGCCGAACTGAAGTCCACAAAGAGGATCCTTGCATAAGTCCCTGGTCTGTCGAGATGTTGCAGGATATAATGCAGTCCCATGTTGACTGCATCATCCACAGACCTGTTTGCTCTGTAAGCAAACTGAAAGGGATCCAGCAGGGGTCCAGTGATGTCCTTCAGGTGGGCCAGCACCAGTCTTTCAAACGACTTCATGACCACAGACGTGAGAGCGACAGGTCTGTAGTCATTAAGTCCAGTGATTTTGGGTTTTTTGGGGACAGGAATGATAGTGGAGCGTTTGAAGCAGCAGGGAACTTCACACTGCTCCAATGATCTGTTGAAGATCTGCGTGAAGACCGGGGCCAGTTGGTCAGCGCAGGCTTTTAAACAAGCAGATGAGATGCCGTCTGGGCCTGAGGCTTTCCTAGTCTTCTGTTTTTTGAAGACTCGGCTCACGTCCTCCACACAGACCTTAAGCTCAGGTTGGATGGCAGGAGGGGGGAGTGACAATTGGAGAACAGGAGGTGATGCTGAATGTGTGAAGTGCAGATCAGACCGGGTGTGTGGTGTGAATGAGGGCTTTTCAAACCGGCAGTAAAATGAATTTAAATCGTCAGCCAGGTGTTGATTGTCCACAGATCGAGGGGATGGTGACTTGTAGTTGGTAATGTTCCTCAGGCCATTCCAGACTGATGATGGGTCGTTGGATGAAAACTGGTTTTTCAGTTTATCAGAGTAGTTCCTTTTAGCAACTCTGATCTCCTTTGTCAATCTGTTTCTGGCCTGGTTATACAAGATTTTATCCCCACTTCTGTAAGCATCCTCTTTGGCATGACGAAGGTGTTTGAGTTTCCCAGTAAACCATGGTTTATCATTAGTGAATGATAAGAATGTCCTGGTAGGAATGCATGTATCCTCACAGAAACTTATATATGATGTTACAGTATCTGTGAGCTCATCCAGATCATTGGTAGCAGCTTCAAAAACAGTCCAATCAGTGCAATCAAAGCAGGCCTGTAGATTCTGCTCTGCTTCATTAGTCCATCTTTTCACAGTCCTTATTCCAGGTTTAGCTGATTTCAGTTTCTGCCTGTAGGTCGGTATGAGATGAACCAAACAGTGATCGGAGAGCCCCAAAGCTGCCCGTGGGACGGAGTGATATGCATTTCTTATTGTGGTGTAACAGTGGTCCAGTATATTACTGTCTCTGGTGGGACATGTAACGTGCTGTCTGTATTTTGGTAGTTCACGGGAAAGATTTGCTTTGTTAAAATCCCCAAGAATGATTAAAAGAGAGTCTGGGTACCTTTGTTCCGTTTCAGATATTTGTTCAGCCAGCTGTTGTAGCGCCGCGCTCGCGCACGCGTCTGGAGGGATGTAAACATTCACGAGAATGAAAGAGGAAAATTCCCGAGGCGAGTAGAAGGGTTTACAGTTTATGAAATGTGCCTCTAAATTAGGAGAGCACATCTTCTTCAGTGTTGTTACATCTGAACACCAACTTTCGTTAATGTAGAAACACAATCCACCACCTCTCGTTTTCCCCGTTAGCTCAGCGATGCGATCCGCTCGGAACAGCTGGAAGCCCGGCAGATGTATTGCGTTGTCCGGTATGGCTTCACTCAGCCAGGTTTCAGTGAAGCACAAAGCAGCAGAGTTTAAAAAATCCTTGTTAGTGTGGGTGAGGAGAAGAAGTTCATCCGTTTTGTTAGGAAGGGATCGGAGATTCGCGAGATGAATGCTGGGGAGTGCAGTGCGCAGGCCGCGCTCGCGGAGTTTAACCAGCGCGCCGGCTCGCTTCCCGCGTTTGCGTCTGACTGCGCGTTTGAACAACACCGCTGCCCCTCCTACGAGAATGTCCAGCAAAACGTCCGAATAATCAAAAACTGTAGAAAAGGTTTCTGGTGTGTGTTTCCTAATGTCCAGTAGTTCGTCTTTGGTGAAACTGATAGGAAAAGAATGACTAAACGCAGAACAAACGAACAAAAACAACACAATAGCTGGAGAGCTCCACACCGAGGCAGCCATCCGCGGCGCCATCTTGGAATGTTCTGGAATGTACACAAATGTTCTACAAACATTTGTGTAAGAATGGGTCGCTCTTTTAGGAGCTCAGGGAATTCAAGCGTGGTACTGTGAAAGGTTGGCACCTGTCCAGTAAGTCCATTCATGAAATTGTTTCACTACTAAATATTCCATGGTCAACTGTTAGTGGTATTATAATAAAGTGGAAGCAATTGGGGACAACAGCAACTCAGCCACGAAGTGGTAGGCCACGTAACATCCCAGAGCAGGGTCAGCGCATGCTGAGGCTCACAGTGCGCAGAAGTCGCCAACTTTCTGCAGAGTCAACACCTACAGACCTCCAAACGTAGTGGTGTAAAACACATTGCCACTGGACTTTAGAGCAGTGGAGACGTGTTCTCTGGAGTGACGAATCACACTTCTCTGTCTGTCAATCCGATGGCTGAGTCTGGGTTTGGCGGTTGGCAAGAGAACGGTACTTGCCTGACTGCATTGTGCCAAGTGTAAAGTTTGGTGGAGGGGGGGTTATGGTGTGGGGTTGTTTTTCAGGTGTTGGGCTTGACCCCTTAATTCCAGTGAAAGGAACTCTTAATGCTTTAGCATACCAAGACATTTTGAAGCAACTCCATATTAAACCCTACGGATTAAGAATGGGATGTCATTAAAGTTCATTTGCATGTAAAGGCAGACATGCCCAAAACTTTTGGCAATATAGTGTGTGTTCAGTTTGTTTTTGTTTTTATTGTGTTTTTTCCCTGTTTTGCCTGCCTGTGTTCTCTAGTTAATTCTTGTTTAGTCTTGGTTGTTAATTAGTTCCACACACCTGTTTCCGTTGAGTTGATTACATTCCTGGTGTATTTGAGTCCTCAGTTTCCTTTGTCTTTTGTGGTTGTGTGTTAGTTTGCTCCTGCAATCTTCTCTATGTTCATTTGTGGAATAATAAAGATGTGTTTGTTTGGATTCTCCTGCTTTGTACAATTATTACAGCCACAGCGTGACAATTGGGTTAGTTTTAATATTTTTACCCAGGTGCTGGTTGTATATAAATAACCCAGAAATGTTTTTCTTTTTACCCAGCATTTTTTAGTGATGTTTAGAGAAAAAGTGTGGGAAAAAAATAAAATAAAAACCAAGATGATTATAAATGATTTTCACATTGATAAATAAATAAACATTATACAAAAATAAACATATAAAAAAACATTTAAAAAGAATAGTAAAACTTACTAAATAAGTACAGTACTATAACAGCACGTAATGATAAATATATTTACCAAACAATATTTAGACATATTAATAATATTAATTTTTCACAGTATAAATTGGGTCTTTATACACAAAACTAAATGTCTTTTAAATTTTAGAATGGGGGTCTGTCGCAAGAGAATAATCATGTTTGGCATCTAAAAGATTGAAAACTCCTGTTTAACTGCCAGCAACATCACTAAACTATAATTTGAAAATTGACTGTGGTGTCCTCTGTCATCTTTATGATGACGTTGCTCAGCTGGGCAGCGACACACTTCTATGTGAAGAGAGTGAACAGCATAGGGCCGAGTACAGAGCCTTGAGGTGCACCTCTGTTAATTACGAGGGTGCTGGAAGAGTGTTTTCTGATCATGTTGGGATCTACCATGAGGAATCTCAGTATCCCGTTACACAGTGCAGGAGGTTATGTAGCCCCAGGTTATGCAGCTTGGTTATTAGTTTTGAGGGCATGAATTTTAAATGCCAAATTGTAAACTATAATAAGTAATCAGGCATAACTGTTCTTTTTTTCCAAATGGGTTAGAATTTAGTGAATGGTAAATGAAATAGCATCCTATGTGGATGTATGTGTGCTCTACACAACCTGCAGTGGTTCAAAGGATTCTGGTTTGGTGCTCAGGATGTGTTTCTTAATAAACACTTCATGAGAACCGGTGTGAGAGCTGCTGGTCTGCAGTCATTGAGACAAGAGACTGTGGCTTTCTGTGAACAGGGATGATTGTGGTGGACTTTAAGGAGAAAAGGAACTAGTCAGTGTGAGGGGAAATATTGAGCTAACAAACTCACATGATCAGAAATTCCAGGCTCTTACAACACTTACCAGGAAGAGACTGACTTCTTATTTCTCCTTTCTGTCATACTGACTTTGTCTCGGCAAAAGCAGTAAAGAATCTGCGATCAACAAAGAGGAAAAACTTTTAAGATTTGAAACGTTTGCTTCTTAACAGACAGCAGATTTTTGAGATTCTCGTGGTTATTAATTTTTGAGACCTTGATTCAGAAAGTAAAAGTATTGTTGGAGCTCAAACAGAAAATGGCTTCACTATCTGAAGATAATTTTTCTTGTCGCGTGTGTAACGAAATCTTCAAGGCTCCTGTTCTATTATCATGTAGTCACAGTTTCAGTGTCTTCAGCAGTTCTGGAGAATCAAGAAAACTCAGGAGTGTCCTGTCTGCAGGAGAAGATCCTCAAGAGATGATCCTCCATGTAATCTTGTGTTAAAAAACTTGTGTGAGTCATTCCTGAAGGAGAGAAATGAGAGGCGTTCATTAGGGTCTGAGGAGATCTGCAGTTTACACAGCGAGAAACTCAAACTCTTCTGTCTGGAAGACAAACAGCCTGTGTGTTTAGTGTGCAGAGATTCACAGAAACACATCAATCACACATTCAGACCCATCGGTGAGGTGGTTTCATCATATAAGGTAAGACGGATTTACAGATGAGGATAAACACTTGTTTAAGCTTATGTATTACATATAATTGTCACAAACTGCTCTGAGACTAGAAAGTTTAGATCAAAATGCAGCTTTTAATAAGATGGGGTGATCAAGACGCATAATCAACTGAACAGTCAAAACCCAGGTAGCCCCCCCCCCCCCCCCCATAAAGGAGCGGCTTCCAGACACTCCAACAATACTCCAGGAGGGAGGTGGAGCGGAGGCGGACTTGGTGGTGGGATGGAGGTCCAGGCCAGTGGAGTGGAAGAGGGCCTGGAGACTGAGGCTGTGCAGGCGGCCAGGGCGGAGCAGAGAGTTCGGGGGGCCAGGGCGGACCAGACAGTTCAGGGGACCAGGGTGGATCAGACAATTCAGGGAGCCAGGGTGGACAAGGCAGTTCAGGTGACCAGGATGGACCAGGCAATTCAGGTGGCCAGGGTGGACCAGACAGTTCAGGTGGCCAGGGTGGACCAGACAGTTCAGGGGACCAGGGCGGACCAGACAGTTCAGGTGGCCAGGGTGGACCAGGCAGTTCAGGGGGCCAGACCAGACAGTTCAGGTGGCCAGGGTGGACCAGACAGTTCAGGCGACCATGGCGGCGTGGCCTCCATGGTCCCATCAGGTCCCTTTCTTGGGGGCAGCTATGGGGTTATGAGCTGGAGCAGACACCGGCTCAGAAACAGACACCGGCTCAGGAGGAACAGACAACGGCTTAGGAGGAACAGACAACGGCTCAGGAACAGACACCGGGGTGGCCATCTTGTCCGAGGGCTCATGCGAGGTGGCGTCCATCTTGTCCGGAGTCTCTGGCTCGGCGGTAGCCATCTTGTCCGGAATCTCTGGCTCAGCAGACGTGATGTGAACAGTCTCTGGCTCGGCAGCCATGATGTGAACAGTCTCTGGCTCGGCAGACGTGACGTGAACAGTCTCTGGCTCGGCAGACATGACGTGAACATTCTCTGGCTCGGCAGACATGACGTGAACATTCTCTTGTGCGGCAGGCACGACGTGAACAGTATCTTGTGCAGCCGGCACGATGTGAACAGTCTCTTGTGCGGCAGGCACGACGTGAACAGTTTCCGGTGCGGCATGCACAACATGTACAGTCTCTTGTGCGGCAGGCACACCGTGTACAGTCTCTTGTGCGGCAGGCACGACATGAACAGTCTCTGGTTCAGTGGCCATGACGTGATGCGTAGGCTCGGCAGGACTGACGTGAAGTGCAGGCTCGGCAGGACTGACGTGAAGTGCAGGCTCGGCAGGATTGACTTGAAGTGCAGGCTCGGCAGAACTGACGTGAAGTGCAGGCTCGGCAGTACTGACGTAAAGCAGCTCAAGCTTGGCAGGACTGACGTGAAGCAGCTCAGGCTAGGCAGGACTGACGTGGAACGCAGGCTTGGCAGGGCTGACGTGGAAGGCAGGCTCAGCAGGGCTGACGTGGAGTGCAGGCTCGGCAGGGACTTTGACGGAACGAGACTCTGGAACTGTGCTTTTGGCAGGACAAGACCCCATTTGGCCGATCTTCTTGGCCATCCGTGCTGACTTGAGCGGTGGGTCCATCACGCTGGACATTAATCTGGAACGTCCAGAGACCGATCCGGTGATGGGCTTGATGGGTGGCATGATGTGAAGATTCTCAGGCTTAAGGCCTGTTCACACCGGGATGAATTTCGCGCACGATATTCGCCGACGTTTAATGCTTCGTGATTAAACAAAGGGCGCCAATGTGAGTGTCCATCCACATTCCAGAGGCAGTAATCCAAATGGGTAATCCAGAGGCAGGCAGGGGACAAGGCAAATGGGTAATCCAGAAGCAGGCAGAGAGTCCAAAAAAACAAAATATAGGGTACCAAAGAAATGCTCAGAGATGCAATGCAACAACATACAAAACTACGCAGTGATTGAATGTGAAAACCAGGTTTATAAAGGGTGAGCTAAACAAGGTCATGACAAACAGGTGAATGTGATCAGTGATGATGAGTCCGGGCAGTGAGTATGGGAAATGTAGTTGTGAGGGAAAAACAAAAAACTGAAGTGGAGTGCCCTCTGGTGGCTCTAAAGGGCACTCCAGCTGATGACCGTGAAGGATTTGATGGCGAACCAAACACAAATGATTCTTCCAGGTGATTCGTTCAAACATAATTCCACACAAAACTCAACATTCCAGACCCCAAAAACACCAGTCTAATCTAGGGCCATAAATGGAGTGGGCTCCACCCAGTTCTAAAGCTTCGATAGATGTGCCCAACTAAAGGAGAACGTCGTCAACGTTAGATAGTTTGGAAAAGACTGATTGGTTCAGAGTTAGCATGGCTCAAAACCCAACAAGATAACCGCAGAGGTTGTTTGAACCATGACAAATGATTTAAAACAGACCTCCTCCTTTTTAAGGACCTTGGAACGACCTCATGGAGGAAATCTCTTAAAACCACAGAGACTGAGACTTTACATATAAAATTACACTAAAAAATTACATCCCAAAACAATTCTTGACGGACTTATAATCAAACATTGTTCAACTACATAATCCTATATTGTATCTACAACCTCTGTATGTGTCTATTATGCTTAGATCACTATTAGATGTTTGAATGAAAGTGTGTCTTGATTCCTATCAGTACGATCATATGTTCTTATTTCAGAAGATGGCTTGATTGAAATCTGTGTAAAATGTTTCGTGTCCTTATAATAGGAATCATGTCTAAACTGTACCTTCTGAAATCTCTGCTAGAGCTGGAGAGTAAGGAGATCACAGATAACGCATTATTTATGATGAGAGGTGAAGAAAATGCCTCCTCTCAAATAAAGACAGTACCTAATTGGTCAGAACTCATCCAAAAGGCTGGACAAACAGCTGAGTTTAAAATCGTAGGACCCGAACAAAGCCAGAGTTTTAGTTGGGTTGGAAGTGTTTGGTTGAGTTGAATTTGTTTGCTAGAGCAGCTTTACAGAAGTCATGGAGAAGCCATGACTGGCAATCGGACAGACTTACCATGTAGACCAGCAGACAAAAGAACCCAAAATCAAGATCAGAAGAACATGGGTTAAACAGCTTCATTCAAGCCATCTATAACTACTCTTGTCTCACTTTTCTTTCTGTTTCTTCGCTTTATTTTATTTTCCGTTGAGAGTCTCAATTCTAAGTTAAGTTTAGCTGCAACGTTTCGTTTAAACGATTCGACTGTAAAGCCCGCTCTCCAAATTTTTTGTTCCTTCCAACTTTTCATCCATCGCCAACACACCACGTGATTGGCCGCCCAAGACATCTATCCAGGCACGAGGAGCCGCCAGCCAATAAACTAACCCGGGAAAACCCTTTTACGCGGACAAAAGGAATCCCCAAAGGAACGCAAAGACAAGCAAGTAGCCTCCAGACTCTTAACTGAACTGATGCTTTGATATAACATTTAATAACCCCGCCTAAGAAACGATAGAAGGGTTAAATTAATGATTGATGGTTCGTTCAGGTCATGTCTTATAAGTGCATAGAAACTTGGGATTTCATCATCTCACTCTTAAAACTCGTTCTTTCCTCAGTCTCTTTCTTTCTGCAACTCGTATGAATGTGTGTGTGTGCGTCTGATTGTGTTAGATATTAGTTAAAATAATCAATAAAGTCTTCTTTGTATGTTAAAGATAATTGTTCTTGTGTTATGTGCTCACGAATTTAATGTCTTAAACTGCTGATCTAAGCTACCTTGCTTATATATAGTGTTTCACTATAGTTATTTATATCCGTTTTAGAGCTGATAGTTATAGCCCGTTCAAATGAACGCTGGACGAGTCATTTGCTCGGCCGTTTAAGTGATTCATTTAAGATTCCCTATAAATTAATTAATAATTCCTTTTGAGCCAAATTGACCTGTTTGACCCTACATGTTTACTACAACCATTACAATAAGATCATATTAAAGAAATCTCTGGTGTCTTATAGATTTTCTCTTTAAATTCCAGGAGGAGCTCAATACAGCACTGAAGTCCTTACAAGAGAAACTTCAACACAATAAAAACATTAAAGAAAAGTTCACAAGAAAGAAAACCGTTCGACACATCAAGGTGTGGATTGATTCTTTTGAAATATTTACAAATTTGATTAGAACAACTGAATTGATTTGTCTGACATAGTTGCATGTTCCGTTGTTGACTGAAACACACACACACTCAACCATTTGTGTATAAAGATGATCAAGCGTGGAAACCTCTGTCAGCTGGTTGTTTAGCAGTGGATGGGCAGAAATGCACATATACAAAATCACAGTTAGAGAAAAATGTATTAATTTAAACAATGTAATAATTTAGTGCAGAAACAGTGAGCTCATTGAAGTAATGAATCCACCCAAACTAATTAGGTGAATTCATTACTTCAATGAGCTCACTGTTTCTGCACTAAATTATTACATTGTTTAAATTAATACATTTTTCGCTAACTGTGATTTTGTATATGTGCGTTTCTGAAATACATAACTTCCACAGTTACCTCTGATAACAGATCACTCTAAATTGTAATGTGGCATTTTTTGTAAAGCTGCCTTTAAACAATGAGTATTGTGAAAAGCGCTATACAGATAAATGTGAATTGAATTGAATGCAGATAATATGATTAATATTCATGAGCGCAACAAACTTTTAGCGCAACAGACACTGAGCTGCTGACATTTTGCTTCTACCTGAGGATTTGATTGATAATGTGTATTTTCACACTACAGACATAGAACATCTACTACTACAGTACTAGTACTTCAGAAAGTTAAAGTTGTAGTTAACTAACCCACATTTCCCCACTCACTTTTCATGCTGCTCCAGAATCAGTTGCGTCTTTGAGATGATTGAAGTGAATGTGATGTGATTTCAGTCTCAAGCTGAGCACACAGAGCGTCAGATTAAACAGCAATTTGAGAAGCTTCATCATTTTCTCAGAGATGAAGAAGAAGCTACAATCACTGCACTGAGGAAGGAAGAGGAGCAGAAGAAGCAGATGATGAAGAAGAAGCAGGAGGAGATGGACAGACACATCTCAGCTCTTTCACACACAATCAAAGACATGGAGGAGATGATGAAAGCCAATGATGTCTGCTTTCTGAAGGTCTGATTTTACATTATTGATTGATTGATTGATTGATTGATTGATTGATTGATTGAGTTCTTGATGATAAATGGTGTGTTTGTTCTGCAGGAGTTTCCAGTCTCAATGGAAAGGTGAGTGATCTGCTGGTGTCTCTGGTCTCTCTGGTTCTGATCCACTGCAGTTCTGACTCCTGAATGTTTTTCCAGAGTCCAGAACTCACATCCGGATCCACAGATGGCTTCTGGAGCTTTGATTCATGTGCCACAATACTTGGGCAACCTGCCGTTCAGAGTCTGGAAGAAGATGCAGTACATTATCCAAAACAGTGAGTCTGCAGAAGATCTGTGCTGTTACACACTGGAAATCACACATGGCTGGGCAGGTTTTTCATGACATGTTTTTCAAAAAAGAATGTTTATTCTTTCTTCATCTCCTCAAGTCCAGAACAAACTCAACAGAGTAAAAGTGAAAAGATACTTGAGGCTCCACTTGTTATTCTTGTGCTGATTGAACACGAAAGAGTGAATACAGAAGATTACAGTTTAGCACTCACTCGGAAGAGCAAGCTAACTAAACAAACAGCCCATCTATAATAATATAGTCCCCTCTTATGGCCATTATGTGAACTGCACTCTAATATAAAGTATTGTAGTAAGGATACCACATTTCCTTCTCCCTCCCCCATTTTGATGGTAGTATATTACTAAATATACTAAAATACCCACCAGAAGTAACTTTACTATTTAAGAAATAAGAGGAAATTATTTTATTACCTAATTATTATTCCCAATAACATTTTAGAAAAGAACAGTTTTTTTCAAGACATAAGAATGCAATAGCTTATCAGAAACATTCTGATAACTCATTGCAGCTATGTTTTCAGCTATTTAACATAGTCCAGGAGATGAATAGGAGTGTATCTTTCCCTTGTATAACGACGCAACTGTGGTACAGCTGGTGTGTCTAACTTGTCAGACGAGTAAAGCTTATCCTCAGCAACTGGCTCTGTTGTGTTCTGGCTTGAATTTACTACTTCGGTTACTGTCTCTGTTTCAGTAGAAAAGGGAATTTAGGGCAGCTGGGACCATTTGTCAGAGGGTACTGTTAACTGGGAGTCCTGAAACTTGTCCGTATGTCGAATTTGATCAACATAGCGCTTCAGGATTTGTCCTCTTCCAACAGCTACTGTATAGGAAACTGGACCCGAAGAAATTCACAATGACAGCAGGGATCCACTTGGGACCGTAACTGTAATGACGCAGTAACATGTCACCTCCAGTTGTGAAAACTCTTAAATTAGCATTTTTGTCATGAAACTCTCATTATTTTAGCTGCACTTTGGCTTTAATGTCTGGCAAGAGAAGATCAAAAGTAGATATCCGTTTCCTTGCCATGAACATATAGGCTGACGACACGCCTGTTGTAGCATGTGGGATGATCCGATAGTTAAACAAGTGACAATCTAGTTTCCAAGGTGTCCTCCTTCACTTTCTTCATGCCTTCTTTGAACATTTGGACAGCTCGCTCTGCTAATCCATTAGAAGAAGGGTGGAAGGGTGCAGATCTTACATGACGAATCCCATTGTTTTTCATGAATTTTTCAAATTCTGTGCTTGTGAAGCAGGAGCCATTGTCAAAAACTAAGATCTGAGGTAATCCGAAAACACTGAAGCAAGGTTTCTCTATGGTAGCTTGCGATATTGCTGAGTTAATGGGGTAAATGTCTATCCACTTAGAATGTGACGGAGAAATAGGAGCAAACAAAGGCTATGGCTCGAGAAAAAACCTCCTTCAGAACCAACCATGTCAAAAGGAATGGTATGATGAAACAGCCAGAGCCCGCAGCTTTGAAGAGGAGATGAGGTATTGGTACTTCTACCTACTTCAGAAAACAAGCTACTGGCCAAGTGGCAGGGCCCTTACCAGATTCAACAGAAGGTAGGCCCAGTCACCTATGAAGTCTACATTCCATTTAGAAGCAAGCCATTGCAAAAATTTCATGTTAATCTACTAAAATGATGGCATTCACAGCCTCCATCCTCTGTTTCTCCAACTGTCACCAATGAAAAAAGTCCAGAGCAAACCTTGTTCATCCGAGCGGTGGAAGATGAAGAGGAAGTAGAGGAACAATACTTCCCTGTTCCTCGCCAATCTGTTCAACTGGATTTGAGCCAACTGTCAGAACATAAGAAACAGCAATTACTGGACCTGATACCACGGGGTCTATTTAAAGAGACACCTGGTCTGACCAACAGGGTATCACATCACATTACCCTACACAGTTCTAAACCCATTCGCCAACCTGTTTACAGAATACCGAACGACTCTTGCCTGTCTCCAAAGAGAAGTTGGAAACCATGCAAGGTCTGGGGGTCTCAGAGCCATCTACCAGTGAGTGTGGGAGTCCACTCATCTTGGTGCCCAAGAAGGATGGCAGCCTTCATTTCTGCTTGGACTTTCAGAAGGTAAACAGCGTCAGTAAGTTTGACTCCTATCCCATGCCCAGGGTAGATTATCTTGTAGAACGACAGGGACAAGCTAAGCACATCAGCACCCTAGACCGATGTAAGGGCTATTGGCAGGTCCCATTGACCCCAGAGAGTCAGGAAGTGACAGCCTTCCGAACACCGTTTCCATTTCCGGGTAATACCTTTTGGACTCCCCAGAGCGCCGTCCACCTACCAACGAATGATGGATCAGCTCCTGTGGGGTACTGAGGGGTACGCAGCCGCCTATCTAGATGACATTGTCATCTATACCCTGTCATGGGAAGAACATCTGCTTCACCTGGAAGATGTTCTAGGGAGGATTAAAAGTGCAGGTCTCACCTTTCGCCCTAACAAGTGCTTTTTGGCCAAGCGAGAAACACAGTACCTGGAATTTGTTCTGGTTCATGGAGTGATTCAGCCTCAAATCAGCAAAATTGAGGCTATTAAGTCTGCTGGAAGGCCACAGACTAAGAAACAAGTGCGGTCCTTCATTGGTCTCAGTGGGTGGCATAGGCGGTTTATAACAAACTTTTCTGCACGGGCTGCTGCACTGACTACCCTTACCAAAAAGGACAAACAAGGTTGTGTGGACTGATGAATGTGAACTTTCTTTTCAGGGCTTAAAAGACACTCTCTGCAGAGACCATACTGCAGATTCCTCATTTTGAACAGGATTTTACTGTAAAAAACAATTCTTCCAAGTACGGTATTGGAGCCATTTTGTTGCAGGGAGAGTCAGGACAACTAAGACCGGTAGCTTACATTAGTAGGAAGCTCCTTCTCCGTAAGTCTAGATAATCTACGGTGGAGAAGGAGTGTTTGGCTATCAAATTGCCCCTGGACTTTATTGTTTATTGACTTTATTGTTTTAATACTGATGATTTTGGCATACAGCTCATGAAAACCCAAAATTCCTATCTCAAAAAATTTGCATATTTCATCCGACCAATAAAAGAAGTGTTTTTAATACAAAAAAAGTCAACCTTCAAATAATCATGTTCAGTTATGGACTCAATACTTGGTCGGGAATCCTTTTGCAGAAATGACTGCTTCAATGCGGCGTGGCATGGAGGGAATCAGACTGTGGCACTGCTGAGGTGTTATGGAGGCCCAGGATGCTTCGATAGCGGCCTTAAGCTCATCCAGAGTGTTGGGTCTTGCGTCTCTCAGCTTTCTCTTCACAATATCCCACAGATTCTCTATGGGCTTCAGGTCAGGAGATTTGGCAGGCCAATTGAGCACAGTAATACCATGGTAAGTAAACCATTTACCAGTGGTTTTGGCACTGTGAGCAGGTGCCAGATCGTGCTGAAAAATTAAATCTTCATCTCCATAAAGCTTTTCAGTAGATGGCAGCATGAAGTGCTCCAAAATCTCCTGATAGCTAGCTGCATTGACCCTGCCCTTGATAAAACACAGTGGACCAACACCAGCAGCTGACTGTGGGTACTTGACACTGGACTTCATGCATTTTGGCATTTCCTTCTCCCCAGTCTACCTCCAGACTCTGGCACCTTGATTTCCGAATGACATGCAAAATTTGCTTTCATCCGAAAAAAGTACTTTGGACCACTGAGCAACAGTCCAGTGCTGCTTCTCTGTAGCCCAGGTCAGGCGCTTCTGCCGCTGTTTCTGGTTCAAAAGTGGCTTGACCTGGGGAATGCGGCACCTGTAGCCCATTTCCTGCACACGCCTGTGCACGGTGGCTCTGGATGTTTCTACTCCAGACTCAGTCCACTGCTTCCGCAGGTCCCCCAAGGTCTGGAATCTGTCCTTCTCCACAATCTTCCTCAGGGTCCGGTCACCTCTTCTCGTTGTGCAGCGTTTTTTGCCACACTTTTTCCTTCCCACAGACTTCCCACTGAGGTGCCTTGATACAGCACTCTGGGAACAGCCTATTTGTTCAGAAATTTCTTTCTGTGTCTTACCCTCTTGCTTGAGGGTGTCAATGATGGCCTTCTGGACAGCAGTCAGGTCGGCAGTCTTACCCATGATTGCGGTTTTGAGTAATGAAACAGGCTGGGAGTTTTTAAAAGCCTCAGGAATCTTTTGCAGGTGTTTAGAGTTAATTAAGTCAAGTCAAGTCAAATATATTTATATAGCGCTTTTCACAATACAGATTGTATCAAAGCTGCTTCACAGTATCAATCAAAACAACTTAACAATGTTTGTTTATTACTGGAAAAAAAAGACATCCAAGTTTGGTAGAGCTGATCAATGGTATGATTGGTCAATTAATTTGAATATCCCCAACTGAGCAAGCCAAAGGCAACAGTGGCAAGGAACCGAAAAACTCCATCCAGTGACCTAATGGTGTCCTAACACCCCATCAAATGACCCAATGGAGAAAAAAAACCTTGGGAGAACCCAGGCTCAGTCGGGGGGCCAATTCTCCTCTGGCGTTTATGAACTAGAGGCCGAATTTACAGTAACTGTAAGATAAAAAATTTATATGAATGCCTGGCTAAATAGATGCGTCTTCAGTCTAGTTTTAAACTGGGAGAGAGAGTCTGAGCTACGAACAATATCAGGAAGGCTATTCCAGAGCTTCGGAGCTAAATGTGAAAATGCTCTGCCTCCTTTGGTGGATCTGGATATCCTAGGAATGACCAGAAGCCTCGAATCTAGTGATCTTAAAGAGCGCGATGGATTGTAAGGCGATAGAAGATCCGTTAAATAGACTGGAGCTAAACCATTTAGAGCTTTATAATTCAAAAGCAATACCTTGTATTTAATACGGAACTTTATAGGTAACCAATGAAGTGATGATAAAATCGGTGTTATATGATCATATTTTCTTGATCTAGTAAGAACTCTAGCGGCTGCATTTTGGACTAACTGTAGCTTGTTTATTGAAGATGCAGGACAACCAGCTAATAAAGCATTACAGTAATCTAGTCTCGAGGTCATGAATGCATGAACTAACTTTTCTGCATCACAGACTGATAGCATATTACGTAGCTTAGCAATGTTTCTAAGGTGGAAAAAGGCTGTTTTTGTAACATATGAAATATGCTTTTCAAAAGACAGGTTGCGGTCTAGTATAACACCCAGGTCTTTTACTGTAGCGGATAAAGTAACAGGGCATCCTACTATGTTAAAGTCGTGCTGTGAAGGGTTTTGTGGACGGTTTTTAGAACCGATAAGTATTACCTCTGTCTTGTCTGGATTTAATAAAAGAAAATTACCCGTCATCCAATCTTTTATATCATTAACACAATCTGTCAATTTGGATAATTTAGCGTATTCATCTGGCCGTGATGAAATATATATTTGAGTGTCATCAGCATAACAATGGAAACTAATTCCATGTTTCCTTAGAATATTACCAAGTGGCAGCATATATATTGAGAATAATAAAGGGCCTAACACAGATCCCTGTGGCACTCCATAGTTTGCCGAAGTTATAATCGATTTTTCTCCATTTAAGTAGACGAAATGGTAGCGGTCAGATAAGTATGACCTGAACCAGCTTAATGCTTGTCCTTGAACACCAGTGTAATTTTGTAGTCGATCTAAGAGTATTGTGTGATCTATAGTATCGAACGCAGCACTAAGATCAAGAAAAACTAATACTGAGATACAGCCTTGGTCCGAAGCTAAAAGTAAATCATTTGTGATTCTAACAAGCGCAGTTTCAGTGTTATGATGTGGCCTGAATCCAGACTGAAACTGTTCATAGATGTCGTTTTCTTGCAAGAAACAGCCGAGTTGAGCGGACACAACTTTTTCTAATATTTTTGACATAAATGGAAGATTCGAAATGGGTCTGTAATTTGCTAGGTTATTTGGATCTAATTGTGGTTTCTTAATAAGAGGTTTTATAACTGCCAGCTTGAACGTTCTTGGAACATGACCTAAAGATAAAGATGAGTTAATAATATTGAGAAGAGGCTCTTCCACTACAGGTAACACTTCTTTCAGTAGTTCGGTTGGTATAGGATCTAATAAACATGTTGTTTTAGATGAAGTGATAAGTTTATTTAACTCTTTTTGTTCTATGGTTGTAAAGCATTGTAATTGTTCTTGCGGGGTGATAATTGCAGCTGAATTATAAGGCGCGAGCAGAGATCGAACGTTTACGATTTTGATTCTGATGCTTTCAATTTTCTCGGTGAAGAAGTTCATGAAATCATTACTACTAAATTGTAACGAGGTATTTTGTTCAGACGACGTCTGTTTATTTGTTAGTCTAGCCACGGTATTAAATAAAAACCTTGGATTATTTCGGTTGTTTTCTATTAATTTGCTGAGGTGCTCCGCCCTGGCCGTTTTAAGGGCCTTTTTATAACGTGACATACTGTCTTTCCACGCGATTCTAAAGACCTCTAAATTATTTTTGTTCCATTTACGCTCTAAATTACGGGTTTCTCTCTTTAAAACATACGTAGTATTATTGTACCATGGTGCTATACTTTTTTCTCTGACCTTTTTTAATCTAATGGGTGCAACAATATCCAATGTTCTAGAGAGAATGGAGCTCATAGTGCTAGTTAGTTCGTCTAGTTCATCTGTTTGTTTGGGTTCAGGCAGCAGCTGGGACAGATCAGATAAGCTATTTGAGAAATGATCTATGGTGGATGGACGAATTGTTCTACCTGGTCGATAACGTGGCGCAGCATGACATATTATAGCAGTGCGTAATATGCAAGTTACCAAGTAGTGGTCAGTGACATCATCACTTTGCGGTACAATATCTATATCGGTTGGATCGGTTCCATATGATATAATTAAATCGAGTGTATGATTAAGATGATGAGTTGGTCCGGTGACGTTTTGCTTGACCCCGAAGGAGTTTAATAAATCTGTAAACGCAACCCCTAACGCATCATTTAAATTATCTACGTGTATGTTAAAATCTCCAACAATTAATGCTTTATCGACGTTGACCAAAAGATCTGATAGAAAGTCAGCAAACTCTTTTAGGAAATTGGCGTATGGCCCTAAATTAGTTGATTCAGATGATTAGGTTAATAGCTCGTTTAGAGACCCTTTTTCATGATATGCTAATTTTTTGAGATAGGAATTTTGGGTTTTCATGAGCTGTATGCCAAAATCATCAGTATTAAAACAATAAAAGACCTGAAATATTTCAGTTGGTGTGCAATGAATCTAAAATATATGAAAGTTCAATTTTTATCATTACATTATGGAAAATAATGAACTTTATCACAATATGCTAATTCTTTTAGAAGGACCTGTATATATATATATATATATATATATATATATATATATATATATATATATATATATATGTGTGTGTTCATTTTTCACCTTTTTGGGATCCACTGAACCTTTGTTCAGCTTGTTTAAAATTGTTCCCTTGGAATGCACTCTTCCATTTCTTACAGATGCAAATAATGCACTTTCTTTTGAAGGAATTCACATTTGTCCCTTTTTAGACGCAACTCAGCATCTCATAGCCGAGTGAGCACGGCATCTAAGGTTTGCAACTGCTTTTCATCAGTTACCCCAATGACCAATATGTCATCAAGATAGACTGCAACATGAGTTAATCCCTGCAGCAACCCTTCCATGGTCCTTTGAAATTTCGCTGGCGCAGAAGCCACTCCAAATGGAAGACGATTGTATGCCTTTGTGGGTGTTAATGGTGAGTTACTGCTTGGAGTTTCCGCCCATTATTATCTGGTGGTAGACATGACTTTGAAGCTTTGAAAAAGACGAGCACCCAGACAAGGTTGTGAAGAGGTCTTCCGCACGTGGAATGGGATATTATTCCAAAGGCGGAGTCTGGTTTATAGTGAGTTTATAATCTCCGCATAATCTAATGGAACCATCAGGCTTGAGGATAAGACAGGCGTTGCCCACTCTGAGTACTTCACAAGGGTGATTATGTTTTCGTTCAGCAGTCTGTTCATTTCCGCATCAACCTTAGATATAAGGAAAATGCAAAATAGTCTAATAACGTGTATTGTCGCTGTCATCATTGAGAGTTTCTAATTTCTCCCTAAAAAAATTCATGACGCTGCAGTACTTCTTTCAATTTCGGTTTAAGCGTATCCTCATTTTCCTTTATTCTCACATTTTATTTTTGCAGTGCCTGAGGAGCGATTGGAGGTTAAAGTGCTTTGTTCAAGTGATAGAGGAAGAGAGCGCTGTTCATTCACTCTGATTTAAAAGTATTTAAAACAAATACAAACACATTAAGACTCAGTTTAATGAACATGATCAGAGTTTTTACAGATACAGTTTTTCATCTCAACAGCTCTGATTGTTTGATTGTGATTTTAACTTTATGAGACAAATATTTGAATCACACATTTAATGTTTGTCGCTGATGCCATTAATAAACACTGATAATAAAAATGAGTGTGACACTAAAAACACTGACAGTGATTAGAGGAAAATGTCTGATGTGTTTGATTAATAGGATGAGCGTTATAATTTATAACAATCTGTGTTTGTTTCACTCGTGATCATTATATGAAAATCAGAATAAAAGCATCTGTTGATTGTGTCTCATCAGCTCCTGTGATTCTGGATCCAAACACGGCTCATCCACGTCTTGTCCTGTCTGATGATCTGACCAGTGTGAGAGACAGCGGGAACAAACAACCTCTTCCTGATAATCCAGAGAGATTTGATGAGCATTACTGTGTTCTGGGTTCAGAGGGTTTTAACTCAGGAACACACAGCTGGGATGTGGAGGTCAAAAAGAGTCGATACTGGAGTCTTGGAGTAACTACAGCATCAAACCAGAGGAAGGGAGGTGTTTTCTTTAACACTGATGTCTGGAGTGTGAATTATGATCCGTATGGACAGTCGCGTGGTGTTCATGTTGAACAGGATCTTGAGCGTGTGAGAGTTGATCTGGACTACGACAGAGGAAGGGTGTCATTCTTTGATCCTGTAACTAACACACATCTACACACATTCACAACCACCTTCACTGACACTGTCTTTCCATTCTTCTGGTGTTGGATTGACTCTCTGAGGATCTCACCAGTCAATAGTCAGTAAATGTTAATCCTCTGGATTGACATCTTGCACAGTCTTAATTTTTCCAGTATTTGTATGTGTAAAACTTCTCAGAAATGCTCTTAAAGGGATTGTTTATTCAAAAATGAAAAATCATTTACTAGTATGTTGTTCCAATCCTGTATGAGTTTCTCTCTTCTGTTGAACATAAAAAAAGATTTTTTGAAGAATGTGGATAACTAAGTTATTTTATTTTATTTATTTCATGCTATTTTTTGGGACCAATTATAAAGCATCATGAAGTGCTCATCACACATGTTCCTCCAATAGTGTTTCTGAAGTTTGATTGGTGAATGTTTGGAGTGAGAATCCAGATGAAAAAGAAACTCAAATATAAGAGGTTTCATTTGTTTCATATGTTTTGATCACTACATCATTCCCAGACTTCCATTTCTGTGATTTAAGAGTTTCATAGCATTAGTATAATTTTAAAATGTGTTAATAATAAAGAACAAAAAGATATGTCCATACTTTTGCCTGTATGTTTCATTTAAATATATTTCATTTATTCCACTTGCAGTAAGTGACAGACAGTGTCAGTGATGTTGAGCTGGTGCGTCCCCATTTCTCTGGATGTGAGGAACAGATAGAGGAAAGAACAGGATGTCTGACGGAGAGCAGGGCGACGGAGGCGGGGAATTGTCCGGAAGGATCAGAGGGACGTTAAGCAAACAGTCGCTTTGAGTGATGGGCGGCAGGAAGTGTGGGCGTCGGTCTCTCCTCTTTTGCACCTCCCATTTACATACTGGCTCCACCCTGAAGCCACGCCCACCAGAATCATTCCAGTGTCGTTCTGTGGTTTGTTCCCTCTTCCTGTCTGTTATTTCTAAACTCTGTATCCACTGGCTGAGTACTGATGCCTCGTTTCTGATTTTTACGTGTTTATTTTTGTTTTTTCTCGTCATCTTCGGCGTCTGTCCCCTCCAAACTTCTTCAAACAAGTACTCTTCCTTTTCAGTCCTAATTCCCACGTCTCTGCCACGGGTCCTCGCTGTAGCATTTAGCCTCCCCTCATGATGCCAGTGCTGAGTGCAGACTGTTTGCGGCTGTTTATTCATGGATGTCACATCTTTTTGAGGTTTTGCACATGAAATTTTGGGTAATTGCCTGTCTCGTGTCTGAATGCATTCAAGTCCGTTAAAGGGTGAGTTTCGGTGAGATCCACCTGTTAACGGGTCAGAACGGTCAACAGATTGACCCGATATGTTTCGGGTCGTGTTTAAGACTGAACGTAGGCGACGATGGGGTGGTAAACTAGCAGACAGACCCGTCAGACCCACCGTACGGAAGAGCGGAGCAGGCTGGAGGTTAACCATGTGACGCTTCCCACCGTTCACGCTAGTTTCATCCATGCTGGAGTCTGGAGGAAGAGTAGAAATCAACATTTTCAACTCCACAAAATCCATGTTCACAGATTAAAACTATTTAGATTCAAATAAATAAGGGTTCTCCTTCACACCAAAAACACTATTATTTTTATTATTATATTTATATATTTGTTAACCCAAATGATGTGTTCAGTCTGTTGGGTCATTTCATTGGTGTTACGTGTATGTTTAGTGTGGTTTTGTTTTCACTGTGTTGTATCCCTGTTTTGCCTGCCTGTGTTCCCTAGTTAGTTTCATTGGTTGTTAATTAGCTCCACACACCTGTTTCTGTTCAGTTGATTACCTTCCCGGTGTATTTAAATCCTCAGTTTCCTTTGTTTCATTGTCCAGTATTGTCTTTGCTTTATGTGGTTGTGTGTTAGTTTGCTCCTGCGATCTTACTTTGTAGAATAATAAAGAATTGATTGTTTGGATTCTCCTGCATTGTGTGATTATTACAGCCACAGCATGACAATTGGGTTATTTTAAAATTTTTACCGATGTGCTGGTAGTATATGAATAAGCCTAAAAATGGTTGTTTTTAACAGCATTTTTTAGAGTGATGTTTAGACAAAAAGTGGAAAAAATGTTAAACAAAAAATAAAAACTAATATTATTATAAAGGAGTTACACTTTGATAAATAAATAAACATTAGACTAAAATGAACATAAATAAAACAAATTGTAAAACTTACTAAATAAATGAGTACAGTACTATAACAGTACGTAATGATGAATATATTTACCAAAAAAATATTGAGAAAATAATATAAATGTTTCACAGTATAAATTGGGCCGTGACATACAAAACGTATGTCTTTTAAATTTTAGGGATGGGATGGGGGGGATGGGGGGTTGGGGGGGATGGGGGGTTGGGGGGGGGGGTCTGTCGCATGAGGATGATCATGTTTGGCATCTAAAATATTGAAAACCTCTGGGTCAAACTATAAGCAACATCCATAAAATATCATTTAAACATAGATTTGTTATTAAATAAACTTTCTGATTATCGAAGAAGGAAAGGACTTTTCTAAGATTGACTTTAGTTGCAATTATAAAAAAGCACCATGGTATTTCAATGTTTTTTTGGGGGTGCATATAGTACCATGTTAAAGCCATTTTTAGACTCTGATGGTAATAATGTAAAAACAATGATATATAAATATGGTAACAACACAGTACTCTGGTATATATTAAAGTAAACAGTATTACCATGCACTTTTAGTAAAGTGGTGTGACATTTCTGAATTAAATTGTTCTGGAAGCAACATCATTAATGATGACAAGAATAAAGCAGGTTCAAACAGTAAACCGAGACACAGCATGAGATGAGAATGAGAATTAAATCAAGATATAAATAGTTTAGTTTAGAAAGAGAAGCTAAATGAGAATCAAACATCTACCTGATGATGATGATGATGAGGTCAGATTTACACACAGATCAGCATGAAGACCCACTTACAGTCTGACGGCTTCATCTCTTAACAAACACACTCTGCATCTGTTGCCATGGAGTCCTGCAAGACCAATCAGCATCTCTCAATCTCCCTTCTCTCTCTGTCTCCCTTTCATGTCGTGCCCTTCACCAGCATGAAGCATGTGCAGCTCGCCTCTCTGTCTGTCCATCAATTATGAAACAGACGGCAGGACAGAAGCTCTGACCAACACAGTGAACTCACTCAAAATCCACATGATTACCGACTGACATCCACATGATCTCAGTCAAGAAACAGATTAAAGATAACAGAGATAATTTAAAACAGTCACTGCCCACCATTTTCTTTTACATTTATTATTTTTTATTGTATTTTATTTCCAACATTACACTCATTCGTTTTTTTTTTTTTTTTTACCATTTTAATCTTCCTTGCATTGACAATCTTCATTCATCCATACCTGCAAGGGAGAGACTTTCAATTACCAGCTAGGTGGTGACTCAGTGACTTTCTCTGATACTGTTGGCTTACCTGATTCATTCCTTGGGTTTGCACATTTCAATAAAGAACTTTTGAATCTGCTGTCTCCTCTTCTGATAGTGACAGATGACCAGAACCAAATCAAAATGGACTCAGCTGGAGTTATTCTTGAACCCGAGTCTTTCCTCAGCACAATATATCAAAATGGCAGGAAGATAGATGTGTATGTGGAGGAATTCCTGAAGTACTGTTACCTGAGAGTTTGGGATGATCGTATCCTGATCAACTGCTTCTAAGATGGATTAGATAAAAATGACTGCATGCAAACTGCTGTGAGCAAAAAACTGATGTGTGAAACAATTTTTGGACCTCATTCTGTGGTGGTGTGGTGCATCGTATACAGTTGAATCTTTGGTTTCATCATTTTGAGACTACAGTGTGCTCCCTTGTCTCCCCCCGTCCAGAGTCTCCAGCCGCTATGGCCGCTTTGCAAGAGTATCCCACTATTCCCCAATCCAGGAAACATCTCCACAGCCTTTCCCCGGGCCCGGAAGGCTGTGTCCAACAGTGCGGATCTTACATAGAAATTAGCGGATCCTCCCCTCATGTCTGTTAGGGTGGCCCTGAGAAATCACTCCACTCTTCAGGTTACACCTACAGAGTCCGTTACAGAAAAAGAGATTCAAGAGTCCGTTCCATAAAAAGAAATTCCATGAGTCCACAGCCTGCTTTGAGGTCAGAAATGAGCTATAAACCCTCTATGGGAAGACAGATATGAGTTCACTGGTGTGGTAACTGTGCTGGCCAACTGCAAAGACTGCCGGTAGGTAAATGAGTGGGGAAATGACGTTGGAAGAGACTCAGAGCACAACATGGTTTGTGAAGGCCTGCATGCTGTTACAGACAGTCCGTGGAGAGGACTGAACCTCAGTCTCTTCCCAAGGCCGACGATACAGTGAAAACTGAGGTTGAGTAGAGGGCATGGGAGCTCTCACCTGATTTCTTCGATAGGAGTGCTCTGTGTTGTAAGCAGCTGGCAACCACTTGTTCACCACGTTCCAGGAATACGGACTCACGGCACTAGAGGCTCTGTCACAGAAATCCTGGCAGCATATGATGGATCACCTCTCTGTGGCTCCTCTGCAGCATGAGGCATCATTGGCTGACTGATCGGTCTACGTTGTGCAGCTGTGAGATCATAGTCCTCGAGTTAGGCGGGAGGGTGAACATGGCATTGAGGTCTGCCACCATCTGCATTTACCCCTTCTGGTTGCATATTAGAACTGATCCACTTTATCTAAGAGCAATGGCCAATATCCGGCTCAAAGGACCAATTTTGTTATGCAGTTGAACTAGAATTATATTATAAGGTGATTCTAATATCTCTAGCCTTCTTCTTGGTGAATGTGCTAGCTTAGCTTTAACACTGTTTATTCTGACTATGTCCATAACAGCGGACAAATACCAAATTGACTCGAAATCAAATAGTAAGGATGGCCCGATACCATTTTTTTTCAAACCGATACGAGTACGAGTATTTACATTTGTGTACTTGCCGATATCGAGTACCGATACCGATATTTCTACCGCAAAAGTAACTATAGGCTCCCAGAAAAGAAGACAGAAGACTATTTTAGAACACAGGTTAGAAGACTGTTTTTATTTTCTTCTCTGATTGTTTTAACAAGTCTAAAAATAAATAATAATGAGTAAAATAATAAATGTATTAACACACAAACCAATGTTAATTTAACATAAAAGCAAGCAGTTACTGCGTGCATGGTCTGACATGACTGAATGCGCCCAAAGTGCGCTCCCTTAATAGTCTAATTCCTAAAAAGCTGACAGTTCATCGCGATCTCACACATCTGTTATTATCAATGAAGCTGACTGCACAATGAATCTTTCATAATATCCACACTTTGTTTGTTATAATTAGAGGATTTGCCAGCATACAGAATTCAGCACTGAACAAAAAAGTTTTGAGCAGTGAGGGGAGTCTATCTTAAATGCTTCTGATTAGCCATTGCGTTCAAGAAATCAACACACATGTCTGTGATTGGCTACATCGCTCAACGCTGCAAACATGTTATGAATAGAAACTCTGGCCTGTAAATCGTTTCTATTTTGTTTTAGTTGTTCTTCTTGCTTTTCTGCAACAGATGAATGAAAATCTATTAGTTTTAATATGTTGTATTCATAGATATGTCTAGTTTGCGGGAGTCCCGCGAATCGTTTTATTCTCCCGGAACCCGCACACACAGAGTGAGTGCATTACCGCCCGCGCCCGCACTTGCGCTCGGCCATCAGATCTAGTGCCTCGCCGCATTCTTTTGCGTTTGGAGTGCACGTCCCTATGCCTCAGTTCACCTCGACAAAGCACTCGCGGCGGCCAGTTTCGTTTCGCAAAATGTACGTGGTATCGGGGCGTGGTATCGGCGAATTTTTATGAGTACGAGTACGAGTATATGAGGACAGTATCGACCCGATCTCCGATGCCAGTATCGGTATCAGGCCATCCCTATCAAATAGTATGATTAATAAGGATTGTCTACTGATCAAAATGGGTACTCACAATCAGTAAAAGATGCACACTATAATTAAAGTTATTTCTCCAGGTCCCATGCAAGTCTCTCTGTTGCTTCATCCGGCTGTGTCAGGGCGATGATTGACGTGCGCTAAGCCCCGCCTTTCCAACACCTAATGGAAAATTCCAGTGTCGGCTCCAGCCCCTGAACCCGCTCCAGTGTCGGCTCCAGTCCCCGAGTCCACTCCAGTGTCGGCTCCAGTCCCCGAGTCCACTCCAGTGTCGGCTCCAGCCCCTGAACCCGCTCCAGTGTCGGCTCCAGCCCCCGAGTCCACTCCAGTGTTGGCTCCAGTCACAGTTCCCTCGTTACGGCCTTGCTGGTCGCCCTTGAACTCTCTGTGGTCTTTTTGTCTCATTTGGTCTGCCGAAATCGACACTCCAGACGTCAGCAAGTCAGTCTAGCAGGCTATGCCCATCTCTCAGCAAGCACTCCAGACGTTCTCAAGCCAGCCAATCCTCTAGAAGCCTGGATGTAATTCAATTTCCATGTCCGCACAGCTTTCAAAGTATACTCAACCACGGTTGACCGCGGATGGCAGAGTTCAACACATACGCAGTACTATTGTTGTGACTCTTCTGTCTTTGCGTATGAGCTATTGAACGTGCACAGTCCGCCTAAACCTCATAACTCGAGCGGATCCTCAAACTGTTGCCAAAACCTCATACAGTAGCTCCACTCGTAAATGAAGTCCAATATGCATTTTTGGAGACAATCTCTGCTTATTTGCAGTGCAAGGTTAAATAAATCTAATATTATAGTAATACAATATAATAGGGCTGTAACGATACACCAAACCCACGATTCGATTCGTATCACGATTTTTGACCCACGATTCGATTCGTATCGCGATTCTATCACGGGGGCGGGGCTTGAGGGGGCGGGGCTTGTGGTGAAAAAAAGAGATTTTGAGAGAAGAAAAAAAATACCGGTATTTTTATTAAATAACATTAGGAAAAACCTGTATAATCTAAACACCAAAGAACAATAATAACTATGCAAATTATTATACTATACGGCAGTGTAGGCTGCTGCTTTTGGGCTGTGTTCTGTACTCCAACTAAATTGATTTCGGGATGGTGCCGTAATATGCATCTGCATGTTGGACGTGTTGCCGGTCAATTGAGGATTAATTTAATGCACTTTCTGAGAATTTATATTTCAAGTTTTGGCTGCAAATTTCACGTCCATAATGCTGAAATTGCCAAATTTTAAATAATTTATCCTCAACTAGTTTTGTGGTGTAGGTCTACGTAGGCTATTTTATAATGTTAACTTCAAATAATACTAATAGTAATTTAAAGATGTGGTAGTTCTCATGGGCCTGAGGGGAGGGGAGGGGGGGAGGAGGGGGGGGGGATCCCCCCTTTAGATGATTCTCATGGGGGGGATTTTTTCCAAACAAAATTATTACATTTATCTTGCCTAAATGTTTGCGCTCATTGCATTTTTACAATGGGGTAATAGCCTATTGTTGTTAAGAATTTACACATCACAAGGAAGCTTGATTTAAATTGTTTAATTAAATTGAAAAAAGTAGCACAAATAAATACAATAGAATAAAGATACAAATAAAGACAATTAAAGAGAAAAGTTTTTGAATAGGTCTAACACTAGTATTTATATACAGATACTGAATAAAGTAATCAAATGGAAAATAACACTGGGTAGTATTTTAGTCCTGAATAAATTAAATACATAGGCTATTAATCCTGATTCCTTTAACTTAAAGCCATCTTTTGTTGTTTTGACAACAAAATTAATGACAGACACATATGGCTGCCGTCACTTTAAGAGCTAGTGCACGGATCCTGTGTTCATTATACTGGCATGCGTTTTATGTTTATTAAAGACAAAACCGACTATAGCCTATTTAGAGTATAGCCTACTCACAAAGACCGAAATTGACAATTTTGCGTGTTAAAGCAATATAATCCGCGAAAAATAGTTACTAGCCAGCTGTTTTTGAGGCGGATTTTCTATGAATGTGCGCATAGAAAATAATCTCAGAGAGCGCGCGAGCACTGATTAGTTTAAAATCGCTTGAATGTTTAAACTGGTAAGACTTAAAAAGACTTCAGTCACGATGCACTGCTGGCCCGATTGTGCAAGTGAATATTCCGTCATGTCCCGACCTTACAGTCTATGGTCCCGACTCCAAAACGCGAGTGTGTATTATCGCCGCAGCGCTTGATGCCTGCCTTGCACAAAACATTATGAGAAGAGATAGAAGACGCGCGGCACCGCTGAACACTCACGCTGTTTGTGAAATTGCGTCTGGAAGATAGTTGTTAAAAGAATGATTTTATTTTATTATCTGTGTGGATTACGATTGCGGGAATTTCCCACATTATAAATGGGAGACCTGCGGGAATGATTAGAATTATGCGCTATACCCGCGCCGAAATTCGAGCCCTGGTTCTGGACAGGAAGGATAACTCTGGGAGTTGGAAGGGGTGTGATCGCGATTCTGCCTTCTCACATCGCGATACAGGATCGTGGACCTGAGTATCGCGATTTCGATTTTATATCGCGTATCGTTACAGCCCTACAATATAAGTACAGTGTTTTCTTTAATCAAAACACTATGTGTGTAAAGGCTAATCTTTTATGTATTTGAGTGGTGGAGAAGACTGTCTTAGGTTGCCTATTTGCTGTCTAGTCTTAGCCAATACAGCCTGTGTGTAACACTTAGGCTAGTCTTTTATAACACAATCTTTTTGCTAAATATATTAAAAGACAGTAAAAACAGAGTGCCCACATGCTACAATAACCTTTGTAACTTGTAAGTTGATAAAAACTTAATGCGAAGCACTTGCTGCCTCAGATGCAACCCCTCTAATGACGGACAAAACACAAATCTCTGACATCCGCTGCATGGTGAAAAAACTCCATTTAAGCCTGATTTTTGGTCAGTGAAAAAGGTAATATTTTGACACCTACAAGTGTCTAATAATAAATAAAGCCACAATACTAATTTTGCTAAGTTAAAAACTATATGACATTCTATCTAAATTGTAGCCTATTAATATTATTTTATTTAAGAATCTATCTAAAATGTATATAATTTCTTATTTGAAATTCTAAATGATATTGCTGTATAAATGTTTATATTTTATTGCAATTGTAGTTTAATCAAGTAACAGGACAAACTGAAATTCCATGAAAATAAATATGAATGTCCAATATGATTATAAAAATCCAATAAAATCCAATAGGAAATTCCAATAGGATTCTTTGATAATGGTGACAACAAGGTTTAATCATTTTCAAAAAATGAATAGTAGCTACTAACCTGCCATTTTCACTGGTTTCAAAACACCACGCTGGATATGAAGTGAACTGCCATGGTGACATATCCTCGGATAAACCCCTGCGATCATCCCATCATCCAACAGCTAATGCCAACACACAATGCCTTGCTGAGCGCGGGCATTTCACTCAAGTTGGAAACGTCAGTCGACGTAACATATCTCAGCCGTACTTTTTGAATTCATGATTGATTGACTACCAAATTAAAATCTTCAACGGAATGGTCAAATAACGTTATTGAAGGCTTAATAGTAATTTCAAACAAGCGAATAATCAACATTACACTCATTAGATAAGAGTTGCAGGTTAATCGCATACACTGCGTATCATACTGCAGTTAGTCGTGGTCGCTGCAGTTCGTCTCCGCGCCGCGGGGTGTCGCTGTGACGCATCCACTCCTCCACGTGTGCGGAAGTGCGTCAGTGGTCCGTGTGACCAGAGGACTGTAGAGCTCACGGTAAGAGTTAATTTATGTCTCATAACTATCATAAACACACAAAACAACATTGAAGTTGAAAAAATCCGATTTGGCGCGTGAACATACGCGTTTATAAACTCACTAGGTTTGTTATAAACACACACACACGTAACAGATCAGAAGCTCAAAGTCACATGGAGGTTAAAACACACAGATTTACACAACCGCAGTTAAAACATGAAAAACAGACAGACGCAAATATACGCGCACAGAATGAGCGATGGATTTATAAAGGCTCATTGTCTGTCAGACTGTCAACAGTCATTCATAACAACACTCACATTATCTCACATTGAATAACATACTTGCTTCTTATTTCTACATTATGTTTGTCGAAAACACGCTAAATTGATATTATGTAAAAAATAGCAAATAGCATTTTTCAACGTTTAGTGCCTCTATATATGTGTGTGTGTGTTTTGCGCAATTATAATATTAGATATTATACAAATATTAGCCTATAATATAAACTCTAAAATGTGTAGGCTGTACAATACCTGTCAAAAGTTTGGAAATATTGTTTTCAATGTTTTTGAAAGAGTCCAAAACTCTCCATGGCTGCATTTATTTGATAACAAATACTGTAATATTGTGTAATATTATTATTTCTATTTAAAATAACTGTTTTCTATGTGAATATATGTTAAAGTGTAATTTATTCCTGTGATCAAAGCTGAATTTTCAGCATCATTACTCCAGTCTTCAGTGTCACAGGATCCTTCAGAAATCAGTATAATATGATGATCTTCTGCTCAAGAAACATTTATGATTATTATCAGAAGTAGTTGTGATTTAATGTTTATGCAGAAATGGTGATGCTTTTTTAGGATTCTTTGATGAATATAAAGTATTTTTTTGCATTTACAATTTATTTAAAATGAATTTTTTTTAGTATTTGTAACATTATAAATGTCATCACTGTCAATTTTGTTAAATATAATGCGTCCTTGATGAATAAAAGTATTCATTTCTCTCTCTCTTTTTAAATTTTACCACAAATTTCTGAATGGTATCACAGTTTCCATAAAAATATGAAGCAGCAAAACTGTTTCAACACTAATAATAATAATAATCATAAATGTTTCTTAAGCATCATTTCATCATATTAGAATGATTTCTGAAGGATCATGTGACACTGAAGACTGGAGTAATGATGCTGAAAATACAGAAACAAGCTATATTCACACAGAAAACAGTTCTATCTCTAAAGTGATATGTTGTATGATGTTGAATGTGTGTGTTTTCAGATGGCGTTCAGGCTCCTGGTGCGGAGAGTGTGTGGAGTGTCTGTGCGAGATCTCCAGCGTCTGCCGGCCAGTGTGTCGTTCTCCTCGTGTCTGTTCCCGTCTCCTGCGCTCCTCTCCCGCTCGATCCCATCTCTCCCGCTCCTCTCGTCCCGCAGGAGTGTGTCGTTCTCCTCGTGTCTGATCCCGTCTCCTGCGCTCCTCTCCCGCTCGCTCCCGTCTCTCCCGCTCCTCTCGTCCCGCAGGAGTGTGTCGTTCAGCGTGCAGGACCACGACGACTTCACCGAGAGGGTCATCAACAGCCAGCTGCCTGTCCTCATAGACTTCCACGCACAGTACGTACACACACACACACACACACACACACACACACTCACTCTGACGGAGAGAGAGATCATCTGTAATTCAAGGACTGCAGACGTAAACGAGTCGATGAGTTACTATGATATTATAAGTGTTAGGATCGATATTAACGCTGCTTTTGGAAAGAGTTTTTCATAGATGTGTCTGCTGAATTAATATTATTATTATTATAATACGGCTGTTTCAGCTGGTAAATGGTGATAAATAAATATTATTAAATTAATATTAGGCAAGGCAAGTTTATTTATATTGCACACTTCATACACAACGGTATTTCAAAGTGCTTTACATGGAGAACGAATTAAAATAATCACAATAAATGCATAAGAAATAAAAATTATCATGCATAATAAATAAAAATAACAATCGTATTTAACTTAAATCAATAAATTTCAATGTTATTAATATTAAAGTAATATTATCAGTTGTTAGCTTCAGTCTGCAAATGGTATATTGCAAATATGATTAAAGGTATTAATATTAGATACAATTAATATTATTAAAGAAGTTTCATTCAGTAAACCATAGTTTATATTAATAATAATATTATTAGTAATATCACTTTATTGAAATGTATATTATTTAACGGTAGTTACAGTAGGTAAACTGTAATTAATATAATATTATTAAAGTTACTTATTTAAAAAGATGATTATTAAATGGACGTTTCAGTCGGGAAACCGTAATTAAAATGTTTGATTTTGTAAAAAATAATTCTGAAGAAAGACGAACATAAATTGTGATGAAGACTGTGTAAGCCCGGCTAGATCGATATATCTACATCATTAAGTGTGCGTGAATGTTTGACTATTCTTTTTAACTCTTTACTGAAAATAATGTTATAGTCGATTAGAATAAAATCAAATGTTAACAATTTATTATGTCAGGTAAATGTATCATACCAATTGCATAATCAGATAAAGATAATAGATACAAACATCAAATGCTCTAGAATAAAGAGAGAAGATGCAATACCTTGACATTATAAAATACCTGATGTGGAGTGTTTTGCGTACACTTCGCATCACGGGCTAGTCTGGGTTACAGAATCGGGTAACACTTTATTTCGATAGTCCACTTCAGACATTCTTCTAACTATAAGTAACTTTGCAGCTACATGTCAACTAACTGTCATTGGAGTATTAGTAGACTGTCTGCTTAATATCTGCTAACACTAGATTTTGTTGATTCTACTGACTATAAGTATCAAGGGAAATTATGTAGGTTAGGATTGTTTAGGCGAGGCTTGCGTCTCGAATGCTGTTAATTTGCTTTGTTCTCTCAGAGAATTGCGCTATCTTCCAGTTCTTCCAGTTTCTCCAGACTTACAGCACAAATATTTTAAATGAAATTCAGTAATTTAATATTATTTAAAGATAGTTTCAGTCTGTAAATTGTAAGTAAAACTAATGTTACAAATAATACTTAATGAACTTTAATATTATTAAACAGAATTTTCAGTCTGTAAACACTAATTAATATTTTCTTATTAATTAATATCATTGAAAATATTTTTTCTATTAAAGCAAACTGCAGTTAAACTAATGATCTACAGTATATTAGTGGTGGAAGAATATGTTTTTTTTTTCAAATTATTTTATAATTAAATTGTTTTTAGTTTTGTCTATACTTTAAAAAAAAAACTATACTTTTAAAAAAATTTGTCCTGTATTATTTCTAAAATACATTCATCATTTTTTACTAACAGTGACACTATGATGTATTAAATATACATTTTTATGTCACGGCAACTGGGTTTGTTCAGATTATAAAATGTCATGTGGTGCGACTCACCAAAAACATATTTATTGTGAATTAATAATTTATGATATTTTAGATTAAAAAAAGGAATACTTAAAGACAATAGTTGAAATATTTTTTTCCTTGAAGAATGTAGAAAACTGTGAGAAACTTTTAAAAACGAATGCGCAGTCACACGTCAAACTGTACGGAAAATATCTTTCTATTTTTTACACCATGTTTACACCACATGACATCAAATCAAAACTTTTCTTTAAAAGGGTTTAAAGGTTTCTAGAAATGGTGTGTGTGTTCAGATCGGTGTTGATAGTGTGTGTTTGACGCCTCACTGACAGGTTTGTGTTTATTCAGTGATCATGTCAGCTGATCTCAGGTCAGTTTCTGCAAGCCTCAGTCTGATGATAGTTCTCTGAGTTGTAAATATGAAGTGTGTGTGGTAGGAAGCGTCAGGTAATCTGATTGCTGGTGTGTGTGTGTGTTGTAGGTGGTGCGGCCCCTGTAAAATCCTCGGCCCTCGGCTGGAGAAGGCCATCGCCAAACAGAAGGGCAGAGTCACAATGGCCAAAGTGGACATCGATGAACACACAGACCTCGCCATCGAGTACGGGGTACGACACGCGGTTATTAACACACATTAATTCACACAGATCCGGGCGATTAATATGCTGTGCAGTACTTGGTAGCCCTGTCCGCATAAATGAATTAGAAATAAACATATATTTATATATTTATTATAATAAACTTGTAGGCTATTGCAGTATATTAAATCGTTTTTTGACCTAATTATTTTGCACTGAAAAGACACACTCGAGTCTGTCGGCTCTGACAGCGTTGCATCACGTGCACCTGCGCAATATAGCCTATGATTTCCGAAAATAGTACTATGTCAACTAGTGATGTCAGCACAAGAACTGTTGAGGAATATGCAACATAATTTAGGCAATTGTTTTGTCATAATGTTATGATAACTGACAGACACTATCATTTCTGTGCATGTCCTCGCACAGCTGAAGCTCAGCTTCGCGGCTGAGACACAAATAGACTATTAATTTAAAGCTTTTACTCTTAAACACACAAGGCACTTCCACTTTAATGAAAAATTGCTTCCAGCGTGGTCTGGGTGTGTCTGGGGGATGCTACCGTCGTTGCGTGCGGGTGCGCCTGCAGCTAACTTATAAAACGATTATTTCTAATTGGCATATTTCAATGTTTTATGCCAATTCTTATATGTTCATTCATAAAGCAACTCAAAACAGACGGGGCAACTAAACGCAGACAAGTTAGCTTACCGTTTTTAGGTGATATGCCATGTTTGATGTCGAGCTGTGATATGCAAACTTTGCCTTCGACTTTTTTTCTATTTTCTATTTTCATAAAATACTGCCACACTCCCTATGTCTTTGACATGGTAGATTACTCTGACATTAAATTAAACGCTAAATTCAGCAAACCACCATGGATGATGCAGACCAATGCCTTAGTAGTTCTTTCTTCAATCTGTCTCCAGTGGGTTGGGCTAATCCAAAAAAGTGAAAACAAGGAGGGTGTTCTGAAGACAGACTGTTACCTGTGAAAAAGGGGTGGTCTGAAAACACCCCCATTAGCAATTAGTGATGAAATGAATGTAACGAAATGAATGCGGCAAAAGGCGACCAATCAGAATTTTAGTCGAGCCAGAACGTATCGACCAATTAGTCGACTGGGAGATTACAGCCCTATTTATTTTATATTTTATTTCCACCCACTAGATTTTTAACTGTTTTTTTTATTTCCAACAATACACTTACTAGATTTTTATTACTGTTTTCCTTTTTTATTTTTTTATTTCTAAAATTTCACTCATTAGATTTTTTTACCGTTTTATTCTATTTTATTTCCAACATTACACTCACTAGATTTTTTTTCACTGTTTTGTTTTATATTATATTTCCAACACTAACTACACACACTAGATTTTATTCTATCATATTCCCAGGACTACAGTCAGTTGAATTGCTGGTGTATCGCATATATCATATATACTGCATATTAGGGCTTGGTATTGACACAAATTTCACAATTCGATTAGATTTCGATTCACAAGCTTGCAATTCGATTTGATTAAATATTGATTATTTTGGATATCAGGTACAATACATGGCAAATTTTTTCAAGGAAAATAGGGATACTCCACTTTTTTTGGAAATAGGCTCATTTTACAACTCCCCCAGAGTTAAACTGTTGAGTTTTACCGATTTTGAATCCATTCAGCCGATCTCCGGTTCTGGCAGTACCACTTTTAGCATAGCTTAGCATACATCATTGAACTGGACAAGACAAAAAATGAGCAAAGAGTTTTGATATTTTTCCTATTTAAAACTTGACTCTTCTGTAGTTACATCGTGCACTAAGACCGACGGAAAATGTAAAGTTGCGATTTTCTAGGCTGATATGGCTAGGAACTATACTCTCATTCCTGCGTAATAATCAAGAAACAGCAGGCGCAATGATATGACGCAGCGCCTGAAAATAGTCCCCTGCTCGGTAACTTCCAACGTGACCGGGACTCATGGTACGTCAGTAAAGTTTCTTGATTATTACGCAGGAATGAGAGTATAGTTCCTAGCCATATCAGCCTAGTTAATCGCAACTTTACATTTTCCGTCGGTCTTAGTGCACGATGTAACTACAGAAGAGTCAAGTTTTAAATAGGAAAAATATCGAAACTCTTTGCTCATTTTTTTTTTTTTTGAGAAATGCTAATGGTCTTGTCCACTTCAATGATGTATGCTAAGCTATGCTAAAAGTGGCACAGCCAGAACCGGAGATCGGCTGAATGGATTCAAAAACGGTAAAACTTTCCCTCCCCCTTAAAGAGTATCACTTTAACTTAATGCTGTAAACTATGGGAGTCAGTTGTAGCCTATATGATTCATTAGCCTACTATAATATTGAAGGTAAAAATTTACTGATTTATAGCTATACAAAAACTTAAATTACAATTTTATTTATTTTTATAATAAGAAAGTTATATGAAATATAAACATTTAAATGGTGGCTGTCAGAAAAACTTGCCAGATTTATCCAAACATGCATTAAATATTGAAGAACATTACAAATTGTGATGAATATGGTGCATATATTCAGCAAAATGCTCCTCTCTAGAGATTATTTTTCTAGCTGGTCACATATGTTTTTTTTTAGGTAAATGTGACGTAACATGACATTGTTTACAAGCGGTTTTACTGACGTCTTTCCAAGGTTGAAACACTGATTGAGCGATTCCATGAGACATGATACGGATTTCGATGAGTTGTTCTCTATCTTTTAAAGTAACACTATGTAGTCTTTCAACCTTCATAATATATTTCCAAGACCCTTGTGATGGTACATCGACTTACAATAGGTTAAACGACACGTCTGCCATAGCTTGGTCTGTATCGCTTTTACTGGCACTATGTAACTTCGGGTTTCGGGTAGTAACCGGAGCACAAAAAGAACTACAAAATTCGACTGCTTTACGGCATACATAGTTTTTCTTCGTTTGTGATGTCTTTCATAAAATCATGCATCATACTCCACCTTGTCTGTGGCCATTGTTGATTCCAAAGCCGGTGCTGGATGAACAGCGAGCGTGCGCGTGCGACGGTAGGCTAAATTATTTACGACAGCGGTAATGGACAATTCCGCTTCCAACCTGTAGGGCGACCGCAGAAGAAAAGTTCCTTGGTGTTGTTTTAACACATTTTTTATGTCAGTAACTGGTGTTAAGGCGGAAGAGGAGATCATGTGCTGCTGCTTCTCTTGAGCTGAGCTGCGCGGGCCAGAGCGATCTCACGCCACAGCGCCAAAACCGTATTTATGTTTTTGAGTTTTGTAAGAAAATGGACGTAATTTTAAATCTGAGACTTTATTTCATATCAATAGTAACAAAGCACAAAGATTATTGCGTTTATTGGATGGGATGCGCGCTACAATGACTACGTTTACATGCAGCCAATTTTCGGGTTATGTCCGGGTTAAGGTCACTATTCGGGTTTCTGAAACATTAGGGATAACCCGTTTACATGCGTGAGCAGAGAGAGTTTCTCCTGTATACATGGAATTGCAATATCCCGATGTAAACGGCGACGCACGGTTAGCGTCTGGACGTACGGACCACCTTAAGACACAATATGCGTCATTTCCGATTCTTCTTCCTGTATCCAAAGACAACAACAACAGCAGCAGCACGCGGATAATGAATAGTTCGGGCAGATAGCGATCGCCTTTGTTTGCGCTTTGGTGCTGGTACTGACCTCGCTCCAAATGTACGCTGTGCTGCGTCTCGCCATGTTTACTTCCGGTATACTGCACGCGGGTTTTTGTATGCGCCGAGAAGTTCCTCTACTCAAAAGACCAAGATTCCTTGCGAATAGAACATGCGCAGAACACAAATCATTATGGGGATATGCCGATACGCGTTACATGACCAAAAATTCGGGTTAGAAAAGGGGGTACCCCAGGTATCATATCCTGGTTTTTAAAATCCAGGATATGAGCATATTCGGGTTTTTGCCGGTGTTTACATGGCCGTGCGTGACCGGGTTATTCCTAATATCCCGGTTTTGAACGGGTTATTGGCTGCATGTAAACGTAGTCAGTGTTTCATTCATTCATCAAATAAAAACAGGATGACTAATCGATTCTTGGGATTTAAGAATCGCTATCGGTTCGTAAAAATGAGAATCGAATAATATCAAGAAATCAATATTTTTTACCCAGCCCTACTGCATATAGTTTTCTTTTATTTATTTAGATATAAATATATACTCCTTGTATATTAATATTACTAAAAATAACACTAGTATGAGACTGGCAGCTCAGAGAAAAAAAAAACACACGCACTTTCATTACTAACATTGCAAACAAAATGATGTGTAAGTATTTTATTTCAGCGAGTGCCAAGGCAGTTTAACTCTAGTTCAAGTTAAACTAACTAAATCTTATACGCGAATACAAATTAATAAAAACATAGCAAATGACAAAATCACACAACCAAAATGACTAAAACTTGAACTAAAATGAAATCAGAAAATCAAAATATTAAAGGGTTAGTTCACCCAAAAATGAAAATGATGTCATTAATGACTGTGTCATCTTAAACTGTGTTCCGAAGATAAACGGAGGTCTTACGGGCTTGGAGCGACATGAGGGTGAGTCATTAATGACATCATTTTCATTTTTGGGTGAACTAACCCTTTAATATAAACTATAATAGTCTCAATGATACACAAATAACAGTGTTTCTTAGAGACCACAGGAATAAAATCTATATAGATTCATTTTTTTTTCACATGATAACTTTCTGATATATAGAAATACGCTTCATTTCTCTACAGTGTTTTTCCAGATGTCTTTTATTATTTCTCTGGCATATTTGATTCTGATTGGTCAAAAAGGAAAATAAATGAATCTCAACCGTACACGGGAATGATTCCTCCGATTGTTATGGGATGCTGATTGTTTCTGATGTGCTGTATAGGTGTCGGCCGTTCCCACGGTGATCGCCATGCGGGGCGGTGATGTCATCGACCAGTTTGTGGGCATCAAAGATGAAGACCAGCTGGATTCCTTTGTGCAGAAGCTGATTGGACAGTGAAGCTGTCAATCACGCTCCTCTAGCCCCGCCTACCTCCCTCTGGAAACTCCATTACATCTGATTACAAACACGGACAACTGCTGCAACCCGGACCGTCTCCGCCTCACCATCTCTCCTGCTTTCATTAACTGTGTCTGTGTCGTCACGTGCGTTTTAGAGGGAAGTGCTTTAACCGTGTTTACCGCGGTACAAGTGTAGTAAAGTGTTGTCGGAGAACTGATCGACTCATCCGGGACACACGAGGCCGACCTTCCTGCGTTTCACACCTGAAGGCCTACTAATGTGAAAGTGTGTGATGATTACAGACGTGTGTGTGTTCGTCTCCGTTTGCTTTTTTTTTTTTGGATATGACTGTGAATGCATGGGATTGATGATGGTTTTGTTTAGACTTTAACTCAAATAAACTGTAATATAACCAACTTGTCAAGTGAAATTATGAACTCGGACTGTTTGGCTGGTGTTGAATATATATATATATATATATAAACAGTTTTCAGGTTCATTAATCTAATTGTGTGTCTCCGGAAAATAGTGATCTATGACATTATATGCTGAATATCAAAGTCTTTTGTGTCTGTTTGTTAATGAGGGATTTGTGGACACATTAATGTATCAAGATTTGTGGAGTTAAAGTTGTAGTTTTGAAGTAAAAAGATTAGACCTTTGGGGTAAGTTGAGCCACACAGAATTAGCACAAAGCGGCATGTTGTTATTTGTTAAATTGAATAATTATTGCAATTAAAGTAACACTATGTGGTTTGTCAACCTTCATAATATATTTCCAAGACCCTTGTGATGATACATCGACTTACAATAGGTTGAATGACACGTCTGCCATAGCTTGGTCTGTATCGCTTTTACTGGCACTGTAACTTCGGGTTTCGGGTAGTAACCGGAGCACAAAAAGAACTACAAAATTCGACTGCTTTACGGCATACATAGTTTTTCTTCTTTTGTGATGTCTTTCATAAAATCATGCATCATACTCCACCTTGTCTGTGGCCATTGTTGATTCCAATGATTTGCTGGATGAACAGCGAGCGTGCGCGTGCGACGGTAGGCTAAATTATTTACGACAGCGGTAATGGACAATTCCGCTTCCAACCTGTAGGGCGACCGCAGAGGAAAAGTTCCTTGGTGTTGTTTTAATGGGGTTATTATTTAATATTTCCATAAATTAGATGTAAATTTTAGACATCTTCGCTTTTTACTGTTTCTATTATGACATATCTTCAGTTAAAATATGGGCAATTAAATAAGTAAATAAGCCTGTATAAAAGTCATAGAATAATTTTACCTTTCAGATTAATATCTTTTAACATAACTAAATTGTCAAAATAACAATTATATAATTTATACATCTGTAAAAGTTCATTAAAATGTGTATATATATATATATATATATATATATATATATGAGATAACGGTCTACATGATCACCGTATTACGGTCTGTGTTTGTGAATCTCTCCAGAGAGGCCGGTCTTGTTTTAGTTCAGCCAGAGGCTCTTTTTGACGGAAGGATTCATAACCCAAATAACTCCCGTCGGAATAATTCATATGTCTGTCATCTAAAGCCGCGTGCATGGAACAGGTTAGCTGCTACAGTCAGTCGCAAATACCCTTTCTCTCTCTAATAGCAGTGCAGTGATGATGCAATTCACCAGGTATGTTTGAGCTCATAACGGTCTGTCAGCAGCTGCCGTTACATCATCATCATCATCATCTGCAGCTTTTTCATGACTCCAACTCCATCCAGACCCTGATGTTTATTTTCTAGGGCTCTTAAAAGTGACTTTTATATCCTGCTAAGACAGCTCTCTCTCTCTCTCTCTCTCTCTCTCATGACGTCATCTGCGCTGCGGTTCTTCAATCTCGCCGCATGATGTCATCCAGCAGAACTCCAGCCAACCAATGACAGCCTGCCATTACCTGACCGCACATGACATCATCACCTCACATCATCAGCCACGAGCACTTCCTCTCAAAAGAGCTCAGTTATTTTAGGAGCCTATCATTGAGATACTGTTATAGATTTTAATTCATATTTTAAGTATTTGCTATAATTAATATATAATTTTAAATGTCTTGTAAATAAAAGTTATTTATTTATTTCAGTTGTGTAGTTATTTTAGTTAGCACATATCGCGCCTAAAAAAAAATTAAAAAACGATAAAAAAAGACTTACACATGCAACATATAATATCTTGTTTTTATCTTTAGATTCTGAGGCGAAACATTTTATACTACATTAAGTCTCCATAGCATGAGCTTAGAAGAGCTGATTAACCCGACGCTTTTGAGTAGAAAGTCCTGGTTAAAGTCGACTTTTATATTTATTGTTTAATCTTTTTATTTTGAGGTAAAACAATTAATACTAAATTAAGTCTCCATTAGGTCTCCATGCGCTCAGAGCTGAATAACCCGACGCTTTTGTGTGGAAAGTGCTGTATAGATCTCCAGTATCCTGGAAGACTGAAGTGACTCGAGGCAAATGAGCTGCTGATACGCGTTGTTTGCGTTACTGAGACGCGTTGTCCGCGAGCGACAAACAACAGGGGAGAAGAGAAGAAAGAGTGACGGAATAGAGAGAGAAACTCAACAACTCTTCCGCTCCGAAACAATAGACCACACCTCCACCCCTCTCTCTCTCTCTCTCTCTCTCTCTCTCTCTCTGACCATATAAGGCAAAAACACAGAGCATGAAGAGAATTCCTCCGCGCTCTCGTGTCTTTCACACGCAGTCACTTTTCCCTTTCTCAAGTTTAATGATTCTCTCTCTCTCTCTCTCTCTCTCTCTCTCTCTCTCTCTCTCTCTCTCTCTCTCTCTCTCTCTCTCTCTCTCTCTCTCAGGCTGTTTGCCTTGAAAGTAAAAGTGTGCTTATTTGCGTTTTTCTTGCTATGCTACATACCTCAGATGCTGAACTCAACATTTTACTATAATATTATATTTTGACAAGTCGTAGGCCTACTCAACACTTGCACAACTTTACTACAGTTCTTCTCATAGGCTACTTGTGTCAAAGCTGTCCAGCTAGTCTTCAAGTGTGCAGGAGAGAGAGGGAATAAGGAACAACAGCAGCCAATGAAATATAGAGTTGCTGCAGTGAGGAGGACAATAGGATTTTGCCATTGGCTTTCGGATTATTGCAGAAAATAAAATCTGTGACCAACAAAAGTTTATGGTATTTGTTTTTTATTATTTAAAAATCGTCAAACCGATTAATCCTGATTAATCACGATTAGCATAAAAGTGTGTGTGTGTGTGTATATAGCCTATATATATTAAATATATTATTTATTTTAAAATATTTAAATGTATTATGCGTTTAATTAAATTATTGGTTGATTGATTGATTTAAATACAAAATATCATAAGATCTTTCTCAATATTGATGACAAAAATATATATAAATGATCTATAAATAAAATAAATAATGTTAGCTAAGTGAAGTGTGTGTGTGTGTGTGTGTGTGTGTGTGTGTGTGTGTGTGTGTGTGTGTGTGTGTGTGTGTGTGTGTGTGTGTGTGTGTGTGTGTACATTTATGGTTAAAAAATAACGGGCAGTTGTGACTGCCAGAAATCTACCGTAAAAAATACGGTTGCAACATTTCTGGTTTTACAGACTTAGTTAAATTTACAGTAAAAAAAGTATTTCATTATCTGATATAATGTTATTTTACCGACCTGTGCAGTATTTATATCTGTTTTGTATCATTGATACACTGACAACCACCAATCACAGCAGCGATGAGAGTCACATGATGAACTATAGCTTATCACAAGGACACATGAAAATTAAACAACATTAAAAGTAACATAAAATCCTGATGTACATAGAAAAAAACTATGAAGAAACAGTAATTTCAACAAAAATACATCAAATATGAAGTGTCAAGGAGGGAATCGTAGGAATGTCAATTTACGGGTTTTCTCTGTAAATTATACAACGACTTGTTCTTTTTCACTTCCAAAAACTTAACGGTATTTTACTGTAAAATTACAATGTACAGTTAGATCTATCACAGTTATTCATATAGTAAGGAAACTTTCTGTAAACCAATTAACAGTTTTTCACAGTATAGCATTTTTACGGTTAAAATCACAATCATTTTTTTACAGTGAGTGTGTGTGTGTGTGTGTGAGTAAGTGTGTCTGTGCGTGCTAGTGAGAGTGTGTGTATGTGTGAGTGTGTGTGTGCAAAACACTAAATTCCTCTAATCTAGTCTGTGTTTACAGTTAAGATATTGTTTGCATATGCATTATTTGTCATTTAAACACTCTTTAAATCTGATAGACGCTGAAGCGCACACGTTTGTCTCTTCGCTGTGTGTGATGTGTGTGTGTTTTCACTGTGAGGGAGGCAGACAAGGCCAAATTTCACAAGAAAGGGAACTTCTCGAAAACATTCCCGACGCGAGTGAGTCAACAAGCGTCCGGACGACCGGTGCTTCTTGCGTTCTGATTGGAGGAGAGCGGGCGGGAGAACACACACACACATGTGCACACACACACACACACACACACAGATCAGGATGCGTCGGCCTGCTCTCGCTGGCTGCAGTTTTTAATTATTCTGAGGTTTTCTTTGGAGCCACTTAAGGACAAACACAGAAACACACACACACACACACACACACACACACACACACACACACACACACACACACACACACACACACACACACACACACACACACACACACACACACACACAGAGAAAGGATCATGGGAGTGCCGTTAACAGTTCTGACACACAAATAACTTGCGTTACAACAAACATTAAAACTCATCTAGTTTCTCACAAATAAAGAAAAGCACAAAGGTTGCAAACACATTGCAGACGTTGCATGAATGCATTCACAGGGAAACACACCCAGCGGCCGGGACACACCCAGACCGGGCGGCACACACACACACACACTGCAGGAGAGGGAGAGAGAGAGAGAGAGAGAGAGAGAGAGAGAGAGGGAGAGAGGTCAGAAGTGACCTTATTTGGTAATCTGTCTCTCTCTCTCTCTGTCTGTCTCTCTGCATCTGGTATCGCTCAGCGTGTTTGTGTGTATGTGTGAATGTGTGTGAGTGACTGTTTATGAGTGTAAGTGTGTGAGAGTGTGTGACTGTGTCTGTGTCTGTGTGTGTGGCTGTGTGTGTGTGTGTGTGTGTGTGTGTGTGTGTGTGTGTGTGTGTGTGCGTGTGTGCGTGTGTTTGTATGCATGTGTGACTGTGTGTGAGTGACTGTTTGTGTGTGTAAGTGTGTGATTAAGTGAGTGTGTGTGAGAGTGTGTGTGCGTGTGACTGTGTGTGTGTGTGTGTGTGTGTGTGTGTGTGTGTGTGTGTGTGTGTGTGTGTGTGTGTGTGTGTGTGCGTGTGTGCGTGTGTTTGTATGCATGTGTGACTGTGTGTGAGTGACTGTTTGTGTGTGTAAGTGTGTGATTAAGTGAGTGTGTGTGAGAGTGTGTGTGCGTGTGACTGTGTGTGTGTGTGTGTGTGTGTGTGTGTGTGTGTGTGTGTGTGTGTGTGTGTGTGTGTGTGTGTGTGTGTGTGTGATACAGACCTTTGACATTGCGTTCGAAATTCCCAGTTGGCCAATCAGCAGAGAGACTCTGGATTGATTTCCCGAGTGAGAGAGTCAGTGATGATTCAGAGCGACTGAGGCTCTTCCACAAACATTCCTCCGTGCTGATAAAGACTCCCGGCAGGTCCTGCGTCCCTTTCCCTGGACATCATCCCGCATTCCTCAGATACTTCAGTGAAGCGGGTCTCTCCTCCCGCGTGCCATCATCCATGCATGCGTTTTTACACCGCTCTGATTCTTGCATGACAATCTCTCCTGTAAACACACAACTGTATTTGCTTGTATTCAATTTGTATTCAAAGCAACTTACATGAGAAATATTTCAATGGCTCATATACTGTACAACAGTTGTGTTGTATATTGCTAATGCAATATATGCAAATGCAATAATGCAAAAAATAAACAAATTAGACAATGATATTAAAAACACACAAAATATATAATAGAGCGGATAACCGGTCGATGCTTTCACATATATTTATTTTTGTACATATATGAAGAGATGTGCAGATATCATTCAGGTTTTATGTGTTTGCGTGCTTTGATACTTTTACTTTTCATGTTTGGGATGTTTTGAATGTATTTTGATTTGTTTTTGAGTTTCCACAGCACTGAGATGGCAAGAAATCATGTTTAAATATTCAGATATAACAAAAAAATGAATATCATGATAATAAAACAGACACACACACTCACACATATAGCCTATATATATGTAAATATATTATATAGCCTATATAAATAGTAAATATATACATATTCAGAAATTAATACAATAAAATTAATAACATGCTATTAAAACAAATACATATTAAATATATAATATATATTTATGTTATATTTATATTACATAAGATGTATGATAGATAGAGAGATCTGTGATAAGACAAAAATAAACTTTTAAAATAGTAAAATAAACTGTATACACATAAATATTTGAATGGAGATAGTAAAATAAACGCTTCATATTGTGGAATGCATGTCAACAATGCCACCCATTATTTATTAAAAGAAAGTTTTTGTGAAGAAATTTCCTGATTCCAGACATTCCTTTATTTGTGTGTGTGTGTGTAAACACGGTCCGGCGACTTATATGGTCACAAAAGCCCAAAGTCGCGCACATACCTCAATCATTAAACACACATACGGGCCCCTGCGGCTCCAACTATTTCAAGTTCACCCTCTGACGCGAACTTTGCAGCTTCGTCACGCCCGCACGCCGCTGTGATTGGCCGAAGCCCCTCGAGAATGCAGAGCGAGCGGGCTGTGATTGGACGAGGGGCGGTTACGCGCAGCACAGGCCACACCCCCTACCGGGACCGCACCCCGAACCATTACAGCAGGACGGAGTTCAACTACCCAGTGGAGGGAGGGAAGAAAAAGAAAGGAGGAAAAGAAAAAAGAGCAAACTTGTGCGCAGTTGCTGTGGATTGAAAATTGAAGTTTGGAGCGCAGCGACACGAATCCACACTGAATCCCTGGAGTTTTTGAAAACCGTCCTCCCGAACGTCTGCATCTGATTAGCAGGTAAACCCTCCTAACGGTAACGGTATGATTGTTAACGTTCGCATCGGTACGCTCACTGACGCGACCTGATTTCACTGCACTTGCAAACTTCAGAGCTAGAGATCATAACGCTTCGTGAAATCATTTCGTGCGAATCGGAGCTGATAACCTGTGACGCGTCAGATCAGATCAGCCACAACATAGTGAGGTGAGTTTCAGGAAGTGCTCGTGCTCACCGGCTCGCGCGGGCCTTAACGGGGTCTCCGGGCACGCGGAAATGCGTTAATGTGACAGAAAACAGCTATTGTTTAGTGCAGCGATGCGAAGTGAGCTTGATGCAACTCATAGTGACGAGAGACGTTTCACGGGCGCTCATTACGTCATCGCTCGCGTTAAACTGGGCCGAGTGGTGCGTTTTCCCTTCCCGCACGAGCTTCAGGACAACGCTGAATTAACGAATTATTACCGGGGTGGGAACATTAAGGTGCACACGGGTGGTCCTGAACGGTTTCTGACACTTTTTAGGGGGTTCTGGGCAAGTGGCGGTTACAAATAGGTTACGCGGAGCGCGCGCGCTCTCAAAGTTCGATGAGCGTATTTGCGTATTTACTGTATTTGCGTGCACGCGCTCGCTATCTAAAACTGTATAATATTCATCAAAGTCTGCAAGAAACGTACATTAGACAGTTTATATTGTATAATATATTTTTTTATATTTGTAAAGCGCGCACACGGTCGTCCGTGGGAGCGCGCTGCGCGAGCTCGTGCTGTTTAGGCCGACTTTGCAGTAGTGTCAACTCTTAAGTTTGAAAAATAAATTGGTTTGTGTTGTACTTTATGGAATGTTGTATGTAACATAGCATAACGGACTTTAACATTATTCATTATAACTTACCATAGATGTACATATTTATGGTTTACACGACGACGCCAAGAAAATGAACAGGATGTTCATGAAGACCTGAAGTTAGTCATTGAGTGATTGACAGTTGGCGTCAGCTTAATGTTCATGTACTGATTTGCTTTTGATTTAGTTGTGGTGTAGTTTAAATAACACAAACCTGCATATATTAACATAGACTAACCAGTTTCACTTTCTTAGAGGACGTTTGCTGTGTGTGTGTGTGTGACCTGGTTTCCTGTTAGGGAGTGTGTCTAGGACGCTGTGACCCATTAAAAGCACATGCTGGTCTTATTCTGCATTTTGTTTTAGTTGTTCTCGTTTTTTAACCCTGACATGTTGTTATGTTTGGGAATACTACTACTCCACAGTACTAGTGTATGCAAGCCCTGTCAAAAGATCATATTTACTAGATGAACGTAATTGCGAATGGGAAACCATTTTCCAGTGAGAATATGACGGACACAATGGATGCAACTACGGTACCATCTTGAAAAGTGTTTTGAACGCACCTGATGTTGTAATATAACATCTTCCCAGCTTCCCAAGAGGACTTAAACACACCATACGCATGCAATACCTGGCCATGTTTTCCAAAATGTACAATATACAGCCAGAGGCAATAACTTTCACCATATTTATCTCTCTTTATGACTCATTATTGCATCAAACACTCATAGATTAGAACATCTTGAAATACAAATAAGCTTAAACATGCTAAATATTAAATAAGCTAATAGCTATACTGCACTGGAATCATTGTAACACGACAAACTAAAACTTTTTAGCTTTATTGTGTGCTTTCAGTGCAGAATAAAGCAATAAGCAATGCAAAGCCAAGCCATGCATTGCAGTGATTTAACCGTGTGCTGAGGGTCTTAGTCCCACTGCAAAGTGCGGTAAAATCATGGTCAATTGAGTCACTTGTTGCTTATCTTTCATAAAATAAATCGTTGCATTCATTAGTAACACTATTGTATTGAACTACGCCTCTGTAGGCTGTTGAGTTTTGTGTGAATCTTTCACCGCCATCTTTCTGCAAACCCTCAGGAGACTCGCGAGTTAAACAACCGTGTTTCCTGAGAAATGTCCCAGCTTGCACGGAATGTTCCTTAGCTAACGTCCTGGCTAGTAATGAACAAACGCTCTTCCAGTAACATTAATAAAACGTCTGTTCAACGTTATCTGGTCTTATATAACGTTCTCAAAATGTCACGCAAAAACATTATCTATACATTCATGGAACGTTTTTTGTTGTTGCCTGACACGTTTTATTTGGAATTTTGTTAGGGATGCACAGACATGAAAATTTTGGCCGATACCGATAATTCTTTATATTTGAAAGCCGATAACCGATATATTGGCCAATAAATATTAATCCAAATTTTTATATTATTTTTGAGAGCCTGATTACAAAAACAAAAGTCTCACCATTACAATTCATGTCCCAAGCAAACAATTATGTTTATATTATTATTTTATAAGCCGATATAACAGACTTGCTCTGCTCATGTTCCACTGAACTGCATTTTCCTTTTTTTAAAGTGATTCCAATCATATTTCAAGCAATTTAAACTCATTATGTTGAACAGTGCGGATCTGAAGAGTCTCAGCTGAAGGAAATAATACATCATTTATCAGCTTTATTATATCGCCCAAATCTTCTTATCAGGACGAAAACGGTAACATTAAAAATGAGCATATATCGGCCGATACCGATATGGTGGCCGATATATCGTGCACCCCTATAGTGCAAAAAAAATGTCGATGTTTTAATCAAAGTTAATATAAATTGTGTTCTAGCTTAAAATATTGCTTTATATTAGGGTCAGGGTTTGTAAATACTTGCTTTTAATGGTATTCCTATGCGGATATGGTGGCCCATATATAGTGCATTCTTAAATTTGTTTTAGAATGTTCAAAAACAACATTCCGATAATGTTTGCAAAATGGAATGTTCGCATAACGTTCGAGTCGCCAAGAAACAAAGCATATTTAAAACGCTTTGAACGTTCAGAGATCAATCCGAAATGATGTTTTCATAACTTAATGGGAGCGTTACGTTCTTAAAAGGTGTTTTTGTTGGCTTTGCCGGGATCAGCGGAGGGAAAATGGCCGACGGCGGATAGATGTTAATCCACAGGCACAATAGTGGGATGAGAACAGGTGTGGACTTGCAGGATTTTATCCAGCTTCAGGTGTTGTTTACCCTGTGTTCAGAGCCCGTGGCATTGTGGGTAAAGTATGCGAGTGGTTTGATGGAGTGAGGTCATGTTCAGGTGCGAGGTCCGATGATGAGTGAACGTCTCGCCTGTATGATGTCATCCACCTGATTCATATCATTTCCTCTGATCTTATCCTAAATTCCTCTGTGTTTTCTGTCAGCATTTGAACTCTGGGAGTTACAATCCCATTGTTTCTCTCCATAGAGCGTTGTTGTTTTATGGGATTACATCATTTGCAGTGCTTCATGGGAAGCTTCTTCTTGCTCAGAAGAACACATAGGAAGATTTTTTAGAAGAATGTCAGTTATGTTTAATATTTATTTGGCTATTTATTATGATTTGTTTTTAGAAATAAGATCATGCCTGTTTCTGTGTGGTCTTTGCTGATTATGTTGAATAATTTGATTATTTTATTAACCATTACATTCAGTATAATCATATATTTTATATTTATTTATTTATTTATTATTATTATATATGTATTTTATTAGTAGTAAATAGATAATATTAATTTAGAAATAAATTTATAAGTAAATTATTGATAAATGATTGAAATATTATATATTAATAAACCAATTAAACTATAAATATATTAGATGAATAAGATGTAATTTAAATGTATTTAAAAAAATGTTTAATTTTAAAATAAATGAATGGACATTTATTATTAATAAACAAATGACTTCAGTGGAATATCTGTTTATTATACATATCGTTTATGGTTAGTTATGATTATTTTTTTAGAGATATCAGAGATATCTGTTTTTGTTTTGTCTTTGCTGATTAGACTCTTCTGTCTGTTTCAGATTTTGACAAAATTATGAATTATGTTTAATATAATAATAAATGTTATTTGTTATTGATTTATATTATGTATTATAATTTTTTATTATTAAATACTATTAATAAAAAAAAAAAAATTTATGTAATAAATAATTATACATTTATTTAAAATCAATAATAAATAATTTAAAACGTGTTTACAATTAAATAATAAAAATAAATAAATTAATAAATAATGTACATTTATTATTAACTAAATTGAACGCAAAAGAATATAACTTGAAGAATGTTTTTTGTCCATGGATCGAGACGAGGGTGATGAGTAAATTATGGCAGATGATTATTTTAGGTGCGATATCATATTCTCGTATTTTGTCTTGTTTTTCAAATCCGTCTGGTTTTTCTACATTTCCCACCGCTGTCGTTTCCAGGCTTTCGGGAGTGTCCACACAATTCCTTTTCCTTTTTTGGTTTTCTTTTCTGTCCTATCGAGCGGCCCCTCCCATAATGCACCTGCGTAGTTGGAGGACGCAACAATGGCAGGAAATGAGCTGATATCCAGACAAACAAAGCTCTCCACGTCCTGGTTGTTTGCTGAGCGCATTAACATGTGAAGAAACGTCTAGTTTCTCCTTCACCCGTGTCGTTCAGCGCATGATTTGCTGCATGACTGCATTATGATGCACTGCACTCTCATTCCCCCTGCTGCTTGGCTGAGTGCCAGGCTCATGATGTCACTTCCTGTTGCAGATGGGCCAGGGTCCGTTTAGAGCTCGTAGACTTTGAGCTTTGATTTGATTGGGTGTGGCGTCATCAAACGCAGATAAGCAGAGTGAGATAAGATGCAAAAGCAGCCAATGAAAGCGACATGATTTACAGATAAAGACGCTCATAAATATTTACTTACTCCAGTCAGAGATTAATCGTCTCCTGATGTTATAAAGCTGAAATCTTATTCAACAGTCAGTGCTGATAAACACATGGATATATTTCAGGTCATTATTACTGCTAAATAAACCCCACAGTGTAATAATCCAGCTAACCCGACCAAAATTTACTTATTTAATTAATTAATGTGCAAATAAAAAATATTGATTCGATTTATTTGTTTTTTTGGTTGTAATTTTTTTTAAATAATTTCAAATATATGTATTGTTGTGTAATATATTTATATGTATTATTGTTGTTATTAATTAAATATACTTATTAATAAATTGAATTAATTATAAACACTATTTTATTCTTAAATAAATAAATGTTCATGTATTATTCATATGTATGGATATAAAACATTTTAATGTTGAAATAAAAATAATGATTTGATTATTTAATTTAATTCTTTTATTTTTTAATTATAAATGCGTAGATTTATTTACATTCTTATAAAATAATAAATTAATGCAAATTTACCATTATTATTAAATGCATGTGTTTATAAACTAGATTAGTTTTTTTATCTATTATCAGTATTTTAATATGCATTTTTATATTTATTATTTAGTGTATGCATTATATTTATTGTATTATTATAAAAAATGTAATGGATATATTTACGTATTAATTATGCATTAAACTATAAATAGTTTATTCATTGTATATTATTTTATCAACTGTATTTTTAGATTAAATTCATTAATACTTAATAAATTAATCTGCACATAAAATATTGATTTGATTATTTTATTTAATATAATGCACATGTATTAGGCTATGTATTATGAATATGTACTTTTATATATATTATTTATTTAGAATTATCAGCAATCAGTGGACGTTAATGTCTATCTGCACATTATAAAAAAATATTATTGTATTAATTATAATGCATTTGTAAATGTATTATTATACATATGTATATGTATTATATTGTTGTAATTATATCTTCATAAATCTCAGCGATCAGTGTCATTAATGTCTGTGTGTGTCTTGGCTGGTCACTCTTTCAGGCGGGCAGGAGTTCAGTGTCAGGCTCTTCTTGTCATTTCCTTTTTCTTTGTTTACGGTTTCCTCTCTCTCTCTCTCTCTCTCTCTCTCTCTCTCTCTCTCTCTCTCTTTATCTCTCTCTCTCTCTCTCTCTCTCTCTCTCTCTCTCTCTCTCTCTCTGAGAAGCCTAATGTTCAGTTGTTTGTGTAAGAATGGATTCATGAACCAGTGACACAGAGTTGTGATTCATGAGGTCCAGGAAGGACAATATTTGGAAATCAATCCCCTCATTTGCAGATTTCAGTGGAAGAGTCATAATAAAGTCCGATATAAAACACTTTATTACCCGGCGCTCGCATGTATCATGAAGTCGTAAGTGCTCAGTCATAAATGTACCACAGAAGGCGTGTTTACAGCTGTAATGACGTGAAGGACATGAGGTGTGGCTGAGATGAGCAGCTCTCGTCTGATTGGCTGCAACACACACACACACACACACACACACACACACACACACACACACACACACACACGCACGCACGGAAAGCGGAACATTCCGTTATATTTTAACTGGCGACTGGAGCATTTGCGTGTTTTTCCTCGGAGACCTTCAGTCAGAACGCAGACACAAATGTGGTCTGGATTAGACGTGTGTGTGTGTTGCATCACTTTTGCATCTTTGTTCTAAATCATGATTAATCGCGCATTAAAGCTTCCAAAAAGAGTCTTTTTTATTTATTTCTTTGTCTGATGTCAAAAAACAACAAAAACCACCTGTTTATTTGCACAGAACGGTTTATTGTCCGTGTTCTTGTGCTTTAACGAATCCAGAAACAAATGATTATTTTAAACGGTTATATTTTACCCCCAAAATTAAAAATTAGCATGAAGAACTGAAGGTCTGTTAAGATGTTTTGCGTCGTGATGTTATTTTCGTGACACATTTAAACCTCCAAGTTCTTGAGACTATGATCTGAAAAAAATATGATTTAAATGAAGTATTGACACATTATGACTTTAAATCATGGTGATTTAAATGAAGTATTGACACATTATGACTTTAAATCATGGTGATTTAAATGAAGTATTGACACATTATGACTTTAAATCATGGTGATTTAAATGAATTGTTGCACAGTATTGTTTTGCTGTAAGAGTGAAATATTATCGTCATGAGAATAATCCCACAAAACGTCCATTAAACAATAATGTATTTTTTTGTTATAATTTAGTGTTTTTTCATTTGTTTGTGGGGTGAAATGTAATATTTGCTAGTTTCACTGACTGGATTCATATTCTTGAAGGGATTATATAGTGAATCTGTGAACGATCGCATGAAATGGTTGGTTTGCAGGAGCTAAAGAAAGAGTCTTTGCTCTGAAACGATTGTATTGAAGGAAGTCTTGAGAGACGGATGGGTAAAAATAGATTGACCGAAGCGCCAGGAGACTCAAGTGTGTCAGACGGATCTGTGTCAAACTGCTCTCGTCAGGGAGAGTTGAGCTCAGATTTTCCCCCTTGTGTGATTCGATCACACTGCCTTTATCAGATCTGATCTCATGAGGAACTTTACAATCATTTCACGAGCTTGAGAATGTGCTTTAACTGTCTTTAAAACATTTATTTACTTAGATAAATGTACTATTGACACACATGCACCTGAGTTAACAAATTGTGCATTAGAAAAGTTCAGGATTGCAATGATTGATCAAATTATGTGTTTTCCCTTTAAATATTTCTGCTTCAAGCTGTGTAAATTGTAAATTGTGTAACGGGACAGCCCAAAAAACTACAAGAGTTTAAATTGAATTAAATGGCAGATGTAGAGTATTGTGTAAAATAACAATATGCGGGACTTATTTTTATTGTAAACAAGTCTGAAATTACAAAAGGACTCTTATTCTGAAATGTCAATTAAAAAAAGATTAGGTCGATAAAATGTGCATTTTTTTCAACTAGATAAAACGTATATACGCCGACAAGTAAACATTGTCATAATTCATCAACAGAAGGTCATAGAGCTGCACGATTGTGGATATTTGTGTTGAGTATATTCATCAGTCGGACCGTGTGTCTTCTGAGAATAAGGGTTGCAGAAATGAAAGGAATATGGCAAGAAACGTGTGGAATAACTCCAGCGCTCTCTGATAAAGAAACGCAGATGGGTGGTCGAGCAGAAGAGGGACTAATGACTGTATTTACCAGATGAACGACAACACATGTTGTAATTGTGGAAAACATTAACCTTGAAAACTCAAGTCTAGCATTAAAGAGTAACGGCATAAGCAGATCATAATTACGTGTTTATCCAGTGGACAGTTTAGTTCAGAAGCATCACTTACACAGCTGGTTTATGAGGAATAAAACTACATTTCCCATCATTCTCGGAGGCAGCAGGATCAGTTGCATAGCTAATGTTCATCCTTTAATGTTCATTTTGATGCATTAGTGCAACGACACACGGTTGAAAGGTTCTTTAGGGAACCAGAAATTGTGCAAAATGCCATCACCTCAAACTCTTTTTCAGAACCGTAGAACCTTTAGAACTCTCTCTTTTAGAACTCTCCTTTAGAACTCTCCTTTAGAACTCTCCTTTAGAACTCTTCTTTAGAACTCTTCTTGACAACTCTCCTTTAGAACTCTCCTTTAGAACTCTTCTTTAGAACTCTCCTTTAGAACTCTCCTTTAGAACTCTTCTTTAGAACTCTTCTTGACAACTCTCCTTTAGAACTCTCCTTTAGAACTCTTCTTTAGAACTCTTCTTGACAACTCTCCTTTAGAACTCTCCTTTAGAACTCTTCTTTAGAACTCTTCTTTACAACTCTCCTTTAGAACTCTCCTTTAGAACTCTCCTTTAGAACTCTCCTTTAGAACTCTCCTTTAGAACTCTTCTTTAGAACTCTTCTTGACAACTCTCCTTTAGAACTCTCCTTTGGAACTCTTCTTTAGAACTCTTCTTGACAACTCTCCTTTAGAACTCTCCTTTAGAACTCTTCTTTAGAACTCTTCTTTACAACTCTCCTTTAGAACTCTCCTTTAGAACTCTCCTTTAGAACTCTTCTTTAGAACTCTTCTTGACAACTCTCCTTTAGAACTCTTCTTTAGAACTCTTCTTTACAACTCTCCTTTAGAACTCTCCTTTAGAACTCTCCTTTAGAACTCTCCTTTAGAACTCTCCTTTAGAACTCTTCTTTAGAACTCTTCTTTAGAACTCTCCTTTAGAACTCTCCTTTAGAACTCTTCTTTAGAATTCTTCTTTAGAACTCTCCTTTAGAACTCTCTTCCAGAACTCTCCTTTAGAGCTCTCTTTCAGAACTCTCTTTTAGAACTCTCCTTTAGAGCTCTATTTCAGAGCTCTCTCTTTTAGAACTCTCCTTTAGAACTCTCTTTTACCCCTTTTCCACTAAAAAAGAACTGGTTCGGAACTGGTGCTGGTTCAAAGTTGGTTCGGAGTTTGTTCAACTTGCGAACCTTCTCAGAACCGGTTTGTTTTTCCACTGACTAGAGCGCCCAGCGAACGATGTCGTTACGTCACTGTGTATGTCGCTATACGTCTCAGCTAGAAACGCTTGCAAGTACAACATTACTTTGGGATTATCTCTAACTCGTGTACCAAGAAGGCTTTAAAAACAATTGAAATATGTAAGTCTTTTAATCTTTTCCTTTGATATATAATCTTTTCTGATTATTTATGTACCCCCATCTTGTGTCTTTTTTTCTTTCCGTTTATTTGTTTCTATATTGTGACTGTTTTCTTCTTTGCTTACATAATGTTTTCATTAAAAATAAATTAAAAATAAAAAAAAGCTAGAAACGCTTGCGCCAACTTCAAGCATAACAATTACAATGGCGGACTACATCGTGTTTCTGCAAATGTTTCTCCTCGCTTTGCGGTCAGAAAAGATGTTTAGAACACATCTAAACCCGCCCGTAACCCCCGCCGTAAGCATGACGTGGTAAAATAACAGTTCTCTGGTTCTAGTCCAGCAAAGAGTTGGTGCCGCTTTGGAACCAGTTTTCCTGGCCGAGAACCGGTTCTTTGGCTGTCGAAACACAAAGAACTGGTTCACAAGTAGGCACCGGCTCCGAACCGGCTCTTAAAATGCTTTGGTGGAAAAGGGGTATTTTAGAACTCTCCTTTAGAGCTCTCTTTCAGAGGTCTCTCTTTTAGAACTCTCCTTTAGAGCTCTCTTTCAGAGGTCTCTCTTTTAGAACTCTCCTTTAGAACTCTCCTTTAGAACTCTCCTTCGGTACTCTCCTTCAGAACTCTCTTTTAGAACTCTCTTTTAGAACTCTCGTTTAGAACTCTCGTTTAGAACTCTCGTTTAGAACTCTCGTTTAGAACTCTCGTTTAGAACTCTCGTTTAGAACTCTCGTTTAGAACTCTCGTTTAGAACTCTCGTTTAGAACTCTCGTTTAGAACTCTCGTTTAGAACTCTCGTTTAGAACTCTCGTTTAGAACTCTCGTTTAGAACTCTCGTTTAGAACTCTCGTTTAGAACTCTTTTTTAGGACTCTCTTTTAGAACTCTTTTGTTAGAACTTTTAGAACTCTCTTTTAGAGCTCTCTTTCAGAACTCTCTTTTAGAATTATTTTTAGGACTCTGTTAGAACTCTCCTTCAGAACTCTCTTTAGAACTCTCTTTAGAACTCTCTTTTAGAACTCTCTTTTAGAACTCTCTTTTAGAACTCTCTTTTAGAACTCTCTTTTAGAACTCTCTTTTAGAACTGTCTTTTAGAACTCTTTTTAGGACTCTTTCAGAACTTTCTTTAGTCTCTGAGCTGGCGAGCGGCTGTGTAAGGTCGGCGTGTTTGAGGGTTTGTTGATGTGTTTGGGGTCATGAGAACATCCCAGCGGTCGCCTCACTCTCTGTCTGCCGTTTGGGAGCTAATGGACTGTTGCAGATGTGTTTTCTCAAGGGTTTTACACACACACACACACACACACACACACACACACACACACACACACACACACACACACACACACACACACACACACACACACACACACACACACACACACACACAAACTCTACCATTGCAAGTGCGGTTGGAACCAATGATTATCCAGTAATGCTGTATTAACCAAGCATTCCCATTAATTAACTAGTATTTGGCTATTTTGAGACCAAATGGCTGGTCAACAGATGTTTTCCCAAACCTACAGCCGTTGTTAATGGATAATGCAGAAAGTTTCAGATGAGTTCTATGTAGAATCCTAGGGTTCTTGACTTGTTTTAGAGAACACTTTCTGTCATTAAAGGTTCTAAATAAGGAGAAATGTCTTAAATGTCGTCATTTACCCACCCTTGTGTTGAACAGACCTGTATGAACTTCTTTCTTCTTTCTGTATGAACACAAAAGAAGATATTGAAGAATGTCGGTAACCAAATATGTGATGGACCCCATTGACTTATAGTATTCGCCCCCAACCCCCCATTCTATGGTATTGAAGTCAAGGGGCCCTCAACCTTTTGGTGACCAATATTAATTTTTGGGTGAACTTTCCCTTTAAATGATTGCATAATGCTTTCATGTTTAATGGGCTATTTTCTAACAATTGTTTTCTAGTGATAAAGTAGTATGTCTAGATGTTTATTTCATAAAATGAAACAAAAGTAGTTCATTGAAACTAAATCCATAAATGATAGACCTGCATGATGTTCCATCTAATGCCAATATTTTTTTAAATAATTCATTATATTAAATGGAATTTAGATTTAATATTTCACACAATATTACTGAAAAGCAGCGCTTATATAATTACTGTGTTTTGATATAGGAAAAATATTGTTCAATTATGTATAATTTTCTTTATTTATTGAAGTCTTATGTATGATTATTTTATTTTCTACTCCCCTTAGGTTTGCAACTAAAATAGCTTGTGCTGCTGCTATTATGGCATGAATGAATCAATGAATGTTGGAGAACAAGAAAACAACAATGCGTTATTATCTGATCAGGCGTTGGCAAGCTGGCTGTTGATGCAGATTGTCTCAGAATTAATAAATATTGTCTTGTTTACTATTCAGTATTGGCTTTATATAAGTCTCTGCTCTGTAGATATCAGCATTGCTCATAGTTCTGTCAAATTACCAACTCAACATACGATTGTCTGCCATTACTAACACATCGAATCATCTATTTTAAATCTGGATCAGCCAAAGTCGTCCCATGTGGGAATCCGTGTCTGGCTCAGGGTGTGGAAGAGCGTCAAACACTAAAATAACTCCCCATCCTGACAGAATCAATGGAGTGTGCAGATCTGTATTACTAACCACCCAAACCAGTTCCCGGGCGCGGGGAAATGCCACGAGTCCCTCTATCAGAGCAACCTTTTTGCTGCTCAGTTTTAAACCTGGAAATAATTGGGGAAATTTGTGATTCCCATGTTGGGAACATCTAGAAATGTCTAAAGCTAGATTGGCTTTGATCTGTTCAGCTGTAAAAGATTTAATTAGCTAGAAATCGCTTTTTGTCAATGTTAATCTTCATAAAATGTGTTTTGCCCACCATTGGCAGTGTGTTTGGGAAGCTTGTTTGTATTATTTTTTAGTAGGGGTGTGTCACGATTCGATACATATCACGATACTGAACTCACGATATGATATTATTGTGATATTCCAAGACATATGATAGAAGGTTAACAAAAAATTTACTTTTGATTAAAATGCTAAATTTGGTGTTGCATTGTGTGTGTAAATGAATAGGCTTGGACTTGGTGCTGGAAACCCAAAGCACAGGACAATAGAGACACCAGAATAACAATATTCATGATTCTCAAGCTGAGAATACTGAATTATTTTAGACTAATATGCATTAGTATACATTTATATGCATACTATATTAGTATATATTATATGCATTTATATGAACTATATCTAGTCAGCGAAAGAGTAATATAGGCCACTTGTTACTGGTAACATCAGACATTTGGCATTATCAGGCCCACAAATATTCCCTCATTGTATTATTATACATTATATTCAACATTATATATAGTAGTTTAATTTAGTACTGACACTAAAACTCTGAAAACTTTTTTCTCACAGTAATTTATATTTTGGGTGAACTATCCACAATACAAACTGTCACTATCTACGATACATATTGATGCATTTTTGTATTGTGATATATTGTTACACCACTAATTTTTAGTCAGTTTCAATCTTGTTCCCGCCACTTTTGCTCAAACTTTCTTGTTCATCTCCACTATAAACCCAGCTAACAAAAAATGTGTTTTAAGAATGTTTTGTTGGGAAGGTGTTTTCTGGACTGTCCATTGAAGCCACACACACACATTGTTTGGGGTTGTGTGTGTTGGTGTGATCTGGTCAGACCTGTTGTGTCCCACCCTCTCCTGTAGCTCGGGCGCTGCAAGATTCAGTGGCGCGTGGGAACCGCTGTCGGCCATCTTGTGCCTGTTTGGGCTTGCAGTGTTGGAGTTTAGTTGAACTCAGTGATTTGTTTGTGTCCTTGAGCGACCGCTCTAACCACACACCTGCGTGAGTTCACCTGCCTTACCAGTTCCTTCGCGCCAAGAGTGTGTGTAAACACTGCCAGATCCAAACCACTTGGCTCTATGATTGATTATTTATTGTGAATTTTGATGTTTCAACCTGTTAACCGTCACACTGCTTTTTGAGCATAGATCTGAACTTAAACAGTACTTCATGAAAGCTTTGAAAAACAGACTTTTTTTAATATGAAGACACTCAACAAATTATTACGGAAGTAAAAGCATTTAAAACAAAATGATAGTGCACATGTTAAAGAAGATTACTGTAAAGCAAATGTTCTGAATTAAATTTTATAGGCCTATAAAATACATATTTTTCAAAATAATTTGGACTCTAAAATCACTATAAATTAAGTCGGGTTTCAACTTTGAAGTCAATATTAAAAAAAAAAAATAGCCTGTCTTAAAGGTTTTAAAGTTCAGTTTCTATGATAACACCACATTTTCACAGGATGAATTTTGAGTGTTCAAGCTTTCAAATGACGATTACTAAAATATGTGAGGGGAAAAAAACATTAGAATATCGTAGATTTATGCCCCGTAAAGTAACTATGCCTGTCGAGATTGTTGATCAAGCATATGATCGTGGTTATTCAATCTAATCACAATAATTATGCAATTTAAATTTATAAAAGAATATATAGAAAAAAAACTATTATGAAGTACACAAAGATTGTCTTTCATGAGGTTTGTGGGTTTAATCAGACTATATTATATTAGGCCTATATTATATTATATTGGCCTGTTTAATTGATTTTTCTTATTATATTATATAGAATTCCAAGTAAAAGCCAAAAAGTAATTTTTCCAGAACCTTTACTTTTGGTGTTCCTCAGCGGTGGCTTGATCTTCGCATGACTCTAGAACACATAAAATCGCATCTTTTCCTTCAGCATTTGACTAAATCCTCAATACATCTAATTCCCCTCCCTGTGCTCTTCTAAACAATATTTGAAATGTCAAAGTTTACCATTTTTAATGGCTTTGCCTCCTTAGGATGATTCGTTTTCTTGTTTTATTAGTAGGTTTGGATATGGAATAAATGGAAGTCAAAGTTGGAAATGAGTAAATTATTTGGGAAGGGGTTTTTCTCTGATTTACTTTTTTAATTGTTCTATAGTAACTAATTCTGCACAATTATATGTTTAGTTGCATTGTTTTATTAGCTTTTAGCCTTCGTTGATCTGAACAGGCTTGTGACCCGCCGGAGACCCGCTGCTCTTTGACACGAAGTTAAAACAAGCACGCTGTTGTCCAAACACTCCTCTGAATAGTATAATTAACAATGTGTATGGCTGAACCGCATTTAAAACAAAACATCCCACGTACTATATCAGCGCGAGTGTGTGTGTTCGAGACGCTTAGCTGTAATTACAGACGGCGGTGTCAGTTCATGTGTCCGCCAGGAGCGAGACGTTCGGTGTGTTTTACGAGCTGCTGCTGACCTAACCTGTGTTTGGACGAGCTCTACAGACCCAGCATTCCTGAGCGAGTATGTAAGACGTGCAGGAAACTGCCCCGTTGTAGATCTGTTTCTCGTCCGCTCGCGGTGTTAGCTTTAGCTCACTAGAGTCTCTTCAGCTGCTGTTTATTTAAGATGTTAAACGCTGATAGCAGAGATCCTCTCCACTCTTGTGAATGTAATGGCCCTAGCAACCACCCCAACACCCTAGCAACCACATAGCAACATTCAGAACACACTAGCAACGGCGTAGCGACAACCTGGCATTGTAAACAAGCCTTGCATTTTCTTCAGAAAATGGGAAATCTGGTGGGCTAAAATATTTGCTATGCAATGGCACAACCGTAGTTACATTAATAACAAAAATTCTACAAAGTTATCTGATTTTTCTGAACCATTATAACACATCTTTGTATTTAGAATAGAATGCACAAACAATTTGCTGAGAAAATAAACTGGAAAAGCTTCTTCAGGCGTATGATGTAATTGTCTATTTTTGCTGTTTCTTGTTTATTCCGCTGGTCAGGGTGTGAAATAAACACTTTACATTATTAAACATGCTAATTATTAAAGTACACACACACACACTCTCTCACTCACTCGCACGCACACACACACACACTCTCACTCTCTCTCTCTCACATTCTATCACACACACACACACAAACTCTCCCTCCCACACACGCACACACACTCATGCTTATATGTGAAATAAACACTTTACATTATTAAACATGCTTATTATTAAAGTACACACACACTCTCTCACTCGCACACACACTCACTCGCACGCACGCACACTCTCTCACTCGCACGCACACACACACACGCACACACACTCTATCACACAGTCTCACACACACATACTTCTGTAATGTGTGTGTGTGTGTGTGTATGTGTGTCAAAGGTCGTTTCTATGCCCTGTAACACCCTGCTCTCCTCTCTCTCCTCCAGAAACCATGTCGGACGCAGACAAGTTCCTGTACGTGGACCGTAACCCGGTCAGCAACCCTCTGGCTCAGGCCGACTGGGCCACCAAGAAGCTGGTGTGGGTGCCGTCGGAGCGGCTGGGGTTCGAGCCGGGCTCTGTGAAGGAGGAGCACGGGGACGAGGTGGTGGTGGAGCTCGCAGACTCGGGGAAGAAGGTGCGGGTCAACAAGGATGACATCCAGAAGATGAACCCGCCCAAGTTCAGTAAGGTGGAGGACATGGCGGAGCTCACCTGCCTGAACGAGGCGTCCGTGCTGCACAACCTCAAGGAGAGATACTACTCCGGACTCATATACGTGAGTCTAACACACACACAAAGTGATCGGGTCTCAATTTTAGCACAGGAAACATTATTTATACATCGTTTATGAAGAGTTTTCTCTGAAACTCTTTTAAATGTTACTACAGTAGTCAACATTTGAGGTGGATCAAAAAAGTTCATCAAAGTCATCCTAAGACACTATGGTTATTGTTCAATATTCATGTATAACTTTGATGAAAGGTTTTGATCCACTTCAAATGTTGACTACTGTAGATTTACTGTAGATGTTCTGAGAACGTTCAAAAGTAACGTTCCTTTAACATTTGCAAAATGGAATGTTCACGAAACGAAGAATGAACATTTTTTTTTTTGATACTGGAAGTTTTGAATGTTCTGAGATTGTTCAGAAATATTGTTTTTGTAATGTAATGGTAATATTAGGAAAAACGTTCTTGATATAATAATATAATATAAAAATATATTTTGTTATCTGGGGATTCTGTAAAGCCTGACATGAAATAGTAGCCGAAAAAAAGAAAAAATATATATAAGTTTTTGTTGAGTGTCATATTTTATACACCAGGGTTGTATGGCTCATATAAGTATGATACATTGAGAATATGGAGGAAAAAACAGCCCTTTTTTTTTTCAGAGACCCAAACTGAGAAAAAATATGCAATTTTGTGCAGATACCGATATTTATATGGAAAAAAGTATGAAATTCTGCTTGTAATGTGTATTAATGAGATCTTTATAACAGTATAGCACAAGCATATACTTGCATAAAATGCATATACATATCAGTCATCTGCCAATAATATCTTAGTGAGATTATATTTGAATGCTTAGTTTTATGATCAAAGCTCTAGTTTTAAAACATAAAATTCAATATAATGATGATTTTCCCATAAAATGATGTCTGGATAATCTAGAAAACCAGCAGTCTTCATAGAGTTAATACGAGAATTAGGTCCTGCAATTGAATTTCACGTAATTCCACTGTCCCACCAGTTTGATGGTTTTCCCGGGTAAAACAGGAGCTCGTTCAGTCTTCAGTGTTTTTGTGGGTCAGAGGTTTGTTTTTGAGAAATGTTAAGATATTCAAGAGCCTTGAATATAGATAACGGGGTCTCACTGACTCGATCGCTGAAACTGTTCAGTGCCGTTTCTCCAAACAGGAAGCTTTAGGAACAATGTGCTCCTGGGGGACAGGAAATGATGCGTTCGGGAGGGGAGAGCAGGTTTGCGTTAAAGATGATTGAGAAAGAAAGAAAAAAAACCCTTTGAGAACAGTCTCTACTAGACAGTCATATAATCTGGTTAAGAGAAGTCCGGCTTGTGTGATCCGGGTTTGGGTTCACACTGGTTTCAGTTCTTGAATCTGAATCTAACAGGTCTGTGATTTGCTTCCGAAGCCGGTTTGAGTCATAAATGCGAGCACTAGCACGACAACCACATATATTTTTTGAAGTGCAGCAATTTAGTTGCATTAACAGAAAATAAAAAAGGTTTTGTTTTGGGAAAAGCTCAATCTGATTACGCTAACTAGATTAACACACATGAGGACAACTAACATGCCAGCGATGGAAAGTCCTCACTTCACCTTTTTGCTGAACAAATGAAACCTCCTCACATGCTCTTTCTGCAGTGAGGATTATATTATATTATATTACATTACACTATATTTCAATAAAGCCCGACAGACTTTGTTGACTTGCATTTTCTCAATTGTTTGGTGAAATGTGTTTAGTGATGATTACAGAACTGATATTTAATAATGTTCTGAAGGCCAGAGTTCATGCGATCTTGCTCATCAGGTGCGGTTTGCTTATGCAAATCAGGCCAGATTAGTTTCATACTGACTGAAAACTGTAGTGGAACCCAGACCTGATGTGGACACGCGTTCATTTCACTTCAGAAAACACTATAAACGTAGATTCATCTGACGGTTTGGGACTCAAATAAAGCAGCTGTGTGATATTACTGTTTTTTACACAGTTTTTACTTTATTTTGAGACGTTTGAAGGCCAGTGTGGATGATGTTTGTGTGTGTGTGAGAGCTCATCATGACTGAGGTCTGTGTGTGCCGCAGACGTACTCGGGTCTGTTCTGTGTGGTCATCAACCCGTACAAGAACCTGCCCATCTACTCCGAGGAGATCGTGGACATGTACAAGGGCAAGAAACGCCACGAGATGCCGCCGCACATCTACGCCATCACTGACACGGCCTACAGGAGCATGATGCAGGGTAACACACACACACTTACTCACCCGCTTACACACACACACAGTGTGGTTCGCCATCTTTGTGGGCTTATTAGTTTTTATACTGTACAAACTCTATACTCTGTCTCCTTACACTAATCCTACCCAACACACACACACACACACACACACACACACACACACACACACACACACACACACACACACACACACACACACACACACACACACACACACACACACACACACGCACGCACGCACGTCCTACAGGATGTAGCTTCTTACTCGAACTTCAGTCAGTTCCTCTTCCTGTCATTCAAATAGTCAAAACAGTCACACAATAAAGTGAAATCATTAGTCAGCGCAGACAAAACAAAAAATGTTTACATCATTAATTTAGACTAATTATATTATTCCCTGAAATGTAAATAGATTTTATCAGCTGATTTGAGATGTTTTCTCTGCTGTCGGAACAATAAACAGATTTGAATGCTGAAATACAACAACATAAAAATGTTAATAAAAATCCATGGTGTAAAGATGCCTTTTTTAAAATTTATATTTATGAACACACGAGACACCAAAAGTGAGTGACTTTTTGAATAAATATGAGAAGAAAAAAACCTTTATAATATTTCTTTAAATTTGGATGTTGTGTGGATTCTAATTGATTAATACAAATAAATAACAATAAAAATGAAGAAATATTTGAATAAAATGTATTTAAAACTACACTACAACAGTTATATGAATTTCATTATTTTACTCAATTTACTTCAATTTCATTTATATTTACTTTATAAATTAGTTTTACTTAATTAATGCTCAAATTTGAATTTGAATTTCACTTCTACATCCTGTTTTCTTACATCAATTCAAATCCTTTGAAAAAATTAATATTTACAAATACGTAAGAAAAAGTTTTGTCCCGAATCATATGAGGCAAATAGTTGTTGATCCAAAAATATTTACAATTAAAGCAGAATTCACACGCTGAATCAAAATTAAAAGAAAAATAAGGCTTAAAGCTCCAATAGAAGAAGCAAACTTTCTTTCTTGTCTGTTGTGCGTATTCAATTTTACTCATAAAAATAACCATTGAGTTAAAAGTAGTATCCAAATTTGAATCTAATTCTAGATCCTGAAGAAGAGTTGGAAAACAACAGTTTCTTTACGTTTGTCTGGTGTGCAGATTCATAAAGTAGTTAAAAGTAGCATTAATCATCCAATTAATCTTCCAAATTTGATTTGCAATTCTTTGTTTGTTCAGAAATGCGACTAAAGTCCAGATGAGAATAAAGATCCTGAAACTGAACTGCATCTTGATGTGATTGTGACTGTTGCTCAATAATGCAGTGTTTGTCCCGCTGTGTTCCCCCCCGTCAGGGGTCTCGACCCACACTCATTACTGAGCTCTGCAGGCGCTCGTGTGGAGGCTTTACAAGACATGTGTCTCATTACTGCTCACAGTTCATGTTTAAAGTTGAACAAGGCTGCATTTATTTGAACAAACATACAGTAAAAACGCTGAAATGTTATTATTATTTAAAACAGCTGTTTATATTTGAATATTTGTTCAAGTGTATTCTATTCCAGCGATCAAAGCTGAAATTTCAGCATCATTACTCCAGTCTTCAGTGTCACATGATCCTTTATTTAATGTGACACTGCTGAATAAAAGCATTCATTTCTTTAAATAAACTTACTGACCCCAAATCTTTGAATGCCAGTGTAGTAATTACATCATTAATTTAGCATATTTATTCCCTGAAATGTAAATAGTAACAAAATTTCACCACGTTATTTGTAGATGACATTTAAAAAAAAGCATATTTATAAACGAGTGAGAAAAACTCCTGTGCCATATTATATATTATTAATAGTTGCGTTTATTGAGTCAAAAGTAAGTTTTTTACAAATAAAGTGGCATCAAATGAAAAGAAATGGATCCCTGAAAATTTTGCTTTATCAAGAGTTTTATTAATCTTTATTTAATAGGCCGTTTAATCTCTAAAAATGTGTGTTTTGTCATATAGTAAAGTTATTTTGGTACATTTTTTGGAAAGGCGGCTCCTTCTCCAGTCACAGGATCTTGCCAGATCTTGACTTCCTGTTTTGTGGTCTGAGCACTTCCTGCTGCAGAAGCTCAGAAGGGTTTGATAGAGGCGCGTTTTTCCATCAGGAGCAATTTATAGCTTCATTCAACTGACCAACATTACCAATGACTGACACACACTGACAGGAACAACATTACAGCCAAACTTCAGCTTGTTCAGTTTATCCACATATCATGTGTCATCATCAGTTCATGTTCTTCTTCTGCAGAAATGCCATGCTTCCTAATGATATCTCCTAAGGGTAGCATATGTACAGAGTGAACAGCAGCGGTCCTAGTACTGAGCCTTGTGGTACTCCATACTGAACTTGTGATCGATAAGACATCTCTTAAAATTAATATTTCTTGTCAAATAATCAAAATACATAAAATGATACTGCTTTTCTAATAAAAACAAGATTGAAATCAATAAAAGTATTCTAAAATATGAATAATATGTGTATGTATAATATAAAAAATATACTACTAAATCATTTCCTGCCAAATAACATTACTTAAAATACGCCATTTAAATTTATTTATTTATTTATAAAGCACTATTCCAACAACGGTTAGTTGTACCAAAGTGCTGTACAAAAAATTCTAAAATATGAAATAAAAAAATATACAGAATAAACAACACCTAAATCTAAATCCCTCTACACCTAAATAGGACATTTGGAATAGGTAAAATTTCAAAAGGCTTTAAAAGAGCCTATAGTCGGAGCGGACCTAATATAAAGTGGTAGCGTATTCCATAGCTTTGGGGCAGCTATTGCAAAGGCCCTATCACCCCGTTGCTTGTATTTTGTGCGTGGTACAAACAGCACCATTCCTTTCTCAGCAGATCTTAATGATCTAGAGGGCTTATGGACCCACAAGAAGTTCAGAAAGATAATTTTTTTTACAAATATTTGAAAAAAAAAAAATATATATATATATTTGTATCTAATAATATATATGTATAATTATAAAATGTATATAAAAATGAAATAAAAAAAACATTTAAGTTCAAACATATATAAAATAAAATCTAAAAGTATTACTTCCTGCCACATTTCCTCACTCAAAATACCTAAAACTCATTCTGCATTTAAAAAAAATCATAAAGAAAATCAATGAAATAAAGTAAAATAGATTTGAAACTATTAATAAAAGTGTGAAAAAAGTGAACAATACAAGTATACATAAAATACAAAAAATATATTTTCCTGTCAAATAATCTGTTTCACTCAAAATACATAAAACGAGAGAAATGAAGTGCTTAGCGAATGTGTTTGCACTGTGTAAATTATTTGTTCTTCTCCTCCAACAGACCGCGAGGACCAATCGATTCTCTGCACGTGAGTCACATGGTCTCGCATGTCTTCTATGATTATGATTTGCCCATGAAAGCTGTGCTTGATGTCTCACACGTGTGTGTTTGTCTATGTGTGTTCAGGGGTGAATCTGGAGCCGGAAAGACAGAAAACACCAAGAAGGTCATCCAGTATCTGGCTCACGTGGCCTCGTCTCACAAGACCAAGAAAGACCAGGTTAGTTCCTTCCGTCTCGGGCAGAAGTGGAGTAAAGGCGGAGTTTCCTCCTTTACCGTTCATGCGTTCTCCACCATGATCTCTCATCTGGGTTCACATCATCAGATCAGATCAGATCTGGCTGGTTTTGATGATGGCAGGGAGTTTGAAGCAGATCACAAACATCATCCTCCATTAGGTCCCGAAGCGCCCAGTCCAGTTTAATCAGTGATGACGTCACTTCCTCATCGTCGTGACGTCACTTCCTCATCCTAATGTCAGTCAGAGGCATTCGCTTCAACTGAGCCAAAGACCGCTGGACACTAGTGGTGCCTAACCTTCTGGAAATTACACCATTTACAATTAAAATTAAGCTAGTTAAAATGTATACATAGACATATATTGGTACAAACTAATTGGCCCATATTTCTGCCTATGGTTTCAGTCAGATTTACAACCTTTTATTTATTTATTTTTAGTGTAACAAATATTAATGTTATATATATAATTAAATAACATATACATTTATTTATTTTATAATTAAATATAATTATTTTTGGATTTATATTTTTTGTATGCATATGTTTTGCACATTATAATATACATTAAATAGGAAAAATTGTAATAAAATATAGGTTGTTTATTCATTTATTTATTTTATACATTTTTTTTGTGAGCCTGTTGGGCCGTATTTATGCATATCATTTCAATCAGATTTAAATTTATTTATTTTTAACATGCATTATTTTTTCACATTTTATAATACATTAACTATACATACATTAAATAATACATTTATTGATAAATTTGATAATTAAATGTATTTATTTTTGTTTGTTTTAACATACCTTTTTTGCATATTGTAATATACATTACATATGAAAGGAAGATAAATTGATTAATTCAATTATTTTTGCAAGCCTTGTTAGGCCATATTTCTGTATATAGTATTTTTTATATATCATATTTAAAACCATTTATTTATTTACTCATTGTAATATATTGAATATAAAAAACAATTTATCTTTTAATTTATTATTTATATTATACTTTTTTTTGCAAGCCATTTGAAATGCATTTCAGCATATTCAATCAGATTTAATACCTTATAACATAATTATTTTTTCATATTGGAATATACATAAAATAAAGTTTTAGATTTTGTAACCGGGTTGCAGATTTTAAAAAAGTGTCTCTAGTCTGCAGCCGATTTAGATCTGGCGTGGCTTCATTAACCGTGTTGAAGTATTGAGCTCGACTAGCGCAGGTTTGCCAATACGCTTGTCCTCATTTGTTCCCTGTTCATGGAAGAATAATCAATCCAGAGTGTTTTGGGAAAAACAAATGATGTTCATTCGGTGTGTTTTTCTGGGATTCTAATGTTTCTGATCAGTCATCCTGGAATGGATCTGGACAGAGACCCGGTGTGTGTGTAAGTTGAAGGTTTGAGTATTTTCTCTTTGTACCAACAGAGCATCTCCATCCTGTCACATGTGAGTCTCATCATCTCTCCATCTCCGTCTTATTCCCATCTCCCATCCCGTATCCCTAATCTCCCTGCTGCTGGGTGAACCAATGAAGCCGAAACACAGACGCACGACCCTGAGAACCAGTCAGTCTCATCACAATAGTGTCTGGCAGAAAGAAAACCAGATAATTTTGAGAACTTAGTGGTGAATGCACTTGATTTAAGTGCAAATAATATCTCAGTGTCGTCCGTCTGAATCCCGTGCTGCGTCTGTGTGTGTGTTTCTGCGCTCGTGGGATCTGGGTTTGAGAACTTGTGTGTGTGTGTGTGTGTGTGTGTGTGTGTGTGTGTGTGTGTGTGTGTGTGTGTGTGTGTGTGTGTGTGTGTGTGTGTGTGTGTGTGTGTGAGCGAACACACACACACACACCTCCTGCGGCGGGACTCATGAGGTCAGCGATGTTGGGAAACACAAACCTCATGCTGCTGGAATGTTTTTTGTGGGTTTAACGAGACTTGCTTTACAAGAGCATGTGAAACGCTTTACAGGGAGATCTCATGCTTACATGAGTGCAACAAGACGATTCTCCTGGTTAGTGTAACTTGAAGACACAGTACTAGTTAAACATTTGTGCAATGGAAGATATATTATAAACTGGAGATTAATGTGGGCGTATTTTAGTCCATGTAAATGATATGGTCATCAGAGCTAATGGTTTAGGCTCCGCCCCCTAGGAGGAGGGTCATCTAGAGTGATGTTGTTGATGGGGTAGGAGTTTAGTCAATGCAAATGAGATGGTTACATCAGAGCTTATGGATTAGGCTCCGCCCACTGGAAGTCCATCCACCTAGAAACATAGACTTTGCTGAAATGGACAATTTATGTATAATTATGTATAATTAACAGAAGCATATATATAAATATTTTTATTTGATAAATTCATCTAAGAATGTCACATTCCTTTAAAGTCTAGAGAATGCCATTTTAATTTTCATTATGGCTGAAGTTTTAGTAATTTTGTTGTTTTTGTTACCACCAGATATGCTATTATTATTATTATTAATATTCTGAATTTGTTTTTATGTAAAAAAAAAACAATTTCACTTTATTTTTGGTTGAAGTTTTAGTAGCTTTTTTGTGTTTCGTCACCACAAAATTTATTATAGTTTTTATTCATATTTTAATACTAATCCAGGTAAGAGTTGTGCGTTGAAAGTGAATGTGTGTGTGTGTGTTGTGTTCAGAGGTGACGGGCCGCTCACTCGGTGTTGTTTGGGATTGGGGATCAGACCGCGCTTCATCTGTGTGTTTGTTTCAGCTGGTTTGTGTGCGAACAGCTTGCGATGTTGCGCTGAGGAGCTCTTCTTCACCGTGATTGGTTGTTTTGAAGTCACATGTCTGATGATGGCTGTGTTTGAGCACAGGGCGAGCTGGAGAAGCAGTTGCTGCAGGCCAATCCCATCCTCGAAGCCTTCGGCAACGCCAAGACCGTCAAGAACGACAACTCCTCTCGATTCGTAAGACCCGCTTAGCACTTACACATTACAGCGGTTGATTCAGCAACTCAAACATACACAACTGTTTACATGAATAAATTAATAGACTGATTGGAAACTCTCGAATTATGCTAATTATCTGGCAACATTCAGAGACATCCTAGCAAGCGTACTAGAAACATGTTAGCAAAGGTGTGAAATCATGCTAGCGCTGTGTAAAATATGTGAGCAACGGGTTAAATGATACTAGCAATGTGTTAAATCTTACTAAAATAATGCTAGCAACATGTTAAATCATGCTAGCAACGTGTTAGCAATGTGCTTAATCATCATTCTAACAAATATATTAAATCATGTTCGCAACATGTTAAAGCATGCTATCAATATGTTAAAACATGTTATGAATATGTTAAATGAATGTCTTTTTTTTTTGCTAGCACTGTGTAAAATATGTGCGTAACTTGTTAAATCATGCTAGTAATGTGTAAAATATGTGCGGTACGTGTTAAAATCATGCTAGCAATGTGTTAAATCTTACTAGAATCATGTTATAAAACGTGGTAAATCATGCTAGCAACGTGTTAAATCATACTTGAAGCATGTTAGCAATGTGCTTAATCATCATTCTAACAAATATGTTAAATCATGTCAGCAACATGTTAAAAATTGCTATCAACATCTTAAATTGTGCTAGCAATGTGTTAAATCTTACTAGAATCATGTTAACAACATGTTAAATATATGATACAACATGCTAGCATTGTACTTAATCATGTTAGCTACATGTTAAATCTTGTAAAAAGCATTTGCCTATTAAATGTTTATTAATTGACATTGTGATGTTTGAATTATTCAACTTAAAACAGTCAATACATGTGATTTATCTTCTGTCTCTTCTGTGTTTCAGGGCAAGTTCATCAGAATCAACTTTGACGTTAACGGCTACATCGTTGGAGCCAACATTGAAACTTGTATCTTTATGTGGTCGTTAATATGATGGTGAAAGTAACGATGGGTTATTTGCATGGCAAAGTACTAAATCATGCTAGCAACGTGTTAAATCATACTAGAAGCTTGTTAGCAATGCGCTAAATCATAATTTTAACAAATAAGTTCAATCATGTTAGCAACACGTATAAACATGCTATAAATGTGCTAAATCATATTAGCAATATGATACAGCATGCTAGCATTGTACTAAATCATGCTAGCAACGTGTTAAATCATACTAGAAGCTTGTTAGCAATGCGTTAAATCATGCTAGCAACATGTTAAACTTGTTAGGAATGTAGTAATTTGCTCATTAATATGATGATGATGTTTTAAACCTGAAAAAAATTGCTGCTTTACGCTGGAAATTAAGTCATGGTGAAAGTAACGATGGCTTATTTGCATATTTATGAGGTTGATAACATTAGCACGACTTGCTTTTAATGATCTGAAACTAAAAAGGGCTAACGATAGTTTCTGTGACTGTATATAGAGCATGAATAATTAATGAGGCCAGAGCTGAGACGCGTTCTGATTGGCTGTTAGCATTGTAGCGCTGCATGGAGTCGCAGGACAGCTCTTCATCGAACACTGGTGTGTCAGTCCTTGACTAGAGCGTCAGACCTGTTGGAAAAGTCCCGCGCGATCCGTCAAGCCAAAGAAGAGCGAGCCTTCCACATGTTCTACTACATGCTGACCGGCGCCGGAGACAAACTGCGCTGTGAGTGTGTGTGTGTGTTTCACGAGTCTGATCTCAGCTCTTCAGCACGAGACTCAGTCTCTGTTTCTGTTTCTCTGCCCATCAGCTGAACTGTGTCTTGAGGGCTACAATAAGTACCGGTTCCTGTCCAACGGGAACGTGACGATCCCGGGACAGCAGGACCGAGACATGTACCTGGAGACCATGGAGGCCATGAGGATCATGAGCATTGCGGAGGAGGAGCAGATCGGTGAGTGTGTGTGTGTGTGTGCGTATAGAGAGGGTAATCGAATCGAATGCTGGAATCAGATACTTGTTATAAAATGTAAATTTCTATTCGTCTTATCTATTCCTTTGTGAGCATTTCAATATGACGTTAAACCATTCAGGTGTGAGACGACTCGTGCGCTGCAAACACATCTAAAGTTTGCTCACAGAAAATGTGATTTTAAACCAGTCAAGCGCGGGACGTGTGTAACTTTTGGGCAACTCTTACAGTGACAGCAACTGCCGTCTTGATAATAAATAACACTAATCAAACGACAAGAAAATTCACTCGTTCTTGACTGAATAACTTTTGTAACTATATTTGTAATGTATATTTTATTTATAAATTGCAGTTATTTTATACTTGAATAACTGAAAATATTAAAACACTCTTTATTTCACTCGTATCTATATCAGGGTGTCCTTAAAAAGTCTTAAATTAGATTAAAAAAATTAAAGGCCATAAAAAGTCTTATTTTTACTTATGAAAGGTCTGAAATTTTCGATGGCAATTTGACTTAGACATATCTAAATGTTTTCCAAATTAAAACTATCTAATTAGCGTACTTTTTTTTAAATTATTCGTTCTTTGTTTATTTGCTCATTCATGTGACATTTCGCGTCACATTCGCGCCAGCATTACGTCTGTCTCCTGCTCGCGAAACAGCAGGAGAGGAGAAGAAAGCTGGTTAATTTCAGTTAAATTGTAAGTTCATTCTTTATGTGCGTAAGTGGTGTGCGATGTGTATTGTATATTATGATATTGTAATCATTGTTTTACTTTAAAGGGTTAGTTCACCCAAAAATGAAAATTAAGTCATTAATTACTCACCCCCATGCTGTACCAACCCCGTAAGACCTTCGTTCATCTTCGGAACACAAATGAAGATATTTTTGATTAAATCTGAGAGGTGGATCACTGCTACATAGGCTGCCAGAGGGAATGAAACTTGACGGCCCAGAAAGTCATTAAAGAAAATGTTTAAATATTCCATGTGCCTACAGTGGCTCAACTATAAGTTTATCAAGCGACGAGAATACTTTTTTTCCGAAAAAAAAACATAATAACGACTTTATTCGACTATTCCTTTTCATTCCTTGTGGGCCTGAGACGAGAGTTCAAGAGATTTCCACGACGCATGCGCGAGAACTGAACAAGAAGTATTAGAAGAAGAACGTTCTCTTCTCAGTTCTCGCGCATGCGTCGTGGAAATCTCTTGAACTCTCGTCTCAGGCCCACAAGGAATGAAAAGGAATAGTCGAATAAAGTCGTTATTATGTTTTTTTTTCGGAAAAAAAGTATTCTCGTCGCTTGATAAACTTATAGTTGAGCCACTGTAGGCACATGGAATATTTAAACATTTTCTTTAATGACTTTCTGGGCCGTCAAGTTTCATTCCCTCTGGCAGCCTATGTAGCAGTGATCCAGCTCTCAGATTTAATCAAAAATATCTTCATTTGTGTTCCGAAGATGAACGAAGGTCTTACGGGGTTGGTACAGCATGGGGGTGAGTAATTAATGACTTAATTTTCATTTTTGGGTGAACTAACCCTTTAATGTTAACTATGTACGAGGGCGCACTGCGAGCTGACATCGCATTTGTCTCTCATGCTTGATTTCACTGTGTGATATGTCAGTGCAGTTATAGGTATGTTCCCTTATAGACGTAGGGCCTATAAAGTTTTTGTATTTTATATATCATATGTTGTTATCATACAATATAACATCAGCAAGAGGGCTGTTTTCCCTTGCACAATAGCAAATATGATATTTATTTTATATAACAGTTAAATTAACATTGTGAGTTACGTTTTATGAACAATATTGTCAATATTGTTTGTTTTCCCTTTATTTCGCTGACGAGAATTTCAAAATGAAACCATAGCAGAGTCTCAATGCAACAACAGCGATGATTTATTGACTGAAATCCGCGTTTTTTTACAGTCTATGGTTTTGAGCGAATCATTTTAACGATTCAATGAACAATCACTTGCACTTCTTGAATGAATCGGCCGTTTGAACAAATCGGTTGAATGAATGACTCCCTGAGACGTGGACTTGCCCCCGCCAACTGGCGGTATTAGTTTCCCATTTAAAGTACCTTGTAATTAAAAATGTTACAATTAGAAATCAGTTCATCATATTTAAATATTGAATTAAGAATTGAAGAATTGAAAGAATTTAATATATCATAGCTCTATTAATGCAATTGTAAATGTGTAAATATAGTGTAAATATATTAATGCCAGTTCTGATGCTGCTTCTGTGTCTCCTCTGCACTGCAAAGATGGATTTTGATTTAATGATTTAATTTAACTGGTAACAGAGGTATTGTGTTATTATTCTAATATAATTTAATTTGAATGTTAGAATTTGACATAAAAGGTGATGCATAGCTCTAAGTAAAAAAAAAAGTCCATATATGGGTGAAAATGCCCCTGGAACTCAATTTAAGGTTGCAAATATTGGCCTTTAATTAAAAAATGTTAATTTCTTTCACTGCTGTGAACTGACATCTGCATAGAATATGAAAAATATGAATATCTTTGTGAGTCAGCTGTCAACAACAGGCTTAAACCAGCCATGGTACACAAACATAATCAGTAAAATATCATCTAATTATCATCAACGAAACTTTGAAAATATTGAGACATATTTTTGTCAATATTGCACGCCCCCTAATGTACGGTATTAATTTTGATTTCTTCAGGTCTTAAAAAGGTCTTAAAAAGCCTTAAATTTGACCTTATAAAGTGTGCAGATACCCTGTATATTGAGTTGTTGCCATTCTTATTTTTTATTTGCTCTTTTTTAATTACTGAGTGTTTACTAGTCTTTAATAATGATTGAAATGTATATTATTTATACTAGTTATTTTTCTATGGTAGCCTATTTTTAAACCACAGGCCTTGTGTGTAAGTGTTCTTTAGCTTGTTGATTTTTGTTTATGATATTCAGCTACTATTAAATATTTTGCAATAATATTAAATGTGAAAGATATTTTAAATCTTTTTTTTATTTTATTACCTTGTTGGAATCAAAATTAGGAATCAATAAGAATCGGAATCGATAAGAATCGGAATAGTTAAAATTCAAACAAATCCCAACGAAGTGTGTAGTATCATGTGCCTGCAGTGTGTTTAACCCTATGGGGACTAAGCTCATTTTGGTCTGTTTTCTCTATTTTTACATTTGGGCTTATAAACTATATGTAATTGAGATGGAACACTATGTGTTTGGTATCTATGAATTCAGAAGACCCTAAGCTAACATAAGCACGCATGTAATATGCTTATAAAGGAAGTATGAGTGAAAATCAGGCCCACACGGAATACACGCCCTCAGACTTCCGCAGAAACCTCCGCAGATTTCCGCAGATTGTAGTAGTGCCCGACCATCATTGACAAGTAGCCTACAACTTGCGCGTGTGCGATTGTGAGGGGTAGTAGGCTGTGCTGATTGAGGTTTCATTTTTTTTTTATGAGAAAGTGAATGTTTAAAATGTCTAAAATAAAACTGAATGCGGAGGAATTAGGGAAACGTCACTTGTCTACAAAAATCACTGCACAGGACAGAGCAAAATAATTTGCGAACGCTTTTTATGAGAATGGGGGAGTTATTTTTTGTAAAGACTGTCAACACTGTGTTGATTACCTGAGGTGACAGACGGCACTGGAGCATCTCAAATCCGCTCGCCAAAAGAACAGAAAGGGAAAATGAGCGGCGTAGGTTTGTGTACTATACATACTCAAGTACGCGCTCATCTCCGCTTTCATCGTCAGATACACTCAGAAACCCGTCAAAATAAAAGTTCTATTTGCATTTGTATTGTGAACCTCAAATAAAAGTTAAGTGAATATTTTGTAATGTTTTCATTTCTAATACTCTAAGATCTTTTTAACAAATTTAAAATAGTTCCACAGATTTTTCCAAAAATGCAACAACAAAAAAAGCTAAAAAAAGTCATATATATATATATATATTGCTATAAACAATAATATATTTTATTGTATATATATATATATATATATATATATATATATATATACACAATTATTAAAACCATTCCGCATAATTCTGCAGATTTTTCCAAAAATTCAGCACAGAAATCACAAACAAAGTCCGCAGATTGCGTGTGGCCCTGGTGAAAATGTACAATAAACTAGAGAATTTCAAAAACGGAAATTCGATTTTTGGCATTTATTTCTGAAAATCACACAATAGTGAACAGTTTTTGAACAAAAATATATTTGTCAAAGCCTTTGCTTGACAGACATGTGTAATTGTTATATAAAATGAGTAAAGAACAATGAAAAATGTTACTTTATTTACAAATAGTCCCAGGCGTTTTTCTTAGGAATGCTTAGAATTTTCTAAGCAATGCTTTCTCCTCGTCACTCTCCAGTAATTGTTCCAGAGCTTGTTCCACCGTAAATCGTTTACTGCTAGCCATCATAAAAGTGCTAAAACAATAAATAATGCTATAATTGAATGTGTGTGTGTATATATATATATATATATATATATATATTATAATTGTTCGGTATCTCTCTCATATCTCTGTGCGCTCTTTTGGGCGGTACCGCCCAATCCGTCCCCAGAGGGTTAAGGGAGTGTAATGTGTGTGTGTGTGTGTGTCGCCCCCTGCAGGTCTGCTGAAGGTCATGTCGTCTGTGCTCCAGCTGGGGAACATGTCCTTCAAGAAGGAGCGGCACTCGGACCAGGCCTCCATGCCTGATGATACAGGTGATCGTCACACACACACACGTCTGGTTTAGCACTAACTCAGTGGTTTCACATGGTCTCTGGAAGGTCAAAAATGGTCATTAGATGGTTAATTAGCTCAACCTCCAGCGAATAGCAGGCCAAGGTTGATCTAGTAGAGTTATGCTATTATAGTCTTTAATAAAGTTTCGAATTAGTTTTTATTTTGATCATTTTAAGTCTTTAGATTGTATCTCTAATCGACTCTACCTTTACGTCTTCAGCGCTCAGAAGGTGTCAGAATCTTGTTGTGTGTTTTTGTAGTTTAAATGTATTTGCAGTTAGTTCCCAAGGCATCATTTCTCTTTTTTAATAAAAAGTTGTGTACAGTACATTTATTTTGTCATTTTAGTGAAGTTAGAGTTTTATTCGTTTAGATATTCGTTTTTATTTTTGTATTTTTACTATTTTATTTTTGGTCTTTATTAATATTTTGAATTAATGATTATTTTTATATTTTACACAAATAAATGAATAGTTGTAGTTTTTGTTAATAATAATAACAGCACTGCCTGGTAGATCATGTTAGTCAAGCAGGTTACAGAAGGTAACCCAGTAACCGACTGTCATCAGATTGAATATCTCTAATCGTCTCTCTCTCCGCTTCTCCAGCCGCGCAGAAGGTGTGTCATTTGATGGGCATGAACGTGACCGATTTCACGCGCGCCATCCTCTCGCCCCGGATCAAAGTGGGCCGTGATTACGTGCAGAAGGCCCAGACGCAGGAGCAGGCTGAGTTCGCGGTGGAGGCTCTGGCCAAAGCCACGTACGAGAGGATGTTTCGCTGGCTGGTGATGCGCATCAACAAAGCCCTGGATAAGACCAAGCGTCAGGGCGCCTCCTTCATCGGCATCCTGGACATCGCCGGCTTCGAGATCTTCGACGTACGGATTGATTGTTCATGTTAGATTTTATATTAAAGGTGCAGTGTGTAATCTTTAGCGGCATCTAGTGGTGAGGTTGCAAATTGCACCCAACAGAAGTTACGGTGGCCGACAGGAAGTGATGTCGTCGTCTGAGACAGCAGAGAGTAGCCAGTTTAGCAATGAGGTTTCTTTACAAAGATAAATTAAGAAATTAGGCTTACTTAATAATTCTGTAAAACGATGTTATTGCGAATATTATTGTTACTTGTTCATCATTGTGTCAGTATTCGCTGACTTTAGCTAGATCTTTTGCACGAAGAACAGAATAGTGGCGAAACGCGTTTGTCCGTTCAGGGCCACTGTAGAAACATGTCGATTCAAGGAGAATCGGTGTGTAGAGAGAAACTGCTTAATATAAGGTAATAAAAACATAACGGTTCATTATGTAAGGTCTTTATACTATACTTAAAACATAGTTATGTATATGATATTGCTATACATAACTATCAACATATATTCTATCAACAGATATAAATATTACACAATGCACCTTTAAAGATGACATCTTAAAACCTGAAGAAAAACATATCGTTTAGCTTTTCGTATTCATATTTCTTTAACATATACATAAGAAAATGGGTCTAAAAATACACACATTTTGTAAATGAAGTCACATCATATGTCAGCCTTAAATGAAAAAAAAACATTCAAACATGGTTTTCTCATAAAGGAATTTAACATTTTCCTATAAATGTATCTGGTTATGATTGTTATGAATGAATTAAACTATTCAATTTATCATTATTAAAATGAAAATAATTTAAATAACTTTAAATTTATATTGTGGCCTAAGAGTTCATACACCTAAAAATGTGATGTAATTTCCTTCTCAAAGGTTTACATGTAATTACACACGTAATTAATTTAGCAGATGCTTTTATCCATAGCGGCTCACGAATGAGGAATAGAACAAAGCAATGTATCTCGTCTACAGTGGGATTAACCATCATTCCTGTGTGTGTGTGTGTGTGTGTGTGTGTGTGTGTGTGTGTGTGTGTGTGTTCGTCTCCGCAGCTGAACTCGTTCGAGCAGATGTGCATTAACTACACCAACGAGAAGCTCCAGCAGCTGTTCAACCACACAATGTTCATCCTGGAGCAGGAGGAGTACCAGCGCGAGGGCATCGAGTGGAGCTTCATCGACTTCGGCCTCGACCTGCAGCCCTGCATCGACCTCATCGAGAAACCCGTGAGTGTCTCTCAACCAATCACACGCCTCCTAGAACAGTCACCTGACATCTAATGGGGCTGTTTCCATGTTTAAGATTAGGAAACTTGGGAATCTAGATGCCTGTTAGTGTCTCTGCACCAATCACACGACTCCTAGAACGATCACATGACTTTCAATAGACCTGTTTTTTATTGGGAATCGAACTTGGAAAGCCATTACTTTAAAAATACTGAATGCTAGTTTGATTTCCATGATGTCCTCGTTATCTTCTGTTGATGAAGATAGACGGGTAGTAGGTGGTTTTACTTGGTTTTAGCAGGTCAGAAATGGCCTTTAGCTGCTCCACGGTGATTAGCTGGACTACCAGCCAATGGAGCCAGGGTTTACCTGGTAGATCATCTTAGAAAAACTGTTTAGAGCAGGAAAACCACAACCGTTATTATTTCTCAATGGCTCCACCAATCATGTGACTTCTAAAACGATCACGTGACCTTTAATAGAGCTATTTTCATCATCCCAAAACTTGGGATCCATTATTTTAAAAGTCCTGAAATCATTTGCATTATGTCTTTATGATTTTCTGTTGATGTAGGTAGAAAGTTGGTTTTACATGGTTTCCAAAAGGACAAAAATGAAAATGAAAGCATTTTGAGAGGTGTTTTTACAGTTCAGAGCCACCGTACAAGCGAACGCCAAAATCCAGAACTGTTCAGGGTCAATTGATTCACGGGAATTGGTGGTCTCCTTTTTAATATCTGGCTCCAGTATTGTCCACTGACATCCTGAAGTAAACTTTGAATCGCTCGGGATAATCCCCGCAGCTCCTTGATAATGAGGTGGAATTCGCAATCTCAGGATTGGATGGACCCAACATTTCCTTTCTTTTCTCTTTTTAAGAAGAGAGAGGACAACAAAATCATCCTCACTGCTTGAAGACTCCATTTTGTATTGTTTAGCAAATTTTTTCCCAAACAAATTAATTAATACGCATCGGACTCAGTGTGCAAGGTTCTACGAATTTTTAGGATGACGAATAGAATAAAATTTTGGACCTTTATTATTTGTTAACATCTTGACCAATCACGCGACTCTTAGAATGATCACGTGACCTTTACTGGAGCTGTTTTCATGTGTGGATAGATATTATTCAGATCCAGATGTTTACCATTTACAATTGGGATTCGAGAACTTGGATATCCGTTATTTTAAAAACACTAAATCCTGAATGATGTCCTAATGATCTTCTGTTGCTTCTTTCTGTGAGTGTAACCCCGTGTTGCGTGTTTTCCAGACGAGTCCTCCAGGAATCCTGGCTCTGCTGGACGAGGAGTGCTGGTTCCCCAAAGCCACGGACAAGAGCTTCGTGGAGAAAGTCCTGCAGGAACAGGGGACGCATCCCAAATTCCACAAACCCAAGAAACTGAAGGACGAGGCCGATTTCTGCATCATCCACTACGCTGGAAAGGTGCTGATGTTCTCACCGGCTGATCCCATGTGCGGTTTCAAGCGCGATCGGGAACATTAACCGTCTGTGATTGTGTTTCTCAGGTGGACTACAAGGCGGACGAGTGGCTGATGAAGAACATGGACCCGCTGAACGATAACGTGGCCACGCTTCTCAATCAGTCCACAGACAAGTTCGTTTCAGAGCTGTGGAAGGACGGTGAGTCGATAATCACATTCAATACGCTCTTCAATGAGTGTTAGAGGATTAATTCACTTCAGTTAGTTCAAAATTTCCTGATAATTTACTCAGACCCACGTCATCCAGGATGTTCATGTCTTTGTTTCTTCAGTCGAAAAGAAAAGAAGGTTTTTGAGGAAAACATTCTAGGATTTCAATGGGTTTCAAACTCGGCTTCAAAGTCTCGACACGATCCCAGCTGAGGAATAAGAGTCTTATCTAGACTAACCATCAGCCATTTTATAAAAAATAAATAAACCTTTATATACTTTTTAACCACAAATGCTCCTCTTCCACTAGCTGTGATGAGCCACACATTACGTAACCACATTGAAAGGTCACGCATGTTTCCGTGTTCCAACTACAAAATCGTCCGACATCATTGTTTTACCTTTTATTTTATTTATTTTTTGAAAACGGCGTTTGACTTGATCTTTGCATGTTGGCTTTGTAAACTCTAGGTCGGTTCTTCCGCCTACGTCACGCGTGACCTTTCAGCGTGATTACGTAATGTGTGGCGCATCACAGCTAGTGCAAGACGAGCATTTGTGGTTAAAAAGTATATAAATGTTTATTTTTGTTTATAAAATGGCAAATGTTTTGTCTAGATAAGACCCTTATTCCTCGGCTGGGATCGTGTCGAGACTTTGAAGCTGCACTGAAACTGACATTAGGACCTTCAAACTGTTGGACCCCATTGAAGTCACTATATGGAGAAAAATCCAGTAATGTTTTCCTCAAAAACCTTGACAATGTTGACGTGAAGGCGAACAGTGAATGATGCTTTTAGATCTGGCCACCTTTTACATGGCAAAATCGGTGGAACTCACTGGATTTGTTCTCTTCTGCTCGTATCGTCTGGTGTTTGTTCCTCTGTTTTCATCCATTCATCCGTGCGTGCCTTTTTTCTTGTCCTCCTGGACCTCTGTACACACCGTCTCCCGTCTGTCCGTCTCTCAGAGGTCCAGAACTGTCAGAGAGCTTATTTCTATAAGCGTTTTCCATTCCTTCATTTAGAGCCAGGTGACGTCTCTTGATTTTTCTCTCTCTCCCGTGACTTTCTTTTCCTCTTCCATCCATCCATCAGCTGTCCTGTGTGACTGTGTTTCTCCAAGGTGTTGATAATGTTTTTTTTCTCTGATATTTCTGCTGTCTCTCCTCTCTGTGTAATAGTGTGCTTTGGCGCCCCCGCTGTTGGTCTGTGGTACTGCAGAAATGGGTATAAACTGCATGGGTTTGGTTCTGTTCTCACTCGTGAAACATGACCACAGTATGCAGTTACACACACACACAGACACACACACACACACACACACACACACACACACACACACACATACGGGGTTCAAAAATTCACTTCAGCCAAACCTGACAATGGTGGGTTTATAAAAAATTTGGAAACTCATTTTTGCTTTGATAGACAATATAATTATTCTGTTAAATAATAAATATTTAGCTGTTTTTCCACTTCTACATTACTTATGTCAGTATTATAAACTAGCCTGACTCACAAAAACATGTAATGTCATGTCCAATGCAAAAAATGCAAGTTTTCTGCTTAATATATTTGCTTCAAATAGAAAACAAATGGAGACTGTATCAAATAATTACTTTTCATTTCTTATGTTTTCCATCTAAACAGAATTTAAAAACACAAGACATTCCTGCCCGTGTAATTTGATTTTAATTCATTTGTTTTGCTCTTGATTAAAAAAAAAAAGTACCAGACTGTCATTCCTACATTGTCAAATTTAAACCATGTACTGCTTATTAAAAAGCAGTACATGAAACATTTCAGCGAACTGAAAACATTTGTTTTACTTGCACTTTTTTGTGCTCGTTGAGCCTCATTCATGAAACACGAGGAGAATGAATTGTTCGTAATTGTTCTGAAGTTTGTGTCATTCAGTTCAACTGGTGTTTTCATGAACGAGGTTAGTGTTTATTTTGGACCCATGAACACACACACACACACACACACACACACACACACACACACACACACACACACACACACACACACACACACACACACGTACGTACGTGTCACCTGCACTGCATTGAGTTGGATCCATTTTCCTGTGTGTGTTTCCCCTCCACTCTTCACCAGCATCGTGTGTCTCTGTGGTTTTGTCACCAGTGCTGACGTGTGTTTGACCCACTGAACCGTGGGAAGTTTTCACATCATCATGACCCGACTGCATGCTGGAGATGAAGCGTTGTGCAGCGCAGTGACCCTGTCTCTCTCTCCCTCTCTCTCTCGTCTCAGTGGACCGTATCGTGGGCCTGGATAAAGTGGCCGGGATGTCGGAGCTGCCGGGAGCGTTTAAGACCCGTAAGGGAATGTTCCGGACGGTCGGGCAGCTCTATAAGGAGCAACTGTCCAAACTCATGGCCACCCTCAGAAACACCAACCCCAACTTCGTCCGCTGCATCATTCCCAACCACGAGAAAAAGGTACGAAAAGATTGTGAACAAAGATGATTATTTAAATGTTCCGTGCAAGGAGCTTAACCCTTTCACACGTAAGTTTAAAATATTCTAACTGACCCCCCAGCGTGAGTTTTTCAAGGCGACCGTTATTTAGAACTTGTCACAATGAATGATGATCTGCTTTTATGTCATTTTCCCTTTTTTATTAAAAATATTCACAAATGTATTAGCTATAGCATGAAACACTGATATTCCGATTGTCAAAGATGTGCAAGTGGATGTGTTTTGTTGTTTAAACACCTTTATAACGATCGCGTTAGTTGATCTGTATGCGCGATGGGCGGCGCCATGTTAGTTTGTTTCACAGTTCAGAGAATCGGATCTGTTGGATTTACACGTCAATTCCTCCACTTCTCACGAAATGCATGAAAGTAAGTGGCCGGTGAACTGGGAGAAGAATAGGGTCAAATGTAAAGCTACTTACACAATGTGTATCTGATATGAATAAAACCTGTCGTCTTATTATAATGTAAAGGATTATTATTGCCGCTTCCATAGACATCAGTGTGTATGTTACAAACTCAAAATTATTGTTTTGCTAGTACTTGTAAATGTCTGAAACCTAAAATAAACATTATGTGGTTGAAAACACTCAATAGTTGTGATACATGACAGCACTGAGTGGGTCCTTCTCTGGCTCAACGCCAGCAAACGTGCGAAAGCACGTTTGAATTTAGCAGTTGATCACGTGATGCACTGACCGTTCTAATCACACCGGTGTGATCGTACGCTCCAGGGACCAGCCAAGACTGATCACACCGGTGTGATTGTACGTGTGAAAGGGTTAAAGTGTTTGAAATACTTGAATTTAAGTCCTGGAAAACAGCCATACTTATAAATAGGTACTTGAAAAGTGCTTGAATTATTGAAAAACAATTTAATCTTATCGATAAAACAATCTTTTCACACAAAATTAACGCTGTAGCCTGTCTGATATAGATATAGAGCCATTCTCCATGGCTATGACCGTAATATTCCTTAAATCCAAGTATATGATACAGCTTTCATTTTATTAGGTCAAGCATATATTCATGAGAAAAAAAAATCAGTTTGAAAAAGACAAGCAATGTCATAGTATCCTTTCAATGTTTAAAGTTACCACAGTCATTGCATTTGCTGCACTTAGTTTGTACCGTTTTGTTTTATTGTTTTTTTATTTATTTATCTATTTACCTTTTCTTTTTAGGGTAATAAAGATATTGTTTGATTAGTGAGATCTCTGATTATAGTCCTTAAAAACCAAAAAGGTAGTGCTTGACTGTCTTTGGTTCACTGCAGGTTTAAGGAGAAAATACTCAGCAATTGTGTGACTTATGAATTTACACATGGTCTGTCAACACATAGACATATAAACAACATTTAAAAGCTGGATTTTCACCACAGGGAACTTTAACAATAAAATAGCAGAATGTCTAATAAAGCTGTTCTCGAGTATGATACAGTGACTGACTACATGTTAACCAGAAGTCCAAAAAGTTGCTAGATTAGTCGGTAGGCGCTTTTGGGTTTAAAAAGGCGCTAAATCTAACGGCAAAGTCGGTGCCTTCAAGTTGGCAACACCGGCTTGTGGACCAACTAAGTACTGCAAAAAAGTACTATTACGTCAACTACTTTGCTTTAGTGTATGCATAACTGAAGTGTTTAGGCTTAATGTGTCCCGAATTAATCGTAAACGTGTCTGTTTTGTGTCTCAGGCGGGTAAGCTGGACCCTCACCTGGTTCTGGATCAGCTGCGGTGTAACGGTGTGCTGGAGGGCATCCGAATCTGCAGACAGGGATTCCCCAACCGCATCGTCTTCCAGGAGTTCAGACAGAGGTATCTGTATATGTAGCATCTGTTACAAACTAAATCTAGCTGAATTAGTTCTTACTAATTGAACTCAAGAACAAGACCTGATTTTGTTTTTTCACTGGTGTTAATGGTGGTTTGTGTTTTTTCACTCAGGTATGAAATCCTCACGCCCAACGCCATTCCCAAGGGCTTCATGGACGGCAAACAGGCTTGTGTGCTGATGGTGAGACCAATTTTGTAATTGAAATAAACCTTTTTAAAGGCGTCCGGTGTGACTCTTAGCACATGGTTTCTGAAACTGTGGTTTGCAAACCCCTGGTGGTAGGGGAGGGAACTGCATGGAGTTAGTGGAAAGTGAATTAATCAAAACTTAAAAATGTAAAATGAATAAATTGTTTTTAAATATAAGCTCTTTATCCATGTCTCAGATCAAAGCGCTGGAGCTGGATCCAAACCTGTACCGGATCGGACAGAGCAAGGTGTTTTTCCGTGCTGGAGTCCTGGCTCACCTTGAGGAAGAGCGAGACATGAAGATCACCGACGTCATCATCAACTTCCAGGCCTGGTGCCGTGGATACGTCGCCCGCAAGTGAGCCTTGCGACACACATAATACTGCTTAGTTAGATGAAACTTGTTTTACACAATATTTACTCAAAAATGAAAACAAAACAAGTGCTCAATCCAATGACAAAATGATTGGCTGATTAGTTTTTGCTTGTTAGAGGGATGTCTCTATGTGATGATCCATAAAACAGCGATATTGATTGATTAGATATTGATTCACGAGTTTCGAATATTCGATTAGTTGATTTAATTATAGAATATCGAAATTGTTGTGCGATTATTGTCTAAAAAAATCCCCATGTTTTTGGTGCTGATGCGATGGTGTCACGTAACCAGAGGGTTATGTAACGCACCAAAAAGCTGTCACAAAGAACCGGCAAAAGTAATGATTATGAATGTCAAATATACCAAGGAGACATTTTAATTGTTTATTAATAAACTAGTGTTTTCTGTGTCAATGTCGGTTGACGATTCGAAATTCACTTTAAAGAAAGGCTTTCTACAAAACAAAACTTATTTTAAGTGGTCAAAATCATGTCTGACCCACTCCATATGTCTCCCGATATATTGCGCATCTTATGATTTTATCTGAGTCATTCACGGTTCACTTTTCATAAAATCAACATTGATGAAATGAATATATAACATTATTATTTATTATTTTCATATAAATATGAAACTAAATGCGTTTTCTTTAATGAGTACAATGCGTATATTAGCCTACAGTACGAACAGGTTTTACCGGTGAGCATTTGGGGGAGAGGTGCGATTTTCGAATAATAATCTAATAATTCCCAGCGATTATCGAATATTATTTTTGCTTGAAATGTCCATCCCTAATATTGATGTCATGTGATTTTGAACTGTACGTGTGTGTGTTGCGCAGGGCGTTTGCTAAGAGACAGCAGCAGCTGACGGCCATGAGAGTGATCCAGAGGAACTGCGCAGCCTACCTGAAGCTCAGGAACTGGCAGTGGTGGAGACTCTTCACCAAGGTTAACACACACGCACACACACAGATGTTCAGATGTGCCTGATGTGTGTTCTGTACTGATGCCCTGTGTGTGTTTCAGGTGAAGCCGCTGCTGCAGGTGAGCCGACAGGAAGAGGAGATGCAGGCCAAAGACGACGAGCTGCACAAGGTTCGGGAGAAGCAGCAGTTCGCTGAGCAGCAGCTGCAGGAGCTCGAGGTCAAGCAGAAGCAGGTGTGAAGCGCATTAACAGTCTATTCTAAGGGGTTTTCTTTTTTATTACATTTATTTTATAGACTAACTGAATGAATCAGCAATTTTTTTCTTTAATGATTCAATAACTTACTCATAACTTGTTGTATTACTGAATGAATCAGCATTTGAACAAATCTCTTGAATAAATGATTCAATGACTCACTCATAACGTTTGATTACGAAATGAATCAGTATTTTGAACAGATCTCGTGAATTAATGATTCAATAACTTACTCATAACATGTTTTATTACTGAATGAATCAGCATTTGAACAAATCTCTTAAATAAATGATTCAATGACTCACTCATAACGTTTAATTACTGAATGAATCAGTATTTTGAACAGATCTCGTAAATCCATGATTCAATGACTCACTCATAACTTGTTTTATTACTGAATGAATCAGAATTTGAACAAATCTTTTGAATGGATGATTCAATGACTCACTCATAACGTTTCATGACTGAATGAATCAGCATTTTGAACAGATCTCCTGAATTAATGATTCAATGACTAACTCAAATACGTCTCTTGTTTCATTACAGAGTGAATTGGCGGTTTTGAACAAATCTCTTGAATTAATGATTCAATAACTCACTCATCAATACTTCACTTTTTTCGTTACATTTCGCAATTTTTTCATCAATGAATCATGCATCTCTAGTATATAGTTACTGAATGTGGTATAATGATGTGTCGGTTCCAGTGGTAATATGAGCGCTGTGCCTGTGTCTCCAGCTGAGTGCGGAGAAGATGGCGCTGCAGGAGCAGCTGCAGGCGGAGATGGATCTGTGTGCCGAGGCCGACGAGATGAGGAACCGCCTGGTGGCCAAGAAGCAGGAGCTGGAGGAGATCCTACACGACCTGGAGGCTCGCGTGGAGGAAGAGGAGGAGCGAGCCAATCACCTGCAGACGGAGAAGAAGAAGATGCAGCAGAACATCGCGGTAAAGACCCCTTTTCAGTTCCTGAACATGGTGACGGCGGAACGATTCCTCTGGCCGCTTCACTAACGTTCATTAGCAAGTTTTTTTAGCTTGTTTTTTAACAATGACTGGAGAAAATCCGATTTTATCTTAATGTGTAAGGTCACTCACTGTCCTTATTATAACTGACAGAACCAGATTGGCCCGACCCGGGAAGATCTGACAGGATTAACGTTACCTCGGTTGAGTGGCCTGACATCTACACCTACCTGATAGAGAAACCGAGCATAAAGAGAAACTTAGGGCGTATAAATCTTTAGATGCCTATAATTCTATTTGCTGAATGGTCACGTACAAGACTTGTGTGATACGACCCAAAAGTTCTACCTAGCCAGCGCCAAGGCCAGAAGACGACCATGTGAAGAGTGACATTACAGTGCAATTTGAAAGCTGTGAATATTTTCGAGAAATAAAAATTCCAGATAGAGCAAATTATGGAAGCTTGTTTCCACCACAGAATGAAAAATAAAAAAGGTAATTGCGACTTTTTATCTCACAATTTTGACTTTATTTCTCACAATTGCGAGTTTACATCTCGCAATTCTGACTTTATTTCTCAGAATTGCGTGAAATAAAGTTGCAATTGCGTGTTATAAAGTCAGGATTGTGAGATATAAAGTCAAAATTGAGAGAGGTAAACAAGCAATTGTGAGAAAAAAAGTCAGAATTGTGAGATAAAAAGTCGCAATTATTATCATTTAGTTATTTATTTAGTGGCGGAAACAAGCTTCCATAGCAAATACATTTTTTAACTTTATGCATTTGATTATTTTTTCTTACCAGCTTCTTCAAAAAGTCACCAATAATTACAATTGTTTAGAAAACATTAATACGATAAAAAGTTTAATTGGAGCCTGTACTCCGTCGATTTTGACTCCCAAAAACAACAAAATTAAGTTTTTAAGATCCTCATGTAGCTGAATCTGTGCTGGTTTGTATTGGCTGCCTGCAGTTGTCCCTTGTTATGCCTTCAGCTAATGCCGTGACGTCGGCTCAAACAGGGTCTATTCGTTCAGGTCATATGACGTCACTGTAGCTATGCGCCGCCATCTTGACGACCGACATCTCAGTAATGCCTGCAATATGTTGTGCAGTTTGCTGCAATAACAGCCGAAAGAGGAACCCCGAACTGGTATTTTATTCTATACAAAAAGAAAAGGATAGAAGAAATGTCGTATTGTATGAATGTCTCATATTGTATCATGTCTCATCTTTCTGTACGCACACACCCGATCCGAAGCGTGCAGCCATTGACCCCTATACAGCGCGCGAGTAATGAATTGAGCTCTGCTTCGTGTCTGAATGGACAAATACACACAACATTATGTTTAAATGTCGTTTGGAGGGTATTCACATAAAATATCTCGGTTGTGTCTTAAACGGAGTTGTCATCCAGTCTCTTTGGACGAGGAAAACAAAACATGCAAATGGAAATTATCGCGGCCGGAAAATTATCGAGCTAATTTTTTTTATTGTGCGATTAATTGATTTATTGACTATCGCGACAGGCCTAATCCAGATTAATGACAGCTAGCCGTGAGCCGTGGCTAACAGCTGGCAAGCTATCAGCTGTTAGCCACTTAGCTAGCTAACAACTCGCTACCTAGTCAGAGCAAACTACCACCAAAATCATACATTTGAATTTTTTTTATAATACCAACATTTCCCATGATTAACTATAAATCCTTGGTGGCGAGGTGCCGCACTTTTACGTCTTTTACTCATCCAGCAACAGCATATTGATACGCGTCTGTACTCTTTGAAAGCCTTCAAGCGATCCCCACTATATGGGGAGGGGTTATGTACAAGATAAATATATATATATATCATGGAAGGCAAATTGGAGCAAATAAGGATCGGAGCCTAAAATTAAAATTGTATCCATGTATCTCTGTCTTTCTCTCTCATTCAAATGGGCAGTTTGGGCGGCCATACCGGGCGAGATCAGTCGTCAATATGGCGGCATTCCATTTCTAGTGACGTAGGTGGCATCTATGAATAGAGCGTTGTACTCTTAGGAACGGGCTCAGGTGTGTGTCTGCGATTGGCTGAGTGATGAATGTGTGTGTTTTGGTCCGACAGGATCTGGAGCAACAGCTGGACGAGGAGGAAGCAGCCCGACAGAAGCTGCAGCTGGAGAAGGTCACGATGGAGGCCAAGCTCAAGAAAACTGAGGATGAGGTGATGATCCTGGACGACCAGAACAACAAGCTGTCCAAGGTCTGTCTCCACACACATACACGCTGGTTTAGATGTTGTGTTCAAACGCTGGTGGTTTTCCTCACTGTTGTGTGTGTGTGTGCTGCTCCTGCAGGAGAAGAAGCTTCTGGAGGAGCGAGTCTCTGAGTTCACCACTAACCTGGCCGAGGAGGAGGAGAAGTCCAAGAGCTTGCAGAAGCTGAAGAACAAGCACGAGGCCATGATCACAGACCTGGAGGGTGAGTGCAGAAACTCAGATCAGAAACGCAGATCGAAAACTGTTATGCTTTATCCTGCTGTGAATGATCAGGGCAATCAAATCAGCATTTACCATTTATTGTACTTTTTACATTTATTCATTGATCCAAAGTGAGTTACAAATGAGAAATACAACAAAATATAGTATAATGCAAATAATTCAAAATGCATAAGTCAAGTAAAATATAGCATAATGCACATCATTCATTATGTATGTCAAGAAGAATATAGCATAATGTGTATAATTCATAATGTATAGTTGATCATATGTTAGTTTATAGTGTGCATTAGTTACACATAGATGCTATGAACAGTTAGTAAGTTACACATAGATGCTATGTTACACATAGATGCTATGAAGAAAATCAAGCACTGACTAATTGATACAGGATAAGTTGTGCTGAGTTAACTGTATGGGCTCTGTGTGTGTGTGTTAGACCGTCTGCGTCGCGAGGAGAAGCAGCGTCAGGAGCTGGAGAAGAACCGCAGGAAGCTGGAGGGCGACTCCACTGAGCTGACGGATCAGATCGCAGAACTACAGGCCCAGATCGCTGAACTCAGAGCGCAGCTCGCCAAGAAGGAGGAGGAGCTTCAGGAGGCGCTGGCCAGGTGTGTGTCTGTGTTTGTGTCAGCTGACCTGCAGGAGCCAATCACGATCAGGAACCGCTGCATTCCTGGGGTGTGTTTCCCGAAAGCAACTACAGTCGCAAGTTCTGTCGTTACCAGCATTGTTCGACGAGTCGTGTTTCCCGAAAACATAGTTCTAACACACATTCGCAAACAGCATCGCAAAGTTGTGTGTTTGAAACGACAGATCTTGAAGCTGTGGTTAGAAGCAGAGTTTCTTGTTTGCATGACATGTGGACTCAATAAACCCTTATCTTGAGCAAAATAAGCATTCAGTACAGTCTTTTATTTAGAATACATGTAAATGTCATTTACGTCTTTTAGTTTGTCAAGAGATTTAAAGCGGGTTTTTTTTAAGAGTGCACATGTGCGAACACGCTCTAGTACGCAAGAACGAGTCTATGATTGAATCTGGAAATAAAGCAAAATAGTCCTCAGATGGCATGTCTGTAATTTATAGCAAAACATCTAGCATTGATTCAATCTCAAACAGATTCTTTAAAAGTAGTTATTACTCCACCACCTCCGTGACATCATTAACCAACATGGTTGAACAACTAATTTACGACAGTACGGTTTCGAGAAACAGTCGTTACTAGCTAGTTGATTTCTTCAACGATGCATCGTACTGCGGTAGTGAAGCAGCGAGTTACAGCGTTGTACGGGAAACACACCCCTGATCTCTGAGTCAAGCATGCCGCCAAAGCGTCTCGATCGCCCCCGGTGGCAGGTCCCAGTATAGCTCATAAACCCACAGGCTCGATTGCCCCCCCGTTGGCTGGTCCCAGTACAGCTCATAAACACAGAAACTCGATCACCCCCCCGGTGCCATGTCCCAGTATAGCTCATAAACCCAGAGGCTCGATCACCCCCCCGGTGCCATGTCCCAGTACAGCTCATAAACCCAGAGACTCGATCACCCCCCCGGTGCCATGTCCCAGTGTAGCTCATAAACCCAGAGGCTCGATCGCCCTCCTGGTGGCTGTTCCCAGTATAGCTCATAAACCCAGAGGCTCGATCACCCCCTGGTGGCTGGTCCCAGTACAGCTCATAAACCCAGAGGCTCGATCGCCCCCTGGTGGCTGGTCCCAGTGTAGCTCATAAACCCAGAGGCTCGATCGCCCCCCGGTGGCTGGTCCCAGTGTAGCTCATAAACCCAGAGGCTCGATCGCCCCCCGGTGGCTGGTCCCATTATAGCTCATAAACCCAGAGGCTCGATCGCCTCCCGGTGGCTGGTCCCAGTACAGCTCATAAACCCAGAGGCTCGATCGCCCCCCGGTGGCTGGTCCCAGTATAGCTCATAAACCCAGAGGCTCGATCGCCCCCCGGTGGCTGGTCCCAGTGTAGCTCATAAACCCAGAACCTCGATCGCCCCCCGGTGGCTGGTCCAAGTACAGCTCATAAACCCAGAACCTCGATCGCCCCCCGGTGGCTGGTCCAAGTACAGCTCATAAACCCAGAGGCTCGATCGCCCCCCCGTGGCTGGTCCAAGTACAGCTCATAAACCCCGAGGCTCGATCGCCCCCCGGTGGCTGGTCCCAGTACAGCTCATAAACCCAGAGGCTCGATTCCCCCCCGGTGGCTGGTTCCAGTACAGCTCATAAACCCAGAGGCTCGATCGCCCCCCGGTGGCTGGTCCCAGTACAGCTCAGAAACCCAGAGGCTCGATCGCCCCCCTGGTGGCTGGTCTCAGTATACCTCATAAACCCAGACACTCAATTGCCTAAATGAAGGCGACAACAGACTTTTTTTAGGGTCTTTTCGGGAGGAGATTGGAGCTTCAACTTTAATTTCTACATGTCCATAACTGTTTATTTCACACAACACAATGAGTTGCTGTGAAATAAACCTTGTAGTAACCGTGTGTGTATGTGAGGGGCGGAACCTTAATATCCACAAAATAATGTCTACTTCATGTTCACTACTGAAGAATCAGGTCCCAAATCAGCACAATATGTCAGTGCCATATTAGGACTTTGGCGGCTTCACTTTTCACCAATGGAAGAGAGTGAAGTGTCGTCCATCTTTTTTCCCAGTCTTTGATCTGACTGTTACTGACTGTTTCACACCAGGATCGAGGAGGAAGCGGCGCAGAAGAATCTGGCGCAGAAGAAGATCCGCGAGCTGGAGGCTCAGCTGAGTGAACTTCAGGAGGACCTGGAGCTGGAGCGAAATGCTCGAACCAAAGCTGAGAAACACCGGCGGGACCTGGGAGAGGAGCTGGAGGCCCTGAAGACTGAGCTGGAGGACACACTCGACTCCACGGCCGCGCAGCAGGAGCTCAGGTACACACACACACACGCTCTCTCTCATACACACTCCCACACACACACACACACACCTGTGTTCTCACAGAGAAGGTTTCAGCATTTCTCCAGATTTGTAACGAGAAGCAGTCAAAATGATAAGCTTGAATGGTTTTACACGCGTAAGTGAAAAATAAATAAAAATAACATTTCGACATGGTAGCAATTTTAAAAATAACATTTCGTATTTTTACTATTATAGCATATAATAATTACAATATTATTGAAATATTTTATTCTATTAAATATTCTGTTTACTGTACCATTACATTTAGGTCTTTGTTTTTTCATAATTAGTTAAAAAAATTATATAACAAATTATTTAATTCTATTATATTTTATTAGATATTATTTAACAGTACACTTTTGCATTGCAATTCTTAATTTTTTATAATTAGCTAAAATAATAGTGATATGAAAATATCAATTTTATTTTATAAAAAATAATTGTATTATTATTAATACATTTCATCATTTTTGTTTTACCTGGAGTTAAATGGTGATAACATGAAAATATTAATTTTATTTATATTTTAAATTATTATATTTTTTTATTTTATTAGATATTCATTTTTAATTTAACAGTATAATTTCATTGCAATTCTTCATTTTTATTTTAGTAATAGTAATATGGAAATAATAACTTAATTTTATTTTTATTACTATATTTGTATTTTATTAGATGCAGAACTACTTCTTAGTGTAACAGTACAATTGTATTACAATTCTAGATTTTTATAATTAGTTAAAAAATATAATAATAATAAAATTACTATTATTTTATTATTTTAATTATTATTATTTATCTTAAATTAATAACATGAAAATAATAGCTCAATTTGATTATTATTATTGTATTTTTATATTTGATCATATATTCATTATTTATTTAACATTATGATTTCATTCCATTTTTATCATTACAATTAAAATAATATGATAATAAATTAATTTTCTTATTCTTATTTGATTAATGTATTTTTTTTACTTTATTAGATATTAATTTTTTGTATAACAATACAACTGCATTACAGTTCTTAATTTTATAAGTCTATTTAAAATGTTCGAAGTACAGTTCAAATAGTCAATAATAATATGAAAATAATAATTCAAAATAGCTGATTTAAAAACAGTGGAAAAGTAATGTCCATTTTTACAGTAAGTGTAAGGACCATTTGATATTCTCAGTTGTTTCTTGTAAAGTTTTGAACACCCTTAAAAACAAATATTTAAATTGTCATCAGAGTGTGGTTGAATATGGCTAAACACTCGAGCTGACGTTCATCACACGTGTGTGTGTGTGTGTGTGTGTGTGTGTGTGCGTGTGTGTGTGTGTGTTTGGTGCAGGACGAAGCGTGAGACTGAAGTGGCTCATCTGAAGAAGACTCTGGAGGACGAGGCTAAGGTTCACGAGCAGCTTGTGGCTGAGATGCGGCAGAAACACAGTCAGGCCTTCGACGAGCTCAACGAGCAGCTGGAGCAGGTCAAACGGGTGAGACACACACTCACACAGACCCGAGATCAGCCACGCGTGCGGTTCAGTGTCCTCAGTCTCTGTCTCTCTCTCCGGTCTCTGTGGACAGAACAAGGTGTCGGTGGAGAAGACGAAGCAGGCTCTGGAGTCTGAGAGGAACGAGCTGCAGATCGAGCTGCAGGCGCTCATGCAGGGTAAAGGAGAGTCCGAGCACCGCAGGAAGAAAGCAGAGACACAGGTGCAGGAGCTGCAGGTCAAACACGCCGAGAGCGAGAGACACCGGCTCGAACTGGCAGAGAGAGTCAACAAGATGCAGGTGCGCAACAACAACACCACCAATACACTGCAGAATCACTCACACTTTCACATATTCACATCATGCTGGAGTTTTAAACACGTTAGAATATACTAGTGAACAACAGATTTAACTCAACATGAATAAATGCAAAACAAAAAACACTATTACATTATTTATATATTTCAGTGATTTCCAATCTGCCACATAAAAAAAATGCTTTGGTAAATATGAATTGGCATAAAATGTTGAAATTCTGAGAAAATCATGAGATGAAAAGTCAAAATTATAAGATAAATTTTTTTATGTCATAATTTGACTTCACAAATGTAATTGTGAGTTGATATCATTATTATAATTTTGATTTTTATTTCTCATGTCTTAATTTAAATTTCCTGTAGTAAGTTCGTCTTTGAATTTCATAATTTTAATTTAGTATGTCACAATTTCAACTATTTGTCATAATTTTGATGTATGCATCTTGACTGTCATAATTTCAACTTTTTGTCATAATTTTGACTTTGCATATAGTACCACATAAATTTTTATGTCATAACTTCTACTTTGTATGTCATAGTTATGATTTACCGAAGCATGATTTTTGTAGCAAAAATGGGCTTCCATACTTTGGTCACCTGTGAAATATTGTCTGGAAGTACCTTGGATAATCTAAGTTATTATTTCAACAATTTAACGACACATTCGCATGTCCGTGGTCCTCTGATAATGGTCACATGACAAAAAATATTTCACCTTTATTTACTGAGTGTTTTATTTCGACCACTTTTTTTACACTCTATATCTGATGATATTCCATTTGAACTTGTATGTAAGTGGCTATTGTAATATTAATGCTCATGCTCATGCTCCTGTTCAGATGGAGCTGGATAACGTCAACAGTCTCCTGAGTGAAGCCGAAGGGAAGTCCATCAAAGCCACAAAGGACTGGTCCACCGTAGAGTCGCAGCTGCAGGACGTGCAGGTACACACGAGGGAATGACACTGAGGGATCATGCAGATGTGTGGGTGTCGCTCACCTGAGTGTGTGTGTGTCTGCAGGAAGTGCTTCAGGAGGAGACGCGTCAGAAGCTGTCTCTGAACACACGTCTGCGTCAGCTGGAGGACGAGCAGAACAGCCTGAAGGAGCAGCTGGAGGAGGAGGAGGCGGCCAAGAGGAACCTGGAGAAACAGCTCAGCACCTTCCAGGCGCAGGTACACACACACACACACACACACACACACACACACACACACACGGAACTCTAGCGCTCTACACAATTTTATAGTTGGTTTGATGAACTATTTTAGAACAGAACACATCAACAACATTAGCTTTGTTCATTTGAGTCTGTTCTGTTCATAAAGTGGTCTGAATGATTCATTAGTGGTCTGAATCAAATGTTTTTATCCCTCTCCAGTTAACAAATGTGATTATGGAAATTCATTCATAATTCTATAGTGAATATAGAATTTGATTTGTTGTATAGTTTAGCATTTGAGTCTGTTCTGTTCATAAAGTGGTCTGAATGATTCATTAGTGGTCTGAATCAAACGTTTTTATCCCTCTCCAGTGAACAAATATGATTATGGAAATTCATTCATAGTTCTATAGTGAATATAGAATTTGATTTGTTGTATATTTTATAATTTGAGTCGGTTCTGTTCATAAAGTGGTCTGAATGATTCATTAGTGGTCTGAATCAAACGTTTTTATCCCTCTCCAGTGAACAAATATGATTATGGAAATTCATTCATAATTCTATAGTGAATATAGAATTTGATTTGTTGTATAGTTTAGCATTTGAGTCTGTTCTGTTCATAAAGTGGTCTGAATGATTCATTAGTGGTCTGAATCAAACGTTTTTATCCCTCTCCAGTGAACAAATATGATTATGGAAATTCATTCATAGTTCTATAGTGAATATAGAATTTGATTTGTTGTATATTTTAGCATTTGAGTCGGTTCTGTTCATAAAGTGGTCTGAATGATTCATTAGTGGTCTGAATCAAACGTTTTTATCCCTCTCCAGTGAACAAATGTGATTATGGAAATTCATTCATAGTTCTATAGTGAATATAGAATTTGATTTGTTGTATATTTTATAATTTGAGTCGGTTCTGTTCATAAAGTGGTCTGAATGATTCATTAGTGGTCTGAATCAAACGTTTTTATCCCTCTCCAGTGAACAAATGTGATTATGGAAATTCATTCATAGTTCTATAGTGAATATAGAATTTGATTGGTTGTATATTTTAACATTTGAGTTTTCTGTTCATAAAGTGGTCTGAATGATTCATTAGTGGTCTGAATCAAACGTTTTTATCCCTCTCCAGTGAACAAATATGATTATGGAAATTCATTCGTAGTTCTATAGTGAATGTAGAATTTTCACTATAGAATTTGATTTGTTGTAGATTTGTCCATTTGAGTCGGTTCTGTTCATAAAGTGGTCTTGATTTCATTAATTGTCTGATTTTTCGTGAACACAAATGATTGTGGAAATTCGTTCATGAGAATGTGATTGCGAACTGCAACACATTTATTCAGATATATCATTAATAGACATTTTTAATGAAGCTTCATGTCAAGCTTATAGAATAGCTTTATTTTTCATAATTGTGCAATGAAAAAATAGTGTTTAATTAGATAATTTTCTTTATCTTAATGTTATTATGATTATTTTTAATTTCTACTCTTTTCAAGCTGCTAATAAAAACAAAATAGCGTACTGTTAAGTCTACACTGTGTCATGCATGCTATTGTTTTTCAACTTTTTTAATGGTACACTTATAATAGTCAAGTCCTCATTTTAGAAATAAATAGACTAAATTTGTATAAAACTTATCTTATCTTCTGGCTGTTGTCAGATGCATGTGATGCATGAATATGAGTCTCGTTCCACACTGACTCTGAGTGTGTGTGTGCAGCTGGTGGACATGAAGAAGAAGATGGAGCTGGAGTCGGGGTGTCTGGAGAGCGCTGAGGAGGCGAGGAAGCGTGTTCAGCGAGACCTGGAGAGTGTGACGCAGCGCCTGGACGAGAGATGCTCCGCCTACGACAAGCTGGACAAGACCAAGACCCGCTTACAGCAGGAGCTGGACGACATGCTGGTGGACCAGGACCACCTCCGGCAGATCGTCTCCAACCTGGAGAAGAAGCAGAAGAAGTTCGACCAGGTGAGCGTCCAGGAGACATCAGTCCAGCACTGAAACTACTACTAATCTATGTCTTCCTTATTTTAATTCTTCTTTATAGTTGGAATAAAGTCATCTTTAAACAACATGGCCATTTTAATATAGGCCTACGGGTTTTTTCTAGTTGAGCTTTTTTAATATATATATATATATTTTTTCACTTTTATTTATGAATTTTAGTTTTGGTAGTTTCAGTTTTAGGTATGTCATTTTTAAAATATTTTATTATGTATTTTTAATAATAAAAAACAAACAAAAAAAACTAATCTTAAAACGACATGTCTTTTTTATGTATATATTTTATGAATACATTTCCTTGTTAAAAATAGTTTTTGTTGCTTTTAAAAAAAAATATTTCGTTTTAGGGATGTCATTTTTAAAATATTTTATTAGGTATTTTGAGTATTTTTTTATGCTTTTTTAATCTTAATAAAATAATATCTAAAAACAACATGGGCATTTTAAAAATAAATCTAATCATGTTGAGCTTAAGTAATTTTGTTCATTTTTTGTTGTTTTTATTTGCATTTAAATATATATTTTATTTACTTTTTTTAGGATATTACTTAGTTATTTTTCTATGGTATTTTGAGTATTTGGATATTTTTTATACTTTTTTATTTCTTTAAAAATGGAATCTTGAATCTTAAAATGACATGGACACTTAAAAAAAAGAATAATAATTATGTTTTCTTTTGAATGTATATTTGTCTAGTTATGTTGAGCTTTTTAAGTAATTTTTTTGTTGGTTTAGTTTTTAATTTAAAAAAAATGTTTTTAGTTTCAGGAATGCCATTTTTCATAAACTATTTTTTAAATATTTTTGTCAGGTATTGTGAGTAAAAAATACATATTTTTTTAAATTCTTTTAAAAAATCTTAAAATGACAGGGGTTTTTACTACACATTTAAAAAATATTCTTTTTTTTTTTTGTAGTTATACCAATGTTTTTATATATATAAATTAGTTTTAAATTAGTTTTAGGGATGTAATTTTTTTATATTTTATCAGTTAAAAATCCTTATCCAGTAAATCCCGAATGGCAGGAAAAGTCATTCAATCTGGGAATAGTCCTTTAGCCCGTCATCAAACAGCACCAGCTGAATATGAGCAGGAGTGGCTGACGGGCTGGTGTTTTGCAGATGCTGGCGGAGGAGAAGTCCATCTCCTCCCGATACGCAGAGGAGCGCGACCGTGCCGAGGCCGAGGCCCGTGAGAAGGAGACCCGTGTGTTAGCACTGGCCCGAGAGCTGGAGGCCCTCACCGACCTGAAGGAGGAGCAGGACCGGACCAACAAACTGCTCCGCGCGGAGATGGAGGACCTGGTGTCCTCGAAGGACGACGTGGGCAAGAGCGTAAGTCGCCTGAAACTGTGCTGTGCCTCAATTCACCTACTTACACTACGCTCTGAAACTGTGCACTCTTTTGTGAAGAATAAGTGCATACTTTTGAGTGTGTTGCAGAAGAGTAGACAAGCTTTGGGACAGACTATAACGTCATACAATAGTGTCTTTAATGGTTGCTCTCTGTCACTTAGTTACACGCAAACTGACCTGTCAATATTCTTGTCAAAGATAAAATCCTCCAGATTTCATTTAATTTCCTAGCAACTCGGAGAGAAATGTTGATCTACAGTCGCGGGTCTTTCATGCAGAATCTCCTCATATTAATGCATAACGATGCATTTAAAAGTTAATGGCCAAACGGATCTTTATAAAAGTCCACATTGTTATTGCAGATTAAATATAACACGGATAACATTAAATAAATATATATATTTTTTTATCAGGTTAAACTTTGATAGGTCACTAAAACCTTTTATCTAAACCTCTACTTAACCATCAGTCGTGCAATTTTTTGATGTTTTTTAACACTTTTTACTTGTGTTTGTAGTTCCTCTTCCAAAGCACAGTGTATTGTGGGTAATATAAGCTGTTATAGGGAACACGGATCCACACTTTGAATATCCACCGGGAATAGTAGACCATCCGGGGACTTCTGGCATACTCTTTTCAACACACTATGCTTTGGGTCACACTTATTCTAATCTCACACGCTGTTTAGTGTGGATAGTGTAGACATTGAGACGCAGGGCTCGAGTTCATTAGTGTGACGGTTTCTCTCTCTCTCTCTCTCTCTCTCTCTCTCTCTCTCTCTCTCTCTCTCTCTCTCTCTCTCTCTCTCTCTCTCTCTCTCTCTCTCTCTCTCTCTCAGGTCCACGATCTGGAGAAGTCGAAGCGCTCGATGGAGCAGCAGCTGGAGGAGATGAAGACTCAGCTGGAGGAGCTGGAGGACGAGCTTCAGGCCACTGAAGACGCCAAGCTGCGGCTGGAGGTCAACATGCAGGCCATGAAGGCCCAGTACGAGCGAGACCTGCAGGGCCGAGACGAGCTGGGAGAGGAGAAGAAGAGGCAGCTCGTCAAACAGGTGCAGAGCAACACACACTCCACTGATCGAACATACGGCTCGCGCTTATCATCGTTTCATTGGTTATTTGATGTTCAATTAATCTGTCGATTATTGACTCCATTAATCGGATTAAAAAGCCACTTTATATGTATATACAAACACATACAAACACATACATTGAAAAAGTTCATTTCAAAACGTATACACTCACCGACCAATTTGGCTACTAATTTTGAAGTTACTGGCCATTCAGAACTTCTACTTGCCAATAAGAAAAAGAAAAGAAATGAACCAGATTAACTACGTTTTATATATATATATATATATATATATATATATATATATATATATATATGGCTTACACGAACTTCCCCAGCAAAGTGAAAACACGCCAAATTGGCTGTGATTTGAAGGCGTTATCCGCCACAGTTGATTTCAGACCCTGATCGTATATGTATAAATTTGACATTTTAATCCGATTAAGGGAATTAATCAACATGTGTAAATGATTTTAGGATTAATCTATTGATTATTTCCTCGATTAATCAGATTAAATTGCCACTTTTTATTTGCTGTGTTTATATATCTATAAACTGTATATGTATTGGAATAATCAAAATAATCAACATGTATAAAAAATAGCTCAATTAATCTGTTGACTATTTCCCCTAATAATCTCTTTAAAAGCCACTTTGTTTATAAATATTTATAAACTTTTTTTTTTTTTACTTTTTTACACATTTATGTTGATTTGTTTCTTTGATTAATCGGATTTTAAAGCCACTTTTGAAGTAGCTAGTGTGAATGTATATATCTTTATACTGCATTTGTATAAATTGGCTTTTTAATACGATTAATCGAGGAAGTAATCAACATGTATAAACAAGATGATGATGATTAATCTGTTGATTTTCGATTAATTGGATGAAAAAGCAGTTGTGTATAAATAAGTATATGTATGTATAAGAATATGTGTAGTTGTTGCAGTGGTTGATGTTGTTGTTGTGTGTGTGTTTTGAGGTGCGTGAGATGGAGATGGAGCTGGAGGACGAGCGTAAGCAGCGTACGCTAGCGATGGCGGCGCGTAAGAAGATGGAGCTGGACCTGAAGGAGCTGGAGGCCGCCATCGACCAGGCCAACAAGAGCCGCGACGAGGCGCTCAAGCAGCTCAAGAAAGTGCAGGTCCGTCCACACACACACACACACACACACACACACACACACACACACACACACACACACACACACTCCTGTGTGACCAACAAGATGAGCCGAACAACTCTTCAAAATACTCACACTTAGCCTTTTGTGCGCAAAAACTGTGGTGAGGCAAATTAAGTGTTCACCAGTTATTAAATAAATAACAATAATCATTGAAAAAACCATCCCAAAACATTAAATACGCACTGTTTGAAAAGTATAAACACAAGTCATAAGAGCTTAGTAATAATACAGGTATTGATTTGATTCAGATTTTTTTATTACACACGGTATTTTTTTATTTATTATATACTGTATTATGTTAATATTTTTATATTGTTTTTCATTTGAATTTAGTAATTTGGTTATGCATTTGTCACTTTTATAAGTTCTTCAATTTAATATCCATGAAAATGAGAAATGTTGACTTTTATTAACCACATTTATCATTTTAATTTAGTTTAAGTACTAAAATAACTCAAACTGAAATAAGTAAAATAAAATAAAAATACTAAAAATTTAACAAATTAAAATGGAAATATAAAAATAAAACAAAAATTAAAAAGATACTAAAAACGTAACAAATTAAAATGGAAATATAAAAGTAAAAAAAATAAAAAAAAATCTAAAAATGTAACTAATTAAATAGGAAAATATCAAAATAAAAAAAATTCTAAATATTAAAAAACTATAATAGTACTAAATACTAATAATGAAATACAGCATAACATCTTAATTACTCATATTTTAAGGATGAATTAATGTACATACTAGCGTCACATTCTGCCTCATTGACTTCCATTGTAAGTGCTTTAATACGAGTTATTTTAACACATTGTCTGTAGTACTGTATGTTACGCCACAAAACACTCCTTAACCAGTCTACAAGCGGATCTGAGTGATGATGTGTGCTGTTGCGTTTCAGGCTCAGATGAAGGACCTGCTGCGGGAGCTGGACGACACGCGCCTGTCCCGCGAGGAGATTTTGGCCCAGAGCAAAGAGAACGAGAAGAAAGTGAAGAGCATGGAGGCCGAGATGATCCAGCTGCAGGAGGTCAGTGTCTGTCTCTCTCTCTCTCTCTCTCTCTCTCTCCTCATCGCTCATCACATCGGGTCACGCGTCAGTCTGACGTCTCTCGATGCGTTTGCAGGAACTGGCGGCCGCCGAGCGAGCCAAGAGACAAGCGCAGCAGGAGAGAGACGAACTGCAGGATGAGATCAACAGCCAGGCCGCCAAAGGGTGAGAAAACATTTAGATCACATCATTATCACTTTAGTATGTGATGATGATTTACATATTTTTAGGGGAGGAAATACTACTGAAAATCTTCCATTGTTATCAAGAACACAGACTTTTGTATTCGATGTGTCAATTAGGGCTGGGCGATATATCGCACGATATTGTTATGCGCATCTCGTCAGTAAAGCCGGTTCCTTGATTAGTAGTAAATCGACTTCACCTGCTTTCAGATGGAGCGGCATTTACTACACAGCACAAACTCCAGTGTTAAATTAACACTCAAGAGTGTTAAAGTTAATGAGATAATTAAGTGATTAATTTAGTGATGTTTGAGCATTATTGAAGACACCTGATGTTAACAAGCAGAATCATTGAAGGAGAAAAACACAAATTGTAAGCAACCGTTATGGCGGTAAGTGTTTGGTTTAGTTGGGCTCTTAACCTATATACATTAACTTAAAAATTGTTTTTCTGCTGTTATTTAATTATAACAGTCAAATGAACAAAGAAAAGTGTGATCTGATAGTGTTGGTTGTGTTCTGGCATAATCATGCTGTGATCTGAAAATGAATCTTATTGAGATAGTTTGGTTTATCTTAATGGCAACAACTTTGTGATTCTACAGCATATATGAATATAGTTATGTTTCTTATAATCCAAAATATTTAATAAACATTGTTCTGATCAAAACACTTTCAAATAAATGTATTTAGAAACACAGTCATCAATAATCAGCCTGTGAATCTCAACAATGGTGACCATAATAAAGCATGTTGCAGTGGCTGCCACCAATCACAACTCATTAATGGCTCCCATCATGCATTGCGATATGAATAAATTATGATCTGAATTTTCAATGTAATTTACTTTTCCTAATTGAATATTCTGCTCGTCACCATTGTTGAGATGCATAGACTGAATCTTGAAATCTGTCTGTGCCTAAAACAAAGATTTTTTTTTTTTTTGAAAAAAAACTTTTAAGAAATCCTTTATATTATAGCTAAAATTCTGGATATTTGTGCAGAATCACAGTTATGCTGAAACCAACAGCATAAATCTAAAACATAAAGTTCAAATGATGATTGTCATAATATAACCAACACCATCAGATCACTTTTTTTTTCTTTCTTCATCTGGCAGTTATAACTCAGATACATCAGCCAAACAAAATCTAAAGTTAATAATATAAGGTTCAAGAGCCCAACTAGAGCAAACACTGATCGCCATAACGGTGGCTTACAATTTGAGATTTTCTCCTTCAGTGATTCTGCTTGTTAACATCAGGTGTCTTCAATAATGCTCAATCATCACTCAATTAATCACTTAATTATCTCATTAAGTTCAACACTCTTGAGTGTGGATTCATATCCCAGGAGTGTTAATTTAACACTGGATTTTTTGCTGTGTACAAAGAGCCGTAGTTAACTGACAAGCTGAGCCATATCGCATTAATTATCGCTGGAGATACGACCGCGATATTAATGCGATATGGCTCAGCTTGTCAGTTAACTACGGCTCTTAGTAGTAAATGCCGCTCCATCTGAAAGCAGGTGAAGGCGATTTACTACTAATCAAGGAACCGGCTTTACTGACGAGATGCGCATAACAATATTGTGCGATATATCGCCCAGCCCTAGTGTCAATTATAATAAAACACATTTATAATAAATAAATTGAAACTTTTTTTTTATATGCCCATCTGTTGTATTATTTTTTGGACTAAAACACTTGAAACTATTATTCGGAACGAAGACATTAATAATCTTCCAGTGTTTTGATTGATATTTCTATTTGATTTCCCTAATGGGAAGATATATAATATTGATGTGTGTGTGTGATCAGCGCTCTGGGCTCAGAGGAGAGGAGGCGTCTGGAGGCTCGTATCGCTCAGCTGGAGGAGGAGCTGGAGGAGGAGCAGAATAACACAGAGCTGGTGAACGATCGGCTGAAGAGATCCCTGCTGCAGGTCTGACACACTCCCGATATTCACTACACCTGTTCTCTGTCCACGAAATGTCTATGAATATCTCTCTTGTTTGTCTGTAGACGGACAAAAGATTTACAAAACGTGTTCTGTGTCTACGAAATGTCTACGAATATTGCTCCCGTCAACGATATTCGACAACGAAATGTTGACGAATATCTCTCTCGTTTGTCTGTAGACGGACGAAAGATAGAAAACGTGTTCTGTGTCTACGAAATGTCTACGAATATCTCTCTCGTTTGTCTGTAGACGGACGAAAGATAAAAAAACGTGTTGTGTCAACGAAATGTTGACGAATATCTCTCGTTTGTCTGTAGACGGACGAAAGATAAACGTGTTCTGTGTCTATGAAATGTCTACGAATATCGCTCCCGTTTGTCTGTAGACGGACAAAAGATAAACGTGTTCTGTGTCTACGAAATGTCTACGAATGTCTCTCTCGTTTGTCTGTAGACGGACGAAAGATAAAAAAACATGTTGTGCAACGAAATGTTGACGAATATCTCTCTCGTTTGTCTGTAGACGGACGAAAGATAAAAAACGTGTTCTGTCAACGAAATGTTGACGAATATCGCTCCCGTTTGTCTGTAGACGGACGAAAGATAAATGTGTTCTGTGTCTACGAAATGTCTACGAATATCGCTCCCGTTTGTCTGTAGACGGACGAAAGATAAACGTGTTCTGTGTCTACGAAATGTCTACGAATATCTCTCTCGTTTGTCTGTAGACGGACGAAAGATAAAAAACGTGTTCTGTCAACGAAATGTTGACGAATATCTTTCGTTTTTCTGTAGACGGACGAAAGATAGAAAACGTGTTCTTTGTCTACGAAATGTCTACGAATATCGTTCCCGTTTGTCTGTAGACGGACGAAAGATAAACGTGTTCTGTGTCTACGAAATGTTGACGAATATCGCTCCCGTTTGTCTGTAGACGTACGAAAGATAAACGTGTTCTGTGTCTACGAAATGTCTACGAATATCTCTCTCGTTTGTCTGTAGACGGACGAAAGATAAAAAACATGTTCTGTGTCAACGAAATGTTGACGAATATCTCTCTTGTTTGTCTGTAGACGGACGAAAGATAAACGTGTTCTGTGTCTAAGAAATGTCTACGAATATCGCTCCCGTTTGTCTGTAGACGTACGAAAGATAAACGTGTTCTGTGTCTACGAAATGTCTACGAATATCTCTCTCGTTTGTCTGTAGACGGACAAAAGATAAAAAACGTGTTCTGTGTCAACAAAATGTTGACAAATATCTTTCTCATTTGTCTGTAGACAATGAAAGATAGAAAACGTGTTCTGTGTCTACGAAATGTCTACGAATATCGTTCCCGTTTGTCTGTAGACGGACGAAAGATGAACGTGTTCTGTGTCTAAGAAATGTCTACGAATATCGCTCCCGTTTGTCTGTAGACGGACGAAAGATAAACGTGTTCTGTGTCTATGAAATGTCTACGAATATCTCTCTCGTTTGTCTGTAGACGGACAAAAGATAAAAAACGTGTTCTGTGTCAACAAAATGTTGACAAATATCTTTCTCATTTGTCTGTAGACTATGAAAGATAGAAAACGTGTTCTGTGTCTACGAAATGTCTACGAATATCGTTCCCGTTTGTCTGTAGACGGACGAAAGATAAATGTGTTCTGTGTCTACGAAATGTCTACGAATATCTCTCTCGTTTGTCTGTAGACGGACGAAAGATAAAAAACCTGTTCTGTGTCAACGAAATGTTGACGAATATCTCTCTCGTTTGTCTGTAGACGGACGAAAGATAAAAAAAACGTGTTCTGTTGCCGAAATGTTGACGAATATCTCTCGTTTGTCTGTAGACGGACGAAAGATAAACGTGTTCTGTGTCTACGAAATGTCTACGAATATCGTTCCTGTTTGTCTGTAGACAGACGAAAGATAAACGTGTTCTGTGTCTATGAATATCTCTCTCATTTGTCTGTAGATGGACCAAAGATTAACAAAACATGTTCTGTGTCTACGAAATGTTATGAATATCGCTCTTGTTTGTCTGTAGACAGACCCGAGAGTTAAAAAAAACAACGTGTTCTGTGTCTACGAAATGTTACGAATACGTCTCGTTTGTCTGTAGATGGACAAATACGTGTTCTGTGTCTATGAAATGTCTACGAATATCTCTAGTTTGTCTGTAGACGGAAACAGGTTAAAAAAGGTGTTCTATGTCTACGAAATGTCTACAAAAATCGCTCTCGTTTGTCTGTAGACGGACCAGATAAACGTGGAGCTGACAGCCGAGCGCAGCACCACACAGCGTCTGGAAGGTGCTCGATCACAGATGGAGCGGCAGAACAAGGAGCTGAAGCTCAAACTGACTGAACTGGAGGGAGCCGTGAAGAGCAAGTACAAGGCCACCATCGCAGCCCTGGAGGCCAAGATCGGTCAGCTGGAGGAGCAGCTCGACATCGAGACCAAGTGAGGGGAAAACTGAGCTTTTTTATTACAATACACATACAAATCAACAAGACTATTAGACTGTGTCATACAAGATATATCAATTATATACAAACTTATTAAATGGTTAGTTCCAGTCCTTGATTCTAATTGGTCAATAGCTGCGTTTTATTCATGATAAAACACTGCTATGACCGCTTCACCCTACGGTTCGATGTGAGAGATTGAGTAAGCGAAAGTACCTGCAGTAGATGTGGCATCTTCCTTCAGGTCAGTCCTATATTCGTAATAAACAATCAGTTTGAGTGTCCGCTGCAATATCTTGTCCTTTTAACAGTTAAGTGGTTTTCCGTACCCTGACACGGTTGTCATTGGTCAGTTGCGTCATGTTTCTCACTGTTCACAACAAGTTTTTCCTTTCAATATAAAAGTCTTCACTACTGACTGACTCGCTCATAAAGACAGTCTTTGCCGCTATCTAATGGTGAAATAATCTAACGTAACTTCTGCTGCTGTTCACGCTCAGGAACTATTTTTTCCAGTGGAAGGAAGGCTTTTAGTGATTTTACATCATGAAAGTTGCATTGATACATATTTTTTGGGCTTTAATATTTGTATTGTGTGGTAACCGTTTTATAAAAGCAATACGGTACTCGAGGCTAGTGCTGTATTGTGAATAAGTCACGACTGACTCCGCTTCGCATCGTGCCGAACAACACCCTTCAGCCGTGACTTATTCACCACACAGCACAGCCTCGAGTACCTTATTGCTTACTTATACATGCATGTCTACAAATAAAAATGTATACAATTAAAAATGCATCTATTTCTAATGACAGTAAAAGCACTGGACTGATTCTGTATGATGTGTGTGTTTAGAGAGCGGCAGCAGGCGTCCAAACTGGTGCGTCGTACAGAGAAGAAGCTGAAGGAGGTGATTCTGCAGGTGGACGATGAGAGACGCAACACTGAGCAGTTTAAAGACCAGGTGACGCTCTCTACTTCTCTGTGCACGTTTGAGCAGATAGTGAGGAGGGTTTGAAATTAACATTTTCTCTCACCAGGCAATTTGGCTTCTACATTTTTAAGTTACCGGCCATTCAGAACTTCTACTAGCCAAAAAGCAAAAACAGATCAACTACGTTACAGCTTTTTATATATTTATATATATATATATACAGGTGCTGGTCATATAATTAGAATATCATCAAAAAGTTGATTTATTTCAGTAATTCCATTCAAAAAGTGAAACTTGGATATTATATTCATTCATTACACACAGACTGATATATTTCAAGTGTTCATTCCTTTTAATTTTGATGATTATAACTGACAACTAATGAAAACCCCAAAATCAGTATCTCAGAAAATTAGAATATTGTGAAAAGGTTCAATATTGAAGACACCTGTTGCCACACTCTAATCAGCTAATTCACTCAAAACACCTGCAAAGGCCTTTAAATAGTCTCTCAGTCTAGTTCTGTAGGCTACACAATCATGGGGAAGACTGCTGACTTGACAGCTGTCCAAAAGACGACCATTGACATCTTGCACAAGGAGGGCAAGACACAAAAGGTCATTGCTAAAGAGGCTGGCTGTTCACAGAGCTCTGTGTCCAAGCACATTAATAGAGAGGTGAAGGGAAGGAAAAGATGTGGTAGAAAAAAGTGTACAAGCAATAGGGATAACCGCACCCTGGAGAGGATTGTGAAACAAAACCCATTCAAAAAGTATATATAGTATATATTATTATTTAATTCAGGATTTCATACATTCATTTCTTATTCAAACAAAATCCTGTCATCCAGTCATCTCCTCCCTTCCTTCATCCTCATCACCACAAATGTGTTTTTGGTGGACAGATCAATACAGTACACAGAACATCAAAGAACATGTAGGATGTTGGAAAATAACAATGTCTTTTCTGTATACCAAATGCTTTTTAATCTTAGCTATTGCTTCAATGCAAATGAACAAGCGCGCTGTTATTTTTTGCGTAGTGTAAAAATATGAGCAGATGCTGCACAATACGCTGTATTTAATATATCACAATGACTCACGAGTTGAGTATTTGTGCTAAATCTGCCCAGATTTGTCTTACATGAACTTCTCCAGCAAAGTGAGTAAACATTATAGGTAACACGCCAAATTGTCCAGTGACTGGACAGCGTTACCCGCCACAGTTGATTTTTACCCGCATTTGGCGGGTGTTAATTTCAAAGCCTGCTTGTGACGCTGTGTCTGGTTGTGATTGTCTGCAGTCGGACAAGTTGAACAGCCGCTTGAAGCAGCTGAAGCGTCAGCTGGAGGAGTCAGAGGAGGAGGCGCAGCGAGCGAACGCTAACCGCAGGAAACTGCAGAGAGAGCTGGAGGATGCCACCGAATCAGCTGACGCCATGAACCGCGAGGTCAACAGTCTGAAGAGCAAACTCAGGTGCGCAAGAATCACAAATCAACACTGTTGAAATGTACTGAGAAATTTTATCTCAGAATTATTGCACGTTCTGATCAGGGTTAAACTAAAACCATAAACCATAATCACGGTTATTTGAGATGACCGCAATGATTGTGAAGTTTAAATTTCAATCACCTTTTGCCATCCAAATATGCAGGTAATTATGCATAATTTACTGTTATTACCACAGTAAGTACATGTAACATATTTAACAAGGCCACTCTAGAATAAAGTGTTAACTTTATGTAATTTTCACTTTAATAAAGTAAATCAAATGGGCCTAAGTAAAAAAGGCTTAAGGCCATTGCACACTGAGTCTGAAATTCGCATCCGAAATTTCCGCACGTTAAAAAAAAAATCGACCTCACGTTATGTCAATCACGCTTGCACACTGCCTCCGAAACTTTCGTCCATCATAAATAAATTCAGATCGGGTTCGATTTTCTGCGTTTTTCGCATCCACAGCCAGCATTTTGAGAGTTTTTTTGACAATTCAGAGCCAGCGTACAAGCGAACGACAAAATGGCTCCAGTATCGCTAGGAAAGCATCAAACTGTTCCACTGACATTCTTACATTTTGAATCGCTCAGGATAATTTCACAACTCCTTGACAAGGAGCTGAAACTCTCCTTCCTCTCCACTCAATCTCAGGATTGGATGGACCCAATATTTCCTCTTTCTTTTTCTCTTTTTAAGAAGAGAGAGGGCAACAAAATCATCCTAAATGGACGAATCCATTTAGTATTTTTTCCGTTTTTTTCCGCAAAGGTTTAATAAATACGCATCTGACTCAGTGTGAAGGTTTGTGTGCGTGACGAATTTTTAGGCTGACGAACACCAAAAAACGCATAACTCAAAATTTCGCACTCCGTGTGCAATGGCCTTTACACTGTAAGTGACATGAACAGAATAAAATCATTAATTGCAGCAAACTCAGATCCGCAAAAACACCACAGCTGCACCATAACGGTTACACTCATCATTTTGCTCAATATTTGAATTGCGATTATTAATCCGTCAATTTGAGAAATTATACATTTCATCAGAATTCTAGCACGTTCACATCATTATTGAAAACGACATAAAGAATTCTATTGTTCTTTTTTTTTATCTGAGCTTGTTTACGCCATGGAATAAAACATGGAAGCGACTTTTTATCTGCAATTCTGACTTTATATCACGCAATTGCAAGAAAGAAAATCTTGAGTTTGAGAAGTCGCAGTGGGATAAAATAAAAAAATAAGTTGCTATAACCTTTTAAAAAAATGTATTACGTGGTGTAAACAAGCTTCCGTAATTTTTCTATACTTTTTCTTTTTAGATTACGCAATATAAATAAAAACAGCTTTCAGGATAAGTCACCAGTGGGCCAATATCCCAGAGGCTTGCATATGTGATCAAATGCATATCTGACATTGACGTGTGTTTGTTATGTCCAGGCGTGGCGATTTACCCTTCACCATGCGTCGCATCGTCAGCCGCTCAGGAATCGAAAGCGATGAAGACCCAGAGGCCAAGAGCGAAACCCCCGAACCCAAACCAGAGTGAAAGAAGCCGACCCGCTGCAGCGTTCCCTCACACACAGACACACACGCACACACACACACAAGCCTTGGACGACAACGTCCAGGAAAACTCAGAGATTCCTTCTCGTCTTTTTTATTATCATTATTTTAGTGCCATAGTGTATTAAAAAAACACACACAATGGTTCTCTTGACAATCACACTCAACAGCTTCACTCGCACTGAGGACCAAATTCGTGTTTTCATGTCATTGTCTAGAATAGAAAAGAGCGGAATGTTATTTTTTGTAAGGACACATTCCCTCAATGATAGTCCCGATTCTGGATCTATTTTTCTAACTGAAGTAAAAGAAAAAAAAATATGAGTAAAAAAAAAGTGAAGAAAGAACTTATTTGAAGGGGACCAAAGCAACGTTGCTTTCTACACAACTGTATTTTATTCGTAAGTTTTTATAATGGTATAAGGATGAACATAGCGCTTGCGCTTCTGCTGGTAAATACGAGATTGTGATGATAATTACAGATAGTATCATACAGTTACGCTTTTTGGGCTTTACACACAAATAAGGCATTTAGTAATTCAAACCAGCACGGAAAATATTAGAGATTGTCACCATATATGCACATGAAATGGGGAAAGATTTGTATCTGTTTGTTCTGAGCAATAAAAGGTGTGTTTTTTTTCGCACTGTTGCTGCAGATTGAAGGAATAAAGACAGAGTAGGCAATGCACGAACTCATTTAGACTATGCACTATCGCCTTAAATCTACTATTTGGATATTTTCTGATCCTCTTTTCCTTCAAGTATATGTGTCTTTATTAATGTTCAGGGCATGAAGGGCGGATGGGTTGACGGTTTTTCTCACACACACACACTGTAAACTCTGAGCACGGCTTTGCAGGGCGGGAATCCTGCGTTTGGCGGGAGTTTTTGAATTATGGAACGGTTTCCGTGGCTACCTCTGATCATGTTTAAAACTCTCTGACATCATATTTGATTATTCCGCGATCTGTATTTGCTTTCTCTTTCTGGGTTTCTCTCAGAAAGGCAGAGATTATTCTGATGAGGATTTTAAGGGGTCGGTGATCTCACTCCTCGAAGCTCGTGCTCAGTTTCTGCTTTTCCGCTCACACTGCTGGGAAGTGAGAGAAATGTACTATTGTTGATTATGTATGGATACGTAGAGCATTTTTCTCTCTCATTCTCATTGTCTCCCAATAATGACTTTGTGATGTTGTGTTATGTTCTCTCTCTGCAGCTCCTAAATGATATCTGGAGAGATTTGTCATAAATCGTTATAATGATATGCAATAAAATGGCTTTTCCAAAACCGCTTTAGCAAGTGTATGTCTCTTGACTTGATATTTTTTTTCATTCTAGCTACAAAACAGGTCCATAAACTGAATTTAAATAGTAAAATGGACTGCTCAACCCACTGATTTCAACAATTTACTGTACCACATAATAGATGTAGCCCTATAAAGTAAGGAACATATTTTTCGCGCCTCTAGAGCGCGTCGCTGCATTGTTGCTAGGCAGATTAAGCCATTTTGCAAAACATGTGAACGGAACCTAATTTAAATCAATATTAAATATTTATGTTCACCATGAATCACGTTGTAGCATTTTAATAAATTACTGATGAAAATGGTTTCTGTGCGAAAGGACAGTTGTCACACGGTAGCCTATACCTGTACCTTAGCACCCGTCCCGCTTTGCGTTGTAGCCTACCGCACGTCGCATATTGAGAAAATGTCCCGCATTTTCATCACTCTGTTGCAAACGTGCATGCGTTATTTTGCCTTTTTAAGAAAGAATTTTATTTATTATTTTTGCGGTATAATTTTTCACCTATATTTAACAGCACTTTGTCAGAAGTAGGCATAGATGTAAACACTAGATGTCGCCTTGGCTACAGCAGTTTATTGGAACGAATGCGTTAATACGCTTATTTCACGCAGCCGTTATTTTGAAATCGAGACTCCAGTGGGAAGAAAACCGGAAGTGTCGCCTTTAGAGTCGCGAATGCTATGGCGTATTGTTGTGTTTAATGTAGAAATTAGTTATTCTAAAAATGTACATACATTTCTTTCATACTTTAGACTATACACAGTGAAATTAATTTATAAACATTTTTTTTTCAGAAAGTAAAAAAGAAGCAGGAACGAACTATATACATATCCTATATTGGATATTAACATCCAATAGTGTAAATCGCGGCAGCAGCTTCAGGTTGGTAGTCCAAGGCATTGTTGTTTATCTTTACTTCCGGGGTTCTTCCCACCGGAGCCTCGCTTTCGATTTCAAAATAACGGCTTAGTGAAATAAGCGTATAGAGCCGCCATCTTGAAACAGGGGAACCCATCATCAGCAAATATAGGAAAAGGTCTAACGGAAATAAAATCACCATAAATCGTCATGAATGCGATTTTCTAGTTGTTTTGGTTCGCTCCAACGGCCAGACATGTTATTATAGAGTACAGAGAATTTTTTTTAAAATTACAAAATTTCACAATCTTGTGAAATGTAATCCCTTGCTGTCTGGTTTTTAGATTACGTTTGTGTAAACATCCATACCCAGCACAAAAGTCTGGCATCATCCATGAATTCAGCGTTACCTAGCTACTATGACAAGACCCCTGTTCCAAGATGGCGGCGGTTTTAATGCATACTTAGAACCCCAAGGTGACATCTAGTGTTTATATCTATGATAAGTAGGCTACAAATACAACAGCCGTTTTTTAAATCCTATCCAATGGTTGAAAGGAAAAGAGTAGGCTACTAAGGTCATTCTGTTGTGGTTGTGACGCTAAATCAAAATTTCAGAAATCCCTGTCAGAAAACAAATGGATAATTCGCTCAATTTAAATGTAACAGAATTTATCAACTTGTTGCCTGCTGTGGTTATTTTAATTCACATCCTTTCTAAGTATGAACGTTTTTGGTTAAATATATTAATATAAGACTGTCAATGATTTCATGTTGTTTTATATTTTGTTTGTTTATTATTTATTTTGTTGGATTTTACTTGGACTTGGTCAGATCTGTTTCAAAAATAGTTATCTGCATGATGCCTGCTGCCTGCCTCAGTGATGTTGAATTTAAATGTCATGTAGGCTAAAGTAAAGACATAACAAAGTAATGGTGTTTTCTGGAAGGGACTAAAGAACAAATCATTTTTATCAGCTGAAAGGCAGAATACACATGTTTTTATTAAGTTAGATAAACATTACAGTTTCAGGTTATGTGGTAACACCCATGTCCTTCACAAACTTATAATCGTCCCACATTTGGTTTGTTTGATGGTTGTCACCGTACGAAGAGTATTATGTTCATATGAATTAAATGGCACAGCCTGTTCTGACAGACAATATACATAATAAAAACAGTGTTCCTGAGTTCTGCCACGAGAGCGCGCATTGGTCGCCTAAATGCAGGCAGATCGAGCCGTTTGAGCTTTACATTGAAGCGAATTTATAAATATGTGTTTTTGATTGTGTTTCTGAGGTCATTTTTATTTTCTTAAAAGAGAGAACATTATTTCTCAACTGTTACATTCGGGCACTGTTTTGCAACCGCTAGCTGGTAAAGGGCCAATCAGATTCAGTGTATGACACACCTTCATCAGGCACCGCCCCTTATTCTTTTAATACATACCTGAGAAGCGCGTGCACAGACAGTCTGACAGTGCAACTGAACCGAATGATGCCCGGTGTGTGATCGCCGCATCTTCTGTTTCTCTTCCTTATTATTATTATTTTATTAGGCTACTTTTTATTTCTAAGCTTAGTAATTACCCATCTGGGAATATTTTTCACCTTTGCAGCAACATTAATTGGAAACCCTATTTCCCAGAATGGTGAACACCCAAAGCGGAACATAGAATAGAAGAGGTGAGCTGATCTTTATAACTCAGTATAAGCTTTTACTTTTTCTGGCTTAAAACATCACTCAGTCAGAACCAAATGAACGTGCAACTCACGTGGGAAGCGCGCGCACGGTGCACACACACTGATAGAATAATAAACATCGCGTGTGTGTGTTGAGAGAAAAAGTCAGGTGATGTTAGTTTCTGTGAAATTAAATAGATGCGGTCAGTAATTCATTTTCTCAGATCACTGGTGTTTTCAGAAGCTGAGCTGCTCTTAAGGACAACTTACTGATCATCCCAAACAACATGGAGTTCTTGCTGGTAAGTCTGTGTGTTTTATTGCTTTTTGCAAACCTGTTATACATTAGTCAAAAGTTAAGATACTGAATAATTTCTTATAATCTTAAAAAAACAAAATCATTGCATTCCCTTAGAAACTTTTGCATTTGTTCGCAAAAGCATCAATGTAGTTTTTCTTACACATCTTTATTTCCATTACAAGAGTTTTGCTAGAGAACGCAGAGTTTCTCATGGGAACGCAAGAGTTTTAAGAGCGAACGAAAAGTTTCTCAGGGGAACGCAAGAGTTTTAAGAAAGTTTCTCAGATGAATGAAAAGTTTCTCAGGGGAACGCAAGATTTTTCTAAGCGAATGAAAGGTTTCTCAGAGGAATGCAATAGTTTTAAGAGCGAACAAAGTTTATCAAAGGAACGCAATAGTTTTAAGAGCGAATAAAAAGTTTATTAGAGGAACGCAAGAGTTTTCTAAGCGAATGAAAGGTTTCTCAGATGTACGAAAAGTTTCTCAGGGGAACGCAAAGTTTCTCAGGGGAACGCAAGAGTTTTAAGAAAGTTTCCCAGATGAACGCAAAGTTTATAAGGGGAACGCAATAGTTTTGAGAGCAAACAAAAAGTTTATCAGATGGACGCAAAGTTTCTTAGGGGAACGCAAGAGTTTTAAGAAAGTTTATCAGATGAACGAAAAGTTTCTCAGGGGAACGCAAGAGTTTTCTAAGCGAATGAAAGGTTTCTCAGATGAACGCAAAGTTTATAAGGGGAACACAATAGTTTTGAGAGCGAACAAAAAGTTTATCAGATGAACGCAAAGTTTCTCAGGGGAACGCAAGAGTTTTAAGAAAGTTTATCAGATGAACAAAAAGTTTCTCAGGGGAACGCAAGAGTTTTGAGAGCGAACGCAAAGTTTCTTGGATGAACAAAGTTTTTCAGATGAACGCAAGAGTTTTCTAAGCGAATGAAAGGTTTCTCAGATGAACGCAAAGTTTATAAGGGGAACGCAAGAGATTTGTAAGCGAATAAAAAGTTTCTCAGATGAACGAAAAGTTTCTCAGGGGAACGCAATAGTTTTAAGAGCAAATAAAAAGTTTATCAGATGAATGAAAAATTTCTCACGGGAACGCAATAGTTTTAAGAGCGAACAAAGTTTATCAGAGGAACGCAATAGTTTTAAGGGCGAATAAAAAGTTTATCAGAGGAACGCAAGAGTTTTCTAAGCGAATGAAAGGTTTTTCAGATGAACGAAAAGTTTCTCAGGGGAACGTAAGAGTTTTCTAAGCGAATGAAAGGTTTCTCAGATGAACGAAAAGTTTCTCAGGGGAACGCAAGAGTTTTCTAAGCGAATGAAAGGTTTCTCAGATGAACGAAAAGTTTCTCAGGGGAACGCAAAGTTTCTCAGGGGAACGCAAGAGTTTTAAGAAAGTTTCCCAGATGAACGCAATAGTTTTAAGGGCGAATAAAAAGTTTATCAGAGGAACGCAATCGTTTTAAGGGCGAATAAAAAGTTTATCAGAGGAACGCAAGAGTTTTCTAAGCGAATGAAAGGTTTCTCAGATGAACGAAAAGTTTCTCAGGGGAACGCAAAGTTTCTCAGGGGAACGTAAGAGTTTTCTAAGCGAAATGAAAGGTTTCTCAGATGAACGAAAAGTTTCTCAGGGGAACGCAAAGTTTCTCAGGGGAACGCAAGAGTTTTAAGAAAGTTTCCCAGATGAACGCAAAGTTTATAAGGGGAACGCAATAGTTTTGAGAGCGAAAAAAAAGTTTATCAGGGGAACGCAAAGTTTCTCAGGGGAACGCAAGAGTTTTAAGAAAGTTTCCCAGATGAACGCAAAGTTTTAAGAAGAGTTTTAAGAAAGTTTATCAGATGAACGAAAAGTTTCTCAGGGGAATGCAATAGTTTTGAGAGCGAACGCTAGGTTTCTTGGATAAACAAAGTTTTTCAGATGAACGCAAGAGTTTTCTAAGCGAATAAAAAGTTTCTCAGATGAACGAAAAGTTTATCAGGGGAACGCAAGAGTTTTCTAAGCGAATGAAAGGTTTCTCAGATGTACAAAAAGTTTCTCAGGGGAACGCAAAGTTTCTCAGGGGAACGCAAGAGTTTTAAGAAAGTTTCCCAGATGAACGCAAAGTTTATAAGGGGAACGCAATAGTTTTGAGAGCGAACAAAAAGTTTATCAGATGAACGAAAAGTTTCTCAGGGGAACGCAAAGTTTATAAGGGGAACGCAATAGTTTTGAAAGCGAACAAAAAGTTTATCAGATGAACGCAAAGTTTCTCAGGGGAACGCAAGAGTTTTAAGAAAGTTTCTCAGATGAACGCAAAGTTTATAAGGGGAACGCCATAGTTTTGAAAGCGAACAAAAAGTTTATCAGATGAACGCAAAGTTTCTCAGGGGAACGCAAGAGTTTTAAGAAAGTTTCTCAGATGAACGCAAAGTTTATAAGGGGAACGCCATAGTTTTGAAAGCGAACAAAAAGTTTATCAGATGAACGCAAAGTTTCTCAGGGGAACGCAAGAGTTTTAAGAAAGTTTCTCAGATGAACGCAAAGTTTATCAGATGAACGCAATAGTTTTGAAAGCGAACAAAAAGTTTATCAGATGAACGCAAAGTTTCTCAGGGGAACGCAAGAGTTTTAAGAAAGTTTCTCAGATGAACGCAAAGTTTATAAGGGGAACGCAATAGTTTTGAGAGCGAACAAAAAGTTTATCAGATGAACGAAAAGTTTCTCAGGGGAACGCAAAGTTTATAAGGGGAACGCAATAGTTTTGAAAGCGAACAAAAAGTTTATCAGATGAACGCAAAGTTTCTCAGGGGAACGCAAGAGTTTTAAGAAAGTTTCTCAGATGAACGCAAAGTTTATCAGATGAACGCAATAGTTTTGAAAGCGAACAAAAAGTTTATCAGATGAACGAAAAGTTTCTCAGGGGAACGCAAGAGTTTTAAGAAAGTTTCTCAGATGAACGAAAAGTTTCTCAGGGGAACGCAAGAGTTTTAAGAACGTTTCTCAGATGAACGAAAAGTTTCTCAGGGGAACGCAAGAGTTTTAAGAAAGTTTCTCAGATGAACGAAAAGTTTCTCAGGGGAACGCAAGAGTTTTAAGAAAGTTTCTCAGATGAACGAAAAGTTTCTCAGGGGAACGCAACAGTTTTAAGAGCAATTGAAAAGTTTTTCAGATATAGGCAAAGTTCATTTTCTGATGAATGCAAGAGATTTGTAAGCGAATGAAAAGTTTATCAGATTAACAAAACATTTCTCAGATGAACGAAAAGTTTCTCTGAAAACAAAGTTTTGAGAGCAAATGCAAAGTTTATCAGAGGAACGCTTTAGCTCTTAAAACTCTTGCGTTTATCTGACAACCTTTGCATTTGCTCTCAAAACTATTTTGTTAACCTCAGAAACTTTGCGAGTGAACGAAAAGTTTCTCAGATGAATGCAAAGTTTTAAGAGCAAACGCAAAGTTTCTCAATGTATCATTTTGTCTGTTCTGCAGTTTCCCTCTGAACTCTGACCTCTGACTTGATCCGGTCACATCAGCTTGCCCTGTTTCTACAGGGTCATATCAGTCATGTTATCTGGTTCGTGATATGGCAGATACTTAGCTCTGATGCCATATCACAGAGGCTGGAGGACTGTCAATGAATATTTAGTGCATTTGATCATATAGTGTGATTGTAACATGCAGTTAAAGGCCTGAACAGGCTGATTATAACATGATTATATATGATTTGTTGTTGTTTACTTCAAGCGTTTGCAGAAGTGAAGCAGACTCGCCAATTTCTTTTTAATCCATTGAATGGGTGGGATTTAGCCAAGCCTCTTGTTTTTTTTGCATTCTGGTTGGTCCGTGTGAAGCGGTCCTCTGAAAAGTGGCGGGCGGGGTTTGGTTAAACGTAGACTGAAACACAGGCGGGAAGCTTCAGTTAAAGTCCAGCAGAACTGAATCTTGCATTCTGAGTCATGCAGAACTGAGTCATGCATTTCATATCATTGGTAGTTATTATTAGGTTTTTTAGTTCATATATATGTGTATATATATATATATATATATATAAGATCACTATATGTTATATAAAATATGTATTATTTTATTACTTCATTTCATAAAATTTAACACTTAAACGGAGAAATGTTGACTAGCTGATTTTATTTATATTCAATTTTATTTTTATTTCAAGTTGCAAAAAAAAATGCATGGCTTAAATTTAGTATAATTATTATAGTTTTTATTAATATTGTGAATTATTTTTAATTTTTTATATATCTTCCATTTTTACTTCCATTTTAGGTAGTTTTATCATTTTGTCTAAATGGGTCTATAAATAAAATGTCTATAAATATATATATATATATATATATATATATATATATATATATATATATAATATCTTGTGTTTTATGTTAGTTTTAGTTATTCTAGTACTTTATTTATGAAATTTAGAACTAAAATAAAGTGCCATGGAATAAGATCTACTTTAAATAAAACAAGCATTAACTGAAGTAAAATAAAATATAATACAACAAACTTATTTCAAGTAATGCATTTTATGGCTTTATGGGTTTAGATTTAGTTAACAATAACCCTATTTAAAAAAAAAGAAAAAAAAGAAAAAGAAGTTACATGCTGAACTCCATCTAAAATAATGTTGTGTAAACCAATATAATTGGAGCAGTTTTTGACTGTTTACGCCTGTTTGACCCTGATTCAGGCTCATCCGGCCCTGAATGCGTTCATGTGTGGCTCTCTGAGCGGGACGTGCTCCACACTGCTCTTCCAGCCCCTGGACCTGCTGAAGACGCGCCTGCAGACGCTCAAGCCCGGGTCAGTGCACACACGGGCCGGGGTCGAGGACCGCTTCAGTCTGGCCGAGGGAAGTGTGACTGAACTGTGTTCTGTGCTTCAGGTCGGGTCGGGTCGGCATGATCGAGGTGTTTGTGAGTGTCCTGCGAACGGAGAAGCTCCTGGGACTGTGGAGAGGCGTCTCACCTGTGAGTGTCACACTCATCCGAGACCATACCTCTGTTATGTTTGCTTGTGTGGTAATATACTAGGGCTGCACGATTAATCGCAATTTACATGTAATCACTTATCGCGATTTTGAAATCGCTAAGTCTGTGATTATTTGTAAAGTGCAGCTTGTCACTGATGATCGTCTCTGTAAACGCTGCTCACTCTGAAAGCACTGAGTTTGAGTCTCTTATAACGTGCGTTTGAAAAAGAAATGCCATCATATTTGGCATGTGTGTGTGAGACGCTCTCTGGTGTTCAGATGTACAGTATGTGTGTGTGTGTGTGTGTGTGTGATAGAGAGACGCCCTCTGGTTTTCAGATGGAGCAGCGTTTACTACAAACTGCGCATAAAATAATCAGAGCCTTTGCCAAATTCTGTGCGATTTCATTGCGATTAAACGTGCAGCTCTATTATACTCTCTGTTTCTCTCTCCACAGTCGTTTGTGCGCTGTATTCCAGGAGTCGGGATCTACTTCAGCACATATTTCACACTAAAGCAGCGTTTCTCCGCTGACGGGGCCCCGGGGCCCCTGCAATCAGTGCTGCTGGGAGCCGGAGCCAGATGTGTGGCCGGGGTCTGCATGCTGCCCGTCACCGTCATCAAAACACGCTTCGAGGTGTGTGTGCGTGTGTGTGTGTAGATAAATACAAATCAATACACTAGCATTCAAAATGTGCATTTTTTATTTTTAAAAATTATTTTTTATTCAGCAAGGTCTAAGCATCAAGTTGAAGACACTTATAATGTTACAAAAGATTGCAGTTTCAAATAAATGCTGTTCTTTTGAACTTTCTATTCGTCAAAGAATGCTGAAACATTTCCACAAAAATATGAACGGTTTTTAACATTGATGATAATAAATGTTTCTTGAGCATCTAATCATCATATTGGAATGATTTCTGGAGGATCATGTGACACTGGAGTAATGATGCTAAAAATACAGCTTTGATCACAGGAATACATGAGTTTACTCTATATTCACGTAGAAAACTACTATTTTAAATTGTAATAATATTTAAGTGTTTTACTGTATTTTGATCAAATAAATGCAGTTTTGTTTAGCAGAAGAGACTTCCTTAAAGAACATTCAAATATTTTGCTAACTCTTGAACACTAGTGTAGATCGGCCTCATGAGAGGGTGTGAAACCATGATGTGTGTGTGTGTCAGAGCGGCCGCTATCAGTACCGCAGTGTGTTAGGAGCGCTGCGGTCCGTGTGCCGGACGGAGGGACCCAAGGCCCTGTTCTCCGGTCTGACGGCCACACTGCTCAGAGACGCACCGTTCTCCGGGATATACGTCATGATCTACAGCCAGACCAAATACTCACTGCCACCAGGTCTGGACACACACTGACAGTGTGATTATATACTATAAATATGTGTTTGATGCAATAGGATTTTAGCAGCTTTAAAGGCTTCATTTTACCAATAAACATCTGGCTCATAATTATTTTACAGAAAGAAAGTTAGGATTTTTTTTTTTTTTTTTGCACTGGAACATTCGTGTAATGGGAGGAAAAATTATATTATTAGTTTGCTCACAAAACAAATTTTTGCAAGCAAACGCGACTTTCTCAAAGGAACGCAATAATTTTGTGAGAAAATGCCAAATTTCTTGCTGAACTCAAAAGTCTTACGAGTTTTTCAGAGGAACGCAAGTTTTGCGAAACTAATGCGACGTTTCTCAGGGGAACGCAAAAAAAAATTGTAAGCAAATGTAACGTTTTCTCAGAAGTATAAAGCAATGTAAAAGATAATTGCGACTTATCACGCAATTCTTTTTTTTTGTTGCAATTTCTAGTTTATATATCGCAATTCAGATTTCTTTTCTCAGAGTTGTGAGATATAAACAGGCAATTGTTGCAAAATATCTCGAAGGAAAATTTCTTAGGGAACTCAAAATTGTTACGAGTGAATGCAGTTTCTCGGAGTAACACAAGTTTTGCAAGCGAATGCAACACGTCTCAGGGGAACACCAACATTTTGCGAATTACCGCAAAGTTTCTCATAGGAAAGCAAAAATTTTGCGAGTACACAAAAAAGCAATACAGTTTTTCCTCCCGTCTCATATTTTTCCCATCCCCATTTTCTCAGTCTTGAGAGGTTCAGTGTGATAACAGGAATATTGCTCATGATGTGCAAAAGTTTCTCCATAAGAGATGAGAGAGCCGTTCAGTCATTCCTTCATTGTGACACAGCCTGCACTGATAAACTCTGTTTCTCTTTCAGAGATCAGTCAGTCGTCTTACGCTCCTCTGGCTAACTTCAGCTGTGGGCTTCTGGCCGGCGTCCTGGCCTCCGTCGTGACCCAGCCGGCCGATGTGGTGAAAACTCATGTTCAAGTGAGTCCAGACGTCTTCAGCAGGACGTCAGATGTGCTGCGATACATTTACAAGGTAACAGATGCTCGTGTCCCAGCATGCACCTCTCTCTGCTGCCTCAGACTGGCATCGGCTTCTATGAGAGGCTGTATGTTACTGTGATTTAACTATGATTGAGGGGTTTTATAGGCAAGATGCAAGGCAGGTATTACTGTAATATAGTGCATTAATAATCATTGTATTTGTCATTACAAGCTAGAACTGCATCTGATTGTGTTCATACAGGTTTCCCCAAACACCTTTTGGCGCTCAGACAGTTCTGTTTGAATCTTAAAAATTACACTCTACACATTTGAATCTGCGTTCCTCATAATTCCACAGATTCCAAAAATATAGAACAAAAGTCGGTAGATTCCGCTTGAATGTGAGATTTTTAAAATGAATTCACAGGCTTGTTGTCCACAGTTTAGTTCTGTTATTGTTAATAAAAACTACAACTTTTAACAAAATGTTTGTTTACTGAAATAAAATCAAATATAAACGTTAGATAAAAAAATACAACTAAATGAAAACTAGATAAATTGTCTTGTCAACTGACTGAAATAAAAACCATGATTTAAATTGTTATTAATTTTTTTTTTCAAATATACCATAACAAGTGAATGTGAACTCTTTCTAAATAAAAAAATAACTTTTTTCTGTATAAAATAAATATAACATTGGCTTTTTTTTTTGCATAGTTCCCTTAAAGTGATTACTTTGTAAGAAATAGTGTGCTGTAACTCCACTTCAACTAATATTTTTTTTTTAGTGCTGGACAATGATTAATCACATCCAAAATAAAAGTTTGTGTTTACCTAAAATAGATGTGGGTGTACTGTGTATAATTTTTGTGTAATTCATATATATATATATATATATATATATATATATATATATTATTTATTTAAGGTAAAAAAAATAAAACTTATTAAAATGACCAACATGCAAAACAACATGACTACAACTAAAATGTTCAAATAAAACGAGCTGAAGTAACGCCTGTGTCTGTCACTGCAGGATCGGGGGCTGGTGGGGTTTTTCCGCGGTGCGGTTCCTCGTGCTCTGAGGAGAACCCTGATGGCGTCGATGGCCTGGACGGTGTACGAGCAGCTGATGGCTCAGAGGGGCCTCACATCCTGAGAGCGATCACACATCACACTCTGATCGAGATCTTCACGTGTTTGACTCTGAGATCCTCCACGGTGAGGATCATGTGATCATCTCGAACTGCTTTGATTCTCAGTCACGGTGAACTGAAGTGAAAATCATCTTGAACACAGATATTGAGCTTTGAAACGCACTTTAATATGTCAGCTCAGCTTGTCTTGTCTGTTTTTTTTTATTTGTCTTTTAAATTAAGCTGCTTATAAAAATTTTATACAGTGTCGCGTCATGGGCTGCTTTAAGACGGTCATAATCTGTTTGATTTTATAGTATTATGTTGCAGGTTTTGATTAATAGGTTAACTTGATATGCTGTTTGAGTCAAATTATAATTATTAAATATTAAAGCCAACATGAAACAGAATTTGTTATCATTTTTTCTTCCCTACTGTGATGTATATCCAAGACAAGTGCAATGGCTTTCTGCGAGAACAAATGTAGGGCGGGGCATTTTCACTTTCCCTCCATTCACACAATCCCTCCTTATTCAAATCATTTGAATGCGGAATAAGATCAGGAAGAAATTAAAGGATCACAGGGGAGGGATGATCATGGTCTGCAAGGAAACGCTCAAGTCAAACGGCCCCTGTAATAACCGCGACAAAATTTTTTACGTTTCTAGTTGAAAATGGTATGCGTTTTGGGCGTTCGTTTACATGACAAAATAGTTTTGGGTTCCTGAAAATGCAAAGCGTATTGCGTGTTCAGTCTACAGTGTTTCATCGCCATCTATTGGCCTGGCAGCAGAATACAGCGTTTTTAGTCGTTTTTGCAGATCCGTGTTTTGAGAATGGCTGTACGCAAGAAACTCAAAAAAGTTCTCAGTTTTAAGCATATCATGTAAACGTACCCCCATTCAAAAGTGTCGGCCCAGATCCAGCCCAAATCGGGCACATGTGGAATGCATGTGTACCAGATGTGGGCCGGATCTGGTCCGACACTATGTTTCTGTCTGTCAATATGTTTCAACCTGTGAGGTAAATTGAGTTCTTTCAGCTCAATCAGTATTTTGCTGATATGAACGAGGGTCATCCGCAGAAACAAAGCCTTTCTGAACGAGGGGCGCTGATAAGACAGATGACCTCAAATGAGTCTCTTACGCAAATCCCTTCAAACGAGTCAAAGGAAACAAGACAACAGACATATGCTGATCTGGACAATCATTACATATATGACACGCAGAAAAAGTGTGATGCTTTACATTTGGCTCTGTGTTTGACAAATGCCACTGCGGTGATTTATATTCTTACCACTTGGATGTTTTATATAGTATAATGTTTCTTATATAATAATGTTACCAGAACATTTCCATTCAGTCTTTTCAAGTAAGTTTTTTTTTGTATGTTTCAAAATTGTGCCATAATGTTCCCCAAATATAGTTAGCCTACTGCTGTAAACAAAACAATTTGGCATTGGTAAAAGAGAATTGAAAGAGGATTTTTGTAGGAATTTAAAATAAAATGTTATTTTAATCAATATAATTCTGAATACATTAGTTAATAAATAATCTATTATATTAATACAAATATTTCAGAATATTTTTTCTTTAAAAAAATTATCTTTGTTGTTTTAATAAATAAACTATTAATAAAAGTAAAATATATTTTTTAAGATACAATTCAGAATATTTGTTATTTCATGTCTATTTTAATTATTTCTACCACAGATATACTGCTGCAACAATAATAATGGCATTGTGGAGGAAATAATAATATCATGTTATGTAAGTGAACATCTAGTTGTCTACGAAATACTTTATACCAGCTAGCTAAGTAGGTATTTTTAGTTCTTTAAATTTCCTGGGGGTTTTCAGAGGGTGCAGAATGACATTTTAACCCAGTTAAATCAACGAGGGACTTGATGATCGTGTTCTCGTTTCATCATAAACCTCAGAACATCAAATCACTGATTAGCCGGTACTAATAACACACACACAGCACACATTATTGTCCTCGTTTTCCGTCCATGTTCACTTTCACTGCTTCTCTTATTGATGTTTGTGCATGTCTCCATAAAGTAAACGTTCATTAAAAACATTCAAACATGTTTGTTTGCTGTGTAAACACTCATGACATCGACATTTAGGACAGTAACTTAGGCTAAGTCTCAAAGCAAACAGAAGTTGCGACAGAATGTACACAGAGTTCAACCGAAAAGTCACTCCGCGTCTCGCCATTGTCTTAATATGGTCTTTGTCTTAATATGGACAATCCATCCCGTGTGTCTTAATATGGTCACAGCAGTGCCGTCTAGTGTAGAGGACAGAAAACACAGCACAGCGACTCATAGAAACCACAACACTGAGAACAAGCGCCATCCTGAGGCGAGGAAAACACAATAGCCTACAGCAATACAGTCCAGGAAGAATTTCATTAGTCTGCTTAGATATTCACTTATTAAACACATACATATTATCCCTAAAGTCATTCTTCACCAAGTTTCCGATAACGTGAGAAGTTATTAGTGTAAAAGTTAATTAGCATGTTTCTGCACATGTTTATAACGCACACAATGTTTCGTGTCAGTGTTACTGGGACATTCTGAACTGAAAGACATCTCTAACATCTCGATTAACAGGTTTCTGAAAGCTCACTGCTTCTGCTATATCTTGATCATTAGTATGAATATATTTCAGATTTTAAGATTGTTTTTAGTTCATTATGTCCTCTGAGCATACCTATTTGAAATAATTATAGGCCTATATTAAAAAAATGCATTCAAAATGTCTGTTTTCTACTGATATAGGGCTATATAATTTATTGTAATATACTGTAGGCATATATATGACATAGATTCAGCTCATTCTAGAACATTCTCAGTTTTGTATAGCCAAGAAAACAGAACGTAATTAAAAATAAACACCATTGGGTTTGCTTGAATGAAAACAGTAGCCTATAAAATGCGTAGTTACTAATGTAGATCAGGTGACTTCACGGAAAGCAGAAAGTGTCCAAATCCACGCCTCTCAATCATGGATCGTTTGTTCCTTAGTCAACTAAATAGCAGAACGCGCTGTTGGTGGTGATTTTATCGATATTTTCGATTTTTCTTCTTTGGTTCATTTAGCGATATTTAAGTTTTCTGAGTGTTTCCGTTTCTCAAGAGCAAAGAACGTTGATGTTAAAATTCCAACTATTAATATTATATAATTAAAATTATGCTCAATGCTTCATGGGATGCTATTTTATTTGTAATCGTAGATTGTAACGTTGCGATTCACCTTGTTTGATTGGGTTGCTTCATGCTTTTTATTTTTTAGCAAAAACTTTTCTAAAAAAAAATCCCTACAGCAGGGGTGCTCAATCCTGCTAAGTGTCCTGCATAGTTTAACTACAACCCAGTTCGTTGTCGTTTATCAACACTTGCCTGGCAGTTTCTTGATTTTAGAAATATTTGACCTATAGGGAAGTGGTGCCCAAATCTGCTCCTGGAGGGTAAAAAAAAAAAAAAAAAAAAATCGGGCTGCTTTAACTGTGTGTTTGATTATCTTAATTATTTAATTATCTAATAAACTTTAAGACTGCTTCATTGTTACAGTGTTAAGTTGGGGTATTTGCTGTGCACTGAAAAAATTGTTCAGCACTGTATTACACTAACACATTATTACCATGTTTATACAACATTACGTGCAAACTTTCATTTTACTGGAACATTGTGTGCATTTCTCTAGCTTTGTTTCAAATCTCATCCAACCACATTCCCAAACATAAACTTTCCTAAAAGTTCAGCGCTTGTTCTGCTTTATAAAAAGGAAGATTATTTATATTATTTTAAAATTATTTTTCCACATAGTGCTTGTTTGCATTGGAAAAGATTAACCGTTATAGAAATTCAATCATAATTATTAATAGCATGTTAAAATTAATATGTTGGACTCTGCTTCTGTATTTGGATATAAAGCCTTTTTAAACATTCACTATGAGATTGGTATATAGTTGATATTTTCTATGTATATGATGAGTCGATCTATTTGACATCAGTGAGTCTCTCTCACGTTTGCTGCAGTCTCAATCATGATCCAGTTATGAGATTGTCATGTAACATGATTTATATTATTGTCTGGTGTACTTGGCGATGCTGCTGTAGTTCTATTAAAGTACAGAAATCAGTTTGCAGAGTTAAATCATAATCAGTTTATCTTTGTTAGCTTTGTTGTCTAAACACTGCAGTCATAAAAAAAAACACAGAAATGAAAAAGTTACAGTATGTCACACCCTGCAGAAAAACCTGTTTCTAAGTTATGTTACCAGGAAGATATATAAAGCCTTCAGTTGGAAGGAACTCTACTGTGGAGCTGCAGTACGTATTGTCTCTCTATTTGTGTGTTCATATAGAGTGAAATGGCAGCAGCCAGTTTCTCATGGGCTGAGGACCATTTCAGCTGTCCAGTGTGTCTGGATCTCCTGCAGGATCCAGTGACGATTCCCTGCGGACACAGTTACTGTAAGGAATGCATCTCAGATTGCTGGGATCAGGAGGATCAGAAGGGAGTCTACAGCTGCCCTCAGTGCAGAAAAACCTTCATACGAAGACCAGTTTTAAGTAAGAATGTGGTGTTTGCTGGGATGGTGGAGAAACTCAAGGAGACGAGACTCCAATCTGCTGCTCCTGCAGTTCCTCACACTGGATCTGGAGATGTGCAGTGCGACTCCTGCACTGGAAGAAAACAGAAAGCAGTGAAGTCGTGTCTGGAGTGTCGAAGCTCTTACTGTCAAATTCACCTTGAACAGCATGAGAGTCTCTTCAGAGGTAATAGACACAATCTGATGGACGCCACTGGACGACTGCAGGAGATGATGTGCACTCGACATGGTAAAATGCTGGAGATTTACTGCCGTACCGACCAGCGGTGTCTCTGTATGCTGTGTTTGGTGGATGAACACAGAAATCATGACACTGTATCAATTGAAGTGGCAAGAACAGAGAAACAGGTACTGATTTACTGGATCTCGTTAGCGACATGTTTCTCTCCTCATTTGTTTTGTGATTTTTCTCTCAATCAGGGAAACTTTTGTAATTGATTATGTCTTAGAAAGATAGACATTGTGTTTTTGATCAAATAAATGCAGACTTAAGTGACTAAAAATAAATAAGATACCTGTTTACAAAAACATTTATTCATTTATTTATCTGTTTTTTGCAGAAACATTTTGAGGAAACACAGAGAAACATCCAGAAAACAATCCAGCAGAGAAAGAAAGATCTAAAGCAGATGAGAGAGGCTGTGGAGTCTCATAAGGTTAGTTTGGAGAAGTTTGAGAAGTCTCCTTCACACTCTTAAAAATAAAAAATAAAGGTGCCAGGAAGAAACAAAGCTGTAGAGGGACTTTCGGTTCTGTGAAGAAGCCTTCAGTGAAAGGTTTATTAAAAATGATATGACTTATATGAATTATTAATAATCTGATTTTTGAAAAGCAACTAAAAGAGAAGGCTGCTTCTCTTTTAGCTGTTTAAAACAGCTTATTATAATGTTTAACTGGATGCAAATGTTTGTTTTTGTGATTAAAATACATTTAAAGGGTTAGTTCGCCCATTTAAGACATGAAGTTGTATGGAATCCTTACCAGCACTATAGTGCATACACACTGACCCACTCTGTAGTCACCTACCTGGTCAGAGTTCTGGCCGCTGGAAGTTTTTCAAGAAAGTACTCCCGGTTAGTTTCCGGGGCCTCGAGTTTTTACGTGAAAAAATTATTTGCGTTTCAAAGCTTGATTAATTTAACACACAAAAAACACGCCGGTCAAGATTCATACCTCAGTTTTAATCGGCACTATTTTCTTTCCATTTCTATCAATCCGCGCTGCTGTCAACATCAACAGTGCGCACGTTCCGATCAGCTGTTCCATAGTGTTTACACAATCGATTACGAAACAACGTAAAAAGTAGAAAATGAACGATGGTGCGAACTTGTAAATTTCCAGGCTGTGACCACAAGAATGTGCCGGGATCACCGTTCAGATTCCATCGTTTTCCTGTTTCGGATATAGCTACGAGACAGCTTTGGCTGGTTGCCATCGGCTACTCTGCGGGAGCTAAAATATCCAGAATCAAGGATTATCGTGTGTGCAGTGCTCACTTCAACGAAAAAGATTACATCCCCAACCAAGGAGGAAAAAGAAAAAAACTGATTTTAAAGAGTTTTGCTGTACCAGTACCACGGGTAAGCTCTATTTACTAACTTTATGATCCCATGTCTAAACTGTACGGTAAACAAGCTGATGTTTAGACTCCAGTGGAAAACACGTGAAAAGATGTCTAATGTAAAAACAGTATATAGGTACAATTTGCTGAGAAAACTATTTGATTGAACACACACACAAGTCCGACATCGGTAGCCTATACTCCGGTTCATAAAGGTATCCCTTTGGCGTTGTGCTAAAATTACTTTCATCCTCATCTGTTCCGTCTGACATTGTGCTAAAATTGGTTTCATCATCAGAAGTTTCGCAGTCAGACATGTTGTCAGCGAGTCGCGCTATCAACAGCTGATCGTAACGTGCGCATTGTTGACGTTGACAGCAGCGCGGATTGATAGAAATGGAAAGAAAATAGTGCAGATTAAAACTGAGGTATGAATTTTGACCGGCGTGTTTTTTGTGTGTTAAATTAATCAAGCTTTGAAACGCAAATAATTTTTTCACGTAAAAACGCACAGTTTTGAGGCCCCGGAAACTAACCGGGAGTACTTTCTTGAAAAACTTCCAGCGGCTTTTAAAACCACCGAAAATGAAGGAAAGTCAGTAGATCACTCAAGTCCCCCACACATAGAGGATCCAGAGGTCTGGATGCAGGTGCCACACAGTGCCCTGTCTCTGAGAAAGCAGGTCCTTCCCCAGAGGGATTCGCCAGGGAGGGACTGTCGCAAGGAGCATTAGATCGGGGAACCAGGTCCAGTTGGGCTAGTAAGGTGCAACTAGCAAGACCTGCTCCTCGTCCTCCCTGACCTTGCACAGTGTCTGTGCATGTAGGCTCACTTGGGGAAATGGATACTTGCATAGCCCAGATGTGTGCCAGCGCATCCTTGCCAAGGGTCCTCCCTAGAAAAATAACTGGCATTGGGACATTTCCGGAGAGGCAAACAGGTCTACCTGTGTGGCCCCGAAACATTTCCTATTCAGCTTGACTGTGTGGTGGTGGAGTCTCCATTCTCCCAGGAGTGCCTGAATTGTGAATGGCTCAGTTGTGACATGCAACGAAGCGTACACCACCCTGATGGTTGATGGTCCAGACCAGTACATGCTGGCCCTGTAGCAGCTGAAGAGGCACAGGGTGAGCCATTCTGCTTGCAACTCAAGGCAATTGATGTGCCACTGCACAGAGTTCTCAACGGGCCTGAAAATTACAACCCGACCGACCCGGCCCGTGGCTTTTAAAGCCCGGACCCGATGTAACCCGACACACCAACATGAATTATCTGCCCACACCCAGCCCGCGGGCCAACGCCGATTTTTTTCCTTTTTTTTTCTTTTTTTCCCTTTTTTTTCTCATACACGTATTATCATGACCAGCAGACGGGAATTCAAATCAAAGTTTAATGTTCACGTCTTTTAACAATAGCCTACAAACAATACAAACAACTGAAACAAACTTTAAATATATAAATAGGCTATATAGGCTACTAAATATGCCTCAAATAAAAATCTTCTGGACGACCCTGTTTTTTTGCTGTCATATTTCATCAGCACCTTGCATTTTGAGCATTGCACATAACCTGTAGAATTTCCATCAGAATCCAGCACCACTCCAAACACTTTCCAGACCTCTGATATTCCCACTCCTGTAGTAGCGACGGTGAATTCACCTACGGCAAGTTTACTTTTTCACCAACTCCATCTTCTTCTCCAGGCTAAAGGCGTGCACGCAGTGGCGTCAGGTCTGCCCCCGCGATGCACGTTGCACGCAGCAGCCAGACTTTCTTTACGGTGGACAGCAGCAATGATTAATAAATGTTTTTTTTTTTCACTGAGCGGAAAAGATTGAGCCCGAGGTCCGACCTGACCAGAGTCATTTGCTTATATTTTCGACCCGAACCCAGGGTTTGTCGGGCCGACCCGGCCCGTTGAGAGGTCTACCTGCAATCGAGGTCCTGTCCAGGAGTCCGAGGCAGCATGCCTGTTGCACATGGCACCCCAGCTGGAACATGCTTCTCCTGCCCATAGAAAAGCAAGGTCAGACCACGGGCTGAAGCTTTGACAGCAGGCAAGTGTGATTACCACCTGGTGCTTGCAGCATTGCCATGCCCATCTCGGGACTCAGTCATGTAGCCAGTGATGAACTGGTCTCTTATGAAGCAACCCAAGCAGTGTGACTACAGATGCAGAAATGCCACAGGAGCCTCTGAAATAGGTTCAGTGGAACCACTGTCCTGCCTCTAAACAAGATCAGGCAGTTCAGAACCTACTGAGCTTGTGTTCGTCTGTGAGACGCGCTGCATAGTTGACCTAATTCAACTACATACTAAGATGATGACCTAAATCTCATATCTGACAGTCCGAATGAACCAGCGAGATGGGCGGGAAGGTGAGTCTCGACCACAGCATCGAGAGGGTCACCTTCCTACAGTAGGTGCATGACACAAAAAATACCTCACCTCAGCGAGGCAGCGATTGTGACTGTCAGACGGAGACAGGAAATGACAGCATCCAGAAACACACAGTTGGATTGACATCTTTAAAAAGACGCAAAATCACACACATGCTTGCTCTTTTAGTGAAAGCTCTTTTAGTGCTGAAGCGCACAAGCAGATTTAGATTTAAGGAGATACCTGCAAGATTCAGGTAAAGCCTGCAGCGTGCTGGAATGCTTTTTTGTTGAAACGGAAACTTTCAGGCAAGATCCCACATCGTCAGTCGTTCTGATGTAACATTGAACGTGACTGATAGGGAACTTCTGTTTTATTCCGTTGGTAATGTGAATTGGTATGTTTTGTAAGGCAGCGAATAAATAGAGAGCTAAATATAGATGTTTCCTAATGATATCTCCCAAGTGTAGCATGTACATGGTGAAAAGCAACTGTCCTAGTACTGAGCCTTGGGGTACTCCATACTGTACTTGTGATCCAAATGACACCTCTTCATTTACTGCTACAAATTGATAATCAGATAAGTATCATTTAGCCATTACAATGTAATTATACTAATGTCAACATTATTTTGAGTCTTTTTAAAATAACCTTTTTTTACACTCCTTTTGCACAATCGGAAGTTTCTTCATGGAATGCTACACTCTGATGAAGAACCTTTTAAGGACCTTTATTTTTAAACAGAGTTTAACATTAGGGCGAATAGTCTAATCTATGTTTGTGTGAGGTGCCATTAAAGGCAGCTTGTAATGTCTGTCCTATAACAGCGCTCTGCACAGAGCACAGTAGAGGACAGTGAGAGGATCTTCACTGAGCTCATCCGCTCCATTGAGAAACGTCGCACTGAGGTAAAGCAGCTGATCAGAGATCAGGAACGAGTTGCAGTGAACCAAGCTGAAGAACGACTGGCACGACTGGAGCTGGAGCTTGATGATCTGAGATGGAAAGAGACTGAACTGAAACAGTTCTTAAACACAGATGATCATATTAATTTCCTTAAGGTAACATATATCTTTTTTTAACACAGGACTGAATACTTCAACAGGCTTCTCTAAATGCAGTTTATGTTTTTGTCTTTGTGTCTAGAGTTGCCCGTCTCTCTCTCTCTCTGGATCTACAGATGAGTTCACTGTCAGTGCTCGCCCCAATTTTGATGAAGTAGTGAAATCTGTCTCTCAACTCAGAGACAGACTGCAGCAGTTCTGCACAGACGAGATAGAAAGGTTATCTAAAACGGGTAAATACTGATTATTTAAATGGTAGTAGTTTAATTCTCATCATTGGAATTAAAGGGCTCGCACTGATGCACAGATGTTTTTTGGTCTTCATAGTGAAAACCATCCAAGTCATTGTCCCAAGTCATCAGTTTACGACAAGGAAGGAGTTCCTACAATGTGAGTTACAATGAAAACACACACAAACACTGGCGATCACTGGGAGATCCTCTACTGTGCTTATTAAACATGATGATCTAAACAGGGGTTCGTTCCAGAACCAGATAGGTTAAAGGGATAGTTCACCCAAAAATGAAAATTCTGTCAGTATTTACTCACCCTCATGTTGTTCCAATCCCGTAAAGTTATTAAAGACATCGTTAAATTAGTCCACGTGACTACAGTGGCTCAATCCTAAATTTATCAAACGACGAGAATACTTTTTGTGCACAAAACAAAACAAAAATAACGACTTTATTTCAACTATTCATTTCCTTCTCTGTGGGCCTCGAGTTCCTCGAGGACTATTTTAACAACGTCTTCAATAACTTTTCGGGGCTGGCAAGTGTCAATCCCTTAAGAAGCCTATGGAGGAGTGATCCAGCTCTCAGATTTAATCAAAAATATCTTAATTCGTGTTCCGAAGATGAACGAAGGTCTTACGGGGTTGGAACAACATGAGGGTGAGTAAATACTGACACAATTTTCATTTTTGGGTGAACTTACCCTTTAATAGGAGTGAGATGTAAACTTGGGTTTTTGTTTTTAGAAACGTTATGGGCATAGAGATGTGCCCTTTAAAATGGAGCGCAGCCATTAGTAAGAAATTTATTTCTGAAAACACTGATGAAAGTGAATCAAACCGAGCACTAAAACATACTTGTAGCCAATCAGCAGTAAGGGGCGTGTCTACTCATGATGGGGGAGGTGCCTTTGTTGCATAGCATGTTTATGAATTTGAGGACGGAATAATTAAGACCCTTTTTGGTAGATTTTGGTGATTTCACATATCAACAGTGTTTCTCAGTAATTGCTTACTGCACATTTAACTGTTTATTTTGGTGATTTCAAATTTCAAATATCAACAGTGTTTCTCAGAAATAGCTTTCTGCACCGGTTTCAATGTCATGTGCCGCTATACAGACTGATCTACTTGAAGCAGTGCTTGCTGGTTAGAACATTTGTCCTACTTGAGACGCGCTGACGCCACATAATGTGTGTGATGTATTCCATAAAAGTACCGCAAGAGAGATTCAAAGTGTTTAAATATACAATTTTTTAGGGTTTAAACAAACAGATCGTATGAAAATCTATGAATAGGATTGTACAAATTTGTACGAATTAGCCTCCAATTAACCGAAACATTAAAAAGTTGTGAATTGCTGTAAGATTGTGTTGTTTATTCCGACACCATCAGTTATGCCAAACCTCATAAATCTGTTATTAAGGTCAAAACTCTTTTCATGCAATCTTAATGTTAATGCATGCCATGTTTATCACAATAATACTGATAAAAATAGACCCCACTTTATTGGTATTTAAATAGTCGGCCTTAGCTATCATGTCGAACTAAGGCGCTTTTAATGCAGTACATTTTTGAATGAAAAGTGTTTCTGTTGCTGTCTATTTGACAAATTTAGCATGTAATTCACTTAATCTGTGATAAAGTATGCAAACACTTGCACGATCATCACTATGGGAAGCAGAAAGTAAATTGGCGTCACCATTTTCAAATCTTCTCCCACCTGGCGATCTGTTACATCCATCCGCAACTATTATTGCTGTTTTCTCACCGCTGTAGTTCTTGTTACGTGTTTATTTTGTTATTTAGAGGAAAGCGTGTAGCCATCTTAATGCCGCTCTCATTGGTGTGGCATTCGCTAACAGAATATCGCTCATCACATATTTTGAATTTCTTTTTACCCCTAAATGTATAACGTGCGACAGTATTGATGTAAAATGCTTTCGTGTGTCCCGTTACAGAGTTCAGATTTATCCTTTGAATGAAATGTGACTGTGTTCATGGAGAAGGATTAAAATCTTGAATTTCAGTGAATAAAACTTCACACTTCCTTGCAAAAAGATACCATAAAGCTTCAGAAGAGTTGAAATACAAAAGCGCTTGATCATGCTTCAGTTTTAGTGCCTTAGGAGTGAGAAGGTTTGATACCTTTTTTTTTTTTGCACATAATATTTTGCATAGATTTGTACAGTTAAATTCTTTTGTCATAAATTTGCAAGATGAAAAACATGTTTTTCATGTAAAATAAGAAATCATTTTTATCTGATTAATCAATTTATCAAAATAGTTGTTAGTTGCAGCCCTAAATTAAGTTCTGCTTAAAGTGAACTGAGGTTTCATTCATGATTGTACAAGTCAGAGAGACACTTCAAATTATAATTATTAAGAAATTATGATACTAATGCAGAGACCAATTGATATGTTAAAATATTTGTATAATGTCAAATGAGTGATTATGTGTTTATCTCCATCAGATTCTCGTCTGTTGACTCTGGATCTGAACTCAATGAATCATTGGCTCCGTCTGTTTGAGGGAAACACAGTGATCACTTACTCTGACACAAATCTGCCGTATCCTGATCATCCAGACAGATTTGATTGTTGGACCGAGGCGTTGTGTGTGGAGAGTGTGACTGGACGCTGTTACTGGGAGGTGGAGTGGACTGGTGAAGGGAAATTAGGAGTGGATATAGGAGTAACATATAAGAGCATCAGCAGGAAGGGAGATGGTCCTGAAAGTGCAGTTGGACGAAACATTCAGTCCTGGAGTTTGTTCTGCTCTCCAGACTACTGTTCATTCTGGCACAATAACATTGAGACGGTTCTTCCTGTAGTCAATGTCTCCAGTAGAATAGGAGTGTATGTGGATCAGAGCGCAGGGATTTTGTCCTTCTACAGCGTCTCAGACACAATGAGTCTCATCCACAGAGTCCAGGCCACATTCACTCAACCTCTCTACGCAGTGTTTGGATTAGATAGACAGACAGCGGTGAAACTGTCTAACCAATTAAATAATTCAGACATTCTACAGATTCTTAATCCAGATCTTCTAGGAGCTTTGTTATTTCGCAGAATGATGATGTGATGAGGCGTATTTACTAGTCCGAAATACCACTACTGAACAAGCTGGTATGCTAGTATTTTCAAAGGCTTTTCAGATCTGAAGTAGCCTCTGTATATCTAAAGCATTGTGTTTTGAAGTCTGTCTTTTCTCTTTTGCTGAGTCAGTTGTTTGATTAAAATAAATGGTTTCGTTTCTGCATTACTGGAACATTGTGTGCATATTTTTCTCTGATCACAGTTAAAGACATCTCTGACTTTGTCGGTTTCTGAAAGCTCAATGCTTCTTCTACTTCTAGATTATCAGTATGGTCTATTTTCATGCTGACTATATACTGTATAATAAAAGAAGAATAGAAAAAGACATATGTACACATTTGTACATATGTACACATTTAAAATGGTTTCTTCTGATAGGACTTATTATAATACTATAATATTGTATATAGGCTGCTACTTGATGTTAAGAGTTTTTTTTTTGATGATGCTAATAACAATCATTAAACGATGCATTTGTATCCAAACACTTTCAGTTCTGCTGATTCTGCACACATTTTTATTGAAGGTAGAATTTTACAGATTCATATAACATTTAATGTTGGATAATCATTATTAGGTTTCTTATTATCATATATTTTCTTTTATATATACAGGCCCGGTTCTTGGCATGTATAGAAAGTGAGCTGGCAGATATCCAGGGTGGTCTTTTTTTCTCTTTTATTTTTATTTTTATAGATATCAATAGATAGATATGGATAGATATCTATAGATGGATAGATGGATAATGCTGGGTTACACCAAAGTCCTTTAAAGATTATATAAAGTCTTTGGTTAGACCCTACTCTGAAGTACACCCTCAGAAAAAAAAAGTACAAAGCAGTCACTGGGGCAGGACCCTATGGTACAAAAGTGAAAAGGTACATATTTACCATACCCAGATGGCAAGCAACCATGGAAACAATGTTAAAACAATGTTAATGTGCCAATGTTAACCACATTGAATCAACATCACTTTTGCAGCCGCAATTAGTGTTCATAAAATGTTAAAATTTCATCATTGAATAAATGTTACAATGTGATGTTGGTTCAACATCATGTTTGCACTCTCTGTGAAACAATGAAACACAACAAATATAACAGCCTGAAATCAACTGCTATTAAAAGAAGACAATAAATATCTCAAGATCTCTGCAGAAGTTTTTTTTTTGAGAGGTTTAGATGAAAATATTTGGTCACCATTATGGTGATCAAGTCAAGTCAAGTCAAGTCACCTTTATTTATATAGCGCTTTTTACAATACAGATTGTATCAAAGCAGCTTCACAGTGATAACATGAAAATAATATAACAGAGTTTGTTTCTAAAAGAAAAATTGAGTCAACGTCCACCTTAAGTAAGGCAGATCAATAATATTATTGAATATTAAATGTCCCCAACTAAGCAAGCCAAAAGCCAAGGCAACAGTGGCAAGGAACCAAAACTCCATCAGGTGACAGAATGGAGAAAAAAACCTTGGGAGAAACCAGACTCAGTCGGAGGGCTAGTTCTCCTCTGGCCAACGAAGGAACTGTGCATGATTTATGATTCGGGCAGCATTACAAGTCAGATTGGATCAGAACATTTAGAATATTTATCCATTTCCATCTTTTGGAAGTCCAAGTAATCACGCCGGTGTTGAGACGAGTTGTTGAGGATCAGTGCCGTCCACCATAGAGGGTCCATACCGCCGGTGTTTAGTCGTCTCTTCACAGGCTTTGTGATTGGCGTATCTGAAGTCTCTGTGAAAGGCTGGATACAAACTGGAGCTGATGAACGCCGTTTTTCTCGGGACTCGCGTCCCGAGATAACAGCAGAAAGGCAAAAAGGGAAAATAATTAGCGTAGCTGCTGTTCATAATGATTTCCATAACACGGGCGTAAATGATAAAAAACATGAAGACAGTGATTCTTGCGTCCCAGAGTCACCCCCCTCCGTCCCCTACTCAACTCAGACCTGCTTACTGACCTCTACATCCCTCCTGCTGCTGAGACCCAACCACAATCTCACAATCTCTCCGCAACCCAACCATACGCGCCGACCCGTTTGACTAAGGCTGTCGAGCCCCACTGTCGTCGTTAAAGCAGGTTCAGTGGCAACGGTTCCGTATGGCATACTACCGCAAATACCGCAAACTACCGCAAAACACAATATCTACCCAACCACCCGTCATTCACGCAATATACACAGGAACGTAAAGACTGTAAATACTAGGGATGGGAATCGAAAACCGGTTCCACTCGAGAACCGGTTCTAAATTTTACGATCCATCGATATTGTATGCCCTCGACGTAAACGAGTCCTCTTATCGATGCTCCTGCTCTGAGTCAGCCATAGTATGTACAGACCGTGAACTCACAACTGTCCCTTTTGTCCTTTATCAAGCACCATAGCACCGCGTCCAAAGATAATCTTTGTCCTGCAAAGTCTTATTTGATCAGTGAGTAAAATTGTCTCTCTCTGGTAATGTAGATGAACCGCTGCGCTTGTGACAGGGCGCATGTTAAACTGATCGAGCAGAGAGAGAGAGAGAGAGAGAGCCCCGGTCGCGCGCACGCACTCTCTCTCTTCGGAGCAAGGCGAAAGTAGGCTTCACCGTCTCAAAACTAAGCGCTGTCTTCCTCTCTCCCTCGCACATATTAATCAAAATAAACGACACGATGGTAAGGTAGGGAGACTAAAGTTTTATGTGGAGCATTCGGAGATTTGTTTTTCCTGAATTGCCGCTGGGTGTGAATTGTGCTAAAATACGTTGCCTTATCTTCTCTGAAAAGTCTTCCGCACATTCAGCTGACATAATCACACTTCAAATAAACGAAAAAAAACGATCCAGTGATGAAATGTTTTCTGTGATGACACACATCTTGTGGGATGTCCCAACTGGCGGGATAATCACACAACGCGCACACGTCCGATAATGACACGTCCAATTCGCGAACTAATGACTCATTTGAACCGATTCGTTTTAATGAATGGTTAAAACAACTGATCTTTCCAACACTGAACTCACGGGACGTTTAATCGGTGTATAACTAACTAATCGGTAACACTTTACAATAAGGTTCCATTTATTACAGAAATTACATAAAAAGTACAGTTTGCTTAGTCAAGTGTAAGCATTAAAACGACTTGTTTTCCCCCCCGAAAAAGACTACTTTTTCCCACACAGTGCTATCAGGAATCGATAAGAGAATCGTTAAAGAATCGGATCGATAAGCAGAATCGTTAGTGGCATTGATATTGATAAAATCTTATCAATTCCCATCCCTAGTAAATACTATGCAACCTATACAAATAACCTACAGACTCTTCAAGTTTTATAATATTAAATGCATTTGATCTGATTCAGCAGTGGTATAAAAGGTAAGCATTATGTAAATGCTTGGCTAAAGAGATGCGTCTTTAATCTAGTTTTAAACTGGGACAGCGAGTCAGAGCCTCGAACAATATCAGGAAGGCTATTCCAGAGTTTTGGAGCTAAATGTGAGAACGCCCTTCCTCCTTTAGTGGACTTAGATATCCTAGGAATGACCAGAAGCCTCGAATTTAGTGATCTTAAAGAACGTGATGGATTGTAGGGCGATAGAAGGTCCATTAAATACACAGGAGCTAAACCATTTAGGGCTTTATAGGTCAGTAATAGTACTTTGTAATTGATACGGAACTTGATAGGTAACCAGTGTAGAGATGATAAAATTGGTGTTATATGATCATATTTTCTTGACCTAGTAAGAACTCTAGCAGCTGCATTTTGCACTAACTGTAGCTTGTTTATTGAGGATGCAGGACAGCCAGCTAATATAGCATTACAATAATCTAGTCTCGAGGTCATGAATGCATGAACTAACTTTTCTGCATCAGAAACAGATAGCATGTTGCGTAGCTTTGTAATGTTTCTAAGGTGGAAAAAGGCTGTTCTTGTAACATATGAAATATGATTTTCGAAAGCCAAGTTGCGGTCTAGTATAACACCCAGGTCTTTTACTGTAGTGGATAAAGTAACTGGACATCCTTCTATATTAAAGTTGTATTGTAAGTGAGTTTGTGGGTAGTTTTTTGGACCAATAAGTAATACCTCCGTTTTATCTGAATTTAGTAGCAGGAAATTACGCGTCATCCAGCATTTTATATCTTTGAGACACTCTGTCAAATTTGATAAGTTAGTGTTTTCATCTGGCCGTGATGAAATATATAATTGAGTGTCATCAGCATAACAGTGGAAATTAATTCCATGTTTTCTTATAATATTACCAAGTGGGAGCATATATATTGAGAATAGCAGAGGGCCTAACACCGATCCTTGCGGCACTCCATAGTCTACTGACGTTATCTTTGATTTTTCCCCATTTAAACAGACAAAATGATAACGGTCTGATAAGTACGATCTAAACCAGCTTAATGCCTGTCCCTGAACACCAGTGTAGTTTTGTAGTCGATCCAGGAGTATTTTATGATCGATAGTGTCGAACGCAGCGCTTAGATCGAGTAGAACTAGTATTGAGATACAGCCTTGGTCAGAAGCTAAAAGTAAATCATTTGTAATTTTAACTAGCGCAGTTTCTGTGCTATGATGCGGTCTGAATCCTGACTGGAATTTTTCATATATCTCATTTTCTTGCAAGAAAGAGCACAATTGAGCGGACACAATTTTTTCTAGTATTTTAGACATAAATGGAAGATTTGAAATGGGTCTGTAATTTGCTAAGTTATTTGGGTCTAAATTGCGGTTTCTTAATGAGAGGTTTTATTACTGCCAGCTTGAATATTCTTGGAACATGACCTAAAAATAAAGACGAGTTAATAATATTGAGAAGAGGCTCTTCCACTACAGGTAACACTTCTTTCAGTAGTTTAGTGGGTATTGGATCTAATAAACAGGTTGTTGGTTTCGATGCAATGATAAGTTTATTTAGCTCTTCCTGTCCTATAGTTGTAAAGCGGTGTAGTTGTTCCAGAGGGGCGATAATTGAGGCTGAATCATAAGACACCATAAAAGAGTGTACATTTACAATTGTGTTACGGATGCTTTCTATTTTCTCATTAAAGTAGTTCATAAAATCATTACTACTAAACTGTAACGGAATATTTTGCTCTGGTGATGTCTGTATATTTGTTAGTCTAGCCACGATGTTAAATAAAAACCTTGGATTATTTTGGTTATTTTCTATTAGTTTGTGGAGATGCTCAGCCCTGGCTGCTTTTAAAGCCTTTTTATAACGTGACATACTGTCTTTCCACGCGAATCTAAAGACCTCTAAATTAGTTTGTTTCCATTTACGCTCTAAGTTACGAGTTTCTCTCTTGATAACATGCGTAGCACTGTTGTACCAAGGTGCTTTAGTTTTCTCTCTAACCTTTTTTAATCGAATTGGTGCAACAATATCTAATGTACTAGAGAAAATGGTGCTCAAACTGCTAGTCATTTCCTCTAGTTCAGTGTTTCATTTAGTTCGACAGTCTGACTCTTGTAATTTTTTTGGGAGTTTGTGGTCTTTGTAACAGTGTTTACCAAAACACATATTTTTTGGCAAAGAAAGCCAAAAAAAAAAAAAAAAAGATGATCAGATGATATGGCTATGAACTTTTTTTTTCCTGAGAGTCCAGGAGCTAAATTTTGTTCCCTCAAAAGGAGTTCCTAGAACTAAAATTGTTTCCAGTTCCTGCTAAAAACAGAGCTAAAATTGGGTACTTCCACCATTAGTTCTAGGAACTATGAAAAGGTTCCTCTAGTGTGAAAGCTGTATAGTCTGAAGTGATTAACAGTTTGGATTTTCAGGAGGTCAATAATCAGTTTGCACTGCAATATTAAAATCTAAAAATGTATTTAGGGCCAGATTTACAAACAGCTATTTACTAAAGTCAGCACAATGATTTACTAAAGACACACTTTGAAATATTGGCGCAGAAAAGGCATGGAAAGGGTTCTTTTTGTGGCTGACCTTATTGCAAATGCATTTGTAGGAGTTTCACTTTTAGATGCAGTATTTATTGGAGGAAAATATTTAAATGAATCAAGCAAGGTGATTTACTAAGGTTTGCGCTTGTCAATTTACTGGGATTTGAGCCATTATTTATAGATATGTTGATATAATGATTCGGCTGTGTCCGTGTTCTTTTATGTCCAGTCATTCGATTATGAAACAGACCTTGGCATGTTTTCAGACATTTTTCAATTGTTGTTCAAATTTATATCTTATTTTAAAGTGAAACAGATGGTTATTATATTATACCTGTTACAGTTGCGTCATGTGCGCACTGATCAGGACATCTGCAACTTTTAAAAACTATCCTGACTGTAATCTACACGTCCCAGACAGCTACTGAAAAAAGGGTTGAGTCAACGACTAATCAGTTTTGACTGTGCTGAACTCTGCATTATGTTCTACAATATGTACATCATGTTCAAGAAATATGTACTGTTGTTCTGTCTGAAGCTAAAGCACAACTCAACAGTAAGCACATTCTTCTAGAATTCTGATTGTCCTACATTATGTATCAATGAATGACACATTTTGGCTGTGGTGTGTGTATTACAGTGTGAAATGCCTGCTATACGTTGCTTATTCCAATCACTTATATTGGGTACTTTTTTCCCTTAAAATGACTTTTTCTTACTGTTGACATTGAAAATGATGCAAGTATTTTTCCGGGGGTTAAAGTCATCAGTTAATTTCTTGATTGCCATTTTGACATAGTTTCTACCTGGACATTTTAGTCATATTTGCTGATTCTCTTTAATGTATTTGTCCTGTTTTGATCCGTTTCCCTGTAAAATTCATTTATTTTTGTTTTATTTTGTCGTTATTATTTTGTTTTAGAGAGATCAAAGTGGTACTTATCAACCTTGATTGACATGGATACATTTCTATCACAATATTTTAGCAGTTAAAGTTTTTTTTTTTTTTTTTAGGTAGTGGGTGGGATTTGGTGAGCTTAATCGTCGACAAAATCCGACCACACTGACCTCAGGGAGCTTCACTGTGATATGAAGAAGTCACTGTGCAGTCATTTCAACACACTGCTGTGAAACAACATCTAATTTCTTATTTTGCTTTTTGATTTTGCAGGTAATATGAGTGATGGTGCATTGCAACTGATGTTTTCTAATGATTATGTGTATTCAATGTGTTTGCTTGATGCACTTGTGTTTTAAATCGATAAAAAATAATAATAATAACCACATTGGCACACCTGCCAACAATGCGGCCAACAAGGCTGTGCTGGTATTGCGAAATTACAGAAATTACTTAATAATTAAGTAATTAATTATTAAATAATTAATTAAATAATTAATTGCTTATTAATTAATTCTGAAATTAAAGAATGCTTGATGTCGTCAGAGATTGTACTCTAATTACAATGCGCTCAAGTTATTTTCGTAAAGAGAGTTGAGTAACATTTACTTATTAAAACGTCTGTGTCCTATAACATTCTGTCATTGTTTGGTGACTATTATGATGCTGGTGAACAGAGTTTACAGTCATATAGTGTTAAATGGCTACTTAAAGTGCATGTATACAGTTTGTGTATGTTACTTGAGCATTATTATCTGATTATTGTACTGCTAATGTCAGTACATTTGTTTTTATTTGGTGGAATACATTGTTCTAATATTTTGTGAAATACTGTATAACGTGAAATATAATGTATAATGTTTTACTTTGATATGAAGTCACACTGCCAGTCATTTCAACAAACTGTGAAACAGAATCTAATTTCTGGTTGTGTTTAATTTTGCAGAGTTTGACAAAAATAACAGACCGTATGTGCCAGCAGAAAACACCATCTCTTCTGTGTGCAACAGCAGTCAAAATGAGAAGAACAGTCATACTCCTTTACTCTTTTTTGGCAGTCTGTCCTCTCTCTGAGGGCATTCCCCTCAATAGCCATTTTCCATTTCTGAATCAGAGTACACACCTGGGATCAGGGAAACTTTGTGCAACATTACAACTGCAGACCAATTTGCCCTGGCTCAGTGTAAACCTGTCAGTAAGTGAAAATGTGATGCTGAATCCTGGGAAATGGCATCTGGAGAATCTGTCACTGAAGGTGAGGTTTTAAGATGCATGTTTACTAAACAATTTTATTTTTCTATATGGAAAGTAGTGTTAGAACCTTTCTTATCAGGACATACAGTACATGATGTTTCTATATTTTATTTAGGAGAAATGTGGATGTTAAGTGCAGAAGATATACAGTATATTAAATTAAAAATTATAAATCAAATTAAGAAAACGCACAGATTCAGGTCATACCAGTTCCCTATTCAAGCTTTCACTTCAGAGCTTGTGTTCGTGTGGGCTGAAAAAAAGGGAAGCAGTTCTGTGTTAGTATGATATCATGTCGGTGGTCGCGACATTAAAGAGTTTTTCACAGCTAAGTGCAGCTACTGTACCTCTGAGCGCTTCAACAATTCAACGTTAAAAGAGCAGTGTTTCCCTAAAAGATAAAATATGGGTGATGTCGTGTCTTTTTCAAGATGGCATTCCCACTGTAAAAAAGAATACGCTATATCTAATCAATAAAATTGAGGCAACAGATTACAAGCAATATTATTAATTAAATTTAACAAATTAGAATTGAGTAATAATTAATCAAATTAATTCCTTAAAAGTTAACCATTTAAAAAGAGTAAAATTTACAAAAAATAATTTTGAAACATTTTTTTTTTATTGCCAACATTGAAGACACCTGATGTTAACAAGCAGAATCACTGAAGGAGAAAACCGTGATTTTAAGCCACCATTATGGCGATCGGTGTTTGTTTTAGTTGGGCTCTCGACCCTTAAATCATTTACTTTGGATTTTGTTTGATTGCTGGGAAATAAGGTGATCTGATGGTGTTGGTTGTTAGGGGTGGGGGGAAAAATCGATTCTTAGATGCATCGCGATTCGGACGTGGACGATTCTGAATCGATTCTCTAATGTCAAAAATCGATTTTCCCAAAAAAAAAAATGTTTTTTTTATTTATTTTTTTAGATATGTAGCCTATTTATAATGACCTAATATTGACGGAACGCAAAAGACGGAACTCTGAAGCGCGGAAGTGCAGTGCCAAGACCGTCTGTCTGTCGCGTGTGCACATAACAGAGATGCGATGGCTGAGCGCGAAATCCAAACACCCTCCTCGTTAAAAGCTGGCGTGTGGAAATATTTTGGCTTCTATGAAGTTGAAGGGGGAAAGGAGCTGGACAAGAGCCACACTAGTTGTAAGCTTTGTAGAATAAAACTAAAATATTTCGGCAACACGACAAATGTGAGAAGCCATATGACACGTTTCCACCCAGAGGAGGAAAAACACTCGGCTGTACCAGAGCCGTTTCTCTCTATGGCTCTGGGCTGTAGTCAGACGATGTCAGACGATTTCTGCTGCCTTGTCGAAAAATGCTACCCATGCACGAATTGATCACAGATAATGTTGATTCATTCTCTATTGTTTCCAAAATGGTGTAAATCTCACAATTTTATGACATCGTTTTTTCATTTTAATCAGGGTAAGTGTATGGGGAGCATATTTTGATATTTTAAATGAACTAGCAATTATCACATTTGATATAACAAGTAAAAATGATATTATTATATGAAATAAAATTATAATAAAATTCGAAGTTAAGAGTACAGTATAATGTACTGTTTTTATTTTTAAAACGGTGTGAAAAAGTAAAAATTATCATCAAATATTCATCTTTGACCTGTCAAAGTTTCCTACAAGTCTCCACAGCAAGGATGCATAGATTTATGGGCGGGGTAAGCAGAAGAAAAATGAGTCTCCACATGCGCATAACCAGTAAGTAGCACATCTCGATGGGTAGCATGAATCGTCAGAACACCTGTTGTTGTTATATTATTAATTTATAAAGTATGCTGCTAGTTCAGGCACACATTTATTTTCCTGTTGGTTCTTTGCAATGTTAATAAAATATAGTGTACGTTAATTCTTTATGGGGCATTACTTTGTACTTTTAAAGCAAAGTATTTATATTCACACACACACACAGATTCAGATAATCGCTTTAGAATTGAATCGCAGTCTTCTGAATCGTAATCGAATCGAATCGTGAGGTGCCTAGAGATTCCCACCCCTATTGGTTGTGGTTAAACATAATCATTATTTAGGTTTACTTTATTAATTATAGCAGCTCTGTCCTTTTACAGCATAATATTTTTAGCCTTTTCAATGAAATCCCTATCATCATATCAATTAAAATAAAATTCAACCAGAGTTTTTAAGTAGGCATACACAGACATCAAGAATTTGCGTATGAATCTAAGCAATGGTGACAAACAGATCACCTCTGATCATAAGCTCATTATTTATTCATGCAGCAATGAATGATGGGAGCCATGAATGAGTTTTGATTGGTTGCACCCAGGATGCACTGCAACATGCTTTATAATTGTCACCATTGTTGAGATTCACAGACTGATTATTGATGTGTGTGTGTCTAAAAAAATGTTGTAAATGAGACACTTTCAAGAAATCTTTGGATTACGTTGTAAAAGTTTAAAATATTATGCTGTGCAAGAACAGTGCTGCTATAATTAAGTAAACCTAAATTGGTAAATTAGGTTCCCAAATAAATTGGGCTCCATATGAGTTCAGTGATTCAGGTCAAATGATTGTGAAATAATGATTATGTTAAAACATAACCAACACCATCAGATCACCTTTTCTCTTTGTTCATCTGGCTGTTATAACCTAAGGCTGTGTCTGAAGTCAGTTGTAGTTCTTGTGTTTCTGCTAGTCTCTTTTTCAGTTCTCTTCTTTCCTTCAGTGATTCTGCTTGTTAACTTATTAAGGCTGAGATGACATATTTAATAAACACAGATTTTTTCGCTACGATAAGGTCCAGTTCTGGTTTATTTCTTTGCTTTTGGCTGACATGTGGCATTGCTATGCAGAGGTGTAAAGTCCAGGTTCAGAAAGTAAAAGTCCTGCTCAGAATTTTGTTCCAATCACCTGGATTTACTAATTAGCAGTTTTTTAGCCAGGAGATAGAAATCAGCTGACTGAGTTTATGGGTGGAATAAACTATGGCAGGACTTCTACGTTCTGACCCCTGGACTATACACCTCTGCCCTTTAAAGGGGTCATATAATGGTACATGCACTTTTATAAGTTGATTGTACTGAAATGTGTGTTGGCAGTGCCTGTACACAACCATCATATAATGATAAAAATCCAGAGTTGTATAGTCCAGGGGTCAGAAAGTAGAAGTCCTGCCATATATTTATTCCACCCATGAACTCAGTCAGCTGATTTCTATCTCCTGGCTGAAAACTGCTAATTAGCACATTAGAACAGAAAAAGAGACGAGCAGAAACACAAGAACTACAACTGACTTCAGACACAGACTTAGATGAAATCCACTGAAGAGAAAAGAAGACATTAAATATGTGAAGATCTAAGCAGAGGAGGATTAAACAACTCCACAAACAGCATTACCAGCTTCACTTATTACAGAATTTGTGCGTGCGTGCGCGCGTGTGTGTGTGAGAACAAAAACAAAAACAAAAAAACAGAGCAACCGTGTCACTACTGTGTCGCGCCATTAGACACACACAGACATCAACAATCAGCACATGAATCTCAACAATGGTAATGGTAAATGTTATGTAGCAATGCATGCTGGGTTCCAGGATAGTATAAATCTCCCAGCATGCACTGAAGCATTTATAAATTATGCAGCTGAATTTTTTAAAATATTTTTTTATTGTCTCCATTGTTGAGATTCATGTGCTGAAAACTAAGACGAAAAATCACCTGACATCTTTATTTCTGGGGTTTCTTTTCAACAAATGGTGCATTTTGGTAAACATTTGTACAAAGACCACAAACTCCCAAAACTTTTTTATAAAACATCAACATCTAAACATCTATTAATCATCAAAAAGAACTTCTTCTGAGATCTTGATAGATTTATTTTCTTTTAGCTTCAGTTGATTTCAGGCTGTTATAGTTGTGTGTTTTTTTTCTGAGAGTGCCAGAATGATGTTGAACTAACATCACATTGTAACATTGATTGAATTCCATTTGAAATTTCAAAATTTTTTCAACATTAATTGTGAGTTCAAACGTGATGTTGATTCAGTTAACGTTGACAGATTAAGATTGATTTAACATTGTTTCGATGGTGGCTTGCTATCTGGGAATAGACAAATTGCGCAACTGGGCGGAATACTTTCTCAAGGCTGCCTCCAGTTAGCCTGGCAAGCCAGACCTACAACAAAATGTTAGGTCTGGGAACTCATCATTGGCAGGGCTCAATCCGAGGGGCGGGATAAAAGGTTGTCTTTCAAATTCTCTCTGCACGCAATTGGATAGCGCTACAACCAACCAGAGCAACGAAGAAGGTGACGTAGTCAGAGCTAGTTAATATATCAAACTTTTACCGTATCCAGTCGGCAAAACTCCGAACACATCTTGTTTTTTTTAAAAATGACTCAAGTGCCGTTCTTTGTTCTTGTTTCAAAGAAAAGCTTAACTTCAAATCATGCAAAGTCGCGACCAAGCCAAAGCTGTTCGCTAGCAGCAGCCATTCTTTGCTTTCATGTAGCAGTGAACCGTCGCAACTCTGTCGTCATTATGTTAAGCCCGCCCGCCGACTCTATACACAATGTGATTGGCCTGACCAGTTTTTGTTTTTTCCAGCTCAAAAGCCTATGGAGAGTTGCTAGACCGCACTTTGCTGCAAAATAATTTTTACTGCCGCTAGGGTGCGTCTAGATTTCTAGGCTAGCCTCCAGTGGCAGTTCTACAATGAATTACACCCTGGGCGAGACCTACCCAGGAAATCCAGAGTTTTGGCGAGAGCACAAATTGAATTTGCTCAGTGAGTTACTCTGGTTTAGGGTTAGGGTTAGGGTTAGTCTGGTTACTCTCTTGTTTGAAACGGCTTTGGAAGCTACAATGAACGAGTTAGACTTGGCTTTTTATCTAAAAGAGGAACAGAAGAATCGTTCCTTTGCAAGAAGGACGTTTTTTCTGTTTTGCCGACCGGATACGGCAATAGTCTATTCTACCAGTCAGCTCCGCTGGTAGCTAAGCGTAATGGGATATATTGTTGTGATTGGTCATAGTGTTATCCATTTGCGTGCAGTGAGATTTTCAAATGCATGGTGCCGCCCCTCGAGATGGGCGATTTGCATTACTCAATGCCAGACCCTTAATCTTTCAGATTTGGGTCTGGATTTCCAGGTTAGGCGAGACCCCCTTCGAGCAAAAATTTTTTTTTTTACCCCAAACATAATAGGAGGGTTACATGCCCTTACATGCTAAATATATGTTATTACATGCTATATTAATCTAACTTTCAGGGAGGAACCATTAGCTCCAAGGTTACTGCCTCGAATTCTATGCATGGCACACTTTTAGTTATGACTTGTTAAACTATACTTTGTCATGAAATAGAGTTGTAGCAAATAAATAGCAAATGTTCGTCTTTGAAACTACCTAACAGTTACAGATTTGAAAATTCCATTGGCTAATTACAGGACCTAACGTTAACCCATAACGTGATGGAAATAAATCATATCTGAACTTGTAACAGTTTTGTTGCAAAGCACAATATTATGTTGAAATTAAATCTTGTGTTTGTTGGTTCTCTTCCTATTTGAAGGATAGGACTTTTTCATTCAGTTTAAGGGATTATTTTTCTTCCATTGCACCTCTTGTGTGTGTGGTCGCACAGGGCTCTATACTGGGACCAATTCTATTTTCCCTTTATATGCTCCCTCTAGGTTCGATTTTTGAGAAATTTGGGATTCAGTAACATCTGTATGCGGATGATTCTCAAATGTATTTATGACTGAAACATGGGCATAAATGTGCCATTCAGTCTCTTCATGCATGTTTGGCCAAAGTTAAGTGTTGGCTTGCGAATAACTTTCTCCAATTAAATGAGGACCGAGATGATTTTATTTGGAAATAAGGGGTGTGTGGATGATGATGGCCTGGGGTTGTTTCCTGGGAAAAAACTGTCTAGCGTGAGGAACCTTGGTGTCATTTTTGACTCTGAGCTTAAATTTGACCGGCAAATAAATGCTGTCATTAAGAATAGTTTCTTCCATCTTAGATCAATAGATAAATTGAATCTATACTTTCTTTTGAAGATATGGAGAAGGTTGTTCATGCCTTTGTGTCATCCCGTTTGGAATATTGTAATGTGTTGTATCTGGGTTTGAGTAAGGCTTCTCTCTCCCGTTTGCAGCTCGTTCAGAAATCAGCTGCCAGATTTTTAAAGGGTACTTAGAAGAGAGAGCACATTACTCCGGTGTTAATTAAACTACATTGGTTACCCATACGATAAAGAATTTAATACAAAGCGATGTTGTATGTTTTTAAGTCTCTGCTTGGCCTAGCACCTGAGTATGTTCCTGATTTAATCAGCCACTGTCAATCCAGTAGATCTCTGCGCTCAAATTATCAATTGCTTCTCATGGTTCCGCGATCCCGTTTAAAATGTAAAGGTGATCGGGCATTCTCTGTTGCAGCTCCTAGGCTCTGGAGCTCCCAGGCCCTTCCTCTGTCTCTTAAAACTTGTTCTTCATTGGGTGTTTTTCAGAGTGCGCTTAAAACTTATTTGTTTTCTTTAGCATTTGATAATGCTTTGTAAGTTGTGTATGTCATATGTTTGCATTGTTGTTATGTCTTTGTTTTAATTTTCTCTTTTATACCTTCTGTACAGCACTTTGGTTCCACTTGTGGTGTTGAAAGTGCTTTATAAATAAAGTTGAGTTGAATTAGGTTTGTTAAGTTAAAACCGAATTAATGCTGTATAAGCATAGCGAGCATCATAGCAAAAAGGCTAACAAACGTAAGAGTTATACCCACCAATTAACATTAGCCCTTCATTCATGACATGGATACCGTAATCATACAGAGAGAACATAGTTGCATACCTTTATCTTTTGCTGTTTATCCTCTTCTTCTTTTTTTTCTAAATTGGGCACCTTTGACCTTTTCCTGTCCATCTCTGTGTTTATTTGGCACTCGACAATCAACATATTTCCCATCCCCCCAACAATGTCACTCATGACCAGAAGTCAAGACTAAACCAATTCACCTTGGTGACCACATAATCGTTTTGCATTACCTATTTTTATTAGCCATTTCACACAATTCAGAAAATAAAAAAATATAGGCCTGTAATTGTAATATTATGAATGAAATGTGCGTTATTTGGAAGAAAGTCATGGTGTGACTGATTTTAGCCCACTAATTCCATTAGATCCCCTTTTGACCCCCCACTTGTCTATTCCATTTGGGAGAGACCCAGAGGTGAACTGTCCACTGCGCCCCCCTCCCCTTTCTCACACAGCTTCTGTGCACGGCACCTTCTCGGCAAGCCGGGGTACCTACAGCTTCGGGTGGGGGCCAATTTGCCAATTACCCACTTGGTGAAATGACAGATAATAGAAAACCGCTTCACGGCGAAAAGCATTTTTTTTTTCAAATACTCGTGCCGCCCCAGATGTGTCATGAAAAAATGCCCAGTTTTCCTTTGCCAAAAAACGCTATGGGCTGCCTCTGAAGAACTTTTGTCATATATCTCATGAACTCATGAGCTGTAAAAGTAAACCCTACCTTTTATTTTAGGTGGAAAAAAACTGCAGTTTGATGCTGTTTCAACAAGACAAAGAAAGCCAAAATTTTCCTGGAGGATTCTATTTAAATATTGCTAAAAATTTCATCAGTACACAGTCAGAAATGTTGTGTCTTTGCACAACATTGCACATAAGATACAGATGTACACCAATATTTCAAGTTTTTGATATGAATCATTTCTTGACTACAGCCACGACTGTGGTCACAGAAGAGACAGACACGACTACAGAAGCGACAACGGTCACAGAAGAGACAGACACGAATACAGAAGCGACTACGGTCACAGAAGAGACAGACATGACTACAGAAGCGACTACGGTCACCGAAGAGACAGACACGACTACAGAAGCGTCTACGGTCACAGAAGAGACAGAAACGACTTCAGAAGCGACTACAGAAGCGACTACGGTCATTGAGGAGACAGACACGACTACAGAAGCGACTATGGTCACAGAAGAGACTGACAGGACTACAGAAGCGACTACGGTCACAGAAGAGACAGACACGACTACAGAAGCAACTATGGTCACAGAAGAGACAGGCTCGACTACAGAAGCGGCTACGGAAGAGACAGACATGACTACAGAAGCGACTACGGTCACAGAAGAGACAGACACGACTACAGAAGCGACTACGGAAGAGACAGACATGACTACAGAAGCGACTACGGAAGAGACAGACACGACTACAGAAGCGACTATGGAAGAGACAGACACGACTACAGAAGCGACTACGGTCACAGAAGAGACACACACGTCTACAGAAGCGACTACGGTCACAGAAGAGACAGACGCGACTACGGTCACAGAAGAGACAGGCACGACTACAGAAGCGACTATGGTCACAGAAGAGACAGGCACGACTACAGAAGCAACTACGCTCACAGAAGAGACAGCCACGACTACAGAAGCGACTACGCTCACTACGGTCACAGATGAGACAGACACAACTACAGAAGCGACTACGGAAAAGACAGACACGACTACAGAAGTGACTACGGTCACAGAAGAGACAGGCACGACTAAAGAAGCGACTACGGTCACAGAAGAGACAGGCACAACTACAGAAGTGACTACGGTAACAGAAGAGACAGGCACGACTACAGAAGCAACTACGCTCACTACGGTCGCAGATGAGACAGACACGACTACAGAAGCGACTACAGAAGAGACAGACACGACTACAGAAGCGACTACAGTCACAGAAGAGACAGGCACGACTACAGAAGCGACTACGGTCACAGAAGAGACAGGCACGACTACAGAAGCGACTACGGTCAGAGAAGAGACAGGCACGACTAGAGAAGCGACTATGCTCACAGAAGAGAGTGACACGACTACAGAAGCGACTACGGTCACAGATGAGACAAACAGGACTACAGAAGCGAATACGGTCACAGAAGAGACAGACACGACTACAGAAGCGAATACGGTCACAGAAGAGACAGGCACGACTACAGAAGCGACTACAGTCACAGAAGAGACAGGCACGACTACAGAAGCGACTATAGTCACAGAAGAGACAGGCACGACTACAGAAGCGACTACGCTCACTACGGTCACAGATGAGACAGACACGACTACAGAAGCGACTACGGAAGAGACAGACATGACTACAGAAGCGACTACGGTCACAGAAGAGACAGGCATTACAACAAAAGCGACTAAGCTCACTACGGTCACAGATGAGACAGACATGACTACAGAAGCAACTACGGAAGAGACAGACACACCTACAGAAGCGACTACGGTCACAGAAGAGACAGGCCCGACTACAGAAGCGACTACGGTCACGGAAGAGACAGGCACGACTACAGAAGCAACTACGGTCACAGAAGAGACAGGCACGACTACAGAAGCGACTATAGTCACAGAAGAGACAGGCACGACTACAGAAGCGACTGCGGAAGAGACAGACACGACTACCGAAGAGACTACGGTCACAGAAGAGACAGGCACGACTACAGAAGCGACTACGGAAGAGACAGACACGACTACAGAAGCGACTACTGTCACAGAAGAGACAGACACGTCTACAGAAGCGACAGACACGACTACAGAAGCGACTATGGTCACAGAAAAGACAGACATGACTACAGAAGCGACTACGGAAGAGACAGACATGACTACAGAAGCGACTACGGTCACAGAAGAGACAGTCACGTCTACAGAAGCGACTACGGTCACAGAAGAGACATACATGACTACAAAAGCGACTACGGAAGAGACAGACACGACTACAGAAGCGACTAAGGTCACAGAAGAGACAGGCACGACTACAGAAGCGACTACGCTCACTACGGTCACAGATGAGACAGACACGACTACAGAAGCGACTACGGTCACAGAAGAGACAGGCACGACTAAAGAAGCGACTACGGTCACAGAAGAAACAAGCACGACTACAGAAGCGACTATGGTTACTACGGTCACAGATGAGACAGACACGACTACAGAAGCGACTACGGTCACAGAAGAGACAGGCACGACTACAGTCACAGAAGAGACAGGCACGACTACAGAAGCGACTACGCTCACTACGGTCACAGATGAGATAGACACGACTACAAAAGCGACTACGGAAGAGACAGACACGACTACAGAAGCGACTAAGGTCACAGAAGAGACAGGCATGACTACAGAAGCGACTACGCTCACTACGGTCACAGATGAGACAGACACGACTACAGAAGCGACTAAGGTAACAGAAGAGACAGACACGTCTACAGAAGCGACTACGGAAGAGACAGACACGACTTCAGAAGCGACTACGGTCACAGAAGAGACAGACACGTCTACAGAAGCGACTACAGTCACAGAAGAGACATACATGACTACAAAAGCGACTACGGAAGAGACAGACACGACTACAGAAGCGACTAAGGTCACAGAAGAGACAGGCACGACTACAGAAGCAACTACGTCCTCTACGGTCACAGATGAGACAGACACGACTACAGAAGCGACTACGGTCACAGAAGAGACAGGCACGACTACAGAAGCGACTACGCTCACAGAAGAGAGTGACACGACTACAGAAGCGACTACGGAAGAGACAGACACGACTACAGAAGCGACTACTGTCACAGAAGAGACAGAGACGTCTACAGAAGCGACAGACACGACTACAGAAGCGACTATGGTCACAGAAGAGACAGACATGACTACAGAAGCGACTACGGAAGACACAGACACGACTACAGAAGCGAATACGGTCACAGAAGAGACAGACACGTCTACAGAAGCGACTACGGTCACAGAAGAGACAGGCACGACTACAGTCACAGAAGAGACAGGCACGACTACAGAAGCGACTACGCTCACTACGGTCACAGATGAGATAGACACGACTACAAAAGCGACTACGGAAGAGACAGACACGACTACAGAAGCGACTAAGGTCACAGAAGAGACAGGCAAGACTACAGAAGCGACTACGCTCACTACGGTCACAGATGAGACAGACACGACTACAGAAGCGACTAAGGTAACAGAAGAGACAGACACGTCTACAGAAGCGACTACGGAAGAGACAGACACGACTTCAGAAGCGACTACGGTCACAGAAGAGACAGACACGTCTACAGAAGCGACTACAGTCACAGAAGAGACATACATGACTACAAAAGCGACTACGGAAGAGACAGACACGACTACAGAAGCGACTAAGGTCACAGAAGAGACAGGCACGACTACAGAAGCAACTACGTCCTCTACGGTCACAGATGAGACAGACACGACTACAGAAGCGACTACGGTCACAGAAGAGACAGGCACGACTACAGAAGCGACTACGCTCACAGAAGAGAGTGACACGACTACAGAAGCGACTACGGTCACAGATGAGACAAACACGACTACAGAAGCGACTACGGAAGAGACAGACACACCTACAGAAGCGACTACAGTCACAGAAGAGACAGGCCTGACTACAGAAGCGACTACGGTCACGGAAGAGACAGCCACGACTACAGAAGCAACTACGGTCACAGAAGAGACAGGCACGACTACAGAAGCGACTACGGTCACAGAAGAGACAGGCACGACTACAGAAGCGACTACGCTCACTACGGTCACAGATGAGACAGACACGACTACAGAAGCGACTACGGAAGAGACAGACATGACTACAGAAGCGACTACGGTCACAGAAGAGACAGGCATTACAACAGAAGCGACTATGCTCACTACGGTCACAGATGAGACAGACATGACTACAGAAGCAACTACGGAAGAGACAGACACACCTACAGAAGCGACTACGGTCACAGAAGAGACAGGCCTGACTACAGAAGCGACTACAGTCACAGAAGAGACAGCCACGACTACAGAAGCAACTACGGTCACAGAAGAGATAGGCACGACTACAGAAGCGAATATAGTCACAGAAGAGACAGGCACGACTACAGAAGCGACTGCGGAAGAGACAGACACGACTACCGAAGCGACTACGGTCACAGAAGAGACAGGCACGACTACAGAAGCGACTACGGAAGAGACAGACACGACTACAGAAGCGACTACTGTCACAGAAGAGACAGAGACGTCTACAGAAGCGACAGACACGACTACAGAAGCGACTATGGTCACAGAAGAGACAGACATGACTACAGAAGCGACTACGGAAGACACAGACACGACTACAGAAGCGAATACGGTCACAGAAGAGACAGACACGTCTACAGAAGCGACTACAATCACAGAAGAGAAATACATGACTACAAAAGCGACTACGGAAGAGACAGACACTACTACAGAAGCGACTAAGGTCACAGAAGAGACAGGCACGACTACAGAAGCGACTACGCTCTCTATGGTCACAGATGAGACAGACACGACTACAGAAGCGACTACGGTCACAGAAGAGACAGGCACGACTACAGAAGCGACTACGGTCACAGAAGAGACAGGCACGACTACAGAAGCGACTACGCTCACTACGGTCACAGATGAGACAGACACGACTACAGAAGCGACTACGGAAGAGACAGACATGACTACAGAAGCGACTACGGTCACAGAAGAGACAGGCATTACAACAGAAGCGACTATGCTCACTACGGTCACAGATGAGACAGACATGACTACAGAAGCAACTACGGAAGAGACAGACACACCTACAGAAGCGACTACGGTCACAGAAGAGACAGGCCTGACTACAGAAGCGACTACAGTCACAGAAGAGACAGCCACGACTACAGAAGCAACTACGGTCACAGAAGAGATAGGCACGACTACAGAAGCGAATATAGTCACAGAAGAGACAGGCACGACTACAGAAGCGACTGCGGAAGAGACAGACACGACTACCGAAGCGACTACGGTCACAGAAGAGACAGGCACGACTACAGAAGCGACTACGGAAGAGACAGACACGACTACAGAAGCGACTACTGTCACAGAAGAGACAGAGACGTCTACAGAAGCGACAGACACGACTACAGAAGCGACTATGGTCACAGAAGAGACAGACATGACTACAGAAGCGACTACGGAAGACACAGACACGACTACAGAAGCGAATACGGTCACAGAAGAGACAGACACGTCTACAGAAGCGACTACAGTCACAGAAGAGAAATACATGACTACAAAAGCGACTACGGAAGAGACAGACACTACTACAGAAGCGACTAAGGTCACAGAAGAGACAGGCACGACTACAGAAGCGACTACGCTCTCTATGGTCACAGATGAGACAGACACGACTACAGAAGCGACTACGGTCACAGAAGAGACAGGCACGACTACAGAAGCGACTACGGTCACAGAAGAGACAGGCACGACTACAGAAGCGACTATGGTTACTACGGTCACAGATGAGACAGACACGACTACAGAAGTGAATACGGTCACAGAAGAGACAGACACGACTACAGAAACGACTACGGTCAAAGAAGAGAAAGACACGACAACAGAAGCGACTACGGTCACAGAAGAGACAGACACGACTACAGAAGCGACTACGGTCACAGAAGAGACAGACACGACTACAGAAGCGACTACGGTCACAGAAGAGACAGACATGACTACAGAAGCGACTGCGGTCACAAAAGAGACAGACACGACTACAGAAGCGACTGCGGTCACAGAAGAGACAGAATCGACAACAGAAGCGACTACGGTCACAGAAGAGACAGACACGACTACAGAAGCGACTACTGTCACAGAAGAGACAGATACGACTACAGAAGCGACTGCGGTCACAGAAGAGACGGACACGACTACAGAAGCGACTACGGTCACAGAAGAGACAGGCACGACTACAGAAGCGACTACGGTCACAGAAGAGACAGACACGACTACAGAAGTGACTACAGAAGCGACTACGGTCACAGAAGAGACAGACACAACTACAGAAGTGACTACGGTCACAGAAGAGACAGGCACGACTACAGAAGCGACTACGGTCAGAGATGAGACAAAAACCACTACAGAGGCGACTGCGGTCACAGAAGACACAGACACGACTACAGAAGAGACTACGGTCACAGACGAGACAGACATGACTACAGAAGCGACTACTGTCACAGAAGAGACAGTCACGACTACAGAAGCGACTACGGTCACAGAAGAGACAGACACGACTACAGAAGAGACTACGGTCACTACGGTCACAGAAGAGACAGACACGACTACAGAAGCGACTACGGTCACAGAAGAGACAGACACGACCACAGAAGCAAATACGGTGACAGAAGAGACAGACACGACTACAGAAGCAACTACGGTCACTTCGGTCAAAGAAGAGACAGACATGACTACAGAACAGACTACGGTCACTACCGTCACAGAAGAGACAGACTCGATAACAGAAGCGACTACGGTCACAGAAGAGACAGACACGACTACAGAAGCGACTACTGTCACAGAAGAGACAGGCACGACTACAGAAGCGACTACGGTCACTACGGTCACAGAAAAGACAGACACGACTACATTGGCGACTATGGTCACAGAAGAGACAGACACGACTACAGAAGCAACTACGGTCACAGAAGAGACAGACACGACTACAGAAGCGACTACGGAAGAGACAGACACGACTACAGAAGCGACTACGGACAAGACAGACACGACTACAGAAGCGACTACGGAAGAGACAGGCACGACTACAGAAGCGACTACTGTCACAGAAGAGACAGGTACGACTACAGAAGCGACTACGGTCACAGAAGAGACAGGCACGACTACAGACGTGACTACGGTCACAGAAGAAACAGGCACGACTACAGAAGCGACTACGGTCACAGAAGAGACAGACACAACTACAGAAGAGACTATGGTCACTACGGTCACAGAAGAGACAGACCCGACTACAAAAGCGACTACAGTCACTTCGGTCACAGAAGAGACAGACATGACTACAGAACAGACTACGGTCACAGAAGAGACAGACTCGACAACAGAAGCGACTACGGTCACAGAAGAGACAGACACGACTACAGAAGCGACTACTGTCACAGAAGAGACAGATACGACTACAGAAGCGACTACGGTCACAGAAGAGACAGACACAACTACAGAAGTGACTACGGTCACAGAAGAGACAGACTCGACAACAGAAGCGACTACGGTCACAGAAGAGACAGACACGACTACAGAAGCGACTACTGTCACAGAAGAGACAGATACGACTACAGAAGCGACTACGGTCACAGAAGAGACAGACACGACTACAGAAGCGACTAGGGTCACAGAAGAGACTGGCATGACTACAGAAGCGACTACGCTCACAGAAGAGAGTGACACGACTACAGAAGCGACTACGGTCACAGAAGAGACAGGCATGACTAGAGAAGCGACTACGCTCACAGAAGAGAGTGACACGACTACAGAAGCGACTACGGTCACAGAAGAGACAGACACGACTACAGAAGCGACCACGGGCACAGAAGAGACAGGCACGACTACAGAAGCGGCTACGGTCACAGAAGAGACAGGCACGACTACAGAAGTGACTACGGTCACAGAAGGGACAGGCACGACTACAGAAGCGACTACGGTCACAGAAGAGACAGGCACGACTACAGAAGCGGCTACGGTCACAGAAGAGACAGGCACGACTACAGAAGTGACTACGGTCACAGAAGAGACAGGCACGACTACAGAAGCGACTACGGTCACAGAAGAGACAGGCACGACTACAGAAGCGACTACTGTCACAGAAGAGACAGGCACGACTACAGAAGCGACTACGGTCACAGAAGAGACAGACACGACTACAGAAGAGACTATGGTCACTACGGTCACAGAAGAGACAGACACGACTACAAAAGCGACTACGGTCACTTCGGTCACAGAAGAGACAGACATGACTACAGAACAGACTACGGTCACTACGGTCACAGAAGAGACAGACTCGACAACAGAAGCGACTACGGTCACAGAAGAGACAGACACGACTACAGAAGCGACTACTGTCACAGAAGAGACAGATACGACTACAGAAGCGACTACGGTCACTACGGTCACAGAAGAAACAGGCCCGACTACAGAAGCGACTACGGTCACAGAAGAGACAGACACAACTACAGAAGAGACTATGGTCACTACGGTCACAGAAGAGACAGACACGACTACAAAAGCGACTACGGTCACTTCGGTCACAGAAGAGACAGACATGACTACAGAACAGACTACGGTCACTACGGTCACAGAAGAGACAGACTCGACAACAGAAGCGACTACGGTCACAGAAGAGACAGACACGACTACAGAAGCGACTACTGTCACAGAAGAGACAGATACGACTACAGAAGCGACTACGGTCACAGAAGAGACAGACACGACTACAGAAGCGACTACGGTCACAGAAGAGACAGACATGACTACAGAAGCGACTACGGTTACAGAAGAGACAGGCATGACTACAGAAGCGACTACGCTCACAGAAGAGAGTGACACGACTACAGAAGCGACTACGGTGACAGAAGAGACAGACACGACAACAGAAGCGACTACTGTCACAGAAGAGACAGATACGACTACAGAAGCGACTACGGTCACACAAGAGACAGACACGACTACAGAAGCGACTACGGAAGAGAGAGACACGACTACAGAAGCGACTACGGTCACAGAAGAGACATTCATGACTACAGAAGCGACTGCGCTCACAGAAGAGAGTGAAACGACTACAGAAGCGACTACGGTCACAGAAGAGACAGGCATGACTACAGAAGCGACTACGCTCACAGAAGAGAGTGACACGACTACAGAAGCGACTACGGTCACAGAAGAGACAGACACGACTACAGAAGCGACTATGGTTACTACGGTCACAGATGAGACAGACACGACTACAGAAGTGAATACGGTCACAGAAGAGACAGACACGACTACAGAAACGACTACGGTCACAGAAGAGACAGACAAGACAACAGAAGCGACTACGGTCACAGAAGAGACAGACACGACTACAGAAGCGACTACGGTCACAGAAGAGACAGACACGACTACAGAAGCGACTACGGTCACAGAAGAGACAGACACGACTACAGAAGCGACTGCGGTCACAAAAGAGACAGACACGACTACAGAAGCGACTGCGGTCACAGAAGAGACAGACTCGACAACAGAAGCGACTACGGTCACAGAAGAGACAGACACGACTACAGAAGCGACTACTGTCACAGAAGAGACAGATACGACTACAGAAGCGACTACGGTCACAGAAGAGACAGACACGACTACAGAAGCGACTACGGTCACAGAAGAGACAGACATGACTACAGAAGCGACTACGGTTACAGAAGAGACAGACACGACTACAGAAGCGACTGCGGTCACAGAAGAGACGGACACGACTACAGAAGCGACTACGGTCACAGAAGAGACAGGCACGACTACAGAAGCGACTACGGTCACAGAAGAGACAGACACGACTAGAGAAGTGACTACAGAAGCGACTACGGTCACAGAAGAGACAGACACAACTACAGAAGTGACTACGGTCACAGAAGAGACAGGCACGACTACAGAAGCGACTACGGTCACTACGGTCACAGATGAGACAAAAACCACTACAGAGGAGACTGCGGTCACAGAAGACCCAGACACGACTACAGAACAGACTACGGTCACAGAAGAGACAGACACGACTACAGAAGCGACTATGGTTACTACGGTCACAGATGAGACAGACACGACTACAGAAGTGAATACGGTCACAGAAGAGACAGACACGACTACAGAAACGACTACGGTCACAGAAGAGACAGACAAGACAACAGAAGCGACTACGGTCACAGAAGAGACAGACACGACTACAGAAGCGACTACGGTCACAGAAGAGACAGACACGACTACAGAAGCGACTACGGTCACAGAAGAGACAGACACGACTACAGAAGCGACTGCGGTCACAAAAGAGACAGACACGACTACAGAAGCGACTGCGGTCACAGAAGAGACGGACTCGACAACAGAAGCGACTACGGTCACAGAAGAGACAGACACGACTACAGAAGCGACTACTGTCACAGAAGAGACAGATACGACTACAGAAGCGACTACGGTCACAGAAGAGACAGACACGACTACAGAAGCGACTACGGTCACAGAAGAGACAGACATGACTACAGAAGCGACTACGGTTACAGAAGAGACAGGCATGACTACAGAAGCGACTACGCTCACAGAAGAGAGTGACACGACTACAGAAGCGACTACGGTGACAGAAGAGACAGACACGACAACAGAAGCGACTACTGTCACAGAAGAGACAGATACGACTACAGAAGCGACTACGGTCACACAAGAGACAGACACGACTACAGAAGCGACTACGGAAGAGAGAGACACGACTACAGAAGCGACTACGGTCACAGAAGAGACATTCATGACTACAGAAGCGACTGCGCTCACAGAAGAGAGTGACACGACTACAGAAGCGACTACGGTCACAGAAGAGACAGGCATGACTACAGAAGCGACTACGCTCACAGAAGAGAGTGACACGACTACAGAAGCGACTACGGTCACAGAAGAGACAGACACGACTACAGAAGCGACTACGGTCACAGAAGAGACAGACACGACTACAGAAGCGACTACGGTCACAGAAGAGACAGACACGACTACAGAAGCGACTGCGGTCACAAAAGAGACAGACACGACTACAGAAGCGACTGCGGTCACAGAAGAGACTGACAAAACTACAGAAGCCACTACGGTCACAGAAGAGACAGACACGACTACAGAAGCGACTGCGGTCACAGAAGAGACGGACACGACTACAGAAGCGACTACGGTCACAGAAGAGACAGGCACGACTACAGAAGCGACTACGGTCACAGAAGAGACAGACACGACTAGAGAAGTGACTACAGAAGCGACTACGGTCACAGAAGAGACAGACACAACTACAGAAGTGACTACGGTCACAGAAGAGACAGGCACGACTACAGAAGCGACTACGGTCACTACGGTCACAGATGAGACAAAAACCACTACAGAGGAGACTGCGGTCACAGAAGACGCAGACACGACTACAGAACAGACTACGGTCACAGAAGAGACAGACACGACTACAGAAGCAAATACGGTGACAGAAGAGACAGACACGACTACAGAAGCGACTACGGTCACTTCGGTCACAGAAGAGACACACATGACTACAAAAGCGACTACGGTCACTTCGGTCACAGAAGAGACAGACATGACTACAGAACAGACTACGGTCACTACGGTCACAGAAGAGACAGACTCGACAACAGAAGCGACTACGGTCACAGAAGAGACAGACACGACTACAGAAGCGACTACTGTCACAGAAGAGACAGATACGACTACAGAAGCGACTACGGTCACTACGGTCACAGAAGAAACAGGCCCGACTACAGAAGCGACTACGGTCACAGAAGAGACAGACACGACTACAGAAGAGACTATGGTCACTACGGTCACAGAAGAGACAGACACGACTACAAAAGCGACTACGGTCACTTCGGTCACAGAAGAGACAGACATGACTACAGAACAGACTACGGTCACTACGGTCACAGAAGAGACAGACTCGACAACAGAAGCGACTACGGTCACAGAAGAGACAGACACGACTACAGAAGCGACTACTGTCACAGAAGAGACAGATACGACTACAGAAGCGACTACGGTCACAGAAGAGACAGACACGACTACAGAAGCGACTACGGTCACAGAAGAGACAGACATGACTACAGAAGCGACTACGGTTACAGAAGAGACAGGCATGACTACAGAAGCGACTACGCTCACAGAAGAGAGTGACACGACTACAGAAGCGACTACTGTCACAGAAGAGACAGATACGACTACAGAAGCGACTACGGTCACACAAGAGACAGACACGACTACAGAAGCGACTACGGAAGAGAGAGACACGACTACAGAAGCGACTACGGTCACAGAAGAGACATTCATGACTACAGAAGCGACTGCGCTCACAGAAGAGAGTGACACGACTACAGAAGCGACTACGGTCACAGAAGAGACAGGCATGACTACAGAAGCGACTACGCTCACAGAAGAGAGTGACACGACTACAGAAGCGACTACGGTCACAGAAGAGACAGACACGACTACAGAAGCGACTATGGTTACTACGGTCACAGATGAGACAGACACGACTACAGAAGTGAATACGGTCACAGAAGAGACAGACACGACTACAGAAACGACTACGGTCACAGAAGAGACAGACAAGACAACAGAAGCGACTACGGTCACAGAAGAGACAGACACGACTACAGAAGCGACTACGGTCACAGAAGAGACAGACACGACTACAGAAGCGACTACGGTCACAGAAGAGACAGACACGACTACAGAAGCGACTGCGGTCACAGAAGAGACAGACTCGACAACAGAAGCGACTACGGTCACAGAAGAGACAGACACGACTACAGAAGCGACTACTGTCACAGAAGAGACAGATACGACTACAGAAGCGACTACGGTCACAGAAGAGACAGACACGACTACAGAAGCGACTACGGTCACAGAAGAGACAGACATGACTACAGAAGCGACTACGGTTACAGAAGAGACAGGCATGACTACAGAAGCGACTACGCTCACAGAAGAGAGTGACACGACTACAGAAGCGACTACGGTGACAGAAGAGACAGACACGACAACAGAAGCGACTACTGTCACAGAAGAGACAGATACGACTACAGAAGCGACTACGGTCACACAAGAGACAGACACGACTACAGAAGCGACTACGGAAGAGAGAGACACGACTACAGAAGCGACTACGGTCACAGAAGAGACATTCATGACTACAGAAGCGACTGCGCTCACAGAAGAGAGTGACACGACTACAGAAGCGACTACGGTCACAGAAGAGACAGACACGACTACAGAAGCGACTATGGTTACTACGGTCACAGATGAGACAGACACGATTACAGAAGTGAATACGGTCACAGAAGAGACAGACACGACTACAGAACAGACTACGGTCACTACGGTCACAGAAGAGACAGACTCGACAACAGAAGCGACTACGGTCACAGAAGAGACAGACACGACTACAGAAGCGACTACTGTCACAGAAGAGACAGATACGACTACAGAAGCGACTACGGTCACAGAAGAGACAGACACGACTACAGAAGCGACTACGGTCACAGAAGAGACAGACATGACTACAGAAGCGACTACGGTTACAGAAGAGACAGGCATGACTACAGAAGCGACTACGCTCACAGAAGAGAGTGACACGACTACAGAAGCGACTACTGTCACAGAAGAGACAGATACGACTACAGAAGCGACTACGGTCACACAAGAGACAGACACGACTACAGAAGCGACTACGGAAGAGAGAGACACGACTACAGAAGCGACTACGGTCACAGAAGAGACATTCATGACTACAGAAGCGACTGCGCTCACAGAAGAGAGTGACACGACTACAGAAGCGACTACGGTCACAGAAGAGACAGGCATGACTACAGAAGCGACTACGCTCACAGAAGAGAGTGACACGACTACAGAAGCGACTACGGTCACAGAAGAGACAGACACGACTACAGAAGCGACTATGGTTACTACGGTCACAGATGAGACAGACACGACTACAGAAGTGAATACGGTCACAGAAGAGACAGACACGACTACAGAAACGACTACGGTCACAGAAGAGACAGACAAGACAACAGAAGCGACTACGGTCACAGAAGAGACAGACACGACTACAGAAGCGACTACGGTCACAGAAGAGACAGACACGACTACAGAAGCGACTACGGTCACAGAAGAGACAGACACGACTACAGAAGCGACTGCGGTCACAGAAGAGACAGACTCGACAACAGAAGCGACTACGGTCACAGAAGAGACAGACACGACTACAGAAGCGACTACTGTCACAGAAGAGACAGATACGACTACAGAAGCGACTACGGTCACAGAAGAGACAGACACGACTACAGAAGCGACTACGGTCACAGAAGAGACAGACATGACTACAGAAGCGACTACGGTTACAGAAGAGACAGGCATGACTACAGAAGCGACTACGCTCACAGAAGAGAGTGACACGACTACAGAAGCGACTACGGTGACAGAAGAGACAGACACGACAACAGAAGCGACTACTGTCACAGAAGAGACAGATACGACTACAGAAGCGACTACGGTCACACAAGAGACAGACACGACTACAGAAGCGACTACGGAAGAGAGAGACACGACTACAGAAGCGACTACGGTCACAGAAGAGACATTCATGACTACAGAAGCGACTGCGCTCACAGAAGAGAGTGACACGACTACAGAAGCGACTACGGTCACAGAAGAGACAGACACGACTACAGAAGCGACTGTGGTTACTACGGTCACAGATGAGACAGACACGATTACAGAAGTGAATACGGTCACAGAAGAGACAGACACGACTACAGAAACGACTACGGTTACAGAAGAGACAGACAAGACAACAGAAGCGACTACGGTCACAGAAGAGACAGACACGACTACAGAAGCGACTACGGTCACAGAAGAGACAGACACGACTACAGAAGCGACTGCGGTCACAAAAGAGACAGACACGACTACAGAAGCGACTGCGGTCACAGAAGAGACTGACACAACTACAGAAGCGACTACGGTCACAGAAGAGACAGACACGACTACAGAAGCGACTGCGGTCACAGAAGAGACGGACACGACTACAGAAGCGACTATGGTCACAGAAGAGACAGGCACGACTACAGAAGCGACTACGGTCACAGAAGAGACAGACACGACTAGAGAAGTGACTACAGAAGCGACTACGGTCACAGAAGAGACAGACACAACTACAGAAGTGACTACGGTCACAGAAGAGACAGGCACGACTACAGAAGCGACTACGGTCACTACGGTCACAGATGAGACAAAAACCACTACAGAGGAGACTGCGGTCACAGAAGACGCAGACACGACTACAGAAGAGACTACGGTCACAGAAGAGACAGACACGACTACAGAAGCAAATACGGTGACAGAAGAGAAAGACACGACTACAGAAGCGACTACGGTCACTTCGGTCACAGAAGAGACACACATGACTACAGAACAGACTACGGTCACTACCGTCACAGAAGAGACAGACTCCATAAGAGAAGCGACTACGGTCACAGAAGAGACAGACACGACTACAGAAGCGACTACTGTCACAGAAGAGACAGGCACGACTACAGAAGCGACTACGGTCACCACGGTCACAGAAAAGACAGACGCGACTACATTGGCGACTATGGTCACAGAAGAGACAGACACGACTACAGAAGCAACTACGGTCACAGAAGAGACAGACACGACTACAGAAGCGACTACGGAAGAGACAGACACGACTACAGAAGCGACTACGGACAAGACAGACACGACTACAGAAGCGAATACGGAAGAGACAGGCACGACTACAGAAGCGACTACTGTCACAGAAGAGACAGGTACGACTAGAGACGTGACTACGGTCACAGAAGAAACAGGCACGACTACAGAAGCGACTACGGTCACAGAAGAGACAGACACAATTACAGAAGAGACTATGGTCACTACGGTCACAGAAGACACAGACACGACTACAAAAGCGACTACAGTCACTTCGGTCACAGAAGAGACAGACATGACTACAGAACAGACTACGGTCACAGAAGACACAGACTCGACAACAGAAGCGACTACGGTCACAGAAGAGACAGACACGACTACAGAAGCGACTACTGTCACAGAAGAGACAGATACGACTACAGAAGCGACTACGGTCACAGAAGAGACAGACACGACTACAGAAGCGACTACGGTCACAGAAGAGACAGACACGACTACAGAAGCGACTAGGGTCACAGAAGAGACTGGCATGACTACAGAAGCGACTACGCTCACAGAAGAGAGTGACAAGACTACAGAAGCGACTACGGTCACAGAAGAGACAGGCATGACTACAGAAGCGACTACGCTCACAGAAGAGAGTGACACGACTACAGAAGCGACTACGGTCACAGAAGAGACAGACACGACTACAGAAGCGACCACGGGCACAGAAGAGACAGGCACGACTACAGAAGCGGCTACGGTCACAGAAGAGACAGGCACGACTACAGAAGTGACTACGGTCACAGAAGAGACAGGCACGACTACAGAAGCGACTACGGTCACAGAAGAGACAAGCACGACTACAGAAGCGATTACGGTCACAGAAGAGACAGACACGACTACAGAAGCGACCACGGGCACAGAAGAGACAGGCACGACTACAGAAGCGGCTACGGTCACAGAAGAGACAGGCACGACTACAGAAGTGACTACGGTCACAGAAGAGACAGGCACGACTAGAGAAGCGACTAGAGTCACAGAAGAGACAGGCACGACTACTGAAGCGACTACTGTCACAGAAGAGACAGGCACGACTACAGAAGCGACTACGGTCACAGAAGAGACAGACACGACTACAGAAGAGACTATGGTCACTATGGTCACAGAAGAGACAGACACGACTACAAAAGCGACTACGGTCACGTCGGTCACAGAAGAGACAGACATGACTACAGAACAGACTACGGTCACTACGGTCACAGAAGAGACGGACTCGACAACAGAAGCGACTACGGTCACAGAAGAGACAGACACGACTACAGAAGCGACTACTGTCACAGAAGAGACAGATACGACTACAGAAGCGACTACGGTCACTACGGTCACAGAAGAAACAGGCCACACTACAGAAGCGACTACGGTCACAGAAGAGACAGACACGACTACAGAAGAGACTATGGTCACTACGGTCACAGAAGAGACAGACACGACTACAAACGCGACTACGGTCACTTCGGTCAAAGAAGAGACAGACATGACTACAGAACAGACTACGGTCACTACGGTCACAGAAGAGACAGACTCGACAACAGAAGCGACTACGGTCACAGAAGAGACAGACACGACTACCGAAGCGACTACTGTCACAGAAGAGACAGATACGACTACAGAAGCGACTACGGTCACAGAAGACACAGACACGACTACAGAAGCGACTACGGTCACAGAAGAGACAGACACGACTACAGAAGCGACTACGGTCACAGAAGAGACTGGCATGACTACAGAAGCGGCTATGCTCACAGAAGAGAGTGACGCGACTACAGAAGCGACTACGGTCACAGAAGAGACAGGCATGACTACAGAAGCGACTACGCTCACAGAAGAGTGTGACACGACTACAGAAGCGACTACGGTCACAGAAGAGACAGACACGACTACAGAAGCGACCACTGGCACAGAAGAGACAGGCACGACTACAGAAGCGGCTACGGTCACAGAAGAGACAGGCACGACTACAGAAGCGACTACGGTCACAGGAGAGACAGGCACGACTACAGAAGCGACTACTGTCACAGAAGAGACAGGCACGACTACAGAAGGGACTACGGTCACTACGGTCACAGAAGAGACAGACACGATTACAGAAGCAACTACGGTCACAAAAGAGACAGGCACAACTACAGAAGAGACTACGGTCACAGAAGAGACAGGCACGACTACAAAAGTGACTTCGGTCACAGAAGAGACAGGCACGACTACAGAAGCGACTACGGTCAAAGAAGAGACAGGCATGACTACAGAAGCGACTACGCTCACAGAAGAGAGTGACACGACGACAGAAGAGACTACGGTCACAGAAGAGACAGACACGACTACAGAAGCGACTACGGGGACAGAAGAGACAGGCACGACTACAGAAGTGGCTACGGTCACAGAAGAGACAAGCACAACTACAGAAGTGACTACGGTCACAGAAGAGACAGGCACGACTACAGAAGCTACTACGGTCACAGAAGAGACAGACACGACTACAGAAGTAACTACGGTGACAGAAGAGACAGACACGACTACAGAAGCGACTACGGTCACTTCGGTCACAGAAGAGACAGACATGACTACAGAACAGACTACGGTCACTATGGTCACAGAAGAGACAGACTCGACAACAGAAGCGACTACGGTCACAGAAGATACAGACATGACTACAGAACAGACTACGGTCACTGCAGTCACAGAAGAGACAGACTCGACAACAGAAGCGACTACGGTCACAGAAGAGACAGACACGACTACAGAAGCGACTACTGTCACAGAAGAGACAGATACGACTACAGAAGCGACTACGGTCACAGAAGAGACAGACACGACTACAGAAGCGACTACGGTCACAGAAGAGACAGACATGACTACAGAAGCGACTACGGTTACAGAAGAGACAGGCATGACTACAGAGGCGACTACGCTCACAGAAGAGAGTGACATGACTACAGAAGCGACTACGGTGACAGAAGAGACAGACACGACAACAGAAGCGACTACTGTCACAGAAGCGACAGATACGACTACAAAAGCGACTACGGTCACACAAGAGACAGACACGACTACAGAAGCGACTACGGAAGAGAGAGACACGACTACAGAAGCGACTACGGTCACAGAAGAGAAAGTCATGACTACAGAAGCGACTACGCTCACAGAAGAGAGTGACACGACTACAGAAGCGACTACGGTCACAGAAGAGACAGGCATGACTACAGAAGCGACTACGCTCACAGAAGAGAGTGACACTACTACAGAAGTGACTACGGTCACAGAAGAGACAGACACGACTACAGAAGCGACCACGGGCACAGAAGAGACAGGAACGACTACAGAAGCGGCTACGGTCACAGAAGAGACAGGCACGGCTACAGAAGTGACTACGGTCACAGAAGAGACAGGCACGACTACAGAAGCGACTACGGTCACAGAAGAGACAGGCACGACTACAGAAGCGACTACTGTCACAGAAGAGACAGGCACGACTACAGAAGTGACTACGGTCACTAAGGTCACAGAAGAGACAGACACGACTACATTAGCGACTACGGTCACAGAAGAGACAGACACGACTACAGAAGCAACTACGGTCACAGAAGAGACAGGCACGACTACAGAAGAGACTACGGTCACAGAAGAGACAGGCACGACTAAAAAAGTGAATACGGTCACAGAAGAGACAGGGACGACTACAGAAGCTACTACTGTCACAGAAGAGACAGACACGACTACAGAAGCAACTACGGTCACAGAAGAGACAGACACGACTACAGAAGCGACTACGGTCACAGAAGAGACAGATATGACTACAGAACAGACTACGGTCACTATGGTCACAGAAGAGACAGACTCGACAACAGAAGCGACTACGGTCACAGAAGATACAGACATGACTACAGAACAGACTACGGTCACTGCAGTCACAGAAGAGACAGACTCGACAACAGAAGCGACTACGGTCACAGAAGAGACAAACACGACTACAGAAGCGACTACTGTCACAGAAGAGACAGATACGACTAAAGAAGCGACTAAGGTCACAGAAGAGACAGACACGACTACAGAAGCGACTACGGTCACAGAAGAGACAGACATGACTACAGAAGCGACTACGGTTACAGCAGAGACAGGCATGACTACAGAAGCGACTACGCTCACAGAAGAGAGTGACACGACTACAGAAGCGACTACGGTCACAGAAGAGACAGATACGACAACAGAAGCGACTACTGTCACAGAAGAGACAGATACGACTACAGAAGCGACTACGGTCACACAAGAGACAGACACGACAACAGAAGCGACTACTGTCACAGAAGAGACAGACACGACTACAGAAGCGACTACGGAAGAGAGAGACACGACTACAGAAGCGACTATGGTCACAGAAGAGACATGCATGACTACAGAAGCGACTACTCTCACAGAAGAGAGTGACACGACTACAGAAGCGACTACGGTCCCAGAAGAGACAGGCATGACTACAGAAGCGACTACGCTCACAGAAGAGAGTGACACGACTACAGAAGCGACTACGGTCACAGAAGAGACAGAGACGACTACAGAAGCGACCACGGGCACAGAAGAGACAGGCACGACTACCGAAGCGGCTACGGTCACAGAAGAGACAGGCACGACTACAGAAGTGACTACGGTCACAGAAGAGACAGACACGACTAAAGAAGCGACCACGGGCACAGAAGAGACAGGCACGACTACAGAAGCGGCTACGGTCACAGAAGAGACAGGCACGACTACAGAAGTGACTACGGTCACAGAAGAGACAGGCACGACTACAGAAGCGACTACGGTCACAGAAGAAACAGGCATGACTACAGAAGCGACTACGCTCACAGAAGAGAGTGACACGACTACAGAAGTGACTACGGTTACAGAAGAGACAGGCATGACTACAGAAGCGACTACGGAAGAGAGAGACACGACTACAGAAGCGACTACGGTCACAGAAGAGACAGGCATGACAACAGAAGCGACTACTGTCACAGAAGAGACAGATACGACTACAGAAGCGACTACGGTCACACAAGAGACAGACACGACAACAGAAGCGACTACTGTCACAGAAGAGACAGACACGACTACAGAAGCGACTACGGAAGAGAGAGACACGACTACAGAAGCGACTATGGTCACAGAAGAGACATGCATGACTACAGAAGCGACTACTCTCACAGAAGAGAGTGACACGACTACAGAAGCGACTACGGTCCCAGAAGAGACAGGCATGACTACAGAAGCGACTACGCTCACAGAAGAGAGTGACACGACTACAGAAGCGACTACGGTCACAGAAGAGACAGAGACGACTACAGAAGCGACCACGGGCACAGAAGAGACAGGCACGACTACCGAAGCGGCTACGGTCACAGAAGAGACAGGCACGACTACAGAAGTGACTACGGTCACAGAAGAGACAGACACGACTAAAGAAGCGACCACGGGCACAGAAGAGACAGGCACGACTACAGAAGCGGCTACGGTCACAGAAGAGACAGGCACGACTACAGAAGTGACTACGGTCACAGAAGAGACAGGCACGACTACAGAAGCGACTACGGTCACAGAAGAAACAGGCATGACTACAGAAGCGACTACGCTCACAGAAGAGAGTGACACGACTACAGAAGTGACTACGGTTACAGAAGAGACAGGCATGACTACAGAAGCGACTACGGAAGAGAGAGACACGACTACAGAAGCGACTACGGTCACAGAAGAGACAGGCATGACTACAGAAGCGACTACGCTCACAGAAGAGAGTGACACGACTACAGAAGCGACTACTGTCACAGAAGAGACAGATACGACTACAGAAGCGACTACGGTCACAGAAGAGACAGACACGACTACAGAAGCGACTACGGTCACAGAAGAGACAGACACGACTACAGAAGCGACTAGGGTCACAGAAGAGACTGGCATGACTACAGAAGCGACTACGCTCACAGAAGAGAGTGTCACGACTACAGAAGCGACTACGGTCACAGAAGAGACAGGCATGACTACAGAAGCGACTACGCTCACAGAAGAGAGTGACACGACTACAGAAGCGACTACGGTCACAGAAGAGACAGACACGACTACAGAAGCGACCACGGGCACAGATGAGACAGGCACGACTACAGAAGCGGCTACGGTCACAGAAGAGACAGGCACGACTACAGAAGTGACTACGGTCACAGAAGAGACAGGCACGACTACAGAAGCGACTACGGTCACAGAAGAGACAGGAACGACTACAGAAGCGATTACGTTCACAGAAGAGACAGACACGACTACAGAAGCGACCACGGGCACAGAAGAGACAGACACGACTACAGAAGCGACCACGGGCACAGAAGAGACAGGCACGACTACAGAAGCGGCTACGGTCACAGAAGAGACAGGCACGACTACAGAAGTGACTACGGTCACAGAAGAGACAGGCACGACTACAGAAGCGACTACGGTCACAGAAGAGACAGGCACGACTACAGAAGCGACTACTGTCACAGAAGAGACAGGCACGACTACAGAAGCGACTACGGTCACAGAAGAGACAGACACGACTACAGAAGAGACTATGGTCACTACGGTCACAGAAGAGACAGACACGACTACAAAAGCGACTACGGTCACTTCGGTCACAGAAGAGACAGACATGACTACAGAACAGACTACGGTCACTACGGTCACAGAAGAGACAGACTCGACAACAGAAGCGACTACGGTCACAGAAGAGACAGACACGACTACAGAAGCGTCTACTGTCACAGAAGAGACAGATACGACTACAGAAATGACTACGGTCACTACGGTCACAGAAGAAACTGGCCCGACTACAGAAGCGACTACGGTCACAGAAGAGACAGACACGACTACAAACGCGACTACGGTCACTTCGGTCCCAGAAGAGACAGACATGACTACAGAACAGACTACGGTCACTACGGTCACAGAAGAGACAGACTCGACAACAGAAGCGACTACGGTCACAGAAGAGACAGACACGACTACAGAAGCGACTACTGTCACAGAAGAGACAGATACGACTACAGAAGCGACTACGGTCACAGAAGAGACAGACACGACTACAGAAGCGACTACGGCCACAGAAGAGACAGACACGACTACAGAAGCGACTACGGTCAGAGAAGAGACTGGCATGACTACAGAAGCGGCTACGCTCACAGAAGAGAGTGACACGACTACAGAAGCGACTACGGTCACAGAAGAGACAGGCATGACTACAGAAGCGACTATGCTCACAGAAGAGAGTGACACGACTACAGAAGCGACTACGGTCACAGAAGAGACAGACACGACTACAGAAGCGACCACGGGCACAGAAGAGACAGGCACGACTACAGAAGCGGCTACGGTCACAGAAGAGACAGGCACGACTACAGAAGTGACTACGGTCACAGAAGAGACAGGCACGACTACAGAAGCGACTACGGTCACAGAAGAGACAGGCACGACTACAGAAGCGACTACTGTCACAGAAGAGACAGGCACGACTACAGAAGGGACTACGGTCACTACGGTGACAGAAGAGACAGACACGACTACATTAGCAACTACGGTCACAGAAGAGACAGGCACGACTACAAAAGTGACTACGGTCACAGAAGAGACAGGCACGACTACAGAAGCGACTACGGTCACAGAAGAGACAGGCATGACTACAGAAGCGACTACGCTCACAGAAGAGAGTGACACAACGACAGAAGCGACTACGGTCACAGAAGAGACAGACACGACTACAGAAGCGACTACGGTCACAGAAGAGACAGACACGACTACAGAAGCGACTAGGGTCACAGAAGAGACTGGCATGACTACAGAAGCGACTACGCTCACAGAAGAGAGTGTCACGACTACAGAAGCGACTACGGTCACAGAAGAGACAGGCATGACTACAGAAGCGACTACGCTCACAGAAGAGAGTGACACGACTACAGAAGCGACTACGGTCACAGAAGAGACAGACACGACTACAGAAGCGACCACGGGCACAGATGAGACAGGCACGACTACAGAAGCGGCTACGGTCACAGAAGAGACAGGCACGACTACAGAAGTGACTACGGTCACAGAAGAGACAGGCACGACTACAGAAGCGACTACGGTCACAGAAGAGACAGGAACGACTACAGAAGCGATTACGTTCACAGAAGAGACAGACACGACTACAGAAGCGACCACGGGCACAGAAGAGACAGACACGACTACAGAAGCGACCACGGGCACAGAAGAGACAGGCACGACTACAGAAGCGGCTACGGTCACAGAAGAGACAGGCACGACTACAGAAGTGACTACGGTCACAGAAGAGACAGGCACGACTACAGAAGCGACTACGGTCACAGAAGAGACAGGCACGACTACAGAAGCGACTACTGTCACAGAAGAGACAGGCACGACTACAGAAGCGACTACGGTCACAGAAGAGACAGACACGACTACAGAAGAGACTATGGTCACTACGGTCACAGAAGAGACAGACACGACTACAAAAGCGACTACGGTCACTTCGGTCACAGAAGAGACAGACATGACTACAGAACAGACTACGGTCACTACGGTCACAGAAGAGACAGACTCGACAACAGAAGCGACTACGGTCACAGAAGAGACAGACACGACTACAGAAGCGACTACTGTCACAGAAGAGACAGATACGACTACAGAAATGACTACGGTCACTACGGTCACAGAAGAAACTGGCCCGACTACAGAAGCGACTACGGTCACAGAAGAGACAGACACGACTACAAACGCGACTACGGTCACTTCGGTCCCAGAAGAGACAGACATGACTACAGAACAGACTACGGTCACTACGGTCACAGAAGAGACAGACTCGACAACAGAAGCGACTACGGTCACAGAAGAGACAGACACGACTACAGAAGCGACTACTGTCACAGAAGAGACAGATACGACTACAGAAGCGACTACGGTCACAGAAGAGACAGACACGACTACAGAAGCGACTACGGCCACAGAAGAGACAGACACGACTACAGAAGCGACTACGGTCAGAGAAGAGACTGGCATGACTACAGAAGCGGCTACGCTCACAGAAGAGAGTGACACGACTACAGAAGCGACTACGGTCACAGAAGAGACAGGCATGACTACAGAAGCGACTATGCTCACAGAAGAGAGTGACACGACTACAGAAGCGACTACGGTCACAGAAGAGACAGACACGACTACAGAAGCGACCACGGGCACAGAAGAGACAGGCACGACTACAGAAGCGGCTACGGTCACAGAAGAGACAGGCACGACTACAGAAGTGACTACGGTCACAGAAGAGACAGGCACGACTACAGAAGCGACTACGGTCACAGAAGAGACAGGCACGACTACAGAAGCGACTACTGTCACAGAAGAGACAGGCACGACTACAGAAGGGACTACGGTCACTACGGTGACAGAAGAGACAGACACGACTACATTAGCAACTACGGTCACAGAAGAGACAGGCACGACTACAAAAGTGACTACGGTCACAGAAGAGACAGGCACGACTACAGAAGCGACTACGGTCACAGAAGAGACAGGCATGACTACAGAAGCGACTACGCTCACAGAAGAGAGTGACACAACGACAGAAGAGACTACGGTCACAGAAGAGACAGACACGACTACAGAAGCGACTACGGGGACAGAAGAGACAGGCACGACTACAGAAGTGGCTACGGTCACAGAAGAGACAAGCACGACTACAGAAGTGACTACGGTCACAGAAGAGACAGGCACGACTACAGAAGCTACTACGGTCACAGAAGAGACAGACACGACTACAGAAGTAACTACGGTGACAGAAGAGACAGACACGACTACAGAAGCGACTACGGTCACTTCGGTCACAGAAGAGACAGACATGACTACAGAACAGACTACGGTCACTATGGTCACAGAGGAGACAGACTCGACAACAGAAGCGACTACGGTCACAGAAGATACAGACATGACTACAGAACAGACTACGGTCACTGCAGTCACAGAAGAGACAGACTCGACAACAGAAGCGACTACGGTCACAGAAGAGACAGACACGACTACAGAAGCGACTACTGTCACAGAAGAGACAGATACGACTACAGAAGCGACTACGGTCACAGAAGAGACAGACACGACTACAGAAGCGACTACGGTCACAGAAGAGACAGACATGACTACAGAAGCGACTACGGTTACAGAAGAGACAGGCATGACTACAGAAGCGACTACGCTCACAGAAGAGAGTGACACGACTACAGAAGCGACTACGGTGACAGAAGAGACAGACACGACAACAGAAGCGACTACTGTCACAGAAGAGACAGATACGACTACAAAAGCGACTACGGTCACACAAGAGACAGACACGACTACAGAAGCGACTACGGAAGAGAGAGACACGACTACAGAAGCGACTACGGTCACAGAAGAGACAGTCATGACTACAGAAGCGACTACGCTCACAGAAGAGAGTGACACGACTACAGAAGCGACTACGGTCACAGAAGAGACAGGCATGACTACAGAAGCGACTACGCTCACAGAAGAGAGTGACACGACTACAGAAGCGACTACGGTCACAGAAGAGACAGACACGACTACAGAAGCGACCACGGGCACAGAAGAGACAGGAACGACTACAGAAGCGGCTACGGTCACAGAAGAGACAGGCACGGCTACAGAAGTGACTACGGTCACAGAAGAGACAGGCACGACTACAGAAGCGACTACGGTCACAGAAGAGACAGGCACGACTACAGAAGCGACTACTGTCACAGAAGAGACAGACACGACTACAGAAGCGACCACGGGCACAGAAGAGACAGGAACGACTACAGAAGCGGCTACGGTCACAGAAGAGACAGGCACGGCTACAGAAGTGACTACGGTCACAGAAGAGACAGGCACGACTACAGAAGCGACTACGGTCACAGAAGAGACAGGCACGACTACAGAAGCGACTACTGTCACAGAAGAGACAGGCATGACTACAGAAGTGACTACGGTCACTATGGTCACAGAAGAGACAGACACGACTACATTAGCGACTACGGTCACAGAAGAGACAGACACGACTACAGAAGCAACTACGGTCACAGAAGAGACAGGCACGACTACAGAAGAGACTACGGTCACAGAAGAGACAGGCACGACTACAAAAGTGAATACGGTCACAGAAGAGACAGGGACGACTACAGAAGCTACTACTGTCACAGAAGAGACAGGCACGACTACAGAAGCAACTACGGTCACAGAAGAGACAGACACGACTACAGAAGCGACTACGGTCACAGAAGAGCCAGACATGACTACAGAACAGACTACGGTCACTATGGTCACAGAAGAGACAGACTCGACAACAGAAGCGACTACGGTCACAGAAGATACAGACATGACTACAGAACAGACTACGGTCACTGCAGTCACAGAAGAGACAGACTCGACAACAGAAGCGACTACGGTCACAGAAGAGACAGACACGACTACAGAAGCGACTACTGTCACAGAAGAGACAGATACGACTACAGAAGCGACTACGGTCACAGAAGAGACAGACACGACTACAGAAGCGACTACGGTCACAGAAGAGACAGGCACGACTACAGAAGCGACTACTGTCACAGAAGAGACAGGCACGACTACAGAAGGGACTACGGTCACTACGGTGACAGAAGAGACAGACACGACTACATTAGCGACTACGGTCACAGAAGAGACAGGCACGACTACAAAAGTGACTACGGTCACAGAAGAGACAGGCACGACTACAGAAGCGACTACGGTCACAGAAGAGACAGGCATGACTACAGAAGCGACTACGCTCACAGAAGAGAGTGACACAACGACAGAAGAGACTACGGTCACAGAAGAGACAGACACGACTACAGAAGCGACTACGGGGACAGAAGAGACAGGCACGACTACAGAAGTGGCTACGGTCACAGAAGAGACAAGCACGACTACAGAAGTGACTACGGTCACAGAAGAGACAGGCACGACTACAGAAGCTACTACGGTCACAGAAGAGACAGACACGACTACAGAAGTAACTACGGTGACAGAAGAGACAGACACGACTACAGAAGCGACTACGGTCACTTCGGTCACAGAAGAGACAGACATGACTACAGAACAGACTACGGTCACTATGGTCACAGAAGAGACAGACTCGACAACAGAAGCGACTACGGTCACAGAAGATACAGACATGACTACAGAACAGACTACGGTCACTGCAGTCACAGAAGAGACAGACTCGACAACAGAAGCGACTACGGTCACAGAAGAGACAGACACGACTACAGAAGCGACTACTGTCACAGAAGAGACAGATACGACTACAGAAGCGACTACGGTCACAGAAGAGACAGACACGACTACAGAAGCGACTACGGTCACAGAAGAGACAGACATGACTACAGAAGCGACTACGGTTACAGAAGAGACAGGCATGACTACAGAAGCGACTACGCTCACAGAAGAGAGTGACACGACTACAGAAGCGACTACGGTGACAGAAGAGACAGACACGACAACAGAAGCGACTACTGTCACAGAAGAGACAGATACGACTACAAAAGCGACTACGGTCACACAAGAGACAGACACGACTACAGAAGCGACTACGGAAGAGAGAGACACGACTACAGAAGCGACTACGGTCACAGAAGAGACAGTCATGACTACAGAAGCGACTACGCTCACAGAAGAGAGTGACACGACTACAGAAGCGACTACGGTCACAGAAGAGACAGGCATGACTACAGAAGCGACTACGCTCACAGAAGAGAGTGACACGACTACAGAAGCGACTACGGTCACAGAAGAGACAGACACGACTACAGAAGCGACCACGGGCACAGAAGAGACAGGAACGACTACAGAAGCGGCTACGGTCACAGAAGAGACAGGCACGGCTACAGAAGTGACTACGGTCACAGAAGAGACAGGCACGACTACAGAAGCGACTACGGTCACAGAAGAGACAGGCACGACTACAGAAGCGACTACTGTCACAGAAGAGACAGACACGACTACAGAAGCGACCACGGGCACAGAAGAGACAGGAACGACTACAGAAGCGGCTACGGTCACAGAAGAGACAGGCACGGCTACAGAAGTGACTACGGTCACAGAAGAGACAGGCACGACTACAGAAGCGACTACGGTCACAGAAGAGACAGGCACGACTACAGAAGCGACTACTGTCACAGAAGAGACAGGCATGACTACAGAAGTGACTACGGTCACTATGGTCACAGAAGAGACAGACACGACTACATTAGCGACTACGGTCACAGAAGAGACAGACACGACTACAGAAGCAACTACGGTCACAGAAGAGACAGGCACGACTACAGAAGAGACTACGGTCACAGAAGAGACAGGCACGACTACAAAAGTGAATACGGTCACAGAAGAGACAGGGACGACTACAGAAGCTACTACTGTCACAGAAGAGACAGGCACGACTACAGAAGCAACTACGGTCACAGAAGAGACAGACACGACTACAGAAGCGACTACGGTCACAGAAGAGACAGACATGACTACAGAACAGACTACGGTCACTATGGTCACAGAAGAGACAGACTCGACAACAGAAGCGACTACGGTCACAGAAGATACAGACATGACTACAGAACAGACTACGGTCACTGCAGTCACAGAAGAGACAGACTCGACAACGGAAGCGACTACGGTCACAGAAGAGACAGACACGACTACAGAAGTAACTACGGTGACAGAAGAGACAGACACGACTACAGAAGCGACTACGGTCACTTCGGTCACAGAAGAGACAGACATGACTACAGAACAGACTACGGTCACTATGGTCACAGAAGAGACAGACTCGACAACAGAAGCGACTACGGTCACAGAAGATACAGACATGACTACAGAACAGACTACGGTCACTGCAGTCACAGAAGAGACAGACTCGACAACAGAAGCGACTACGGTCACAGAAGAGACAGACACGACTACAGAAGCGACTACTGTCACAGAAGAGACAGATACGACTACAGAAGCGACTACGGTCACAGAAGAGACAGACACGACTACAGAAGCGACTACGGTCACAGAAGAGACAGACATGACTACAGAAGCGACTACGGTTACAGAAGAGACAGGCATGACTACAGAAGCGACTACGCTCACAGAAGAGAGTGACACGACTACAGAAGCGACTACGGTGACAGAAGAGACAGACACGACAACAGAAGCGACTACTGTCACAGAAGAGACAGATACGACTACAAAAGCGACTACGGTCACACAAGAGACAGACACGACTACAGAAGCGACTACGGAAGAGAGAGACACGACTACAGAAGCGACTACGGTCACAGAAGAGACAGTCATGACTACAGAAGCGACTACGCTCACAGAAGAGAGTGACACGACTACAGAAGCGACTACGGTCACAGAAGAGACAGGCATGACTACAGAAGCGACTACGCTCACAGAAGAGAGTGACACGACTACAGAAGCGACTACGGTCACAGAAGAGACAGACACGACTACAGAAGCGACCACGGGCACAGAAGAGACAGGAACGACTACAGAAGCGGCTACGGTCACAGAAGAGACAGGCACGGCTACAGAAGTGACTACGGTCACAGAAGAGACAGGCACGACTACAGAAGCGACTACGGTCACAGAAGAGACAGGCACGACTACAGAAGCGACTACTGTCACAGAAGAGACAGACACGACTACAGAAGCGACCACGGGCACAGAAGAGACAGGAACGACTACAGAAGCGGCTACGGTCACAGAAGAGACAGGCACGGCTACAGAAGTGACTACGGTCACAGAAGAGACAGGCACGACTACAGAAGCGACTACGGTCACAGAAGAGACAGGCACGACTACAGAAGCGACTACTGTCACAGAAGAGACAGGCATGACTACAGAAGTGACTACGGTCACTATGGTCACAGAAGAGACAGACACGACTACATTAGCGACTACGGTCACAGAAGAGACAGACACGACTACAGAAGCAACTACGGTCACAGAAGAGACAGGCACGACTACAGAAGAGACTACGGTCACAGAAGAGACAGGCACGACTACAAAAGTGAATACGGTCACAGAAGAGACAGGGACGACTACAGAAGCTACTACTGTCACAGAAGAGACAGGCACGACTACAGAAGCAACTACGGTCACAGAAGAGACAGACACGACTACAGAAGCGACTACGGTCACAGAAGAGCCAGACATGACTACAGAACAGACTACGGTCACTATGGTCACAGAAGAGACAGACTCGACAACAGAAGCGACTACGGTCACAGAAGATACAGACATGACTACAGAACAGACTACGGTCACTGCAGTCACAGAAGAGACAGACTCGACAACAGAAGCGACTACGGTCACAGAAGAGACAGACACGACTACAGAAGCGACTACTGTCACAGAAGAGACAGACACGACTACAGAAGCGACTACGGTCACAGAAGAGACAGACACGACTACAGAAGCGACTACGGTCACAGAAGAGACAGACATGAATACAGAAGCGACTACTGTCACAGAAGAGACAGATACGACTACAGAAGCGACTACGGTCACAGAAGAGACACACACGACTACAGAAGCGACTACGGTCACAGAAGAGACAGACATGACTACAGAAGCGACTACGGTTACAGAAGAGACAGTCATGACTACAGAAGCGACTACGCTCACAGAAGAGAGTGACACGACTACAGAAGCGACTACGGTGACAGAAGAGACAGACACGACAACAGAAGCGACTACTGTCGCAGAAGAGACAGATACGACTACAAAAGCGACTACGGTCACACAAGAGACAGACACGACTACAGAGGCGACTACGGAAGAGAGAGACACGACTACAGAAGCGACTACGGTCACAGAAGAGACAGTCATGACTACAGAAGCGACTACGCTCACAGAAGAGAGTGACACGACTACAGAAGCGACTACGGTCACAGAAGAGACAGGCACGGCTACAGAAGTGACTACGGTCACAGAAGAGACAGGCACGACTACAGAAGCGACTACGGTCACAGAAGAGACAGGCACGACTACAGAAGCGACTACTGTCACAGAAGAGACAGGCATGACTACAGAAGTGACTACGGTCACTACGGTCACAGAAGAGACAGGCACGACTACAGAAGCGACTACTGTCACAGAAGAGACAGGCACGACTACAGAAGCAACTACGGTCACAGAAGAGACAGACACGACTACAGAAGCGACTACGGTCACAGAAGAGCCAGACATGACTACAGAACAGACTACGGTCACTATGGTCACAGAAGAGACAGACTCGACAACAGAAGCGACTACGGTCACAGAAGATACAGACATGACTACAGAACAGACTACGGTCACTGCAGTCACAGAAGAGACAGACTCGACAACAGAAGCGACTACGGTCACAGAAGAGACAGACACGACTACAGAAGCGACTACTGTCACAGAAGAGACAGATACGACTACAGAAGCGACTACGGTCACAGAAGAGACAGACACGACTACAGAAGCGACTACGGTCACAGAAGAGACAGGCACGACTACAGAAGCGACTACTGTCACAGAAGAGACAGGCACGACTACAGAAGGGACTACGGTCACTACGGTGACAGAAGAGACAGACACGACTACATTAGCGACTACGGTCACAGAAGAGACAGGCACGACTACAAAAGTGACTACGGTCACAGAAGAGACAGGCACGACTACAGAAGCGACTACGGTCACAGAAGAGACAGGCATGACTACAGAAGCGACTACGCTCACAGAAGAGAGTGACACAACGACAGAAGAGACTACGGTCACAGAAGAGACAGACACGACTACAGAAGCGACTACGGGGACAGAAGAGACAGGCACGACTACAGAAGTGGCTACGGTCACAGAAGAGACAAGCACGACTACAGAAGTGACTACGGTCACAGAAGAGACAGGCACGACTACAGAAGCTACTACGGTCACAGAAGAGACAGACACGACTACAGAAGTAACTACGGTGACAGAAGAGACAGACACGACTACAGAAGCGACTACGGTCACTTCGGTCACAGAAGAGACAGACATGACTACAGAACAGACTACGGTCACTATGGTCACAGAAGAGACAGACTCGACAACAGAAGCGACTACGGTCACAGAAGATACAGACATGACTACAGAACAGACTACGGTCACTGCAGTCACAGAAGAGACAGACTCGACAACAGAAGCGACTACGGTCACAGAAGAGACAGACACGACTACAGAAGCGACTACTGTCACAGAAGAGACAGATACGACTACAGAAGCGACTACGGTCACAGAAGAGACAGACACGACTACAGAAGCGACTACGGTCACAGAAGAGACAGACATGACTACAGAAGCGACTACGGTTACAGAAGAGACAGGCATGACTACAGAAGCGACTACGCTCACAGAAGAGAGTGACACGACTACAGAAGCGACTACGGTGACAGAAGAGACAGACACGACAACAGAAGCGACTACTGTCACAGAAGAGACAGATACGACTACAAAAGCGACTACGGTCACACAAGAGACAGACACGACTACAGAAGCGACTACGGAAGAGAGAGACACGACTACAGAAGCGACTACGGTCACAGAAGAGACAGTCATGACTACAGAAGCGACTACGCTCACAGAAGAGAGTGACACGACTACAGAAGCGACTACGGTCACAGAAGAGACAGGCATGACTACAGAAGCGACTACGCTCACAGAAGAGAGTGACACGACTACAGAAGCGACTACGGTCACAGAAGAGACAGACACGACTACAGAAGCGACCACGGGCACAGAAGAGACAGGAACGACTACAGAAGCGGCTACGGTCACAGAAGAGACAGGCACGGCTACAGAAGTGACTACGGTCACAGAAGAGACAGGCACGACTACAGAAGCGACTACGGTCACAGAAGAGACAGGCACGACTACAGAAGCGACTACTGTCACAGAAGAGACAGACACGACTACAGAAGCGACCACGGGCACAGAAGAGACAGGAACGACTACAGAAGCGGCTACGGTCACAGAAGAGACAGGCACGGCTACAGAAGTGACTACGGTCACAGAAGAGACAGGCACGACTACAGAAGCGACTACGGTCACAGAAGAGACAGGCACGACTACAGAAGCGACTACTGTCACAGAAGAGACAGGCATGACTACAGAAGTGACTACGGTCACTATGGTCACAGAAGAGACAGACACGACTACATTAGCGACTACGGTCACAGAAGAGACAGACACGACTACAGAAGCAACTACGGTCACAGAAGAGACAGGCACGACTACAGAAGAGACTACGGTCACAGAAGAGACAGGCACGACTACAAAAGTGAATACGGTCACAGAAGAGACAGGGACGACTACAGAAGCTACTACTGTCACAGAAGAGACAGGCACGACTACAGAAGCAACTACGGTCACAGAAGAGACAGACACGACTACAGAAGCGACTACGGTCACAGAAGAGACAGACATGACTACAGAACAGACTACGGTCACTATGGTCACAGAAGAGACAGACTCGACAACAGAAGCGACTACGGTCACAGAAGATACAGACATGACTACAGAACAGACTACGGTCACTGCAGTCACAGAAGAGACAGACTCGACAACGGAAGCGACTACGGTCACAGAAGAGACAGACACGACTACAGAAGTAACTACGGTGACAGAAGAGACAGACACGACTACAGAAGCGACTACGGTCACTTCGGTCACAGAAGAGACAGACATGACTACAGAACAGACTACGGTCACTATGGTCACAGAAGAGACAGACTCGACAACAGAAGCGACTACGGTCACAGAAGATACAGACATGACTACAGAACAGACTACGGTCACTGCAGTCACAGAAGAGACAGACTCGACAACAGAAGCGACTACGGTCACAGAAGAGACAGACACGACTACAGAAGCGACTACTGTCACAGAAGAGACAGATACGACTACAGAAGCGACTACGGTCACAGAAGAGACAGACACGACTACAGAAGCGACTACGGTCACAGAAGAGACAGACATGACTACAGAAGCGACTACGGTTACAGAAGAGACAGGCATGACTACAGAAGCGACTACGCTCACAGAAGAGAGTGACACGACTACAGAAGCGACTACGGTGACAGAAGAGACAGACACGACAACAGAAGCGACTACTGTCACAGAAGAGACAGATACGACTACAAAAGCGACTACGGTCACACAAGAGACAGACACGACTACAGAAGCGACTACGGAAGAGAGAGACACGACTACAGAAGCGACTACGGTCACAGAAGAGACAGTCATGACTACAGAAGCGACTACGCTCACAGAAGAGAGTGACACGACTACAGAAGCGACTACGGTCACAGAAGAGACAGGCATGACTACAGAAGCGACTACGCTCACAGAAGAGAGTGACACGACTACAGAAGCGACTACGGTCACAGAAGAGACAGACACGACTACAGAAGCGACCACGGGCACAGAAGAGACAGGAACGACTACAGAAGCGGCTACGGTCACAGAAGAGACAGGCACGGCTACAGAAGTGACTACGGTCACAGAAGAGACAGGCACGACTACAGAAGCGACTACGGTCACAGAAGAGACAGGCACGACTACAGAAGCGACTACTGTCACAGAAGAGACAGACACGACTACAGAAGCGACCACGGGCACAGAAGAGACAGGAACGACTACAGAAGCGGCTACGGTCACAGAAGAGACAGGCACGGCTACAGAAGTGACTACGGTCACAGAAGAGACAGGCACGACTACAGAAGCGACTACGGTCACAGAAGAGACAGGCACGACTACAGAAGCGACTACTGTCACAGAAGAGACAGGCATGACTACAGAAGTGACTACGGTCACTATGGTCACAGAAGAGACAGACACGACTACATTAGCGACTACGGTCACAGAAGAGACAGACACGACTACAGAAGCAACTACGGTCACAGAAGAGACAGGCACGACTACAGAAGAGACTACGGTCACAGAAGAGACAGGCACGACTACAAAAGTGAATACGGTCACAGAAGAGACAGGGACGACTACAGAAGCTACTACTGTCACAGAAGAGACAGGCACGACTACAGAAGCAACTACGGTCACAGAAGAGACAGACACGACTACAGAAGCGACTACGGTCACAGAAGAGCCAGACATGACTACAGAACAGACTACGGTCACTATGGTCACAGAAGAGACAGACTCGACAACAGAAGCGACTACGGTCACAGAAGATACAGACATGACTACAGAACAGACTACGGTCACTGCAGTCACAGAAGAGACAGACTCGACAACAGAAGCGACTACGGTCACAGAAGAGACAGACACGACTACAGAAGCGACTACTGTCACAGAAGAGACAGACACGACTACAGAAGCGACTACGGTCACAGAAGAGACAGACACGACTACAGAAGCGACTACGGTCACAGAAGAGACAGACATGAATACAGAAGCGACTACTGTCACAGAAGAGACAGATACGACTACAGAAGCGACTACGGTCACAGAAGAGACAGACACGACTACAGAAGCGACTACGGTCACAGAAGAGACAGACATGACTACAGAAGCGACTACGGTTACAGAAGAGACAGTCATGACTACAGAAGCGACTACGCTCACAGAAGAGAGTGACACGACTACAGAAGCGACTACGGTGACAGAAGAGACAGACACGACAACAGAAGCGACTACTGTCGCAGAAGAGACAGATACGACTACAAAAGCGACTACGGTCACACAAGAGACAGACACGACTACAGAGGCGACTACGGAAGAGAGAGACACGACTACAGAAGCGACTACGGTCACAGAAGAGACAGTCATGACTACAGAAGCGACTACGCTCACAGAAGAGAGTGACACGACTACAGAAGCGACTACGGTCACAGAAGAGACAGGCACGGCTACAGAAGTGACTACGGTCACAGAAGAGACAGGCACGACTACAGAAGCGACTACGGTCACAGAAGAGACAGGCACGACTACAGAAGCGACTACTGTCACAGAAGAGACAGGCATGACTACAGAAGTGACTACGGTCACTACGGTCACAGAAGAGACAGACACAACTACATTAGCGACTACGGTCACAGAAGAGACAGACACGACTACAGAAGCAACTACGGTCACAGAAGAGACAGGCACGACTACAGAAGAGACTACGGTCACAGAAGAGACAGGCACGACTACAAAAGTGAATACGGTCACAGAAGAGACAGGGACGACTACAGAAGCTACTACTGTCACAGAAGAGACAGGCACGACTACAGAAGCAACTACGGTCACAGAAGAGACAGACACGACTACAGAAGCGACTATGGTCACAGAAGAGACAGACATGACTACAGAACAGACTACGGTCACTATGGTCACAGAAGAGACAGACTCGACAACAGAAGCGACTACGGTCACAGAAGATACAGACATGACTACAGAACAGACTACGGTCACTGCAGTCACAGAAGAGACAGACTCGACAACAGAAGCGACTACGGTCACAGAAGAGACAGATACGACTACAGAAGCGACTACTGTCACAGAAGAGACAGATACGACTACAGAAGCGACTACGGTCACAGAAGAGACAGGCACGACTACAGAACAGACTACGGAAGAGAGAGACACGACTACAGAAGCGACTACGGTCACAGAAGAGACAGGCACGACTACAAAAGTGACTACGGTCACAGAAGAGACAGGCACGACTACAGAAGCGACTACGGTCACAGAAGAGACAGGCATGACTACAGAAGCGACTACGCTCACAGAAGAGAGTGACACGACGACAGAAGAGACTACGGTCACAGAAGAGACAGACACGACTACAGAAGCGACTACGGGGACAGAAGAGACAGGCACGACTACAGAAGTGGCTACGGTCACAGAAGAGACAAGCACGATTACAGAAGTGACTACGGTCACAGAAGAGACAGGCACGACTACAGAAGCTACTACGGTCACAGAAGAGACAGACACGACTACAGAAGTAACTACGGTGACAGAAGAGACAGACACGACTACAGAAGCGACTACGGTCACTTCGGTCACAGAAGAGACAGACATGACTACAGAACAGACTACGGTCACTATGGTCACAGAAGAGACAGACTCGACAACAGAAGCGACTACGGTCACTTCGGTCACAGAAGAGACAGACATGACTACAGAACAGACTACGGTCACTATGGTCACAGAAGAGACAGACTCGACAACAGAAGCGACTACGGTCACAGAAGATACAGACATGACTACAGAACAGACTACGGTCACTGCAGTCACAGAAGAGACAGACTCGACAACAGAAGCGACTACGGTCACAGAAGAGACAGACACGACTACAGAAGCGACTACTGTCACAGAAGAGACAGATACGACTACAGAAGCGACTACGGTCACAGAAGAGACAGACACGACTACAGAAGCGACTACGGTCACAGAAGAGACAGACATGACTACAGAAGCGACTACGGTTACAGAAGAGACAGGCATGACTACAGAAGCGACTACGCTCACAGAAGAGAGTGACACGACTACAGAAGCGACTACGGTGACAGAAGAGACAGACACGACAACAGAAGCGACTACTGTCACAGAAGAGACAGATACGACTACAAAAGCGACTACGGTCACACAAGAGACAGACACGACTACAGAAGCGACTACGGAAGAGAGAGACACGACTACAGAAGTGACTACGGTCACAGAAGAGACAGTCATGACTACAGAAGCGACTACGCTCACAGAAGAGAGTGACACGACTACAGAAGCGACTACGGTCACAGAAGAGACAGACACGACTACAGAAGCGACTACGGTCACAGAAGAGACAGACATGACTACAGAAGCGACTACGGTTACAGAAGAGACAGGCATGACTACAGAAGTGACTACGGTCACAGAAGAGACAGGCACGACTACAGAAGCGACTACTGTCACAGAAGAGACAGGCATGACTACAGAAGTGACTACGGTCACTATGGTCACAGAAGAGACAGACACGACTACATTAGCGACTACGGTCACAGAAGAGACAGACACGACTACAGAAGCAACTACGGTCACAGAAGAGACAGGCACGACTACAGAAGAGACTACGGTCACAGAAGAGACAGGCACGACTACAAAAGTGAATACGGTCACAGAAGAGACAGGGACGACTACAGAAGCTACTACTGTCACAGAAGAGACAGGCACGACTACAGAAGCAACTACGGTCACAGAAGAGACAGACACGACTACAGAAGCGACTACGGTCACAGAAGAGACAGACATGACTACAGAACAGACTACGGTCACTATGGTCACAGAAGAGACAGACTCGACAACAGAAGCGACTACGGTCACAGAAGATACAGACATGACTACAGAACAGACTACGGTCACTGCAGTCACAGAAGAGACAGACTCGACAACGGAAGCGACTACGGTCACAGAAGAGACAGACACGACTACAGAAGTAACTACGGTGACAGAAGAGACAGACACGACTACAGAAGCGACTACGGTCACTTCGGTCACAGAAGAGACAGACATGACTACAGAACAGACTACGGTCACTATGGTCACAGAAGAGACAGACTCGACAACAGAAGCGACTACGGTCACAGAAGATACAGACATGACTACAGAACAGACTACGGTCACTGCAGTCACAGAAGAGACAGACTCGACAACAGAAGCGACTACGGTCACAGAAGAGACAGACACGACTACAGAAGCGACTACTGTCACAGAAGAGACAGATACGACTACAGAAGCGACTACGGTCACAGAAGAGACAGACACGACTACAGAAGCGACTACGGTCACAGAAGAGACAGACATGACTACAGAAGCGACTACGGTTACAGAAGAGACAGGCATGACTACAGAAGCGACTACGCTCACAGAAGAGAGTGACACGACTACAGAAGCGACTACGGTGACAGAAGAGACAGACACGACAACAGAAGCGACTACTGTCACAGAAGAGACAGATACGACTACAAAAGCGACTACGGTCACACAAGAGACAGACACGACTACAGAAGCGACTACGGAAGAGAGAGACACGACTACAGAAGCGACTACGGTCACAGAAGAGACAGTCATGACTACAGAAGCGACTACGCTCACAGAAGAGAGTGACACGACTACAGAAGCGACTACGGTCACAGAAGAGACAGGCATGACTACAGAAGCGACTACGCTCACAGAAGAGAGTGACACGACTACAGAAGCGACTACGGTCACAGAAGAGACAGACACGACTACAGAAGCGACCACGGGCACAGAAGAGACAGGAACGACTACAGAAGCGGCTACGGTCACAGAAGAGACAGGCACGGCTACAGAAGTGACTACGGTCACAGAAGAGACAGGCACGACTACAGAAGCGACTACGGTCACAGAAGAGACAGGCACGACTACAGAAGCGACTACTGTCACAGAAGAGACAGACACGACTACAGAAGCGACCACGGGCACAGAAGAGACAGGAACGACTACAGAAGCGGCTACGGTCACAGAAGAGACAGGCACGGCTACAGAAGTGACTACGGTCACAGAAGAGACAGGCACGACTACAGAAGCGACTACGGTCACAGAAGAGACAGGCACGACTACAGAAGCGACTACTGTCACAGAAGAGACAGGCATGACTACAGAAGTGACTACGGTCACTATGGTCACAGAAGAGACAGACACGACTACATTAGCGACTACGGTCACAGAAGAGACAGACACGACTACAGAAGCAACTACGGTCACAGAAGAGACAGGCACGACTACAGAAGAGACTACGGTCACAGAAGAGACAGGCACGACTACAAAAGTGAATACGGTCACAGAAGAGACAGGGACGACTACAGAAGCTACTACTGTCACAGAAGAGACAGGCACGACTACAGAAGCGACTACGGTCACAGAAGAGACAGACACGACTACAGAAGCGACTACGGTCACAGAAGAGCCAGACATGACTACAGAACAGACTACGGTCACTATGGTCACAGAAGAGACAGACTCGACAACAGAAGCGACTACGGTCACAGAAGATACAGACATGACTACAGAACAGACTACGGTCACTGCAGTCACAGAAGAGACAGACTCGACAACAGAAGCGACTACGGTCACAGAAGAGACAGACACGACTACAGAAGCGACTACTGTCACAGAAGAGACAGATACGACTACAGAAGCGACTACGGTCACAGAAGAGACAGACACGACTACAGAAGCGACTACGGTCACAGAAGAGACAGACATGAATACAGAAGCGACTACTGTCACAGAAGAGACAGATACGACTACAGAAGCGACTACGGTCACAGAAGAGACAGACACGACTACAGAAGCGACTACGGTCACAGAAGAGACAGACATGACTACAGAAGCGACTACGGTTACAGAAGAGACAGTCATGACTACAGAAGCGACTACGCTCACAGAAGAGAGTGACACGACTACAGAAGCGACTACGGTGACAGAAGAGACAGACACGACAACAGAAGCGACTACTGTCGCAGAAGAGACAGATACGACTACAAAAGCGACTACGGTCACACAAGAGACAGACACGACTACAGAGGCGACTACGGAAGAGAGAGACACGACTACAGAAGCGACTACGGTCACAGAAGAGACAGTCATGACTACAGAAGCGACTACGCTCACAGAAGAGAGTGACACGACTACAGAAGCGACTACGGTCACAGAAGAGACAGGCACGGCTACAGAAGTGACTACGGTCACAGAAGAGACAGGCACGACTACAGAAGCGACTACGGTCACAGAAGAGACAGGCACGACTACAGAAGCGACTACTGTCACAGAAGAGACAGGCATGACTACAGAAGTGACTACGGTCACTACGGTCACAGAAGAGACAGACACAACTACATTAGCGACTACGGTCACAGAAGAGACAGACACGACTACAGAAGCAACTACGGTCACAGAAGAGACAGGCACGACTACAGAAGAGACTACGGTCACAGAAGAGACAGGCACGACTACAAAAGTGAATACGGTCACAGAAGAGACAGGGACGACTACAGAAGCTACTACTGTCACAGAAGAGACAGGCACGACTACAGAAGCAACTACGGTCACAGAAGAGACAGACACGACTACAGAAGCGACTATGGTCACAGAAGAGACAGACATGACTACAGAACAGACTACGGTCACTATGGTCACAGAAGAGACAGACTCGACAACAGAAGCGACTACGGTCACAGAAGATACAGACATGACTACAGAACAGACTACGGTCACTGCAGTCACAGAAGAGACAGACTCGACAACAGAAGCGACTACGGTCACAGAAGAGACAGATACGACTACAGAAGCGACTACTGTCACAGAAGAGACAGATACGACTACAGAAGCGACTACGGTCACAGAAGAGACAGGCACGACTACAGAACAGACTACGGAAGAGAGAGACACGACTAGAGAAGCGACTACGGTCACAGAAGAGACAGGCACGACTACAAAAGTGACTACGGTCACAGAAGAGACAGGCACGACTACAGAAGCGACTACGGTCACAGAAGAGACAGGCATGACTACAGAAGCGACTACGCTCACAGAAGAGAGTGACACGACGACAGAAGAGACTACGGTCACAGAAGAGACAGACACGACTACAGAAGCGACTACGGGGACAGAAGAGACAGGCACGACTACAGAAGTGGCTACGGTCACAGAAGAGACAAGCACGATTACAGAAGTGACTACGGTCACAGAAGAGACAGGCACGACTACAGAAGCTACTACGGTCACAGAAGAGACAGACACGACTACAGAAGTAACTACGGTGACAGAAGAGACAGACACGACTACAGAAGCGACTACGGTCACTTCGGTCACAGAAGAGACAGACATGACTACAGAACAGACTACGGTCACTATGGTCACAGAAGAGACAGACTCGACAACAGAAGCGACTACGGTCACTTCGGTCACAGAAGAGACAGACATGACTACAGAACAGACTACGGTCACTATGGTCACAGAAGAGACAGACTCGACAACAGAAGCGACTACGGTCACAGAAGATACAGACATGACTACAGAACAGACTACGGTCACTGCAGTCACAGAAGAGACAGACTCGACAACAGAAGCGACTACGGTCACAGAAGAGACAGACACGACTACAGAAGCGACTACTGTCACAGAAGAGACAGATACGACTACAGAAGCGACTACGGTCACAGAAGAGACAGACACGACTACAGAAGCGACTACGGTCACAGAAGAGACAGACATGACTACAGAAGCGACTACGGTTACAGAAGAGACAGGCATGACTACAGAAGCGACTACGCTCACAGAAGAGAGTGACACGACTACAGAAGCGACTACGGTGACAGAAGAGACAGACACGACAACAGAAGCGACTACTGTCACAGAAGAGACAGATACGACTACAAAAGCGACTACGGTCACACAAGAGACAGACACGACTACAGAAGCGACTACGGAAGAGAGAGACACGACTACAGAAGTGACTACGGTCACAGAAGAGACAGTCATGACTACAGAAGCGACTACGCTCACAGAAGAGAGTGACACGACTACAGAAGCGACTACGGTCACAGAAGAGACAGGCATGACTACAGAAGCGACTACGCTCACAGAAGAGAGTGACACGACTACAGAAGCGACTACGGTCACAGAAGAGACAGACACGACTACAGAAGCGACCACGGGCACAGAAGAGACAGGAACGACTACAGAAGCGGCTACGGTCACAGAAGAGACAGGCACGGCTACAGAAGTGACTACGGTCACAGAAGAGACAGGCACGACTACAGAAGCGACTACGGTCACAGAAGAGACAGGCACGACTACAGAAGCGACTACTGTCACAGAAGAGACAGGCATGACTACAGAAGTGACTACGGTCACTATGGTCACAGAAGAGACAGACACGACTACATTAGCGACTACGGTCACAGAAGAGACAGACACGACTACAGAAGCAACTACGGTCACAGAAGAGACAGGCACGACTACAGAAGAGACTACGGTCACAGAAGAGACAGGCACGACTACAAAAGTGAATACGGTCACAGAAGAGACAGGGACGACTACAGAAGCTACTACTGTCACAGAAGAGACAGGCACGACTACAGAAGCAACTACGGTCACAGAAGAGACAGACACGACTACAGAAGCGACTACGGTCACAGAAGAGACAGACATGACTACAGAACAGACTACGGTCACTATGGTCACAGAAGAGACAGACTCGACAACAGAAGCGACTACGGTCACAGAAGATACAGACATGACTACAGAACAGACTACGGTCACTGCAGTCACAGAAGAGACAGACTCGACAACAGAAGCGACTACGGTCACAGAAGAGACAGACACGACTACAGAAGCGACTACTGTCACAGAAGAGACAGATACGACTACAGAAGCGACTACGGTCACAGAAGAGACAGACACGACTACAGAAGCGACTACGGTCACAGAAGAGACAGACATGACTACAGAAGCGACTACTGTCACAGAAGAGACAGATACGACTACAGAAGCGACTACGGTCACAGAAGAGACAGACACGACTACAGAAGCGACTACGGTCACAGAAGAGACAGACATGACTACAGAAGCGACTACGGTTACAGAAGAGACAGGCATGACTACAGAAGCGACTACGCTCACAGAAGAGAGTGACACGACTACAGAAGCGACTACGGTGACAGAAGAGACAGACACGACAACAGAAGCGACTACTGTCACAGAAGAGACAGATACGACTACAAAAGCGACTACGGTCACACAAGAGACAGACACGACTACAGAAGCGACTACGGAAGAGAGAGACACGACTACAGAAGCGACTACGGTCACAGAAGAGACAGTCATGACTACAGAAGCGACTACGCTCACAGAAGAGAGTGACACGACTACAGAAGCGACTACGGTCACAGAAGAGACAGGCATGACTACAGAAGCGACTACGCTCACAGAAGAGAGTGACACGACTACAGAAGCGACTACGGTCACAGAAGAGACAGACACGACTACAGAAGCGACCACGGGCACAGAAGAGACAGGAACGACTACAGAAGCGGCTACGGTCACAGAAGAGACAGGCACGGCTACAGAAGTGACTACGGTCACAGAAGAGACAGGCACGACTACAGAAGCGACTACGGTCACAGAAGAGACAGGCACGACTACAGAAGCGACTACGGTCACAGAAGAGACAGGCACGACTACAGAAGAGACTACGGTCACAGAAGAGACAGGCACGACTACAAAAGTGAATACGGTCACAGAAGAGACAGGGACGACTACAGAAGCTACTACTGTCACAGAAGAGACAGGCACGACTACAGAAGCAACTACGGTCACAGAAGAGACAGACACGACTACAGAAGCGACTATGGTCACAGAAGAGACAGGCATGACTACAGAAGTGACTACGGTCACTACGGTCACAGAAGAGACAGACACGACTACAGAAGCGACTATGGTCACAGAAGAGACAGACATGACTACAGAACAGACTACGGTCACTATGGTCACAGAAGAGACAGACTCGACAACAGAAGCGACTACGGTCACAGAAGATACAGACATGACTACAGAACAGACTACGGTCACTGCAGTCACAGAAGAGACAGACTCGACAACAGAAGCGACTACGGTCACAGAAGAGACAGATACGACTACAGAAGCGACTACTGTCACAGAAGAGACAGATACGACTACAGAAGCGACTACGGTCACAGAAGAGACAGACACGACTACAGAAGCGACTACGGTCACAGAAGAGACAGACATGACTACAGAAGCGACTACGGTTACAGAAGAGACAGGCATGACTGCAAAAGCGACTACGCTCACAGAAGAGAGTGACACGACTACAGAAGCGACTACGGTCACAGAAGAGACAGACACGACAACAGAAGCGACTACTGTCACAGAAGAGACAGATACGACTACAGAAGCGACTACGGTCACACAAGAGACAGACACGACAACAGAAGCGACTACTGTCACAGAAGAGACAGACACGACTACAGAAGCGACTACGGAAGAGAGGGACACGACTACAGAAGCGACTACGGTCACAGAAGAGACAGGCATGACTACAGAAGCGACTACTCTCACAGAAGAGAGTGACACGACTACAGAAGCGACTACGGTCACAGAAGAGACAGGCATGACTACAGAAGCGACTACGCTCACAGAAGAGAGTGACACGACTACAGAAGCGACTACGGTCACAGAAGAGACAGACACGACTACAGAAGCGACCACGGGCACAGAAGAGACAGGCACGACTACAGAAGCGGCTACGGTCACAGAAGAGACAGGCACGACTACAGAAGTGACTACGGTCACAGAAGAGACAGACACGACTACAGAAGCGACCACGGGCACAGAAGAGACAGGCACGACTACAGAAGCGGCTACGGTCACAGAAGAGACAGGCACGACTACAGAAGTGACTACGGTCACAGAAGAGACAGGCACGACTACAGAAGCGACTACGGTCACAGAAGAAACAGGCATGACTACAGAAGCGACTACGCTCACAGAAGAGAGTGACACGACTACAGAAGTGACTACGGTCACAGAAGAGACAGACACGACAACAGAAGCGACTACTGTCACAGAAGAGACAGATACGACTACAGAAGCGACTACGGTCACACAAGAGACAGACACTACTACAGAAGCGACTACGGAAGAGAGAGACACGACTACAGAAGCGACTACGGTCACAGAAGAGACAGGCATGACTACAGAAGCGACTACGCTCACAGAAGAGAGTGACACGACTACAGAAGCGACTACGGTCACAGAAGAGACAGGCATGACTACAGAAGCGACTACGCTCACAGAAGAGAGTGACACGACTACAGAAGCGACTATGGTCACAGAAGAGACAGACACGACTACAGAAGCGACCACGGGCACAGAAGAGACAGGCACGACTACAGAAGCGGCTACGGTCACAGAAGAGACAGGCACGACTACAGAAGTGACTACGGTCACAGAAGAGACAGGCACGACTACAGAAGCGACTACGGTCACAGAAGAGACAGACACGACTACAGAAGCGACTACGGTCACAGAAGAGACAAACACGACTACAGAAGCGACTACTGTCACAGAAGAGACAGACACGACTACAGAAGCGACTACGGTCACAGAAGAGACAGACACGACTACAGAAGCGACTACGGTCACTACGGTCACAGATGAGACAGACACGACTACAGAAGCGACTACGGTCACAGAAGAGACAGACACGACCACAGAAGCGACTACGGTCACAGAAGAGACAGACACGACTAGAGAAGCGACTACGGAAGAGACAGACACGACTACAGCAACAACTACGGTCACAAAAGAAACAGGCAAGACTACATCTACAACTACAAGAAAAGATCACAAAGATGATGATGGCAAAGTTTGCAATGATTGCAACGGTTTTGATGGTAGTATTGGAGGTTTCTTTAATGCGATTTTAAGTGGGATCGGAGCTATCTTGACTGCGTTTGGAAGTGCGATCGGAGGTGCCTTGAATGCGGTTGGAAGTGCGATCGGAGGTGCCTTGAATGCCATTGGAAGTCTTTTTCCAGAAACCTTGATTGCGAGTAAAATTGGAGAAAAAGTAGTCGAGACTACAGCCACGACTGTGTTCACAGAAGAGAAAGACAAGACTACAGCAACAACTGCGGTCACTGAAGAGACAGACAAGACTACACCAACAACTGTGGTCACAGATGAGACAGAAAAGTCTACAGCAACAACTGCGGTCACAGAAGAGACGGACACGACTACAGAAGCGACTATGGTCACAGAAGAGACAGACACGACTACAGAAGCGACTACGGTCACAGAAGAGACAGACACGACTACAGAAGCGGCTACGGTCACAGAAGAGACAGACACGACTACAGAAGCCGCTACGGTCACAGAAGAGACTGACACAACTACAGAAGCGACTACGGTCACAGAAGAGACAGACACAACTACAGAAGCGACTACAGAAGAGACTATGGTCACAGAAGAGACAGACACGACTACTGAAGACGTACAGTGCCACAACAAGACTATTAGATGCCCTTGTGCTTTATCTCTTGAGGGGCCCTTCATCCACCAGAAATATTATTTACATTTACTCAATCTTCTTAATCACAGAGCACAAGTTATCAGCTATTATTTATCTTGAAGGGATAATTGTCATTAACAAATCATAAAAACCAATAGGTATGTCATAAAAAATACACATAAATATCACTGCATGAACAACATTACGGCACATATTCTGTACTATGTGCACATGCTGCTACTGCCTATATCAGCTTTATCTTACTATCAAATCAGCCTTTTGTTTTGCAGAAATAATTGCAATAAAACTTTCTATTTAAAAAAAAAATATATATATATATAGCCTACAAAAGTATTACTTCTTTAACATTTTTTATAATGCTGAAATGTAACCAGATCAGACCTTACAAATAATATTGTGTTTTGTATTGTGTATGTTTTAACAATCATTTTACTTTCTGTGGCTTGGATGAAGTGATTCATATAGAGAGATAATAATATAGATTGTTCTTTCTCTTTCTATTTGTTCTGTTTTTTTTGTGTTTTTTTTCAAACAATGAACTTAGCAAAGCCACTTATTGAAATTAACTTTTGTATGTTTTGTGATTAGATTTTGACTGCTGACTTGAACTGAAGGCGACATGTGCGATACCTACACTGTTAGACCTTACCAGGCTTTTTACAGTGAAATACTGGCAACTCAGTTGCTGGCTAGTTACTGTAATGGATCTTTAAAAGTGATTAAATGCGACATTGTTGCCGGTATTTTACTGTAACTGAGCCATCATGGCAACAAACTGCACTGTAATACATTGTCCCACAAATTATTGGTAAAATACTGGCAAAACTGTTGTTAGTTCTTTACTGTAATCTACAGTATGTTACTATAAAAATACCATGCACTAAAAAATAAAAAATTGTGTTAACTTATTTAATTTAATTTAATTTGTGAACATTTGAGACCACTTAAAAAATATTATAAATAAAGAAATTTTCACTGGATCAGCAACTACACGGTGACTGTCTGTTAAATAAAGCAACATGCAGCATATTATTGGTTGGTCTTCTCCTAGACTGAAGCACAGGCTCTACTCTTTAGTACAATGGGACCCACAACTAAAAAACTCAAATTTTACAGTACAAACAAAAAAGTGTTGCCAGTGTTGTGGAAAAATGTTATATTTTATTTTTTCTTATTTACTTTCTTAGACATTGTGTGGGTTTTCTTTCAATTCAATCATGTGTTTCTCTCCTGGAATGTATGCGTGCACCTGGCAGGAACAAAACACACACAGTAAAACCCAGGGGGGTTAGAAGGGCCACTGTCTTCACAAGAGGCAGAGGGGTTATCTAGCCATAAATAAAGACCTTTTGACATCACGGGTGTGAGGACAGTAAAGCCCAGGGGGTTTAGAAGGACCACTGTATTTCTAAAAAAAACAGCTAGATGTGGTTTACTAGGGTGAGTGGAAAATTACAGAAAAGGGGTATAAGAAGGCTGTCTATTTTCTGTGTGATTAAGGTCTTGCTCCTCTCACTGGGTAGCTGCGGTGATTTTGTGACCAAGCCTCTTAAAGAGAATAAAAACTTCTTCTCTTTAATACAATTTGACTCTGAATGTTTCTTATGCCTTGATGCTGTTTGTTAATTATTGTTTTTGCCACAAGAATTGGTGTCCAAGCACTTGTTTTATCCAGACTGGACTATTGTAATGCTCTCCTGGCTGGTCTTCCAGCTTGCTCTGTCAAACCTCTACAATTGATCCAGAATGCTGCAGCCAGAGTAGTCTTTAATGAGCCAAAGAGAGCACACGTCACTCCTCTCCTCACTAAATTGCACTGGTTGCCAGTTGCCGCTCGCATTAAATTCAAGGCACCGACGTTTGCCTACAGAACAACCACAGGCACTGCTCCCTCTTACCTAAACTCATTACTTCAGACTTACGTGCGATCCAGAAAACTTGCGCTCTGCTAGCGAATGTCGTCTTGTGGTACCATCTCAAAGAGGCACAAAACCTCTTTCTCGGACCTTTACCATGACTGTTCCCTGTTGGTGGAATGATCAGCCTAACTCAACCAGAGCTTCTGAGTCAGTAGCCACTTTCAGGAAACAGCTGAAGACGTATCTTTTTCGGCAGCACTTGATTCAATAGTACTAACACTTTCTCTTCTCTTCTATAAAAAAAAAAAAAATGCACTAAAGTTAAACTGAGAGGGGTTATAGCACTTGCGTATTGTTGTCCTACTGTTAGTTTAACTGCTTCTATTGTTCTCATTTGTAAGTCGCTTTGGATAAAAGCGTCTGCTAAATGAATAAATGTAAATGTAATGTAAATGTGTCAGAAGTGGGACCTCACGGCAGTTTCTTCTGGTCCTGAAGACAGCGGATTTGACGACTGATCATCCCAGAAGCATCAGGCTTCTGGTCTTACCTCGAAAATTGAGAGAGAAGAGCCAAACTGCTTTCAGGGCCAGGAGTGACTTGACTGAGATCAGAAAAAAAACCTGGTGGCAGTAAAAGCATCTCGGGTAAGAGACAGTAAAAATTATTTTATTTTGTGTGGTGTAATTTGATATGACTGTGAGTGAACCATAGTGGCTGGAACTATCTCTTTGGTACGGGCAGAAAAGGTTTTCGAGGGGGAGATTGTAACCTGAGGAAGTCAAGTCAATTTTACGCCAAAAACTAGCTTGTAAAAGTGGACGGAAGAGCCACACCAGATTAATTAGGTGAACCAGAATCAATCGAGCGCTGGAAAGCGCTCACGGAAAGATTTTGAGTAAGACGTAATTACAGAGCATATTTGCTACCCTTGCCGATTTGAGGTGACAAAATCGGTCTGTTGAAGACGTTTGACAGATTATTAGACGCGCGTCGAAGGAAAATCCAGGAGAGATAGAAATCAGCCAATATGGGGTCATCTCAAAGCAGGCTTGAAAAAAATTTCTGTAAAATGGGGAAAAAATTACGGCCAGAAATGTATGCAAGAAATTGGGAAACGGATAATTGTTTAATAAAGGGGTTGTTGTAGTTGTGTTCAGCATGTGTGTAAAACTGTGAACAGACAGTAGTTTGTTGAACTGAAGAAGAAGATAGAATAAAACGAAAATAATAACGACTTTTGCAGATTATGTGAAGTAAATCTACGCATCCACGGTACAATCAGCATCTACGTCACGTCTCTCAGCCCGCCCTCTGTTCGTTGATTGGCCGGCTGTTTTGAGGCCGGAGGAAAACTGAGAGATAGGTCGCTATCTCAGACTGAGTACTGAGGCGAACTGAAATTGAGCGGAAGTACGAAGTCTGATGTAGTCAGGCTAGAGATAAGTGGGACTGAGGAATAATTATAATATTAAGTTGAATCTGCAGACTAACCATTTGATAGAAGAATAAGCTTTCAAACCAGTGTTGATTAAATTGATGACACGTTAAATTGTTATACTGTATGAAGAGTAACTGAACAGTCCTGATACAAATAGTGAGATAAAAGAGAACAAATGCTGTAAGCAACTCTGCTCAGCTCTGAAGAGATTTGCAGATGATGTTTTGTAAAAGTTTGATTGTGATTAGAAAGATAAACAATAACCTGACTGGCTCAAAAAAAAAAAAAGACAAAAAAAGCCAAAACGATACAAATTTGAAGAAAATTCAAAACGGTTAGAAAGTAGATCAATGTTAATATGTTGAAATTAAAGATTTAATTTAAGAAAGAATAGGAAATAAAAATAGGGTAATAATATTGAAGACTTAAGAAATTATTTTTAAAGAAAATAATTATAAAAGTACCGGTTAATGTAAAATTACAGATAAGACTAAATGAGTAGCAAAATATTTTAAAAGTACCGGTAACTAAAAGGATGATTGTGTTTTGAATGAAACGCTTTGATAAGGTTTTAGATGATATAGAGAGACAAATCTAACGAGTGATTTATAATGATAATTAAAAAAATGTATCACAAGCAGAGAGTGCAGCCTCAAAAGTTAGTGTGAATCCTATAGAAGCAGATTGATAAACTCCTAGAGAAACCATTGAAGTCAGGTATTAAATTATGGTAATTGAGAACCTGACAACTAAATTTGAGATGAAATTTGAAACATTATTAAGAACTAGAATAATTATTATTCTTTATTTAAGATAAAATAAGCAGAAGCAGTGTTACAGGATTAACAGTTGCTATAAATGTAAAATATATGAGAAAGGCATTTGATTAAACAAAAATGCTTGTTGTTGACTATGAAAAGAACTAAGAGCTGATGTTTTGGGTTCAAAAGATAAGCTTGTGATTTGGCTGAAACACGTTTGCTTATCTGAATTTGGTGTGTGCTTGGCTGAACTGCCAGTGCGACAGAGACTTAATCTGAGTATGGGCAAAAGACAACAATAAAAAATTATGTTTGTATTGAAAACGTATGTTATTTATGGCAAAGATGCCTTATGTTGGGCTAGAATTAAAAGTTTTCTGTTTTTGAAGATGCAAAGTCCTGAATGCCTCTGAACAGTCTGTCTCTCTCATTCAATGCCTGTGTCATAAGTGATAATAAGCTATTTATAGTAAAGTAGTGTTTCAGTTGAAAACCATAGAAATATCAAAATAAATCATGCTACAGGCAGTTCAGGTCTGATACATTTAGAGGGCAATTTTTAAAACTGAATGATTTTAAAGAAGTGATTAAATACTGTTGTTATTAACCTGTCTCCTTGTGAACACTATTAGGTCCGAATGGCTCTGTGTGACTCTTGAATGTGCCTTTCCTAAGCTCCAGAGAACAACAGATTTTGTTGAAGAAAAAAAAAAGTCAAAGATTCAGTGTAGGGAAAGAGCGGTAACCGGTGTTGCACGAGGTGGCTACCCAACGACGGGTAAGATCCTCTTTGGCCAAGCTGAGGGCAACCTAAGGGCAGGGGGTCACCGCCGCCACTGGGCATCTCCAAAAGGGGGGGGGGGGGGGTTTAGGTGAGATGGCCATGAGTTGAACAGATGCCTGTGTTGGCCAGCGGCATCCAGATATCATTGAGGGGGATGAAGCTGTGAGAAGTTACGGCAGTCTGCCCCAGAAATGTAAGTTCCTCTATACCACTCACGAGAAACCGCATTGATTGTATGGCTTGTTTGTCATCGTGACAAGTCTACAACTATGCCAGGGGACAGCTCCCTGAAGAAAAGAAAATTATAGCTTAAGAGCTGATCTGAATGGGCTTTCAAGAGCCAGCAGAGACCATTGAACTAATCTAATTATCTGTTGTGGAGACAGTAACAAAAACTTTTGTAATGTTAGTTGCCTGATAGGCAAGGAAAATGCAGAGATTGTGTTGATGTTGAACTACAGTGTCAGTTCTGACTCCTGTAGGTCATTAGACATGACAAAGGACCATTATAAGACATGGTGGTGGCTGAAAGTCTGGATAACAAAGGAAAGGTCAAAGGTTAGTATAATGAATTGCATTCTGTCTAAATTACAGACTTAGGTGGCTGTTGAAAAATATGATATTGTTTACAGAGAGGGAGACTGTTTGGGACACATGGTATTGTATCTGTCTTACTGCTATCTGCAAGCTGAAGTAATGAATAATGAACCAAAACAACCCAGCTAAAGTCAAATGAATAATGAACAAACATGCTTTGAAACGGGTTAACTTTTTAGAGAAAAGACGTGAATATGAAAATATGATTGATTTATAGTCAGGTGTGTGTGTGTGTGTGTGTGTGTGTGTGTGTGTGTGTGTGTGTGTGTGTGTGTGTGTGTGTGTGTGTGTGTGTATGTGTGTGTGTGTGTGTGTGTGTGTGGTAATGTCAGATGAATAAATGTATATTAGATGCAGGTTAGGGTAGGATCAAATTTCTCTCTGTGGAAAAGAATGTGTGTAATACTCAAAAAAGTTTGTGTGTTTTAACGTGTGTGTGTCTGGGTAGCGTGTGTATAAATATATCGATACATATAGGTCCAAGGGCTCGATGTTTGCAAGCACACATGCTCATATATGTACATGAAATAATGAACATGCTCCTGAAAACTAAATTGTTCTGTTATTTTCAGTCTCTCCCATTCACTTTCAATGGTCGGCCATTGTGACCATTTTTGACCATGCCTACTCTCAGATAAATGAGGCCCACAATTAATCAGATGCAAACAGAAATATAAAACCAGTCCTAATTGAAAGAGAACAAGTTGACAAAAAGATTGAATCCAAGATTGATAAGCTATTTTTTATAGGCCGGTCATTTTTGACCGGGAACACCACAAGTGTGACTATGTGCCATATTTTTTTACAAAACAAAAGTTTCAAAACAAAATTCCTGGTGAAAATTGTAAGTTGACTAGTGTGATCAACAATAACAATTTTTTCCAGATTTTATTTAATATTTCCAAAATTATTCAAAAATGTAAAAAAAAAAATACTCAAAAAATGAAATGCCTACTCTCAAATAAATTAGGCCTATGATTATTCAGATGCAAATCAAAATATAAACCAGTCATAATTGAAAGAGAACATGTTGACAAAAAGATTGAATCCAAGATTGGGTGAAAATATGGTATAATGAGTGATAAGCTATTTTTTATAGGCCGGTCATTTTTGACCGGGAACACCACAAGTGTGACTATGTGCCATATTTTTTTACAAAACAAAAGTTTCAAAACAAAATTCCTGGTGAAAATTGTAAGTTGACTAGTGTGATCAACAATAACAATTTTTTTCAGATTTTATTTAATATTTCCAAAATTATTCCAAAATTATAAAAAAAAGACTCAAAAAATGAAATGCCTACTCTCAAATAAATGAGGCCTATGATTATTCAGATGCAAATCAAAATATAAACCAGTCCTTATTGAAAGAGAACATGTTGACAAAAAGATTGAATCCAAGATTGGGTGAAAATATGGTATAATGAGTGATTTATAAGCTATTTTTTATAGGCCGGTCATTTTTGACCGGGAACACCACAAGTGTGACTATGTGCCATATTTTTTACAAAACAAAAGTTTCAAAACAAAATTCCTGGTGAAAATTTTAAGTTGACTAGTGTGATCAACAATAAAAAAAAATTTCAGATTTTATTTAATATTTCCAAAATTATTCAATTTTTAAAAAAAAAAATACTCAAAAAATGAAATGCCTACTCTCAAATAAATGAGGCCTATGATTATTCAGAATCAAATCAAAATATAAAACCAGTCCTAATTGAAAGAGAACATGTTGACAAAAAGATTGAACACTCTCAGAAAAAAGGTACGGAAGCTGTCACTGGGGCTGTACCTTTTCAAAAGGTACATTTTAGTACCTAAAGGGTGCATATTGGTACCTTAATGGTACATATTAGCACCTGAAATCAGAGGTGGGTAATCCAGGGGTCAGAAAGTAAAAGTAATTTTATAAGTAAAATTATTAAAAAAAATAAACAAAATATGTTTATTCCACCCATCAGCTGATTTCACTAATAAGTTCCATCTCCTGTATGAATTAGCAAATCCAGGTGATTGGAATAAAATACTAATACTACTTTACTTTCTAAACCTGGACTTTACACCTCTACATAGCAATGCCACATGTCAGCCAAGAGCAAAGAAATAAACCAGAACTGGACCTTATCGTAGCCAAAACATATGTGTATATTAAATATGGAGTAATTTCAGCTACAGCCTTAGATGAAATCAACTGGAAGAGAAAAGAAGACATTAAATCTGTGAAGATCTCAGCAGAGGAGGATTAAACAACTACACAAACAGCATTACCAGCTTCCCTTATTACTAACCGGATTGACTTTATTTATGTCAGACTTCTACAGAAGTTTTATTGAGAATTAACAGAGGTTTAACTCTGTTTCATTTGAAGTCACCATAACAGTGATTAGTGTTTCCATTAGTTGGGCTCTTAACTCTTATTATATATTTTGTATTTTTTGGCTCCTGTGACAGTGTGTTTGTTAAACACATCTGCAACAGCAAAGGAAGCTAAAGTGAAATAAGATCAGGTGATGATGGTTACCTACTGATGGTTTAATAATCATCATGAAGTAGACTGATTTACTGAGATTTTTATAATCTAACAATTATCTTGTTCCACTAATATAATCACATTACAAACCCGGTATTACAGCAGCAAGAGGTCCAGCAATGTAACAGTCAGTTTAGACATTGTACCAAAAATGAATAAAATAAGTTTGGCTTACGCTGACACACACAGATATCAACAATCAGCACATGAATCTCAACAATGGTGACAGTCACAAATATTTAGATAAACAGATTAATTCAGAACATCACTGAAAAGCTACTAATTCACAACAAAAACAACAGAAAAAAATAATAGCAAATATTTAGAATCAAACTAAATTATAGGACAATTCAGCATAATTTATTCATGTTGCAATGCATGCTGGGAGTTTTGTACTGTGGTGGTATCCAGCACGCATTGCAGCATAGTACTTCTGATTGTCACCATTGTTGAGATTTATACGCTGATTGTTTATGTCTGTGTGTGTGATTATAAACTTTTGAGACTTTTGAGACAAAAAAAGACTTTTTTGTGCTCATGTTCGTTAAGGTCTTCTAACTTATTGTTATATTATTGCTTGATCTCATGCTGCAGGCATGCTACAAGGTATGTGATGTGAAAAAAAAATAATTGTTAGATTAAAATATCTCAGTGAATCAGTCTGTTTCATGAAGATTATAAAACCATCAACAGGTAACCATCATCACCTGATCTCATTTCACTTTTGGTTTCTTTGCTGCTCCAAATGTGTTTGACAACCACACTTTCACAGCAGCTAAAAAAAAACAAAATATACAATAAGAGTTAAGAGCCCAACTAATGGAAACACGAATCACTGTTATGGTGACTTCAAATGAAAAACAGAGTTAAACCTCTGTTAATTCTCAATAAAAACTTGTGTAGACGTCTGACAGAAATAAAGTCAGTCTGGTTAGTAATAAGTGAAGCTGGTAATGCTGTTTGTGGAGTTGTTTATTATTGGCTACGATAAGGTCCAGTTCTGGTTTATTTCTTTGCTCTTGGCTGACATGTGGCATTGCTATGCAGAGGTGTAAAGTCCAGGTTCAGAAAGTAAAAGTCCTCCTTAGTATTTTGTTCCAATCACTTGACCTGGATTTGCTAATTCAGACAGGAGATATAACTAATTAGTGAAATCAGCTGACTGAGTTCATGGGTGGAATAAACTATGGAAGGACTTTTACTTTCTGACCCCTGGATTACCCACCTCTGATTTCAGGTGCTAATATGTACCATTAAGGTACCAATATGCACCCTTTAGGTACTAAAGTGTACCTTTTGAAAAGGTACAGCCCCAGTGACAGCTTTCGTACCTTTGTTTCTGAGAGTGAATCCAAGATTGGGTGAAAATATGGTATAATGAGTGACTTATAAGCTATTTTCTATATGCCGGTCATTTTTGACCGGGAACACCACAAGTGTAACAAGGTAACAAAACAAAAAAATAAGAAAATTTGCACAAAAAAAAAGAGATTTAGTTATACCGTTTGGGAACAAAGTCACTAAATTTCAATCCAAAGCGATAACATTAACCCTCTGGGGACTAAGCTCTTTTTGGTCCGTTTTCTCTATTTTTACATTTGGGCTTATAAACTATATGTAATGGAGATGGAACACTATGTGTTTGGTATCTATGGATTCAGAAGACCCTAAGCTAACATAAGCACACATGTAATATGTTTATAAAGGAAGTATGAGTGAAAATGTACCATAAACTAGAGAATTTAAAAAACGGAAAACATTTTTTTCAAAAACGGAAATTAGATTTTTGGCATTTATTTTTCTGTAAATCACACATCACACAACAATAGTGAACAGTTTTTGAACAAAAAATATATTTGTCAAAGCCTTTGCTTGACAGATATGTGTAATTGTTAAATAAAATGTGTAAAGAACAATGAAAATTTTTACTTTATTTACAAATAGTCCCAGGCGTTTTTGTTAGGAATGTTTAGAATTTTCTAAGCAATGCTTTCTCCTCGTCACTCTCCAGTAATTGTTCCAGAGCTTGTTCCACCGTAAATCGTTTACTGCTTGCCATCATAAAAGTGCTAAAACAATAAATAATGCTATAATTGTATGTGTATATATATATATATATATTATAATTGTTCTGTCTCTCTCTCATAACTCTGTGCGCTCTCGCTCCGTAAAGCCTTGTTTATACTCGACGCGTCCGTTTGCTTTCTGTCATCTCTGCCACTCAACGCTGTTTGCGTAATAGTATACCACCCCTTGCAAGGCTACAGAGTCCTCTGATTTGATAGAATACGTCATGGTAACCTTCCTCTGATTGGGTAAGAAAAATATTCCTCCATCGGCAATTTTTCCATTGGTTGTTGCTCGTGAATCTGCCAAACAACATTGATTTCATTGGACTTTGACGAAGTGGTATTGCGCAACAAGGAAGTGTGTATACAAGCCGGGTAAGTTTGTTATCACTGTTTTCAGCTGAATCTGAGGAAGACGGCAAAAAAGACCGCACCTCTCTATCATTAATAGTTTTTAAGATAATTACACATTTGTAAAAGTATGTCATTTTGGGCGGTACCCCCCAATCCGTCCCCTGAGGGTTAACTATTTTCGGGAGAAAGAAATTCTTCTTCGGGTCAAATTGACCCGAACACCACATGAGGGTTTGACATCACAGGGGAGTTAAATGACCAAATATGTAAGTTGAAGATAATTCATAGCTCTAAAACAACATCATCAAACCTTATTGATTCGAATTCCATCGATATTTTGACAATTTATTACATATCGTGGGCTTTCGCGCTAATTGCGGAGCAGGCATGCTAGTCAAGTGATCAGCCGCACCGCACTGACCTCATTACAAACTATTATTAAAGTGATAAGAGCTGCTTTCAACAGGTAACATCTCATTCTCATACAACTCATTCATATTATGTTGAACAGTGTTTATACTAGGGCTGCACGATTAATCGCACAATATTGTTATGCGCATCTAATCTAATTCACCTGCTTTCAGATGGAGCGGCATTTACTACAAACAGCCTTAGTTAACCTGCAAGCTGAGCCAAATTGCGTTCAAATCGAGGCCATACGATATTTAATGCGAAATGGCTCAGCTTGTCAGTTAACTACGGCTCTTTGTACACAGCAAAAACTCAGTGTTAAATTAACACACCTGGGAGTGTATTTGAGTCCACACTCAAGAGTGTTAAAGTTAATGAGATATTTAAGTGATTAATTGAGTGATGATTGAGCATTATTGAAGAGACCTAAAGCAGAATCACTGAAGGAGAAAACCGGAATTTCAGGTCACCATTATGGAGATGAGTATTTGCTTTAGTTGGGGTCTTGACCATTATATTAATAACTTTAGATTTTGTTCAGCTGTTGTATCTGAATTATACTTGCCAGATGGACAAAGAATAAAATGATCTAATGGTGTTGGTTGTAGACATTCATCATTTAAACTAAACGTTTGTGATTTATGCAGTTGGTTACAGCATAACTGAGATTCTGCATAAATATCCAGAATTTGAGATATAATATAAAGGATTTCTAAGTTGTAAAAAAAAAAAAATCTTTCTTTTAGGCACACACAGATATCAAGATTCAGTGAATGCATCTCAACAATGGTAATGAGCAGAATTAAATTAGGAGAAGTAAATTACATAGACAATTCAGATCATAAGTTATTCATACCGCAATGCATGATGGGAGCCATTAATGAGTTGTGATTGGTGGCAACAAGGATTATTATTGTCACCACGGTTGAGATTCACAGGCTGATTATTGATGTCTGTGTTTATAAATAAATGCATTTCACAGTGATTTGATCAGAACAATTTTTAATAAAAGTTTTGGATTATAAGAAAAATATAATTAGCATATGCTGTAGAACCACTAAACTGTTGCTATCAAGGTAAACCAGATCATATGAATGAGTTTCATTTTTCAAATCACAGCATGATTATGTCAAATCATAACCAACACTATCAGATCACACTTGTCTTTGCTCATTTGACTGTAATAACTCAATAACAGCAGACAAACAAAATTTAAACTTAAAGTATAAGGATCAAGAGTCCAACTAAAGCAAACACTTATCGCCATAACCATGGCTTACAATTTTAGATTTTCTCCTTCAGTGATTCTGCTTGTTATGATCAGGTGTCTTCACTAATGCTCAATGATCACTAAATTAATCACTTAAAGTTGCAGTAGGGAGTTTTGAGAAAATGTTGACTTAGCCTGAAAATTTGAACAAGCACAACTTACAGGTCCAACCCCCTTGCTCTCTGCTGCGCTACAGCTCCTCCCTCCACAGCTCCTTCCTCCACAGCTCCTCCCTCCACAGCTCCTCCCTCCACAGCTCATCCCCCACAGCTCCTTCCTCCACAGCTCCTCCCTCCACAGCTCCTCCCCCACAGCGGAGCCTGCCGTGAACGCGCAGGCTAGTAAGCAGGACCACCGATGGCGGCGGATTATAAACAGTTATGGAACATTCACTAATAGGGACGAAACATCAACAATATGCTTTACATTGACTATGGCCTGCCCATACTTTGACTACAAACTTGGTCCTCAAATCATTATGTATTTTGCAATACATGTAACTTTATAACATTGCATTCTTTCTATTAGTTATAAATAGCTAGTAAGATAACGTTAAAGGATTAGTTCACTTTTAAAAAAACTTTTGCTGATAATTTACTCACCCCCATGTCATCCAAGATGTCAATGTCTTTCTTTCTTCAGTCGAAAAGAAATGAAGGTTTTTGATGAAAACATTCCAGGCTTTTTCTCCATATAATGGACTTCAATAGGACACAAACGTTTCAAGGACCAAATGACAGTTTCAGTGCAGCTTCAAAGGGCTTTAAACGATACTAGACGATGAATAAGGGTCTTATCTAGCGAAACGATCGGTCATTTCAAAAATAAATACAAAACTTTAAGTTTTATAAGCACAAATGCTCGCCTTGCTCTGTTCTGTGATGCACGTTCATAATCCTGTTCGAACTCGTTCATCAAAATGAACAAATCTTTTTTCGAGTCATTTCGTTCGTTGAATGAACAAAATGACTCGAAAAAAGATTTGTTCATTTGGATGAACGAGTTCGAACAGGAGAGTCACGAACGACGGTACGCGCTCGCGCTGTGCAAGAGAGGGGTGATCAGCGCGTACACGAGCGTGATTGACACTGCTAAGACATTCCTCCTGGCTCTGATTGGTTGTTTCTGACCGGGAGCGGTGTATTTCTGCAAATGGCAATAGGACCACAGGGAGGAGCCAGAGGAGCTTGATTTTTTCCACAGATTATCTGTCTCATATTCTACTGTCAGGACATAATGACAGTTTTAACAAATATTTGTTTACAAAAGTGACCTACTGGAGCTTTAAATCCAAATGAGCTTCTGATCCAAGAGGGCGGAGCTTCAATAGCTGTGGTGTATGTGTGTTAGCAGCTCCGATTACCTCACACAGACATGCACTAACATTTCAAAAACTTTTACCCTTTTATGTTCAAACCAGTCAATGATGGAGAGACTCAAGAAGAAGTGACGACATGTAGAAGCAACAGGGACATTTCTGAATGTTTAGTTGACGAATTTATGTAGCTTATGTGTAGTTATCTTCAAGTCATTGATTAGCATATTCTGTCATGATGATCTATAAATCGTGTTCCCCGGGAGGGGTTTGAGGAACCCTGTGTAGTGTTTGTTGTAGTCCTTAAAAAGGAATTTTTTTAAAAACAAATATCTCCATTTGCTTTGAACTTTGTAAATTTGAAGATGTTGTTTATGCTCAAACATTACACACTAACTAAAGTTTAAAAAAAAAAAAGAAATCATAATGAACCACCCTTTAATAATAAAAAAACAGCAAAAGACAGACAGGTATAAATGTCCAGCAGGTTTACCCTGGTAAAAGTTATTGGACAAAAGTGACTAAAGATAGGACCAACAATAAAAACTGAGGAGCTCCAAACCAAGGTCATGCCATAAGTCAAAACAAGTCATAGTGCTCGTTCAAATAGGAAGCAGCTGAGGTAATGAAACATTATCTGGAATTAATTATAACAAACCTAGATCTGAATTGTATTATAATTGTCTTGTATGACAATTTTAAGGTTTGTTTATATTCAGAGCTGTTAAAACATTGATAATGTTCTGTAATCCTTGTTAATAAATTGGATTTACTGCAGTAATATTGTAACCATCACTATAGTAAACACAACTATAATAATGATTAACCATGGTTTCACTACATCATTACTGTAGTATCCAAGGTAACTTGGTTTTAGTAGTAACCATAAAATATGATCTTAATAATATCTATGGTTAACTCTTGTAGTTATATATGGTTTATATTTAATCATTTTTAAAGGGAAGGCTAATCAAAGAAAACAGTAACTATGTTTTTGCAGAACATTATGATGCCACTGTGAAATTGACCTTTGACCCTTTGTCAAATTTAGTCATAATTATCAAATAAATTCTTGAGTTATGGCCCAAAATGTTTTTTGTGAGGTCACCTTTGGCCTTTGACCACAAATTCTAATCTTTTTAGTCTAGTTGGAAATTTGTCCAGATTAAATGAAATTCTTTCCAATGTTCCTGATATACCACATTTACAATAATGGGAAGTTATAGTGATCTTGACCTTTGACCAACAAAATCTAATCACTTTATCTTTGCATCTATGTGAACATTTGTGCCAAATGTGAAGAAATTCCTGTAAGCCGTTCCTGAGTTTTTGTGTTCACAAGTTGAATTATAGCCAAAGTCATGTTTTGTGAGGTCACAGTGACCTTGACCTTTGATCTCCAAATTCTGTTCAGTTCATCCTTGATTCCAAGTGAACATTTGTAACAAATTTGAAGAAATTCCCTCAAGGCGTTCCTGAGATATTGCTTTGAATATGCGGCGCAGTGAACATGGAAAGACAATAGGGGGCGATAGAGAGCAAACCTTGTGTGTATGCAGAGGGTCATACACACTCTTTTTTCTCAATTTTCCATCTATCTGAGGACCTCTCTGAAACATTGAGAGAAGCCTTTAAATAGTCAATGGAGGCCATTGCAGTGAAAATAAAGTGAGGACCGGCCTAAATGTCCTCACTTTGCAAAAATGTCCTCACTCCACAGGTTAAAAACTCACACTGGTCCTCACAAAGATAGCCATACAACACACACACACACACACACACACACACACACACACACACACACACACACACACACACACACACACACACACACACACACACACACACACACACACACACACACACACACACACACACACACACACACACACACACACAAACTGGCCGTGACTGCAGTGACCCGGCTTCAAAATAATCTTTCTTTCATGTTCTTGTTTCATCACAGCTTCCAGACAAAATATTATGACATTTTGTTTAGGAACTGTGAGGTTCTCACATGTCCGGAAAATTCACGCCCATTACCTTTACGGGCGAAGTTGCATGTGTTGATCATGTCAAATGTAAATAATGGTGTCGATACTGCAGTATCAGTATGAGCCAGAATCAGACCCAGACAGCGGCAATGAAGAGAGGCAAGCAGAACCTCCTCAAACACGGCTCTTACAAAACGTCTCTGAATGGTAATTTGCCTATATTTTTTTACTTTATACACGTTTTTTTTTACACAATAGCATTGAACTGACTGGCTACTAACGTTATATACATAAACAGCGTTTGCATTGTTTTTTTTTTCCATTTTTTTTTCATTTATTCATTCACTTTATTCATTCACAGAACACAACAAATTCATGTTTACAGATTTAAAGAACCATTCTGTAAAAGAAAAGGACCTCCCAGAAGCCAAATCCTGGCTTATAAATAGGGCCCTTCAAGACACATAATCAGCACTAACAACAACAAAGAATAATCCACCCATCCACACCCAACAACAACACTATTCACCACAAAATATCCACCCCCCAGCCAGCATACATCACGCATCTCATCCATCCCTCAAACAAAATCCAATAATAGGGGTATTTGAGAAAGTCAGATAAATCAATAAAATGTGAAACCTTCAGCCGTGTGGGTCTATAATGCATAATGTTGTAACAATTTGTGTTTAAGATACTTTTTAAATATATCAAGAGAAGGTAGTTCCTTTATAGAATTGTCAATCTCATTCCAGATCCCAGGACCCTTACATGCTATACTAAAGCTAGTACACTACAGCTTACGCTTTTTCCCTCGTACTAAAGTTCTCCTTCTAGTGTTATGGCATTGAATAGATGAGGTGACTGGAATGAGATGGCAAAGTTTTTGATGCAATTTATAAACTACGTTATATAGAATACAAGCATTCTGAAAACTGTTGCACTCAGCGAGCTTCAAAAGCTTATACCTATAAAAAAGCCAACATATTTTGACAATTCTTTTGTTAAACACTCTATATGTTGTTTAAACTTTAAGGACTCATCTAAATAAATTCCTAAGAATTTGATGTTCTCTAGTCTTTCAATTACTGTGTTATTTGATTTGTATCCTTTCAATGTTTGTCCGGCTTCTATTTGAACGAAATATAATAAATTTGGTTTTAGAAACATTTACTGATAATTTGTTACATTTAAACCAACTATCTACTTTAACTGATTCCTCATTAACAAGCTTTTGTAAAATATCCGGATTTTTATGAGACAAAAAAAGATTAGTGTCGTCTGCAAAGATAACCTGATGAAAAATATTTGATGAACTTATAATGTCATTTACATACAAAATAAAAAGAAGTGGACCTAATATGGAGCCCTGGGGGACTCCACAAACGATATCTGTGCATTCTGAATAACTATTGTTTATTTGGACAAATTGCTCCCTATCAGTTAGGTAACTTTTGAACCAGCAGAGTGCCTTCCCTCTGACACCATAGTGTTGCAATTTCCCAATTAGAATGTCTAAATCAATGGTGTCGAAGGCTTTTGATAAATCTAGAAATACACCAATACCAATTTCACCATTATTTATAGCGTCATAGATTTTTTCAATGAGATCCAGAATTGCCAAACAGGTAGAGCTCTTTTTCCTAAAGCCATATTGAGATGGGATTAGTATATTCATTTTATACAGGTAACCGCTAAGTCTGTAGTACACAACCCTCTCAAGTACCTTCAAAAAAGTAGGTAAAATGGATATAGGTCGATAATTTTGTAAGTAATTTTTTTCACCAGATTTATAAATTGGTATAACTTTTGCAATTTTTGTCATTTTTGGTACTACACCATGAAATAGAGAGAGGTTTATACAATAGACAAGTGGATCTAGAATTTCAACTGCAATACATTTAACAATTTTGCTACATATATCATCCACACCAGCAGTATAAGAGCTTTTCATATTCATAATAATTTTCAGAACTTCCATTTTGTCGGTAGGTGTTAAAAAAAAGAATTCAGGTAATTCCCTTTTAAATATTGTTGATATGAAGCTCCCCCTGGAGGATTTATAGATTTTGAAAGAGTTTCACCTATTGATTTCTGGAAGGACAGTTGCTTTTTGATTCCGGCTGAGCACAGTATTTAGTACTCTCCAGCAACGCTTTTGATCACCATGAGAAGCCTTAATTAAATCAGTGTAGTAATTTCGCTTCCTTATTCGTATTAACTTTGTGACTCTATTTTTAAATGTAGAATATTTTTCTTTATTTTGATTTGTTGGATTTTTAATATAGCATTTGTAAAGCTTATTTTTTCTTTTAATTGATTTTAGGATTCCCTTTGTAAGCCAAGTATTTTGATTGCTTCTATCTCCTTTAACAATTTTTTCCGGTATTGTGGTATTAATACTGTTGGTTAATTCATTGATAAAAGCACTATAGGCTTCTTCCGGAGTATTCCAGCTAAATACAGAATCCCATGTTTTATGCCCAAGATTGCCAAGCAATTTATCTTATTGTCCTGTTAATACTTTTATGCTTTTTTTAAGAGGTAATGTCTTCTTTTGTTGGTTTACGTTCTTGATCAAATCGAAAAATAACACCATAAAGTATATATACATGAAAAATACATTTACAACATTAGTACTTATACAAAATTCAGGTCCATAATGTTTGTAGGCGTTTGTCGTAGACACAAAATGGCATAACTAGTAGCCTAGTGGCTATAAAGCCAGCGCTGGCATTTGATAAAACTAAAACACAAGGCTACGTCTGAAATTATACATGCAAATACATTTAAAATGATTAAGTCTTAGCCTACTTACAGGTTGTGGCCCAACAACTGCTGCCTCTGGTTTTAAAGTTGGAACTGCTTCATGTTTTAATAACAGTTTCTTGTTGAATCCGGCATTGAATTCGTGGAGATTCTGGAAGCTGTCTTTCGTAAATGCGCAGCACAGAGAGCTAAATTACGATCGTCATTTTCAGGAACATAATCAAACATAAATTGCATCCATTGTTGACGAAGTACAGAGTCCGTGGGAAGCCTGAACACAGAAGACCTGACAGCTGGATGAACATAACACACTCGAAGAGCCGCAGAAATATGACCATGCCCTTTTTTGCATATTCGGAGGGAGGGTTGATGTAAATGTATGGGTTAGTGACGTCTAAAACCCTGTTGTAGTCCCAATCGAGTCGTTTTTCTAGGCATTAAACTTCCTGATTTTAATAGGACGATATCTCTGCTTACACTGAACTTTCAGCGCTGCAACTTTGTAGATACTGTTCATGCACAAACAGCAACACTATTTAAAATGAAAAAAGTCGCAATCAACCACCCCGTTAAAAACCCAGATAATTCAATATGCTTACCGAACGGTAGTGTCTGTCATTATAATTAAAATTTGGTTCCCTATTGAGGGGTTCACAACTGTTGAGCCATGAGTGGCTCCCAGCATGCATTGCAGCAGTTATTTTTCCTACAGTGTTTTTAAAACTCAAACTTTAGAATACCTGATCCGAAAACAAAGCAGTAAAATAGGTTGCAATAGAATCATAAAAAATTGCTAGTGCAATCAGCCAAGTTAACGATCAACAAAAGATGAATCAGCTATTTGTCACCATTTCCTCATGCAGTTATTTTTTATTTCTACAATTGGATTTGTAGAAACTTGACTTTAAGGTTTTTATCTATATCTATATTTTATCTCACTGGTGTTGTGATGGAATTCAGCGCTTGCTGCAATATTGCCACAATAATATTGTCACAAATCCATGCAGTCGTCAGCAGAAAAATAAGTTTTGATTTTTATAATCTTGCTTGTTTTGAAATTTCTAAGATTGTAAACTCCCATTTCCGCATTGGTTATCAACAGTAAACAGATGATAATGAGTGTGTGTTTGTTATAAAAACCATGAACACATATGCCTCCTTAAGAGAATTCCAGAGTTTCCCTTTGATTCACACCTTCAACATGCTTGTGCAAAAGCTAAGCTGGATCATTTGTAAGTAATGATTTAAAATTGTCTGAACTGGCATGATTTTAACTCTTCAATTCAGTGTTTTAGTTTGTTTCTGTTTGACTTTGATTTTCAGTGCTGCTGTTTCTGTGTCAACATGGTAAGAATGCCAATTGACTAATGTATAATGTATAATTTAGTTTAAACTTTGTTGTAAACTTTATTAAACTACAATTTTTTTAATTTTATTTCAAGTGATTTTATTATATATTCTCTGCAGGAATAAAAGCACGTGTGATCTGTGAAGGAAAGGCTGCCGTCCTCAGCTGTGGTGAGAAACTCAGTATTTTTTTTATATTTTTTAAGTAATATATTTTTGGCCTTTTGTGTCCCAAATGGATAGCATGAGAGAGACATGAATGGGGGAGAATTCTGAACATGTGTGTGCTTCAATCTTACCAATTTCCCTTTTTTTGATGTGTGTCAGAACATTCCTCTGGAACAATAAATATTATTAAAGCCACCTATGGACGCACTGATCACAGAACATGTGCTAACGGGATACCATATTCTCAGATCTCAAACACACGCTGCAGAGTAACAGTCACTAATACAGTTTCTCGTCGGTAAGATTTAAAGTTAAAAGTAAATGTTCACGATTTCATTTTAGGTATTTTACAAGAACAAGAAAAATATATTCCTAATGTCTATAAAGCTATTCTTAAGTACCTATTTTCTGTCTATGATTCAGGTGCAGTAGACTAAAGAGGTGTGTTGTTCCTGCATCAAACTCACTTTTCGGCGATCCTTGTGTTGGAACCTATAAATACCTGGACGTGACTTATACATGTCGGCCATGAAGTAAGCCAATTGTTTTATATGTAAAATTTTCAAAAATAAATTTTGATTTAATATCAATTAATAGTTGAATTGAATTAAGGATCAAAACTTCTTTAGCTTTAGATAAGCTATGCTCACGATAATAAATAATAATCTTTGTTGCTGCTGTTTTTTTTCTTTATAAGGTGCACTGCGAAGAATCTTGTCAACTGCTTCAAGATCCATGACAGCGTGTCAATAAGTATCTGAAAGTGACGTACAGCTGTATATAATTTTGTTTGTGCTGCTGTTTTTTATGTTTTGTGTGTTATAAATGGAAATGGTCCCTATTATAGATGTTAGATGCCACTATATAATATTGTATTTGGTCTATCCATTCACTCCTCAGTGAGACAAAACAATACAATACATTGAGATATGGGGTTCAGAAAAAAATAAAAATTCATTACAAACCTCATTTTACAACTTCCATTTTTATTATGGAAAGCTTTAATGATCATGTGTCAATGTGAATAATGGAAAGCAAAATGTCTCAAGTAAATTGTCAAGATGCTTGATTGGACAAACACATCTTGATCATAAAATGCTTTATTTTTGTAAATGAATGTCATTTTCTTGAGGTGAATTTTATCTCATTAATCTATCACTATTATTTTTCTATAGACTATTGTTTTATTAGTATATACAAAGGGTACAGCAATATTAATAAATCTAACCATTCATTTTTTTTACAACTATTAAGGGTAGACATGAACAGTCAATCAGACACTATTATATCTACATACATGTATTTAAAAATAATTTTTAAATTAATATAATGTTCATCATATTAATGGAAAACAATCATGTTATCTGGTGAGAAAACAACTCAAATTCTTGTAGAAAAATCTACAAAATGCAATAGTTATCTTTTCAGTTTTTTATTTCTTTTAAAGCAGTTTTGTAAACATCTGTATTGTAAAAATCACCAAAAATAAATATTGTGTAAATAATGTTGTAAAACTTAAGTACACCATAAAACAAATCTATGACTTCAGTTTTATTGACAACCACACACATATACCTTGAAGATCATGTTAAAAAATAACAATAGTTACATTAGCATGTCAAAATAGTTTTTGATTGCTTCCACTCATATAAACTGATCATGAATTTGGCAGCTTGCCATTACTAATCACTCTAAAGTGTAAACTATTTAATCTGTTATGCATGCAATTAGATGTGATAATTAAATTCAGCTTACTTTCTGATTGGATATTTTTTCATTTAACCTGATAATCTCCACTTTGTTTGTCCTCGGGGTTCCCCCCACACATCAGGATTTCTCAAGGCCTCTTTCCTTTCCCTTTATCTCTGTACTGATAAAACGTTGTCAGGATAATTCACGTTATAATATAATTCATGTGGCTATGATAAATAATGATTTCTTATACATTTTTAACCCTCTGATTATCTTCATTTGTGTCTACAATCTGTGAGGTCTCCAGAGACCCCAGACAATAACATTTAATTTTTGTAACAGAATAATATATATTTTTTTTTATAAATGTAATTTTACTCTGTTTAATAAAGTTTTTACTCAACATTTGAGCAGTTTTGGGAGGACTTTTGATATCTTTTAAATTTCTATAAATAACTATTTATTTAAATAGGCTTTTTTGACACACAAAAAAAGTTTTTTCAGTGCTGTAAAGACTAAAATATTTCTACCATATATTTTACGGTAAAGTACTGGCGACAACAGCTGCCAGTTTTTTCCGTAATATTTAGATCCCTGCCATAAAACCTAAAACATTACTACCATATTTTTATGGTAAATCACTTTAAACCAGCTGGCAGTTTTTTAGCGTAAACTTTGGTTCAATGCCGTAAAAAATACATACCGGGGGTTTTTTTTACGGTAAATGACTGTCAACCACAGATAGCAGTTTTTTACCGTAATTTAAGTTCAGTGATGTAAAAACACAATACTTGCTACCGTATTTTTTACGGTAAGTTATGATAAATGCAATGGTAATGTACAAGCAGGCCATAGCATTGCCACATGTCAGCCAAGAGAAAGGAAATAAACCAGAACTGGACCTTATCTGAGCCACAAAACTATGTATAATAAATATGGAGTCATCCCAGCTAGAAATGTTTTGTTCTAAAAAACGTTCTGGGAACATTACCATGAAGTTCTAATAATGTTTTCAGCGGGTAGTTTTATTTTGGTTCCCAGAATGTTATCCTAAAAGGAACACAGCAAACACTCCAGTGATATAAGTTAATGAGATAATTAAGTGATTAATTAAGTGATTATTGATTATTGATCATTATTGATTATTATGGTGATCAGTGTGTGCTTTACTTAGGACTCTTGACCCTTACATTTTTAACTTTAGATTTTGTTTGACTGTTGTAACTGAGTTATAACTGCCAGATGAACTTCAGGTGATCTGAAGTTGTTGGTTATGTTTTGACATAATCATAATTTTACCTGAATGACAAAACTAATTTAAGCCTAATCTCTGACATATATTTTTATTGTCGATTGCAGCATCACAGTGATTCTACAGCATAAGAGCCAGAATTTTCAATATATTGCAAAGGATTTCTTAAAACGTCTCAGGTTACGGCTGTAACCTATGTTCCCTGAGAACAGGGAACGAGACAATATGTCATTGACGTTATGGGGAACGCCTCAGGCGTGACAGGTTTCTGAAATCAAGGATCAACTCACAGCAATCATGTTGACCAGCGACAGCCCGTGTTTCATCAGCTCGAATGATGAGCACCCAACCTGGATGTATAAAAAGGGCGCCTTGAGAACATCCTATCGTCGGAAGGGACTGTTGCAGGCAGGCCCCGAGGTATGGCAGGGAGACGTATTGTCTCGTTCCCTGTTCTCAGGGAACATAGATTACAGTCGTAACCTGAGATATTCCCTTTCGAAGGGAACTCAACAATACGTCATCGACGTTATGGGGAACGAAATACCCACGCCGCCATACTGAGGGGAGTGCATGCCCAATGGCAGTGACAACTGTCAGAACCAGTAATACAAAGGACACTAAAACCACTCACCCTAGGTCACGTTGGGCTGTCAGTGACAGCACTCCCCACCGGTCATAGCCCAAGTTAATGAAGCGAGAAAACTGCCAGGACATAGTTCATGGGAAGTATATCTGGGCCAGCTCAAAGGCTTAGGACCACAACTCCCTAATAGAAGGGGTCCCTTCTAGGGATTGTGGCTAAGGGACTCAAGGACTCCCAGCCAGTCACTAATCAGGAGAGCATGCCTCCTGACATGCCACCAGGCTGGCCTGGTGATCTATACTAAGACGCACAGTCTGGCCATTGCCTGTCTGTCCAAGAAAGAGCCTCTGGAAACTGCCTTGGAAAAGGCATCCAAAACTGAAGGCCTGCAAAGCTGGCAGAAACCATTCAGTTCCGGATCACAGAGACGGGACCACCTGGAGAGTGTAACTCAACCTCAAGCAATGACGGAAGTCGTCCACTCAATCCATGGGTCTACCCAGTTCTCGTTCTGAACACTGAGGAAGTAAGAGAGAGATCAAAACCAGGAAGGTCTGCTGATGCCAAGACCTGATTACCCCCTATGTGGGGAGCTCCAGTACATGAGAGCTCATATCAGGAAGGCCAGTGAGGCCTGAAACCTGACGACCACAGCATGTGGAAACTCATACTCAGGAAGGCCTATGAGGCCTGTAACCTGGCGACCACAGTATGTGGGAGCTCATATCAGGAAGGCCGGAAAAACCTGTAACCTGATACCCAGAATATGGGAGCTCATAACCAGGAAGGCCTGATAAGGCCTGTAACCTGACAACCACACCACGTGGGGCTACATTAGAAAGTACATGAAACAAAAGTGCATGTACTTAGCCATTCTGAGTCCAGAAAAGGCCTGGATCAGAATGTGGAAGTTAGCTAGAAAGGCGTCTGTCGTAGCATACTCTGATGACAATACGTATCTGGAGTGGGACCCGAGGTGAAAGACCTGGGTCTGGGCCACATAGAAAGGGACCGAAGCGTACAGCGTATGACCCTTACCATAAACATTTATTTTATAAAGTACACAAGATGTTCCATCATGTGACTTACCATAAGTATGGTTTTGACATGACCAGGAAGGCCAGATGAGGCCTGTAACCTGATAGTCAAAATGTGTGGGAGCTCTCATTCAGGAAGGCCTGATGAGGCCTGAAACCTGACATGTGAAAGCACACAACCACACCCTAGCGACTACAGTGAGTGGGAGTTCACATTCAGGATGGCCTGGTGAGGCCTGAAACCTGACATGTGACAACTCATAAGCAGGAATGGCAAGAATGCCAAGGAGGCCTGAAGCCTGGTGACCACTGAATGTGGGAGCTCAAAACCAGGAAGGCCGGCAAGGCCTGTAACCTGACGACCACCGTAGGAGGGAGCTCATATCAGGAAGGCCTGACAAGGCCTGTGACCTGACAACCACACCATGGGGGGGCTACTTTCAGAAAGGCCATAAATATGGATTTTAGAAAGTACATGAAACAAAAGTGCGTGTACTTAGTCATTCCGAATCTATATTCAAGCTCATATTCAGGAAGGCCGGGTGAGGCCTGTAACCTGGTGACCACAGTATGTGAATGAATGAAATACACTTTATTGTCCCCAAAGGGGAAATTTGTGTTGGACTCAAGGTGTTTACATTGACATTGAAACATTCAAATGCATACATTAAAATCACTAGTATTATAATAAATAACAATTCCTATTCACACACATACATACACATACATATACATATATACACATCATTCATCATTTAACAATTTAATTGAAAAAGGGATAAAAGACTTCTTAAAACGGTTATATCTACACATCGGAAATCTGTATCGTCTTCCAGAAGGTAACAATTCATACTCAGTGTACAGAACATGCAATGGATCAACCACGATTTTATGTGCTTCTCTCAGGACCGATTGTTCATATAATGACTCAAGAGACAAAAATTCTTTTCTCCCAATGGTCTTCATCGCTATTCTAACCAAACGTGCAAGCTTCGACTTTACCTGAACTGTAAGGTTACCAAACCAAACTGTAATGCCATATCTGACTATGCTCTCTATAACTGCCTGATAAAACAACCACATAATTTTCTGGTCAACTCCATAAAGTCTGAGTCTACGTAAAAAATACAGTCTTTGCTGCACACGAGAACAAATTATATCAACGTGAATCCCCCAACTAAGTGTATTATCCACGTAGATACCAAGGTACTTATAGGAACGTACTTGCTTAATTGATTTTCCATGTAAAACCACTGGTGTGTGATCACCTATTGATCTAAGATCAAAAATCATCTCCTCAGTCTTTTCTGTGTTAAAAATAAGATGATTTAGATCACACCACTCTGCAAACCTTGATATCACTGAGAAATAAACTGACAAATCATTCTTCTCATACAAAAGACTAAGTATCGCTGTATCATCTGAGAACTTCACTATAAAATTGTTATGATCACAACTTGAACACTCGTTAGTATACAATGTAAATAAAATCGGAGAACTAACACATCCCTGTGGAACGCCTATACTGATATGTTTCAACTCCGATAAAGTATGATTGACTCTAACCTGTTGGGTCCGATTAGTCAGAAAAGAAAGATACCACTTAATTAAAAAGGAATTAACATTGAACATCTTCAATTTCTGAATTAAACGGTGGGGCTGAACTGTATTAAAAGCAGAACTAAAATCAACAAATAATAAACGTGCATAAGCTTTTGGATTTTCCAGATGTTTAGTTATATAATAAGTCACAGTGTTAACAGCATCTTCTGTACTGCGGCCTGGCCTATATGCGAATTGTAATGGGTCAAGTACAGAGTTAACTTCAGTCTTTAAAATAGAAACGATATACTTCTCAAAACTTTTCATCACACATGATGTCAAGGCTACTGGCCTGAAGTCCTTATTATCACTTGAACCTGTTTTTTTTGGTAATGGAACAATAATAGATTTTTTCCATAGATCAGGTATGACATGAGAATCCACAGATTGCTGAAAAATTGGGCACCATGCCACAGTTAGTTCTTCGGCACAAGATTTTAACAATAATGCCGAGATACCATCAGGACCTGTGGACTTCTTGGTACACAGTCGACTGAAGATTGAACAAACTTTCTGCTGGTCCACAATGATCCTATCAGATGTGTTCTCAATTACAAGTGAATCCAAAGCTTCTCTACTTTCCAGTGCACAGTCCTGTGTGTCAAACCTGAGGTAAAAGTCATTTAATTCATTTGCCTTCCTCAGGTCATCATTAGTAATAAGACGGTCAACCTTTGTATTCATATTACTCATAATTTTAATGGTGTCCCATAATTTATTAGAATTTGTGGACATAAAACTCTGTTCTAAAATATCTTTCTGTTTTTTCCTAGCATTTCCTAGCAGATAATTCAATTCCTTCTGGATCAATCTCATACCCACTCGATCATGTTCTCGAAAGGCTTGTTTTTTCCGATTGATACAGTCTTTTATCTCCTTTGTGATATATGGCTTATTGTTTGGATAAACAGTCACACATTTTTTTTCCAGCACATTGTCAACACAAAAGTTGATATAATCGGTGATAGTATCTGTGGCCTCATTAATGTCCAAGCTGTGAAACATATCCCAATCGGTGCACAGAAAGCATCCCTTAAGATTTTCTATGCTGTCCTCGGACCAGACAGAAACAGTCTTTACCTCTGGTTTCCTAGATTTAAAAACAGTCTTATATATCGGGGATAAATGAATAATATTATGATCGGAATTTGCCAATGGAGGCTTTGGTCCAGCAATGTATGCTTTTTTAATATTACCGTAGCATTTATCTAGAATATTTTGATCACGTGTTGCGCACTGAACATACTGTTCAAAACCAGTGAGCACTTGCTCCAGTTTGCAATGGTTAAAATCTCCTAAAATAAGAACTGCTGCTCCTGGTGTCTTGTGCAGTTGCTGCTGGACACAGTCAGTTATTCGAGCTGCGGCCCTCGCAGCATTGCCATCCGGGGGAACATATACCGCACACATGACAATATTCCCAAACTCCCTTGGCAAATAAACAGGTCTTAAAGATAAACAGAGTAGCTCCAAATCGGGGTTACATACCGCCTCCCGCACAGTATACTGGTTACACCAGTCGTCTCTGATGTAAATGCCAATGCCTCCCCCTCTGCTCTTTCCAGCTGCCTCTGTTCTGTCCAAGCGAACCAGGGAGCGTCCTTCCAACTCCACTAGTGAATCGGGAATGTTCTGATGTAACCATGTCTCTGTGAACACCATGAGGCTTGATTCACGGTATTCATAACACACTCTGTTGTTAATACGAAGCTCCTCCATCTTTCCTCTCAATGACCGTACATTTCCAAAAACAACCGAAGGAAGCGGTGGTTTATTTCCTCTCCTCCGTATGCGTTGTCGTACACCACCCCTCTTCCCCCTCTTCCGTAAGCGCTTTGACTGAAATAGATGAGAATTCCGTGCCTCTGAGAAATCCACAGTTGTTAAAATGTCTTTTGTTCGAAGCGACAACAGTGTGTCTCTGGTGTAGGTAATCGGTGACAAACACCCATCCTCCCCGCTTCTTCGCACTGCAAGGCCTCGATACACAAGTTCCCAAACAAACAGCGTCAGCAGAATAGTTCTCATACAGATCCCCATGGTACAATACGACCGTCTTCCGAATCAAATAATATGTGGGAGCTCATAACCAGGAAGGCCGGGTGAGGCCTGTAACCTGGCGACCACAGTATGTGGGACCTCATATTCAGGAAGGCCGGGTGAGGCCTGTAACCTGGCGACCACAGTAGGTGGGAACTCATACTCAGTAAGGCCGGTGAGGCCCGAAACCTGGCAACCATAACCTGTGGGAGCTTACTTTCAGGAAGGCCTAGTGAGGCCTGTAACCTGACAACCACACCATGTGGGGCTACTTCCAGAAAGGCCCTAAATATGGATTTTAGAAAGTACATGAAACAAAAGTGCATGAACTTAGCCATTCTGAAGTTGCATACTCTGCATACTCTGACGACAGGATGCAACTAGAGTGGGACCCAAGGTGAAAGACCGGGGTCTAGCCACATAGGAAGGGACTGAAGCATACAGGGCACGACCCTTACCATAAAAAAGGGATTTTAGAAAGAACACAAGACGTTTCGTCGTGTGACTTACCATAAGTATGGGTTTAAGAAGGTACGGAGCGTACAAAGAAAATAGATGAAGTAAATGTGCATGTACTTCATCACTCTAAATTCAGGAGGCCGGTTTTGAGGCCTGAATTTACCCATGATCAGGAAGGCCAGATGAGGCCTGTAACCTTATAGTCATAGTGGGTAGGAGCTCACATTCAGGAAGGCCTGATGAGGCCTGACATGTGAAAGCTCACAACTACACCCTAGCGACCACAGTGAGTGGGAGTTCACATTCAGGAAGGCCTGGTGAGGCCTGTAACCTGGTGACCACAATATGTGGGAGCTCATAACCAGGAAGGCCGGGTGAGGCCTGTAACCTGGCGACCACAGTATGTGGGAGCTCATATTCAGGAAGGCCGGGTGAGGCCTGTAACCTGGCGACCACAGCATGTGGGAGCTCACACCCAGGAAGGCTTAAGAGGCCTAAAAACCTTGTGACCACAGTGTGTGGGAACCCACATTCAGGAAGGCCGGATGAGGCCTGTAACCTGACCTGTAGAAGCTCATGGGGGCTCATACTCAGGAAGGCAGGGTGAGGCCTGTAACCTGGCGACCACAGTATGTGGGAGCTCATATTCAGGAAGGCCAGGTGAGGCCTGTAGCCTGGCGACCACAGTAGGTGGGAGCTCATCCACAGTGCGTGGGAGCTCATAACCAGGAAGGCCGGATGAGGCCTGTAACCTGGCGACCACAGTATGTGGGGGACCAGCAAGGCCGGCTGGGGCCTGTCACCTGCCACAGAATGTGCCGGGCCACAGTATCTGGGAGCTCACATTCAGGGAGGCCGTGTGAGGCCTGTGACCTGTAATGTAGAAGCCCATCACCAGGAAGGCCGGTGAGGCCTGTTACCTGGCAACCACAATAACCTCATAACCAGGAAGGCAGCAGACTGTTTGGTGGCCCGGAGAGACAAATCCGTGGTGTGGCGCAGCTCTGCGACCGCGTCAGGGGACAGACCGGCCCCCTGATCGAGGTCCCGCAGCAGGTCGGCCTGGTAGGTCTGAAGGACCGCGAGGGTGTGCAGAACCGCTCCTGCCTGACCTGCTGCTGTGTACGCTCTGCCATTCAAGCGTGATGTAGTCTTAAGCGGCTTGGCTGGCAGGGACGGAGCTCCTAGTGACGAAGACCGACCAGAGGCGAGATAGTTGGCCAACGTCTCGTCCGCTGGCGGCATCGACACATACCCGTGCTCCGCGGCCCCATCCACAGCAGCGAAATTATTCCGCTGATGCAGATGAAGACGCGCAGAGAACGGGTTCTTCCATGCCTTCTCGATCTCAGAGTGGAGATCAGGAAGGAATGGAAGGCTCGTCCGGGCTGGTGGCTTATGGGAAGGGAGGAACCGATCATCCAAAATACCACGAGCAGGTTCCTCCCGGAAGCGCCTCCACTGTAGCTGCAATCCGTTGGTGGCACGCCCCATAACATCCACCAACTCAGCGCACACTGGGCAGGAGGGCTGAGATGATTCAGTCTCAACCAGACTGACATCATCAGCAGTCAACTCCTGCCCGGCCCGAAGAGAACTAGTTACAGATCCATCAGAAAGAGAAAGAACCTCTGCAACATTGACCTGTAACTCATCCTCGTCAGCTGGCAGATCATCCGCAAGGTTAACGCCCCTCTCCAGACGACCTGCCAGCTCCATCTGAGAGCCCCACGAGCTCACGCGCCGCTGAGCCTCAGCCCGAGCGGGACCAACACCGCGGGGTTCAGATGCCGCGCCCTCTTCCCTCGAGAAGTGGGAAAGACGTGTCAAATATCTGGGAAAACGGGTCGGCACACTTGCGGAAAGTATTTCTCCCCTTCTCTGCACGCTTCATTTTTTTTGACTACTCAAAAACAGACAAACAGTCCCTGAAGACGAAAAGGATGTTGTTACGGCTTCAAGGCGCCCTTTTTATACATCCAGGTTGCGTGTTCATCATTCGAGCTGATGAAACACGGGCTGTCGCTGGTCAAGATTATTGCTGTGAGTTGATACTTGATTTCAGACACCTGTCACGCCTGAGGCGTTCCTCATAACGTCGATGACGTATTGTTGAGTTCCCTTCGAAAGGGAACTTGTTCTGATAAAATAATTTAAAAAACAATTGTGTAGGTACAAACAGACATCAAGCATGAGTGTATGAATCTCAACAATGGTGACAAATGAAATATTTAATTAGGAAAAGGACAGTTCTGATCATAATTTATTCATACTGCAATGCATGGTGGGAGCCATGAATGAGTTTTGATTGGTGGCACCCAGAATGCACTGCAACATGGTTTATTATCGTCACCATTGTTGAGATTCACAGGCTGAATCTTCATGTCTGTGTGACTTAATAAAAAAAATCCTAAATCTTTTGAACAGAAATTCTATGGAAAATGCTACAAATTGTATGCTGTAGAATCACCAGTCTGCTGTTATCAACAAGGTAAACCTAATTATTTAAATTGTAATCCTCTGTTGTAAGTCACATGGTGCACAAAAGGGCTGCGTGAGCGACGTGCTCGTCAGGTGTAGTTTGCTAAACTATATATTTTTGGCCTTCATGCCCTAATCCTATCTCATAATTTTGCATCAAATCGAATACGAACTGCCTTTGTCTGTTGCAAAGTTTCCAATTATTCAGACATAGATCAGCGTGTCTTGAGCTCGCTATGGAGCAAACTCTGATTTCCAATCAATCAATCTGGGATGCTATACAGCAGCTGAAATTGGATTTGTTTTCCCATTTCAAAGCGAAAATTGATAATATCCAATCGGGCTTACAAACAATACAAGGCTCGCTGTCCACACTTGGTGATCATGTGTCAGAACTTGAACAAAGAGTAAGCTCAAATGAAGATAATTTAATTGAACTACGAAAGCATGTCAAAACATTAGTGAGCGAGAACTCTTACTTGCGTGATAAAGTTGAGGATGCAGAGAATCGCAGCAGGGCATAAAACCTGCGCTTTCTGAATGTTCCGGAAAAATTTTCCGGAAGGCCAGGACATCATCGGCTTCATGAGAGGTCTTATCCAGCTACTTTTGGGGGAAGATAACTTTTTAGTTCCTCCAGTCATCGAGATAGCTCACCGTTCTCCCACTATGTTACAAACAAATAAGCTGAAAGCTGGGCCAAGGCCAATCCTGGTGAAATTCCTCAGCCTCCAGGATAAACAACTAATTCTACGTCTGTCACGTGAGAAGAAGGAACTAAAGTATAAAGGCAACCACGTCCACATGTTTCCTGATTTCAGCGCTGGCATTGTTCACAAACGGCGGCAGTTTGATGGCATCAAGAAAAAGCTCCGCGAGCTGAAGTTTGAATATTCTCTTCTATAGGGCTGGGTGATATATCACATGAGATTGTTATGTGCATCTCATCAGTAAAGCCGGTTCCTTGATTAATAGTAAATCGCCTTAACCTGCTTTCAGATGGAAGATAATATGCAGATATGAGTGTTAAATTAACACTCAAGAGTGTTAAAGTTAATGAGATAATTAAGTGATTAATTTAGTGATGATTGAGCATTATTGAAGACACCTGATGTTAACAAGAAGAATCACTGAAGGAGAAAACATAAAATTGTAAGCCACCGTTAATGCGATCAGTGTTTGCTTCAGTTGGGCTCTGACCCTTATACTTTTACTTTAAATTTTGTTTGGCTTTTGTAATTGATTTATAACAGTCAAATGAACAAAGAAAAGTGTAATCTGAAAGTGTTGGTTATGTTTTGGCATAGTCATGGCGTGATCTGATGGTTTAACTTGTTAGCAACAGCTTTGTCATTCTACAGCATATGATTATCAGTATTTTTCTTATAATCCAAAATAATTAATAAACATTGTTCTGATCAAAACCCTTTCAAATAAGTTTATAACACAGACATCAATAATCAGCCTGTGAATCTCAACAATGGTGACAATAATGATCCATGTTGCAGTAGCTGCTGTCAATCACAACTCATTAATGGCTCCCATCATGCATTGCGTTATGAATAAATTATGATCTGAATTGTCTATGTAATTTACTTTCCCTAATTGAATATTCTGCTCGTCACCATTGATGAGATGCATTGACTGAATCTGGATGTCTGTGTGCCTAAAAGAAAGACTTTCCTTTAGAAACAACTTTTCAGAAATCCTTTATATTATATCCAACATTCTGAATATTTATGCAGAATCACAGTTATGCTGTAACCAACAGCATAAATCACAAACATAAAGCTTAAATGATGAGTTTCATAATATAACCAACACCATTACATGACTTTTTGTTTTTAATCATCTGGCGTTTTTAACTCCAATACAACAGCCAAACAAAGTCCAAAGTTAATTATATAAGGGTCAATAGCCCAACTAAAGCAAACAATGATCGCCATAACGGTGGTTTACAATTTTAGATTTTCTCTGTTTTAGATGTCTTCAATAATGCTCAATCATCACTCAATTAATCACTTAATTAGCTCATTAACTTTAACAGTCTTGAGTGTGGACTCATATACACTCCCAGGAGTGTTTATTTAACACTGGAGTTTTTGCTGTGTACAAAGAGCCATAGTTAACTGACAAGCTGAGCCATATCACATTAATTATCGCTGGCGATACGTCCGCGATATTGATGCGATATGGCTCAGCTTGTCAGTTAACTACGGCTCTTTGTAGTAAAATGCGATTAACTACTAATCAAGGAACCGGCTTTACTGACGAGATGCGCATAACAATATCGTGCGATACATCGCCCAGCCCTAGTCACAAACCATTAATTTTTTCTTCAACTTATTAAAATATCTTACTTTACTGCAACTATTTGTTTCTGCTTCTTTATTATATTTATAGTGTGTGATTTATAAAATACACTATATCCTTCATCACACATAATGTGTCTGATCACTTTATATCTTATATCAGAATATTATATTACTGTTAAGCCTACTATGGATATTAAAATACGCCGAACCATGTGTCCGGTATCATAGCTACATGAATGACCTTTGCAGCAAAAAAAAAAACGCGTGAAAATCAGTTCAGTATTCAGTGAGATATGATTAATTTAATGCGCTGACAGCTCATTTCACCTGCCATTCAGATTACACTTAGCGGAGCGGATGACCGGTTTAAGATGGCGGCTCCAATTCTCGTCCGTGCCAATAGGCAGTAGCGGTCGATAAGGCGTCTACCTATTGGCGCTTTTCCACTGCATGGTACGGCTCGGTTTGGCTCGGTACGGTCCGACTCGGCGCGGAACGGTTCGGCTCGCTTCGCTTTTCCACTGCGTGGTACGACTCGACTCGGTACGGCACGGTTCGGTTCGCTTTAGCTTGGTTGCTTTTCCACCGCAGTTAGTACCCCTTCAAAGTGGGTGGGACTGATCGTTATTTGCGCCGCCTCTACTGCCATGACATCATCGTAAACGCGCCACATTTCAAAACGCACAACACAGGAACAATGGAGCCTATCGAGGGGATGGTGTTCCTGATTCTCGGCATGTGGATGTTTTTAACTGCAAGACGGAGAAATGTGTTTAAAATGAGGCTGATGGCAGCAAAACAAAATACTGCTAAAAAAACCAAAATAGTCTGGGAACTCTTACAATGAAGCGCAGATGACGACATCACTCGGTTTGCCCGACGGCGCACTAGGCTAAGCTAATCTTGTTTAGGGTGTCAATCGCTATATCGTCACAAAGAATATAATGAATTTAGCTGGCAATATTATGTATTAACCCTCTGGGGACTAAGCTCTTTTTGGTCCGTTTTCTCTATTTTTACATTTGGGCTTATAAACTATATGTAATGGAGATGGAACACTATGTGTTTGGTATCTATGGATTCAGAAGACCCTAAGCTAACATAAGCACACATGTATTTATAAAGGATGTATGAGTGAAAATGTACCATAAACTAGAGAATTTCAAAAACGGAAATTAGATTTTTGGCATTTATTTTTCTGTAAATCACACATCACACAACAATAGTGAACCGTTTTTGAACAAAAAATATATTTGTCAAAGCCTTTGCTTGACAGACATGTGTAATTGTTAAATAAAATGTGTAAAGAACAATGAAAAATTTAACTTTATTTACAAATAGTCCCAGGCGTTTTTCTTAGGAATGTTCAGAATTTTCTAAGCAATGCTTTCTCCTCGTCACTCTCCAGTAATTGTTCCAGAGCTTGTTCCACCGTAAATCGTTTACTGCTTGCCATCATAAAAGTGCTAAAACAATAAATAATGCTATAATTGTATGTGTATATATATATATATATATATATATATATATATATTATAATTGTTGTGTCTCTCTCTCATATCTCTGTGCGCTCTCGCTCCGTAAAGCCTTGTTTATACTCGACGCGTTCGTTTGCTTTTTGTCATCTCTGCCACTCAACGCTGTTTGCGTAATAGTATATAGTACCACCCCTTGCAAGGCTACAGAGTCCTCCGATTTGCTAGAATACGTCATGGTAACCTTCCTCTGATTGGGTAAGAAAAATATTCCTCCATCTGCAATTTTTCAATTGGTTGTTGCTCGTGAATCTGCCAAACAACATCGATTTCATTGGACTTTGATGAAGTGGTATTGCGCAACAAGGAAGTGTGTATACAAGCCGGGTAAGTTTGTTATAATTGTTTTCAGCGGAATCTGAGGAAGACGGCAAAAAAGACCGCACCTCTCTATCATTAATGGTTTTGAAGATAATTACACATTTGTAAAAGTATGTCATTTTGGGCGGTACCCCCCAATCCGTCCCCTGAGGGTTAACAACTGTAATCTGTATATTTCAGATGTATCATATTTCGCAAAGTCGCCGCCACAGACCATCTGTTTGGACGTTTAACAGAGCTTCTGAGTGGTGGGATGTGGTTGTTCCTGGTTTTACAAACACGCAGTGGTTGGAGAACTTTAGAATGTCGGAAGAAACGTTTATCCATTTGAGCAACAAACTGCGTCCTGCGATGGAGCGACGGGACACAAACTTCCGCGTGTGTGTACCTCTAAAGAAGAGAGTAGCCATTGCACTGTGGAAGCTTGCAACCGGCTCTGAGTACAGAAGTGTTGGACATCTTTTTGGAGCAAGCATTTCAACTGCGTGTCAGTGTGTTCAGGAGTTCTGTGCTGCAGCAGAGACGTTGTTGGTACCTGAACAAATTCGTTTTCCAGATCAGGAGAGGTTTAAAGAAGTGGCTGCCTACGTTGAGAACAGATGGGGACTCCCGCCACAGTGTATTGGTGCTATTGATGGATCACACATACCCATAATAGCACCACAAGACTATCACTGTGACTGTTTCAACCGTAAAGGCTGGCACTCCATCATCCTTCAAGGTGTTGTGGATGGGAAGGGACTTTTCTGGAATGTTTTCACAGGACTGCCTGGAAGCCTGCATGATGCTCGGGTTTTGAGACTGTCCACGCTGTGGGAGGTGGCAAGCCATGGAAACCACATACCAGCTAGCACCAAAAACATTGATGGGGTGAATGTTGGCTACTCCTTGGAGACTCTACCTATCCCTTGCAGAACTGGCTCTTAAAACCATTCATTGACACTGGACGGCTGACAGCGGAACAGCTGGTCTACAACACGAAAATATCCAGAGCACGTGTAGTGGTTGAAAATGCTTTTGGAAGATTAAAAGGAAGATGGCGTTGCCTTATGAAAAGGAATGACTGTTCGGTCGACCTTGTGAAATCTATGGTGCTGACATGCTGTGCTCTACACATCCTTTGTGAGAGTCATGGAGAGGCCTATGAAAGTGCATGGGATCCACCTTCAGCAGCAGAACCTGTGCTGGCACTGCCACAGCCTGTAGAGGAGGAGGGCATGGATGTCCATGAGGCTCTGATGCGTTACTTGAACAGTTGACTATGTCTGTTCTGTAAAGTGTGTGGTCAATAAACTTTTGTGCAGTATTTGCAAATGTTTCCCTTGCATATTTCTTAACCCCTTTCACGGAAAAGATCACAGATTATTTTAGTAAAACATTTCACCACTCGTTAAAACATCACACTCTTACTTGATATGGAAAAACTTACCCTCATTATAAAGATTTAAGACTCCAGCTTTGATATTTGACCACTTTTATGATAAATCTGCTTTGCAGTGACATTAAATTCTTAATTTATTCCAGGAGTGCAAAATTATTAATTTGTAACATTTGATATTTTGAATAGGAATCATCACTCATAATGCAGTCAATAATGTTTTCTCAAGTGTATTTGTGTTCACTTACATGCAATATACAGCATCAGGAGAAATAATTATCACATGTTTTTTCAATATTTTATCATACAGAATAATATTTCTATTAATTTTATGTCATAACACTATTTTAAACCGTGACCGGAATCTGATACAAATACTCGTTGGTGGTTTAAAGTGAGTTTTAAGTAAAAGTGTATTAGTAATATTTTATATTGTGTAAATGTAGCTTGCTGATACCTGTTGCTTTAATCCACCTGCTGGAAAAGCTATTCTATTACATAATTCAATTTGTTAAAAGAATTCACATAAGGTCCCAAAAATATGTATATATTTTGTTTTTTAACAAGACTTAATTTGCATGTATAGTAGGATGACATGGGTGTCGATGGCTAAGCATAATGCCGGAATAAAGGCTATAATGGCTGAATTCAAACAAAAGAATAACGATAAAAGAAGAATGAAGATTAAGTCCCATACCGGCAGAGGTGTGAAAGGTATGTCAATTGACTACAATAAAGCATGAATGGGACAGTTCTCCTCACCCAACGTTAGTCAATAGACTGTAAATGGGTGTCTACAGGGCAATAAAATATTTGATAAGAATCTAATCAGCCTTCTCTTAAAAAAACTCCCCATATATACTCCAAAGCATGGATAATTTTGAAAGATATCTTCCGATTTAAAATGGAGCAGGAAGTGGGTTCCTGCTCCATTTTAAATCGGAAGATATCTTTCAAATTATCCATGCTTCCTTGAGCTTATATATCTCAATCTCAATATTAATAACAGTCTGATTAATTCTGAGTCTTGAACTGTAAACTCTTACTTCTAGACTTGGCTTTCTTAATATATGTTGGTTATGTCTCCATTCAGAATAGACTATATTCAAGTGGGGCATACATGACACCCAGAATAAAAAGGTTGCTGCTGTAAGGCCGTCTAACTCGATCCAATGGCGGTATACGAATTAGCGGTGAAGGTCTCTGCGTGTGACTTTTTTTTTCTCGCGGCAAAGTATTTTTGGTTAAATGCAATACATTTCTCATATGTATTAACTCGTTATTTCATCTGACTCGATAAATGAAAAATGTTTTAATGATATCTGTGCATCATTAAATGTGAGTGAATGTTTTACTATTCCTTTAAACTCTTGAATGAAAATAATGTCAAAGTCAATTAGAATAATCAAATTTTATAATTTAATATGTCAGGTAAATGTATCTTTACAATTCCATAATCAATTCAAAGGTAATCAATGCAAAACATCAAATGCTCTAGAACAAAGAGGAAAAAGTTTACCTGACAAGAAATGCGTGAGGCTGAGAGTCTCGCAACTCTCAGCCTCACTGGCCGATCTCAAATATAGAAAAGGCCCTGAGCTCTCGCTGCGTTTCATTATATACCCAGACCTCATTTCAAATCTAAACATCATCCACAGTGGAATTTTACCTGTAAGTCAACATTGCTAGAAGTGAAAAATTAGCATTCAGTGAAATGGTCGAAGGTGTTAACTCAAAGACACACCCTCCAGTATTGGAGGGTGTGGAAGATATTTCCAAACTTCCTAAGAACTTAATTAACTTTTGGTTTATTTCTCATGGGAATGAGACATTTGTACCAGTCGCACCGAGACATTTCAAATAATACCAAATATGTATAAAACTAGATGATAATCATTCACATTAAACCATTTAGATTCTTGTGTGAGTTTGGGAGATCTCTGCCAGGATGAAGAATGGGGGAGAGAAATGTAGATTAGGATGAGGGAGGTGAGACCTTCGTCTCAATAGTGCATGAGGGGGAGTTCAAATGTTAATTTCCTTTGTTTTCTCAGAGAGTGGCCCTTCCTTAAAGTCCTTCAAGTTTTTCCAGTCTTACACTGCTCATAAGTCACAGCAACCCGCTTTTTATTTTGGGTGTCATGTATGCCCCACTTGAATCTAGTTTATTCTGAATTTCAAATGTATAATTAGCTATATTAAATGCTCATGAAATATTGAAGCTTTAAAAAGGAAAGTACACGTTTAACAAGTATATTTTATTGAAGAAAAAACAGATCAAACTTCAAACAAAGTGCACATATATTTACTGCAAAAATAAAATATATAAAGACATATATAAACAAATTTAAAAGTAAAAAATGTACACCAAGCGAACTTGACATTTTGTGCAAATGTATGTAGTGCAAAAAAATAAATATATATATATATAACATATAAAGACGACATATATATAAACACAAATTTAAAAGAAAAAAAATGTACACTAAGCAAACTTTAAACGTCGTGCACAAACGTATTATATAAAAAAATTCACAGAAAAACAAGTTAAAAAATAACTATTTCTATGGACTAGAGAGGTTTTAGTCGGGCAGAGAGGTCTGTTGTTGCTGGCCACTCATCGCCTGTACAAGCATCCCCATGACATTGAGGAAGGCTTGATTGAATGCAGCCGTTTGTGCATTTTCCTCCGTCCTTAAGGCCGCTTCCGGCTCCCTCGCTTGCCGGGCCTCATCGATTGCCATCTGCAAATGGAGCTCCCTCTGTGCCCGGTTCAGTTCCTGCTGTTGAATATCAGCCACCTGCATCTCCCTTAAAACAGCTAGATGCTCCTGATGGTGCATGCTCCTTTTCCTCTTGCCTAGATACAAAGGAAGAACAGTTATAATTGTGATTTTTTTTCTAAAGGTAAAAAAAAAGGAGAGTAAAAATAAAGCTAACAGAATCACATATCAATTAATTTATGAATTAACTGTTCATTAACAACCCTTACATGATCTACAGTGTGAACTAATCATAAAGTTACAGTAGCTAGCAATAATGTATTTATGGTGAGCAACAGGATTTCATGATATATCCAATTTTATGGCAGGCATTCAAATCGACATAAGAAAAGGATTAGGTAAGCTTAGTCTAGATATATGATTTGTAACAGAAAGTGTTTTAGTCATATTTAGTCATATTTCATACCTGGTACGACACGCTCTGGTGTCCTGCTGGTGCTGGAGGTTGCTGGTGTAGGCGGTCGTGCTGGTGGCGAAGCTGCTATCACCATTTGGGACGTTGAGGCATCACTGCACGGAGAAAGTGCTAACGAGTCAATCGTAGACAATGCATCTGAAACAAAATGTTACACAAATTATTGCAACACAAATCAAACTAGCAACAATAACAAATCCAGAACATTTAAATAATTAAATAGTCATAGATGTATAAAAAAATCAAAATAAAGCTCTACAGTAGATGGTCAATAAAGTGAAGCTTTCAAACTTGATATATTGTTAACATAACGCAACGTACAATCATCGAATGTGTTGTCTAACAACGAGGTGGCCGAGTCCAGGGCACCCTCTCTCCATTGCTCGCAGGTCGTCTTCCGTAGATAGCGTCCATTTGGTCGAACCACTTTCACGTTCTCCTGTTCACACCACTCCGGCCGTTGTGATCCTTTATGGTTCTATAGTCACTCTTAAGTTTTTTCAATTTGTCCCTACACTGTTTGTAGGTCCGGTAATAGCCGTGTGCGGCTAAGAGCTGAGCTACTTCTTGGAACACTTTTTCATTCCGTTTTGCCCCATCCAGCTCTCGCTGGATCCGCTCCTCGGCAACCAACGAGAGGAACGTCTGCACCTCGTCCACTGACCACAATTCAGCCATTTCTTTTTTAAAGTTTTGATCTCTTTTTTTTCCAAGAAAGTAAAAATCAGATGCTATCGCGTTGCCTATTGTCTACTGGTTATTTAAATCTAGAGGGTTTAGTGTCTCGTGTCGCAAATCCAATGACGCTGGTAGTGACGATTCTGTCTGACCAATCAGTGATCTGCAGTGTTTTTACGGCACATTTTAGTACCGGTACGGTACGCTTGGAACCTCAACAGACCAGGTACCATTTAAAGCGAGCCGAAGCGAGCCGTACCGTACCGTACCATGCAGTGGAAAAGCACCACAAGTGAGTTGTACCGTACCATGCAGTGGAAAAGCGCCAAAGCATGCCGTACCGAACCGAACCGTACCGTACCATGCAGTGGAAAAGCGCCATATAAGATGTCTATGGCTCCAGCGGCCAATAGACAAATCTGGCGAAACTACCGGAAGTAAGCGGGCGCCATAACTGAGCTGTTGCTGTGTAGTAGGGGTGGGAGAAAAAATCGATCCATCGATGCATCGTGATTCTCTCTCCAACGATTCTGGATCGATTCTGAGCTTAGTTTTTAACCAGATGTGCGATGACGCTGAGTTTGCTTTAGAAACACCCGTATTCTGCTTGCTTCCAATTCCTCACACACTTACACCACTCGAACCTTCCGTAAAATAATCTTTCATAAAGTTTGGAAAGGTTGAAGCGAATTACAAGGACATTCACAGGCTTCATTGCACAGGATACGCTGTGAGAGACGCGCGCTTTCTTTGATGTTACACTTGAAGTGTGCTGTCTCGCCCGTCGGTATTTTCCTACAAATGCTCCACGAAGTCATCATTTATGTGGTTTGGAATGCAGTGGACTTATATATTTAAAATATGAACCTCACTAACAGAAGGCTGCTTTCAATTTCAAATGCTGACGTGCGCTTTGTTTGTGAGACTGCTCGCGCATGCGGCTGTGCGACTCCGTGTAGTGGTTTAATGTACTTGTGCAAAATTAACGTAAACACAGCCAGTTATGTTTTAAGGGATTAAACGGACAGGACTCACCGCATTACTTCTTTTATTTCAAAAGAGATGCGTGCGTGAATGCAGCTTAATAGATCTCCCGCAGTCTATGATGTCATAGTAAAAAACAACAGTAAAGATGAAGAAAAATCACTCACAGTTCTTGAATGGAAAACGTTCAGATAATCTATAGGTTACTGAAAGCACTTTTTGTTTGTTGTTATATTTTTCTATGCTCCTCTTTATTATTTTTTATATTAGTTTAAAATTCTTAACATACAACTGTTTTAATAAAAAAAATTTAATTTGTAATTATTTTTTAAAAAGTACTTAATTACTTATGTAAACTAATGAATTAATAACGGGGAGAAAGGTAGATAAAGAATCGTTCTGGAATCGGATCGTGACTCCCAGAATCGGAATCGGATCGGATCGTGAGGTGACCAAAGATTCCCACCCCTAGTGGATAACGTAGGGGATACCGGCGACAGTTGCAACACTTTTTGCATTTGGCTCTGTTACTCAGAGACGGTTTGGATTAGACAAACCAATTGTTTATACAATAAACTTTCATCTGTATGTTTATAGTCAAAACCATTTAAAGATAATTACAGAATTTACATTTTTCACAATTTGCATTTGAATGTAAGGAGTCAGATGTTGCAACTGACCCCGGGCCCGGGGACAGTTGCAACATGTTACAAATACAATATATTACAATATATGTCAGTGTTAGCAAAATGATTATTACCAAAAATGTAAGTTATAATAATATTACAGTGTTCTTTATTCATCAGCTTTGATTAGATGACAATTATAGATTTGTCTAGATGAGTAAGCCTTATGTGCAGATGTCAAATATTCAAATTGATATAAAATACAGTAGGCTTTTAGTGACATAAGAAGAATGGAACAATGTGTGAGGCAATTGAATCCAATTAAGCATGTGCAGTGTGAGTGTCATTACTCTAGCTTGTTTCTGGTTGGAGAAAAATGACATGTTGCAACCATCCCCTGTTGCAACTGTCCCCGGTCTCCCCTACGCATGGATAAGCGCGTGGATAAGCGCGTGGATTAATACTTAGGCAAATATCTATTATCTTTACTATTGTACCTTTTTAATTAATTAACCACACACACTCCCTCCCTTCTTCTCACCCATCCACGCCCATTTAAGTTGCATTTTTCTAAAAGATTGTGAGGTAGACTTGAGCTGAAAGAGGGGGGTTTCATGACCCTTTAATTCTACTTTAATCTTTCCTGCCATTGATTAAATTTTCCAACTATCCCTGTTATCACTGTTATACGGTAGGGGGCGCTATTACACATCTTTAGTAGAGAATCTCTGGATCAAAACACAGGAAAGAAGAAGCAGAAAGAAGTGATAGAAGATTGCTCACTCATATGTGAAATAATGTGATCATTACACAGCGGTACATCAAAACTGCTTAATGTTTCCAAATAAAATGAAGCGTAACCCATGAAGAGAAAAGTAGGGGTGTCGGACTCAATCGACTCCATCTGTGTTTTGATCATCGTTCTGAATCTGATCAGATATTCTCAACTTTTTTGTTTAAAATGTTGCCTTTCTTTATGAAACTCACCAACATTCAAGTGTTGATAAAAAAAGAATGCATGAAGCTAATTAAATGCTTTTAAATAAAAGTAAAGGTATTTTTTTCAAACTATAAAAAATAACATTTGAAAATATAGGCCTCCTGCAAGAACAAAAATAATATATAAATAGTAAACTATAAGTATAATGTTAAGTTCACCTAAAGTAAACTTGCAGTATAGAACTGCCAGTAGTTTACTGAAAGTATAAGTTCAAAGTTTACTTTCATAAACCAAAAATTTGCTACAAGTATTAAAATAGTAAACTACTAGTATACCCATAAGTTTACTTGCAGTACAAATGAGAAACGTAATTATCAACTATAGTTGTGCACTTAAAGTTTACTACTGTTACACTTATAGTGTACTTAAACATATACTTTTATATCCTTAAAGTTTAGTCAATTTAGTCCCAAGGGGTATTAAAATAGTACACTTACAAGTTTACTACTAGTAAGGGATATACAGTTAACGACCCAGAACCAGATATGATGAATGTAGACCTGGAGTCAGAATTATAATAAATTGAAAAAAAGTTTTACTGAAGATAGTTTGCAGTTTCATCAGCAGAAGTCAGCTTTAAGACTCTCACAGGAGTTCGTAGGCCGCCCCGCTTACAGTTACACAGATCACAGCAGTTGTACCCTACACCAAGGTCTAAGCTACGTCATTGCTTACAGGTTGAATGATTCTCATTGGCTAAGAAATAGATAAACATAGTAATTTTCCACAAATATACAGGTAGACGGAAGCATATCTCTATAGATTATGCAGCTGACACTCGGACCCTGAAGTTAGGACCCCTCGAGTGTTAGGATTTTGCCACCTCTGCCTCATTTTGAGACAGGAAAAACCCTGACATTGGTCCATATATATTTTGCCTACAGTAGGCTACATAGCAAGGTAGTCTTCAGAATTTATCATTTTATAATTACATACGTTTTAGGGGACCCCCCCAAGAGTCATAAATCAATTCGAACCCTGCCCATAGAAAATCGTTACAAGAACGCTTAAAGTGGTTTAGTGCAGATTAGACTGTCCCGTTATTACGTTGAAATAACTATGTCAAAACAACTATGTCGAAATAACTATGTCGAAATAACAGAAACTTATGTTGAAATAATGACTCAATATCTCGAAATAGAAAGTTTTCTTTTTTCCCTGCACTATTTGTTTCAGGGCTGCATAGAACACAGCCTGAATATAGGCTAATCGAATTGGCGGAGCTTTGGTCTTTATTGGGGGTGCTGAGCACTGCTAGCCCGCCCTAGCGCCGCCCATGATTAATGTTACCAATATTAAAACACATAAATATATAGCCTGCTGCCTATATAAATTATATATATAATAGTGTTGTAAACCCTCAAAAACAAGAAAACAGTGTGTGTTATGATCATATCCCAAATTTAAAAGGTACAATAGTGAGATGATTAACTATTAGGCTAATAGCCAGACGTTGATCCACACGTTGATCCACACGTACGTTATCCAGACGTTTATCCACACGTTTATCCACACGTACCACTGCGTGAAAAGAGCTGTAATCGGGCATGTAAAACTCCTGAGTACTCCTGTGTACTCCACAAATAAACGTGTGTGTACGGGAGTTTGCTGTCCCGTCACACAATCCCGAATACTCTTGGATATGTACCAAGTTTGGGCCACAGCAGGGAGCCACTAAGGGCCATCAGTTACCATGGTGAATAATCCCCCGGTCGGGGGTCAGAGGTCTTACATAGGATTGGCTGCTCAATGCTTTGTCCCTCCTCTAAACCCCCACACTATTGGTCCAGTTTATGGCCTCATTTGGGTTTATTATTACTCATTATTAATATTATTAGCATTGGTGTTCATGGTTATAATGTCAAGACAATCAGACAAAGTTGAGTTTGTTATTTTTATTATTTGTAAATGACACTGGGCACATGGCATATATATACACACATTAAAAATTCTATAAATAAAAATACATTAGCACAGAATACACTTTACTATTAGTCATACAATATATAACCCCATATAATGTATAAGGTCTGTGTATAATATATAGAAAACAATATAATATACAAATACTTTAGAATATATAAATAGTACAATATATAAATAATACAATTTATAAATAGATAACAATATGGAATTGTATAGAATATATAAATGCAGTATATATATAGAAAACTATATAGAATTATATATAATACAATCTATAAATAATACTTTATAATATAAATAATACTATATATAAAAAAACAACAGAATATTCAAATTATACTATAGAATAATATTTAGATGCGTAATACTAAAATAATTCACAGGCCAGCTTCTGTGGTCTCCACCGCGACTCGATCTGCACCAACTCGTGCATGATGAGTTCCCAAGTACTTCTGGTCTGCTTCCAGTCTTTTTTGTAGCACCCCACACAGCGCAGACAAAACTGTACTGCGGGTTGGAGGCCGAACAACCCACACTGACTTTCCATCCAAGATAGCATCCTCCTCTTCAGACATGTGGTCAACTGTTGTAGTCTTCCAGATAGCTGCCTCTTCCTCTTGTCTGGAGAACACCAGTCCTGCTGCTCAGCAGCTGCAAAATAGGAGGGAAAAAAGTAATTAAACCACTGAAAATATCAAATTGGTTGGGATGGGAGCCTCTCCCAGGCTGAGTCTTTTACTGAGATTTATATTTATTTACACTTACTCTTCTTTTTCTTTGTCTCATGCGCACAATGATCCTGCTGTCCTCCATCTTGTCTTTGTTCTCATCTTGGGCCATCCTGTAACCCCTTCTAACAGTTTCAAAATACGTCTTGCAGGATGCTAGAGAGAGGAAGATAGTGAGGGGGGAGAATGTGTTTATTTATAACTAACTAACCTATACAGATAAATAGTTGTAGCCTTGGGACATTCTCTTGTGACTTACCTTTAACAACAGCAGGATCTACGTCCAGTACAGCCATGGAGACGCCATTATAAAGATAGGTTGTGACCTCGAGGTTGTGGGGGGAGGATAGACTGTGGAGCAGTAATTAAAGAAGGTTGATTAAAAATGTAATTTAGAAGAAAGGACTGTTATGAAACAATAGTTTTAAATATATACCTTGTCTGTGGGTCATATTTGTGTATGTAGTTTTCCCCATTGTGCAATCTCCGTACAGCTTCCTGTAAACATCCAACATAGTATGAGGGCTCAATTCAAATACATTAATAAATAAAGCAAACAAAGTTAAGCGGTCACCGTCAAATGTTTGTGACGGTCAGAAAATAACTTATCGCAACAGAATTATTCCCAGCTCTCTTTAATTTCTTTGAAGCAGGCTCCTCTTTTGCCTCTTTGAGCTCATTGATGTCAGCCTCCATCTTATCCAACCTCTTGTCCATCGTCTCCAGCTTTTCAAATATCCTCTTCAAACTTTCATTTACCATATACACCAGTCTGTTTTCGTTCGGACTCGGAGTTTGAATAGCCACATTGTCCCGACGTAAAGGAGTAACATCTTTACTCTGCTCTCCGTAAAACTCCAGCGATCTTTTGCAAGCCATCTTGAAGAGCAGAGGACACCTAGATACAAACTGCTTTTCAGGGTCTACAGTCTTTGTTGTAGATTGACACAATGTAAAGCACTTATCAGCCCACCTTTCCTGAATACTAATGAGGGGGGCAGGTGAATAGGGGCAATCTTGAGCTGCCAGTCCCAAAACAAATTAGCATTTAGAAAGCAAGCCATCAACTAACAGCATGTGGTCAGACAAGTTCCTGTTTTCGGGCCTTTGCGGGCATTTACAGGTACGCGTAACAAAGTTCCAAAGATCCCTGCCAAACAGCACATTTAGCGGGCGTATTCATTGTCTGAATTCTCCCGTATACACCCCTTTTGACGCAGTGTACGTTATCCAGACGTTGATCCACACGTACGTTATCCAGACGTTTATCCACACGTTTACCCAGGCGTACGTTATTCAGACGCAAAGTAAATACAATCCTTTTTCAGCTACGTCGCCGCCACGCCGCCGCGGACTTTGAGCGCAGCTCCAACACGTGACGTCTGAATACTATGGGATTTTGGCCAGGCGGCTCATGAGCGTATACACGTTAGTTCAACTCTCAGTTTGCTTAGCGATCGCCAAAAAGAGCACAAATCACACCTCATGCAGTAATGCTGTTGCCACAGGATGGCAGCCTACACAGAACGCTCGTCGGATTCGTGTATAGGGCGTCTAAGTATTTATTATGTCTATGGGCGGGACTTACTGTTTTAATAACCTCAAATGTCATTGGTTACTTCCCCTTTTCCGGAAGTCTTTTGTGATTGGACGCCTGTCCAATGACCCGTAATTCACTTGACTTGATACATGAGACTTAATTTGTTTTATTTATCGTGGTTTATTAATGTGTATGTGATTTAATGCATTGTTAATATAGAATAGATTCTTCCCAGATACTTTATTAAAAGGAAGTCGTACTAGTGATTGCATTGTGTTGTTAAGAGATATTTACAGACTGGCAATTAGCATTGCAAATGTACCCACATTTTTATACATTTTTACCTAATATAAGTGGTTCATTATGTTTTTCTATTAAATGTAAAAGGGGTTCTGGCTTCTGGCTTCCCCCTACTTCCCCCTGAGGAGGACAAGAGGACTGAGGATGAACAGCAGGAGGACTGAGGAGGAACAGCAGGAGGACTGAGGAGGAGGACTGATGAAGAACAGCAGGAGGACGACTGAGGAGAAACAGCAGGAGGACGACTGAGGAGGAACAGCAGGAGGACTGAGGAGGAGGACTGAGGAGGAACAGCAGGAGGACTGAGGAGGAGGACTGAGGAGGAACAGCAGGAGGACAACTGAGGAGCAACAGCAGGAGGACGACTGAGGAGGAACAGCAGGAGGACGGCTGAGGAGGAACAGCAGGAGGACTGAGGAAGAGGACTGAGGAGGAACAGCAGGAGGACGACTGAGGAGGAACAGCAGGAGGACTGAGGAGGAGGACTGAGGAGGAACAGCAGGAGGGCGACTGAGGAGGAACAGCAGGAGGACGACTGAGGAGGAACAGAAGGAGGACAACTGAGGAGGAACAGCAGGAGGACGACTGAGGAGGAACAGCAGGAGGACTGAGGAGGAGGACTGAGGAGGAACAGCAGGAGGACGACTGAGGAGGAACAGCAGTAGGACTGAGGAGCAACAGCAGGAGGACTGAGGAGGAACAGCAGGAGGACTGAGGAGGAGGATTGAGGAGGAACAGCAGGAGGACTAAGGAGGAACAGCAGGAGGACTGAGGAGGAACAGCAGGAGGACTGAGGAGGAACAGCAGGAGGACTGAGGAGGAGGACTGAGGAGGAACAGCAGGAGGACTGAGGAGGAACAGCAGGAGGACTGAGGAGGAGGACTGAGGAGGAACAGCAGGAGGACTGAGGAGGAACAGCAGGAGGACTGAGGAGGAACAGCAGGAGGACTGAGGAGGAGGACTGAGGAGGAACAGCAGGAGGACTGAGGATGAACAGCAGGAGGACTGAGGAGGAACAGGAGGAGGACTGATGAGGAACAGCAGGAATGCTGGGGAGGAACTGGAGGAGGACTGAGGAGGAACGGGAGGAGAACTGTTTTAAAGGTCTCCAACAATAGGTTTACATGCATCAAACGTCAAAAAACACATTCATTTTTCAAAATTAAAGGGATATTTCACCGCTGGAAAGATGAATGTGTATTTAAATTGGGTAATTTATGTAGTAGAAATGTGAAATTATTTTACAAGTTGGTGCCTTCTAGACTGGGAAAAGCCAGAAAATGTATTTTTGGCCCATGTGGATGAAAGACAACAACTCCCGGAGTGCACTTGCTTCGCTGCCCTAAGAGGCCACTCCGAAGCCAGGCCTACCGGTTACAGATGGCAGTATCGGAAGAAATGAAACAACTATAAAGTGAAAAGAGAAGAGGGCCTAGAATGGACCCTTGGGGCACACCGCATAATAGGGGAACCGACGAAGAAGAAAACTTCCCAATGCTCACTGAGAAGGTTCTATCTTTTACGGTAAGTGACCAATCACTGCCAGGCGACACCCTGAATACCCACCACCTTTTTCAACCGATGTAACAACCGAGCATGGGGGAACCACAGCATGTTTAAAACTAGCAGGAACAATTCCATTCGCTAAATAACTAAATAATAGCTTTCACAGTTGGCCTCAAGGTTTTAAACACTTTCTTAAAAATACGAGTTGGGATGACATCAGACACACAGCTGGAACATTTAGCCTTGGAAACAATATCAACTACTGAGCAGAGGTAACTGGATGAAAACAAGTTAGCGAATCAGTTGGTGAACAAATCAAAGGGGGATCATATGTTGCTGGCAGTCTTTGAAAGTCTTGATCTCCAAAACTTTATTATCATGTAATAAACTTTATGTGTGTTCTATAACATCGCTCTGCACAGACGGCAGTGGAGGACAGTGAGAGGATCTTCACTGAGCTCATCCGCTCCATTGAGAGACGTCGCTCTGAGATGACGCAGCTGATCAGAGATCAGGAACAATCTGCAGTGAGTTGAGCTGAAGAACGACTGGAGCGACTGAAGCAGGAGATTGATGATCTGAGGAGGAGAGACGCTGAGCTGAAGAAGCTTTCACACACACACACACACACACACACACACACACACACACACACACACACACACACACACACACACACACACACACACACACACACACACACACACACACACACAGGATCATGTTCATTTCCTCCAGGTAACAGAGATCTTCTCAAACACTGAGGTTTTTAACATGCTTCTGGAATTCCATCAAGTTTGTGTGTTTGTCTTTGTGTCTGTAGAGTATGTCGTCTGTCTCTCTCTCTGGATCTACAGACAGCAACACTGTCAATTCTCATCTGTCTTTTCATGATGTAGTGAAATCTGTCTCTCAACTCAGAGACAAACTTCTGCAGTTTTGCAGTGATGAGATACAAAAGATATCTGGAACAGGTACTTTGGTAGGTTTTACTGACTTGAGCAACAATCGAGCTACTGCAGGTTTTGCATAGTCATGCTAATTTTTTAATATGTCTGAGTAAAATACCTTGCTTGTAAGTCTTTCACACATGTCACCTCTGTCTTTGGAGTGTGAGGACATCAAATTAACCAATTAACATGCATATACACAGCAAAATCCCCAGTGTAAAATCAACAATGCGAGTGTGAATTATATAAACTCTGAGCAGAGTGTTAAACATACCCTGAAGCAATGTTAAAGTTGATGAGATAATTAAGTGAATAATTGAGTGATGATTGAGCATTATTGAAGACATCTTAACAAGCAGAATCACTGAAGGAGAAAACTGGAATGTTTACGTCACCATTATGGTGATCAGTGTTTGCTTTAGTTGGGCTCTTGACCTTCAAATTATTAACTTTAGATTTTGTTTGGCTGCTGTACCTGAGGTATAACAGCCAAATGAACAAATAGAAAATGTGATCTGATGGTGTTGGTTGTGTTTTAACAATCATTATTTGACCTGAATCACTGATCTCAATGAGAGCATAATTTCTAAGTTAAGTTTACCTTATGGATTATAGCAGCACTGTCATTGTAAAGCATACAATTTTTAGCTTTCTCAATGAAATGCAAATGATCAAATCAATAAAAAATAAACTTTTACAAAATATTTTATGTAGGCACACATAGACATCAAGAATTAGTGTATGAATCTCAGCAATGGTGACAAACAGATCACCTCTGAACATAAGCTCATTATTTATACATGCAGCAATGCATGATGGGAGCCATGAATAAGTTTTGATTGGTGGCACCCAGAATGCACTGCAACATGCTTTATAATGGTCACCATTGTTGAGATTCACAAAAAAATTATATTATACAAATATAATTTTTTTTGTATAAGAGAAACGTTTAAGAATGTATTTGGATTACATTGTAAAAGTTAAAAACATTATGCTGTACAAGGACAGTGCTGTATAATTAATAAAGTAAACCTAACTCAGAAACTGGGCTGGAAACATTTAAAATACTTGTAAACGTATAGTCAGAAATTATACGTTTGCTCAGAAATTATTTTTAACATTGAGATCGTCCTCCCTGTAGTGTCCAGCAGTAGAGTAGGAGTGTATTTGGATCATCAACATGTCCTTCTACAGCGTCTCAGACACAATGAGTCTCATCCACAGAGTCCATACCACATTCACTCATCCGCTCTACACCATGATTGGATTAGATAGTAACTCAGCGGTGAAACTGTGTCGTTTGACCAATTAAATCATACATAGATTCTATATATTATTTTGTCATATCCATTACTGAACTTTTAATAATCACACATATATTAAGAGTAAAACTTCTCCTCAGATGAGTATAATAATGGCTGTATTGAGAACTGATCATGAAAAATGTTACATTTGGTCTTTTTTGTTAAACTTCATGAAACTCTTGTTTGTTTGTCAGAAGTAGCTTTAACAATATTTTGACAACAATTTGACAATATTGGGATTTCTCGTTGAGATACTTGTAAAAAAAAAAAAAGATCATACCACATTATAACTGAATTACACAATCTAACTAAACTAACACTAGTAACTAACTACTTGTAAACACTCATGACACCGACATCTAGGACAGTAAGTCTCAAAGCAAACAGAAGTTTCGACAGATGTAGGACTACACAGAGTTCAACCAAGAAGTCACTCCGAGTCTCGCCATTGTCTTAATATGGTCTTTGCCTTAACAATCCATCCCGCGTGTCTTAATATGGTCACAGCAGTGCCGTCTAGTGTAAAGGACAGAAAACACAGTACAGCAAAACACAAGGAAGAATTTCATTAGTTTGCTTAGATATTCAGGTATTATCCAAAAGTCATTCTTCACCAAGTTTCTGTTACTGGGACATTTGTGTATAGTTTTTTTCTGAACTTAAAGACATCTCTAACATCTCGACCAACAGGTTTCTGAAAGCTCACTGCTTCTGCTATATCTTGATCATTAGTATGAATATATTTCAAATTTTAAGATTGTTTTTAGTTCATTATTTCCTCTGAGCTAACCTATTCAAAATAAATAAATAAAACTGCATTCAAAATGTCTGTTTTCTACTGATAGGACTATACATTTATTGGTGGTGGTGATGGCGCAATGGATAAGACACATGCCTTTGGTGTGAGAGACCCGGGTTTGAATCCACTGTGAGACACCATTGTGTCCCTGAGCAAGACACTTAACCCCTAGTTGCTCCAGAGGCGTGCGACCTCTGACATATATAGCAATTGTAAGTCGCTTTGGATAAAAGCGTCAGCTAAATGAATAAATGTAAATGTAATACTGTAGGCCCTAAATGACACACAGATTCGCCTCATTCTAGATCATTCTCAGTTTAGTATTGCCAAGAAAATAGAACATTGTATTTAAAAATAAACACCATGTGTTTTGATTTTGCTTGAATGAAAACCGTATATAAACTGCGTAGTTTCATGTAATGTAGATCAGGTGACTTCACGGAAAGCAGAAAGTGTCCGACTTCACGCCTCTCAATCACGGATCAGGGAATCTTTAAAACGCCCCAAATACTGTCAGGTCGATTGACAGATCGTGTTCTCCTTCAACTAAAGAGCGGTGGTGGTGATTTTCTCGACTACAGGCAAATTCTGAGTCTGATTCACTTGAGTTCACAGAGTATATTTTACTCTTTAATGAGGGTTTTAAGCAATTCACATTTTTGGTGCACAGCAAAATCCCCAGTGTACATATGTACACTCTTGGTGTACATATAGGTCCAACTATAGGGTGTTAAAAATGAACACTGAAGCAGTGTCGAAGTTAATGAGATAATTAAGTGATTAATTAAGTGATGATTGGCCATTAGTGGTGACACCTGATGTTAATAAGCAGAATCATTGAAGGAAAGAGAAACAACAAGAACAGAAAAAAGAGAAACACAAGAAATACTTACTTCGAGCCATTAGACATTATTGTACTTATTATTACCAGTGTATTTCTGTCATACATCTACACACATTCTTATTTATATTGAACAGAAGTTTAGATGGTAATGCTTTATGGAATGTTTCGTTTCATGTCACCATTATGGCGATCAGTGTTTGCTCTAGTTGGGATCTGGACTCTTTGCTTTTTAACATTAGTTTTTCTCTGGCTGCTCCAACTCTGTGTTTATAAAGCACACGTGTTACTGCAAGAGAAACCATGACATGGGCTGTGTTTCCCGAAAGCATCGTAAGCCTAATTTGAGCGTACAGACCTTTTGTTGCAATCGTTACGATCAAGTTAGGCTTAAAATGCTTTTGGGAAACACAGCCCAGGTCATGATGGTTATGTTTAAATTATGAAATTACAATCCTGTTGTGTCCTGATGCACTCAACCAGCATTATAAACTGATTATACAAATGTTCTATTCATTACAGTAGCTAATTCCAGCAGTGCTTTAATAATCTGAAGGTTTTAAAATCCCACACAGATATCAATAATCTACATATGAATCTCAACAATGGTGACAATCACACGAAAGATTCATATTGCGGTGTATGATGGGAGCCACCAATCAAAATGCATCCATGGCTCCCTTCATGCATTGCAGTATGAATAAATTATACAGCTGAATTTGTCCTGAAATTTTCATTGTTTTTCCTGTTTGCATGTTTTTTTTTGCTATTCTTTTGTTATGACTTTAATAGCTTGTTTTGTGATGTTCAGAGTTGATCTGTGTGTCACTAGTTTGTTTATTGTCACCATTGTTGTGATTTATATGCTGATTATTGATGTTTGTGTGTCTAAACATAAGAGCTCCAGTGCACAAAGATTTTTCAAAATTTTTCATATTGCTGTTGGATCTCAAACTGTAGAATCTCTGGGCTACAATCACCAATATTAAAACACAACATCAACAATATAGTCAAACATTTAGACTCTGAATGCCATCAGTGAATCAGGTCACTATGTGATGATAATGTCATCATCACAACATATTGTTAGCAGGTTATCTCACGCAATAACAAATGTGCTTTATAAACACAATGGTGGAGAAGCCAGAGAAAAACTAACAATAAAAAATGAAAAGGTTCAAGAGCCCAACTAAAACAAACACTGACCACCATAATGGTGGCATGAAATTAAAAATTCCATAAAACATTGCCGTCTAAACTTCTTTTGATTCTCAATAACTTTTGTAGATGTATGACAGAAATAAAGTTGCACTGGTAATAATAAGTGCAATAATGTGTAAAGGCTCGAAGTCAGTAGTTCTTGTGTTTCTCTTTTTTTCCTTTCTTGTTGTTTCTCTTTCCTTCAATGCTTCTTCTTATTAACATCAGGTGTCACCACTAATGGCCAATCATCACTTAATTAATCACTTAATTATCTCATTAACTTCAACACTGCTTCAGTGTTCATTTCTAACACCCTGTAGTTGGACCTATATGTACACCAAGAGTGTTAATTTAACACTGGGGATTTTGCTGTGTGCTGTTTACTCATTCTGTGCATGTAATTGCTGAATTCAACAATGAGAAAAAAGCAAATTTATTGAACTATAAAAAAACGAAATTACTCTGAATTCTAAATGTTTCTTTTGTCAGTTTGTCTTCAGTACTAATTAGGTTTGGGCGATATATCGCACGATATTGTTATGCGCATCTCGTCAGTAAAGCCGGTTCCTTGATTAGTAGTAAATCACCTTCACCTGCTTTCAGATGGAGCGGCATTTACTCTACAGCACAAACTCCAGTGTTAAATTAACACTCAAGAGTCTTAAAGTTAATGAGATAATTAAGTGATTAATTTAGTGATGTTTGAGCATTATTGAAGACACCTGATGACAAGCAGAATCATTGAAGGCAAAAATCACAAATTGTAAGCAACCGTTATGGCGATAAGTGTTTGCTTTAGTTGGGCTCTTAACCTTTATACATTCACTTTAAATTTGTTTGTCTGCTGTTATTTTATTATAACATTCAGATGAACAAAGAAAAGTGTGATCTGATAGTGTTGGTTATGTTTCGGCATAATCATGATGTGATCTGAAAATTGAATTTTATTGAGATAGTTTGGTTTAACTTATTGGCCTTTGTGATTTTAGAGTATATGTGAGTATAGGTATGTGTCTTATAATCCAAAATATTTAATAAACATTGTTCTGATCAAAACACTTTCAAATAAATTTATTTAGAAACACAGACATCAATAATCAGCCTGTGAATCTCAAAATGGTGACAATAATAATGCATGTTGCAGTGGCTGCCACCAATCACAACTCATTAATGGCTCCCATCAAGCATTGCGGTATGAATAAATTATGATCTGAATTTTCGATGTAATTTACTTTTCCTAATTGAATATTCTGCTCGTCACCATTGTTGAGATGCATAGACTGAATCTTGAAGTCTGTGTGTGCCTAATAGAAAGATTTTTTTTTAGAAAACAACTTTTAAGAAATCCTTTATATTATAGCTAAAATTCTGGATATTTATGCAGAATCACAGTTATGCTGTAACCAACAACATAAATCAAAAATATAAAGTTCAAATGATGATTGTCATAATATAACCAACACCATCAGATCACTTTTTTTCTTTGTTCATCTGGCAGTTATAACTCAGATACAACAGCCAAACAAAATCTTAAGTTAATAATATAAGGGTTAAGATTCCAACTAAAGCAAACAATGATCGCCATAACGGTGGCTTACAATTTGAGATTTTTTCCTTCAGTGAATCTGCTTGTTAACATCATTTGTCTTCCGAAATGCTCAATCATCACTCAATTAATCACTTAATTATATCATTAACTTCAACACTCTTGAGTGTGGACTCATATCCCAGGAGTGTTAATTTAACACTGGAGTTTTTGCTGTGTACAAAGAGCCGTAGTTAACTGACAAGCTGAGCCATGTCGCATTAAATATCGCTGGCGATACGTCCGCGATATTAATGCGATAAGGGTCAGCTTGTCAGTTAACTACGGCTCTTTGTAGTAAATGCCGCTCCATCTGAAAGCAGGTGAAGGCGATTTACTACTAATCAAGGAACCGGCTTTACTAACGACATGCGCATAACAATATCGTGTGATATATTGCCCAGCCCTTCTTCCCAGTGTGTTACTGTAAAAACCATGCACTAAATTAAATCTCGAGTTAATTAATTTTTGCTTTGCCTTGCCTTGCCTAATATTTATAATGTGCTAATAATATGAGCATAGTACTAATATGAACTTGTTTCATTTGAGCAAACTAAAAAAATATATTGTATATAAAAAAAATGTCACTGGATCAGCAACTACACAGTCACTGCCTGTTAAATAAAGCAGCGTGCAGCATATTCTCAATGTTTTGTGATCATCTTCTGGACTGAAGCACAGGCTCTACTCTTCGGCAAACAATGGGGACCCACAAAAACTCAACAGAAACCGTGCCATGCAGTGGAAAAGTGCCAAAGCGTGCCGTACCGAACCGAGCCGTATCGTGCAGTGGAAAAGCGCCATTAAAAACCCTGCTGCTGTGATTTCTGTCATTAATTGGGGCTTTTCCACTGCATGGTACGGTACGGCTCGGTTCTGCAAGGCACGCTTTGGCACTTCTCCAATGCATGGCTTGGTTCGGTACGGCTCGCTTTGGCTCGCTTTAAATGGTACCTGGTCTGTTGAGGTTCCAAGCATGCCGTACCAATACTAAAATGTGACGTGAAAACACTGCAGATCACTGATTGGTCAGACAGAATTGTCACTACCAGCGTCATTTAAAATAGCCAGTAGACAGCCAACGCTGTAGCACCTGTTTTTAAAGTAAGTTACTTGCTTGAAAAAAGAAGATGAAAACCCCTGAAAACTGATCAGGGTCAGTGGACGAGGTGCAGCTCCTGTTGTGGGATTGCAAATAACTTTTCTGTTGTGGGATTGCAAATAACATTTTGGAAACATTACCAAAGACCAGATAACTCTGAATGACATTCTAATAATGTTACTGGAAATAAAACAGATCGGATATTTTAAAGTTTGAGTTTTAAACACACTGTAGGACAAATAACTGCTGCAATGAATGCTGCATGCATGTCATATGATTGCGGCATGTGTCAAATGATTCATATGCTGACTCTTAATGCAGTTATGTCTAAAAAATAATTATTCCACAGTGTAGGCTATTTAAAAATCCAAATTCAGAATGTCTGGGGCCGTATTCACAAAACATATTGTAATGTCTTTTTCTTAATAGGCTGTTGCGTATTACAACTTCGCTACACACCACTACAACTTTGATCAAAATATGTAGTTTTATTAACAGAGGGAACTACAAGGACAGGCTAAACACAACCTGGAAAGCCGTACGACTACAGAGAAAACTATTTGAATTCACTCACTTCATTGATTACAAACCCCAGAATCAATCACTTCAAACTCATTTTAAGGGGTCGTGGACATCACATGTTCCCCAGATAGCAACATTATCTCGGCCCACATCTGGCACTTGTGGAATGATGATCTGGTAAATGCAGTGTGGAATGATGGCCCTTGGGTGGCTCACTCCTGTTTGCCATATCTGGGCCACAAGCAGGCCATAGTAATGCCACATGTCAGCCAATAACATGTTTTGGCCTTGGGCTTGTGAACTCACATGCGCTCTAATATAAACGGTGATGACTTGGTTTTCTGGAACGGGTACTCTTTTTCCGCCAGTACGAACTACACCAGTCTCTGAATAACCGTTCTGAATCAACTTCACCACACGACGAGCAGTTTTGAGAGCCAACTGCTTCCTTTCACCTTCAGTCTTTTCCTCTTTTCTGTTGATGATGGCCTCAATACGTTGTAAACGATGATAGGGTCACTGGCAACTGCTGGGTCGCTCGACACTATTGGCACTTGTAAATCATTTGTCTTGGTGCGGTCACTGCCTAGTCTGAAACTGACTTGAATCCAGCCAATATATGGAAAGGGTGTGTTATTAAAAGCAAAGACTGTCAGTGTCTCATCCCCCAACAACTCTGAGATAGGCTTAACAATGGTGTGGGGGAGGTGGTTCAGTCGCCAGAGGTCATTCACAATGCTGGACTGTGCTCCCGTGTCCCACAGGGCTCTAACTGGGCAATTATCCATGCCGCAGTCAACTATACATCGACTACCCACAAGGCTTATCAACTGTGGCTGGTGTTGAGGTGGTATGTAGTTAATCACACTTACAGCCGATGAGGTGCCAGCTGTTGTTGGTAGCATGACTGGGCTGGTTGGTGGCTACTTGTTTCGGGGCAATCGGCTTCGTACTACTGCTGGCCCCCTCAGTAGTCCATGCCCTTTCCTGACGTGGTTCTGTCCCCACGAGAGAAGTGGCCCTCCTGCCCACATTTAAAACAGTGCAAACAGTTCTCACCCGTTCCCTCCTCCTTGCACTTCTTGCAGCCTCTCACTCCCTGCTTCAGTCCACGAGGGCCGGGACTTGCCTCCATTACAGCCCAAAACTTCTGCTGCATTTCCTTGCAAAGATCTTCCATCATCTGCTGCTCATTTTTGCTGTCAGGCTTAGTCTCATTCCGCTTTACTGTTTTAATTGACACTGACTTGAAGCTCCTGTACTTTGGGGGTTTTACCAGCAGTGGATATTTTCCATTTATCTTGTCTCTCACTTTCAAATTTTTTCTGCCCCACTTTTTGTATCAGTTCCTCAACCATTATGCTGAGGTGGGGTAGAATTTGGAACATCACAGAATCACTCAACAGTCCAGGTTCAATCGAACGATTGGAACTTGCGCTGAATGACAGCTCTGCCCTACTGTTCATATGTGTCTTCATTCGCTGCTTTCCATAACAGTTTCTTTTTCTGCTCGATCGCACAGAATACAAGGTTCAGGGCAGTCTCTTTGGGCTCTTGGGAGATGCTAAGAAGCTGGTGGTAAAGCTCTGTGGAACTATCTACTCTATAGTGGCCCTTTAGGATGATGAGGAGTGCACTGAAGTTCAGCCCAACAGCCCTGATTACAGCCTCAACCATTTCTGTCTGTGTGTGCCCCTTTTCTGGCGGACTAAACTGAGATATGATAATTTATCCCTCTGACCACTCTCTCCAGTTGACCAATTTCGAGCCGACGTCACAGTTATGTCACAGCGCTAGCTGGTTGCAAAACAAAGAGAAAACTGGAGGTGGCTAATACAAACCAGCACAGATTTGGGTTCATAAGGAATTTAAATAACAATTATTAAATGTCATTCTGTTGTGTTGTTGGGTGCAAGAATCAATGAAAAGTGAGTATGCTGTATCTGGAATTTTTTTTTCTAGAACAAAATTCACATTAAAATTGCACCATAATGTCACTCTTTACATTGTCGTCTTCTTGGTGCTGGCTAGGCAGAACTGCGGATCATACCACACAAATCTTGTACATGACCATTCAGCACATACACTCTCAGAAAATAAAGTACATAATTGTACCTTTAGGGGTACAATGGCTTGTCACTGGGGCTGTACCCTCAAGGGTACAATATTGTACCCTTGGTATAGGGTACATATTTATACCCTTGTGATTTGTACCTTAAGAGACCAGTCTTGTACCTGTGGTGACAATTTTGTACCTTTATTTAACAGTACAAAAATGGACCCTTCAAAAATGGCAAAGAATTGTCTTTGACAGGGTACAATTGTTGACTATAATGATATATATATATATATATATATATATATATATATATATATATATATATATATATTACACACACGCTGAACTAAAATCAGAAATTATAAAATTCTTTTTATTTTCACATTTTCCAACATTTCATTTTAAACTCTATGTCTAACTGTGACATACAAATTATCATCATCTGAGTAAGATTCATTTGCCTGAAAGTCCATTTCATCTCCTTTCATCTCGACGTCGGTTACTTCTATGGCTGCTTCTGATATTTTCTGAAGGACCTCCTCGGTTGAAAGCCCTGGAAGAACCATGAGTAACCTTGCCATGACTTCTTCTCAACCGATGGCCAAAAGAAGTAAAGACCGAAAACTGGACGTTCTTTTAAATTGAGATTCAAGCAGCCAATCAGGGCTGGCTCTACATACAGTCTCAGAAAATAAAGTACATAATTGTACCTTTAGGGGTACAATGCCTTGTCACTGGGGCTGTACCCTCAAGGGTACAATATTGTACCTTAACCTTTAAAATAAACGGTACATATATGTACCTTTTAATGCTTTTTGACCCTCAAAAAGGTACATTTATGTACCTTGAGATCCAACCGCAAAAACTCAAGTGTTAATTGAACTCTCCTGGGAGTTTATATGACTCCAGACTCAAGAGTGTTAAAGTGTTAAAATATGAGTGTTCAATTAACACTCAAGAGTGTTAAAGTTAATGATCTAATTAAGTGATTCATTGAGGGATGATCTACCATTATTGAAGACACCTGATGTTACCATCAGAATCACTGAAGGAGAAAATATAATTTTTTAAGACACCGTTATGGTGATCAGTGTGTGCTTTAGTTGGGTTCTTGACCCTCAAATCATTAATTTTAGATTTTGTTTGGCTGTTGTATCTGAGCTATAACTGCCAGAGGAACAAAGAGAAAAGGTGATCAAGTCGTGTTGATTATGTTTTGACAATCATAATTTACTTGAATCATTAAACTCATTTGGAATCTAATCTCAGATTTAAATGTATATTGTTGATTTTAGCAGCCTGTGATTCTACAGCAAATGATTTCCAGCATTTTCAATATAAACCAAAATATTTTTTGAAAGTTGTTCTGATCAAAAGACTTTTTTAAAAATTATTTTATGTAGACACACTGACATCAATAATCAGCCTGTGAATTTCAACAATGGTGACAATAATAAAGCATGTTGCAGGGCATTCTGGGTGCTACCAATCAAAACTCATTCATGGCTCCCATCATGCATTGCGGTATGAATAAATTATGATCCGAATTGTTTTACTAATGTCCTTTCCCTAATGGAATATTCTGTTTGTCACCATTGTTGAGATTCATACACTGATTCTTGATGTCTGTGTGTGCCTAAAAGAAAGATTTGTTTTATCAGACAAACTTTTAAGAAATCCTTACGATTACAAATTTCTGGATTTTAGTCTGTAGAATCACAGGCTGCTGTATTCAACAATATACATTTAAGTCAACAATTAGACTTTAAATGAGTTCAGGTTAAATTATGATTATGTCAAAACATAACCAACACCACTTGCTCAACTTTTCTCTTTGTTCATCTGGCAGTTTTAACTCAGATACAACAGAGAAACATAATCTAATATTAACAGTTTAAGGGTCAAGAGCCCAACTAAAGCAAACACTGATCACCATAACGGTGTCTTAATTTTTTTTTATTTTCTCCTTCAGTGATTCTGTTTGTTAACATCAGGTGTCTTCAATAATGGTCAATCATCACTCTTTGAATCACTTAATGAGCTCATTAACTTTAACAGTCTTGATTGTTAATTTAACATTCATATTTTAACACTTTAACACTCTTGAGTTTGGAGCCAAATAGACTCCCAGGAGAGTTCATTTAACACTGGAGTTTTGACTGTGTTATAATGATTTAATCTCAGTAAATTGACTTACAAAACTTTTATTTCCTTTATTTCAAGGCTACTTAAATATAGTGATAAGTTAAAATCTACCTTAACCTGTTAACCGTTTCCAGAGCGTCGGCGCACTGAAGCGGTTTTTTTTTATTTAGTTCAAATTTACTATCAGATTTAATGTTATACCTTGACAAACTATACATCATTAAAAAGATATAATACTCAAGATTCAGTATTTGACCACTATTGTATTCTGAGAAACTTATAGTGACAGTTATGTCTTAATTTGTGTCAGGAGTTATGAAATGAAAAAATGAGTCGATACCTTTAATATGAATTATGAGCGTCAGCTGGTCCATTCATAAAAAACACTCCGTGCTGTCGTCATGACAGCGATTCACAAAACAACGTCCCTCAGGGCTTTAGCTCAAAAATGTGCAGACTTGGAGAAATATTGATATATTCTCATAGATTCACATCATATTTCTATAGACAGGAATAATATTTGTTGAATTTATACCCAAATGCGTCGATGTAATCATTATGATCGCTTCTTACTGAGATGTGCTGTGTTTTCAATTCATACCAATAGCCTGAGGGCGCTATATGCACAATAACAGTCCATATATGGATCACGAAGAAGACCCAGTCATGTGACATTCCAGGACGTCACTGATACAGAAAGTAGCTGACAGAGATCGCTGTAACATGCAGATAAAGATGTTTTGAAGACAATAAACATGATTGCAATGATATTTGAGTTACCTGTGTTCTTCAAGCCATGCCAGGTATTTCATAATAATAGATTATATTTATAATGCAATGCTAATCGATATAGATTTCATCATCGTGCAGAACACTATAAATAATACATTTTCTGTCGGATTTTTTTTTATATGAAGCCAAATCAGATCACAGAAGATTATTTAAAACACTCGACTTGCGTTATAAAGTAAGTTTGGAGCACAAACATGGTTTTAATCTCATAAATGGTCGTGTATTGATGGTGTGCTAAGCTAACATGCTAGCTAGCCCAGGTGCACCTGCCACCAGCAGTTATTGATTTATGATTTTTTTTCTAAATAGGAATGCTTACTGAAATGTTTCAGTGCATTTGATACCAGTTTCAAATATTTAGTGAGAACTTTGATAAAAGAAATTAGGGTTTGAAACCCTATGAATAGCCTGTGAATAGCCAGTCGTTAGTAGCTATAATGCAGACAAAAGAAATGCATATTTAGAGCCATAACCAGTCTGGAGAGGTGTAAATGTGTGCAAGGAGAGACTGACTCTGAATGGGGCTCGTTTGCACCACAAAATAATAGAGACAATAGACTGATTAGATGACTCAGAAGATGACTAAACATCAGTTTGCATTTTAGAGTCTAATCAAAATAAAGTAATTTGAAATGATCTTGAAAAACATTTAACTAAATACAGAGTTTTAGACTTATCATTTTCAGATTTTAAATATAAAATGGTCACACATATGGCTTTAGCTGCAGTGCATTTCTAGATTCCTCCAGGGCCAACTTCAATTTTATTTTTATGAAGATGTTTCATAAAAGTAAATTTCTAATAACTTTACAAAACTTTGAAGCTATTTAAACATTTTTTTTCATTATGACAATAATTATTTCTACATTTACAATAAACTACTAGGTGTCAGCTTTCAAATGAGATCATACTTGTGCTTTTAGTGCAAAGGGTTCATGAACTGTATCTGTTTAAGTTTGGGTATGCCATTTCTGGGGATTTTTCAAAAGTGGCCTTGAAGGTTAACAGGTTAAATGATTAAGGTATCCTTAAAACCTTAAAAAAAACTAAATAATTTTTACAAAAAAAATTTACTTGGCAGAGGCTGTCTTTTGATATTGTACCTTAACCTTTAAAAGAAACGGTATATATATATGTACCTTTTAATGCTTGGGGACATATATGTACCTTTTTGACCCTCAAAAAGGTACATATATGTACCTTGGGGGACAGAAATGGACTCCTACTGTACCCCTATTTCTGACAGTGTAGTTATAGGCATCTAAAGATTTATATGCCCTCAGTTTCTCTTTACCCTCGGTTTCTTTATCAAGTAGGTGTGGAAGTCAGGCCACTCAAACGGAGGAAGCTTTAACGTTAATCCTGTCAGCTCACCCATCCATTGACTGAGCGTGTAAGTGTCAGCCAATCTGGTTCCGTCTGTTTAAATTAACTTTTGCAAATAACAATTGCAGTCCTGGACAGTGAGTGACCTTGCACATTAAGATAAAATCAGATTTTCTCCAGTCATTGTTAAAAAACAAACTAACAAAACTTGCAAACTAACAGTGACTACAGCAACTAATAGTGAAGCAGCCAGAGCGATCGTTCTGCATCCATCTAAGCTCCGCCCACAAAAAACGTCACCATCTTTAAAAGGGTCTATTTGCCCACAGATTTGAAATGCCATTCGCATCGTTACCTCAGGCATTTGGCGAGTTGGCTCTAACCGGCTCTTGGAGCTTCTCTGATGGGTATACTTCCTCTGGTTGACTACACCCTTTACTTTGTCTTTCAATGAATGTTAATAAATCAGCACAGTACTGTTCACCTTCATTGCCATCTAGTTTCTCTTCAAACTCATGCAATTGACACTTGGCCATTCTGATGAGCGCCCTCCGTGTCCTGCTGCGAGACTGTCCACTGTCCAGACCATCACATACCTGCAGACATCCACGAGAGACTCTTCACTTAGCAGCCACAGAGCTGCACTCACTTGATCACGCATAATCTGACTGGCGTCCATCTTGTTGAAGGTTTGACTTGTGGGAAGGAGGGGGTTAATGGTACTGGTCACTCTGTCGCCTCCTCCTGGCTGGCTCGCCAAAATATGTTACACTTTTAAAAGTTACTTGTTTTCTTTTGAGTTGTTAACATCTCAACTCGTTTGCCATTTTACTTACGACACTCTTAATCACAGTCAGATTAAAAATGTCTGAATGTCTCAGGCACGAATTACAGCTCTAGAAAAAAAACAATACTGTTGGGCAATACTTGTGTAAAGATTGTTGTCAACTTACCTGTTTAAAAGACCCAGGTCAAAAAAGGAGTGATTTTCTTTCCATGTACACAGCACTTCATCATGTACTGAATGCTACTTCTATTCTGGTAGTCAGCTACTGATGAGCAGTCTAATGCTTAATTGCTGATGAACCTGAGTTTAACCAAAATTATTTTACTCAGAACACAGTGCAAGTCAGTAATACAAATACATTTAAAACAGTAATAAAATAAGGGGGTGCATTTTATCCATCCCTTTTGAAATCCTCAGTGCTACATAAATATTTAATGATCGGGCGGCTCCAACCTTTTTGAAAAAAAGCCGAGCATCTTCTGCAGAAGACAACTCCAGATTTTTGCTCACACTTATATACCATGCATCCTTTTCAAAAGATGGTAACACACCCTATAGATATTTTTAGGTGTGACATACTAGAATATAATTTTCTGCTGCAAGCAACACTCCAGGCCTTTCTTAATGCTTCAAAAAGCCAAACCAAATTCACAGACAGGGGAAATAATAGTGTACAAACATATAGCTAAATTACTTATTTCCCAGGCTAATTTACTTCTTTTCTAAATAAGAATCTTCTACAAGTTCTATTTTTTTTAATCTTGGGTAACGTTTCAAAACGTTTCATCCATCTACAAAACGTTTCATCCATCTAAGCTCCGCCCACAAAAAACGTCACCATCTTTAAAAGGGTCTATTTGTCGACAGATTTGAAACGCCATTCGCAGCGTTACCTCAGGCATTTGGCGAGTTGGCTCTAACCGGCTCTTGGAGCTTCTCTGATGGGTATACTTCATCTAGTTGACTACACCCTTTACTTTGTCTTTCAATGAATGTTAATAAATCAGCACAGTACTTTTCACCTTCATTGCCATCTAGTTTCTCTTCAAACTCATGCAATTGACACTTGGCCATCCTGATGAGCGCCCTCCGTGTCCTGCTGCGAGACTGTCCACTGTCCAGACCATCACATACCTGCAGACATCCAGGAGAGACTCTTCCCTTAGCAGCCACAGAGCTGCACTCACTTGATCACGCATGATCTGACTGGCGTCCATCTTGTTGAAGGTTTGACTTGTGGGAAGGAGGGGGTTAATGGTACTGGTCACTCTGTCGCCTCCTCCTGGCTGGCTCGCCAAAATATGTTACACTTTTAAAAGTTACTTGTTTTCTTTTGAATTGTTAACATCGCAACTCGTTTGCCATTTTACTTACGACACTCTTAATCACAGTCAGATTAAAAATTTCTTAATGTCTCAGGCACGAATTACAGCTCTAGAAAAAAAACAATACTGTTGGGCAATACTTGTGTAAAGATTGTTGTCAACTTACCTGTTCAAAAGACCCAGGTCAAAAAAGGAGTGATTTTCTTTCCATGTACACAGCACTTCGTCATGTACTGAATGCTACTTCTATTCTGGTAGTCAGCTACTGATGAGCAGTGTAATGCTTAATTGCTGATGAACCTGAGTTTAACCAAAATTATTTTACTCACAGTGCAATCCAGTAATACAAATACATTTAAAACAGTAATAAAATAAGGGGTGCGTTTTATCCATCCCTTTTGAAATCCTCAGTGCTACATAAATATTTAATGATCGGGGTGGCTCCGACCTTTTTGAAAAAAAGCAGAGCATCTTCTGCAGAAGACAACTCCAGATTTTTGCTCACACTTATTTACCATGCATCCTTTTCAAAAGATGGTAACACACCCTATAGATATTTTTAGGTGTGACATACTAGAATATAATTTTCTGCTGCAAGCAACACTCCAGGCCTTTCTTTAGGCTTCAAAAAGCCAAACCAAATTTACAGACAAGGGAAATAATAGTATACAAACATATAGCTAAATTACTTATTTCCTAAGCTAATTTACTTCTTTTCTAAATAAGAATCTTCTACAAGTTCTATTTTTTTGATCTTGGGTAACATTCCAGAAACATCATGGGGACAAAAGACATCACTTGTTTATCCCATGGAGAAAGTTTTTCAGTGACCGAGTTCTGGACTTGTGACAAAACTAATAATCAATGAATCTCTTATTTACATTGTATTTGCACTGTTAGTTATGTTCAAAGCACCCCCCATTGGAGAAGTCGCTGAGCTCAAGTCGCCGAGCTCAAGTCAAAAGTCAACCCCCCCCCCCACCCCCCGTTGGAGAATCAAAAGTCCGTATGATACCAAACATGTATATTTACTTTTTTGTACATCCTTAACATTGCATAGGTTTGTAGTGAGTATTAGGTGAGGAGGAGAAGGGGGAGATGGAGCTGCATGTGTGCTGTGTCTCGGATGTTTCTGTTACATATGCAAAAGAGAGTTCAAGTGTTAATACTCAGGAGAGTCTTTGTTTTCTCGAGGGGTCGCTCAGAAATTCTGGGACCTGCCTTACAACATATTACAATATGTTTTGTGAATACGGCCCGAGACATTCTGAATTTGGATTTTTAAATAGCCTACACTGTGGAATAATAAAAAAAAATCTTTAGACATAACTGCATTAAGAATCAGCATATGAATCATATGACTCGCTTCATGCCGCAAAGCATGCTGGGAGCCACCACAGCATTAAACTCATGGCTCCCATGCATTCATTGCAGCAGTTATTTTTCCTATACAGTGTGTTTAAAACTCAAACTGTAAAATATCCGATCTGTTTTATTTCCATTAACATTATTAGAATGTCATTCAGAGTTACCTGGTCTTTGGTAATGTTTCCAAAATGTTATTTGCAATCCCACAACAGAAACGTTATTTGCAATCCCACAACAGGAACAACTTTTCCGGAAATTTTCAGGACTCTCAATTGGGTCATGAAGGTGACTGAACGTGATCAAAACAAAGCAGTAAAGTAGGTTGCAATAGAATCATAAAAAATTGCTAGTGCAATCAGCCAAGTTAACGATCAACAAAAGATGAATCGGCTATTTGTCACCATTTCCTCATGTAGTTATTTTTTTATTTCTACAATTGGATTTATAAAGCTTGACTTTAAGGTTTTTATCTATAATGGTGTTGTGATGAAATTCAGCGCTTGCCGCAATATTGCCACAATAATATTGTCACAAATCCATGCAGCCGTTAACAGAAAAATAAGTTTTGTTTTTTATAATTTATTTTATTTTATTTTAATTTATTTTTTTATTTTTTTATTTTACCAGGAAGGTCCCATTGAGATACAATATATCTTCTACCAGGGAGTCCTGGTCAAGATAGGCAGCACAAACAAAAATACAAAGTAATATGACACAACATAACTACAAAACAAGAGTACCCATATCTGAGAAGCAATATTAATCCTAATCAACTGTTAAAATATTTACACCGTTCTATGAAAACAGACTTTAAAAGTCTCCAAGACTTTAATAATATTGCTTGTTTTGAAATTTCTAAGATTGTAAACTCCCATTTCCACATTGGTTACCAATAGTAAACAGATGATAATGAGTCTGTGTTTGTTATAAAAACCATGAACACATATGCCTCCTTTAGAGAATTCCAGAGTTTCCCTTTGATTCACACCTTCAACATGCTGGTGCAAAAGCTAAGCTGGATCATTTGTAAGTAATGATTTAAAATAAGCTGAACTGGCATGATTTTAACTCTTCAATTCAGTGGTTTAGCTTGTTTCTGTTTGACTTTGATTCTCAGTGCTGCTGTTTCTGTGTCAACATGGTAAGAATGCCAATTGACTAATGTATCATTTAGTTTAAACTTTATTATAAACTTTATTAAACTAGAATTTTTTATTTCAATTGATTTTACTGTATAATCTCTGCAGGAATAGAAGCAGCAGTGATATGTGAAGGAGGGATTGGCATCCTCAGCTGTGGTGAGTTACTCAGTATTTTATTTTATTTTTAAGTAATATTTTTGGCCTTTTGTGTCCCAATAGGATAGCACTCAAAAAAATTATATATTGGCTTTAATTAACTTTTTTATGTCAACAGGATCCATAAATTAACTTTTTTATGTCAACAGGTTCCATAAATTAACTTTTTATGTCAACAGGATGCACATAACTGGGTTACGTTAAACAAACATAATTTGTTCATGTAACCTCACTCAAATAAATGATATGTTGGCTTTAATTAACTTTTTTATGTAATCAGGTTTTGATTTGTTGGCTTAAATTAACTTTTTTATGTCAACAGGTTCTGATATGTTGGCTTAAATTAACTTTTTTATGTCAACAGGATGCACATAACTGGGTTACGTTAAACAAATGGAATTAAGTCATTTTAAGCGACCCAATTAAACTCTGAGCTGAGTGTTGAATGAACACTGAAGCAGTGTTAAAGTTAATGAGATAATTAAGTGAATAATTGAGTGATGATTGAGCATTATTGAAGACTTCTGATGTTGACAAGCAGAATCACTGAAGGAGAAAACCTGATTTCAAAGTCACCATTATGGAGATCAGTATGTGTTTTAGTTGGGCTCTTGACCCTCACATCATTATCTTTACATTTTATCTGGCTGCTGTACATGAGTTATAACAGCCAGATGATCAATTAGAAAATGTGTTCTGATGATGTTGGTTGTGTTTTATCATAATCATTATATCACAATCATTTGACCTGATATAGGATATCTGATTCTATAACTCATATAGAACCCAATTTCTAAGTTAAGTTTACCTTATGGATTATAGCAGCACTATCATTGTAGAGCATACCATTTTTAGCCTTTTTCAATGAAATTCAAATGATCAAATCAATAAAAAATAAACAAAAAGAAACTTAAAAAAAGAGTTTATGTAGGCACACACAGACATCAAGAATCAGTCTGTGAATCTCAACAATGGTGAAAATTATAAAGCATGTTGCAGTGCATTCTGGGTGCCACCAATCAAAACTCATTCATGGCTCCCATCATGCATTGCTGCATGAATAGATAATGAGCTTATATTCAGAGGTGATCTGTTTGTCACCATTGCTGAGATTCATACGCTAAATATTGATGTCTGTGTGTGCCTGCATACAAATGTTTTGTTATTATTATTATTGATTTGATCATTTGGATTTCATTGAAAAGGCTGAAAATGGTATGATTGTATTGCTATAATCGACAAGGGAAACTTAACTCAGAATTTGGGTTCTATTAAGTTCAGGTAAAATGATCGTGAAATAATGATTATGTTAAAACCCAATAAAACCCATCAGAACACATTTTCTAATTGATCATCTGGCTGTTTTAACTCATGTACAGCAGCCAAAACAAAATCTGAAGTTAATGTGGGGGTCAACAGCCCAACTAAAACACACACTGATCTCCATAGTGGTGACCTAAAATTACGGGTTTCTCCTTCAGTGATTCTGCTTGTTAACATCAGGTGTCTTCAATAATGCTCAATCATCATTCAATTATTCACTTAATTATCTCATTAACTTTAACACTGCTTCATTGTTCATTTAACACTCTGCTCAGAGTTTAATTGGGTCGCTTAAAATTACTTAAAATTTTTGTTTAACGTAATGTTTGTTTAACGTAACGCAGTTATGTGCATCCTGTTTACATAAAAAAAAGTTAATTAAAGCCAACATATCATTTTTTTTGTGTGTGTATGACATGAATGGGGGAGAATTCTGAACATGTGTGTGCTTAAATCTTACAATTTGCTTTCTTTTTATGTGTGTCAGAATACACCTCTGGAACAATAAATATTATTAAAGCCACCTATGGACGGGCTGATCGTGTAACATGTGCTTTCTGGATACCATATTATCATACCGCAAACACGCGCTGCAGAAGAACAGTCACTAATACAGTTTCTTATCGGTAAGATTTACAGATAACAGTAAAATGTGTTAATGTTCACGATTTCATTTTATATATTTTACAAGAACAATAAAAATATATTTCTAATGTCTATGAAGTTTTTCTTAAGTACATATTTTCTGTCTATGAATCAGGTGCCATGGAAGAAAGTCGTGTTATCTTCCTGCATACAACACAATTTTCGGCGATCCTTGTGTTGGAACTGTTAAATACCTGGACTTGAGTTATACATGTCGGCCATGAAGTAAGCCAATTGTTTTATATGTACAATTTTCCTAAATACATTTTGATTTAATATTAATTAATAGTAATTAATAGTTGAATTGAATTAATGATCAAAAATTATTTAGCTGTAGATAAGCTATGCTCACGATAATAAATAATAATCTTTGTTGCTGCTGTTTTTTTTCCTCATAAGGTGCATTGCGAAGACATCTTGTCAACTGCTTCAAACTCTGATCCATGACAGTGTGTCAATAAGTATCTGAAAGTGACGTTGTACAGCTGTATATAATTTTGTTTGTGCTGCTGTTTTTTTATGTTTTGTGTGTAATAAATGGAAATGGTCCCTATGATAGATGTTAGATGCCACTATATAATATTATTTTTGGTCTATCCATTCGCTCCTCAGTGAGACAAAACAATACAATACATTGAGATATGGAGTTCAGAAAAAAAATAAAAATTCATAACGAACCTCTTTTTACAACTTCCACATTTATTTTGGAAAGCTTTAATGATCATCTGTCAATGTGAATAATGGGAAGCAAAATGTCTCAAGTAAAATGTCCAGATGCTTGACTTGACAAACACACCTTGATCCTAAAATGCTTTATTTTTGTAGATGAATGTCATTTTCTTTTGAGGTGAATTTTATCTCATAAATCCATCACTATTATTTTTTATAGGCTATTGTTTTATTGGTTTACAAAGGGTACAGCAATATTAATAAATGTAAACATTCTTTTTGTTTACTACTATATACTACTATATAATGGGTAGACATCAGTCAATCAGACATTATATCTACATAAATGTATTTAAAAATAATGTTTAAATTAATATAATGTTTATCATATTAATGGAAAACAATCATGTTATCTGGTGAGAAAACAACTCAAATTCTTGTAGAAAAATCTACAAAAGGCAATAGTTGTCTATTCAGTTTTTTATTTCCTTTAAATCAATTTTGTAAACATTTGTATTGTAAAAATCATCAAAAATAAATAATGTGTAAATAATGTTGTAAAACTTAAGTACACTAAAAACAATTCTATCTGACTTCAGTTTTATTGACAGCCACACATATACCTTGAAGATCATGTTAAAAAAATAACAATAGTTACAATAGCATATCAAAATAGTTTTTGATTGCTTCCACTCATATTAACTGATCATGCAGTTGGCAGCTTGCCATTACTAATCACTCTAAAGTGTAGACTATTTAATCATGTGATATTTTATGTAATTAGATGTGATAATTAAATTCAGCTTGCTTTCTGATTGGATATTGTTTCTTTTAACCTGATAATCTTTTGTTTGTCCTCGGGGTTCCCCCACACATCAGGATTTATCAAGGCCTCCTTCCTTTCCCTTTACCTCTGTACTGATAAAACGTTGTCGGGATAATTCACGTTATAATCTAATTCACGTGGCAATGATAAATAATGATTTGTTATACATTTTTAACCCTCTGATTATCTTCATTTGTGTCTACAATCTTTGAGGTCTTAAGGGACCCAAGACAAAAACATTTAATTTTTGTAACAGAATAATATTTTTGTTACAAATGTAATTTTACTCTGTTTATTAAAGTTTTTACTCAACATTTGTGCAGTTTTTGGAGGATTTTTGATATCTATTAAATTTCTATAAATAAATATTTATTTAAATAGGCTTTTTTACAAAAAAAACGTACGTTTTTTCAGTGCTGTTAAGACCAAAATATTTCTACTATATATTTTACGGTAAAGTACTGGCAACCACAGCTGCCAGTTTTCTACTGTAATATTTAGATCCCTGCCATAAAACCTAAAACATTACTACCATATTTTTACGGTAAATCGCTTTAAACCAGCTTGCAGTTTTTTACCCGTAAACTTTAGTTCAATGCCGTAAAACATACATATTTCTACCGTTTTTTTTTTTTTTACGGTAAAGGACTGTCAACCAAAGCTAGCAGTGTTCTACTGTAAATTTAAGTTCAATGGTGTAAAACATAATAATTGCTACCGTAATTTTTACGGTAAGTTATGGTAAATTCAATGGTAAGGTTTTTTTTACAGTGTACTTCCAAAATCCGTACATTTAACAGTATTTTACTGTAAAACTACATGAAATGTCCCGTGAGAGCTATTACAGTTTTTCACGGTATATAATAAGGGTACATACTGTTAAGCAATTAACATGTCTTTCCGTTGCTTTTTTACAATATTTTACCGTTCGAATTACCGACATTTTTTACAGTGTACAATACATTGAAATGAATAGAAAAAAAACTTCCATATTTATTTTAGAAAGCTTTAATGATCATGCGTCAATGTGAATAATGGGAAGCAAAATGTCCAGATGCTTGACTGAGCTTGAAATTAATGTCAAATGCAAAAACATCTTGATCCTAAAATGCTTTATTTTTGTAAATGAATGTCATTTTCTTTTGAGGTGATTTTTATCTCTTAAATCCATACTATTATTATTATTATTATTATTATTATTATTTATTTGTACTGGAATATACAAAGAGTGCAGCGATATTTATAAATGTATACATTTCTTTTTTCCTTTTTTTTACAACTATAAGGGTAGACACAGAAATGAACAGTCAATGAGACACTATTATATCTACATAAATGAATAAAAAAAATTAATACATTTGTCATGTAAAAATCACTAAAAAAATAATGTGTAAAGAATGTCGCAAAACTTTACACTATAAAACAATTCTATCTGACTTCAGTTTAATTGACAGCCACACACATACATGACAGGTTTGCAAAGGCTAGTTCTTGATTCCATAAACTGATCATGCAGTTTGCAGCTTCTCATTATGAATCAGTCTAAAGTGAGGACTATTTAATCATGTGATATGCATGCAAATAGATGTGATAATTGAACTCATAAAAACATAACAAATGTGCTTCACAAACACAGAGTTGGAACAGTCAGAGAAAAATGTATATTAAAAAGTGACAGATCCAACACATTTATTTCTATCATATACTCTAAATTATGATTGAATTTTACAAGATTAAACTTTTCCAGCACAAACAATAACTATGTGGGGAAAATAATCAGCTTTAAATCAGCCAAATGCAATTTCATTTTTTTTAAATTAGTACACTGTAAAACCTAACAGTAATATGTACTAAATTAAATTGAGTTCACTGCACTCAAATAATACAGAAACTTGAAGTGGCTTGAATGACTGAAACAGAACTCAAACTGAATGAGTTATAGAACATTTCTAGATCCCAGAATGATAATTGAATAATAATTGTATTGTTAAGTTAATTAATCATCAATTAAGTGATGATTGGTCATTAGTGATGAACACCTGCTGTTAACAAGCAGAATCACTAAAGGAAAGAGAAACACAAGAAATACAAGGTTTAAGGTCCCCATGATGGAGATCAGCGTTTGCTTTAGTTGGGCTCTTGACCCTTGACGACTGAGCGCAAGTTTTTCTTAGGCTGCTGTAATTGAGTGTTTATGAAACATTTGTTATGACACAAGTCAAGGAAAAGTATGATGATGACAATCACTGATCTCATTCAGAGTCTAATCTCTGATTATATTATTAGCTGTATTTGAAAATAAATTCTACAACATAAGAACTAGCAAAGTTATGACTATCAGATAGTATGAAGGATTTTACAGAAAATGGAATTCATTGTCAAAACTAACACAGATATCATGAATCAGCATATGAATCTCAACAATGGTGATCAATAAAAAACGATTCATTCTGCAAATCACGCTGGGTACTACCATAATACAAACCTTATCCATGGCTCCCAGCATGCATTGCAGTATGAATCGTTTTTTAATGGTCACCATTGTTGAGATTCATATACTGATTCTTGACGTCTGTGTAAGTCAGCATGATACCATAGAGGTTTTTAAAATCTGATTGAAAGGGTCTTACAGCAGAATCACAGTTCTTTTAAAATGAATAATACAAGTTATATATTACCTGTTTAATCAGAGATTAATCTCTAGTAAAGATCAGAGAATCAAGACACCAAGTGATGATTCATCATTCCATAAATCATCATCAAAACAAAATTTTCTTTTGGCTTTTGTGCCATAACAAATGTGTTATATAAACGCTCAGTTACAGCAGCCAGAGGAAAAAAGTGGTGTTATAAAGTCAAGGATCAAGAGCCCAACTAAAGCAAACTCTGACCACTATAATGTTGTCTTTAAATGAAACTCAATAAATCATCTTCATCTAAACCTCTGTTCATTCACGATAACACCTTCTGTAGACGCATGATAAAACTCAAACTGGTTAGTAATAAGTGAAGCTGGTAATGCTGTTTGTGGAGTTGTTCAAACCTCCTTTGAGATCTTCAGAGATTTTTTTTTAAACTTTATTTTTTTGTTTTTTGACAGAAAAAAGGAAAGAAAAACAGACAGACACAACAAGGAATAGCAGGCAAATACGTCAGATTAACAGAAATGCTCAACATCATGTAAAACAGGGAGAAAAAAAACAAACAAAAAAACAAGACATATACATCTCAATTTGTATTCAGATAAGATGTCCATTTTTCCCAATATGCTTCACATTTACTCCTGGCATGTCTCAGAGAGAAAGTCAAATGTTCCATAACATAAATTTCCCGAACTATTTCTATCCATTCAGCAATTGTCGGGGATTCTTTACTTAGCCATTTCCTAGTTATTGTTTTCTTGCTACCTGCTAAGAGTATTTGTAACAAATATCTATCTGCCTTTCTCAGTCCTGTTGGTAGATTTCCTAAATACATAACGCTGAAATTAAACTCAAGCTCTGAGCCGATTATTGACCTAATTGCCGTCACCACCTCTACCCAATACAAAGAAATAATAGGACACTCCCAAAAGATATGATAATGACCAGCCGACATATTACCACCCACTCTCCAACACTGACCATGTTCAGGATTATTGCTCTGTGACTTTTTAATATTGGGGGTTATAAAGAATCTTAAAGTGTTTTTTCCAAGTGAATTCCCTCCACAGACCTGAGCTAGAGGTGGTAGATTGTGTTCTGCACATATTCAACCAGTCATCCTCACTTATCTTTATGCTAGCTTCTTTTTCCCACCTCATTTTTACATACATTGTTGAGAGTCCCCTATCCAACTGTAAATATGAATATAACTTGGAAATCAGTTTTCTGCTAGTATTACCCTTATATGCGTCGATGAATATTCTAATCAGGTCTGTTCCCTTCTCTCCAGTAGTTTTAATATGTTTATCAAAGTTGTGTCTCAATTGAAGGTATCTGAAGAAATCTTCCTTCCCTAAATAGTATGTATCTATGAGTTTTTTAAAGGTATCCAAACCGTCAGTAGAGGATATCATACAGTACGAAGTGATACCTGAATTAGTTCATTGCTTAAATCTACTGTCCAGACTAGCTGGTGCAAATTCTGTATCATGTTCCACCCAGTGTAATATTCGTGTATTTCTTTCAAATTCCTTATTTTTAAGTAGTTTGTGCCAGACATTAAAAGGGGCTGTCATCCAATTAGTTAGTTTGTTCAGATGTTTCTTCAGGAGAGTTTTTTCACCCAGTATAGATTGAAGAGGTATGCTTATTTGACTTTGCTTTAAGTCCTTCCATTTGGCATCACACTCAGGGTCACACCAACAAACCAGAGAACGTAACTGTGCTGCTCTATAATAATCTTCCAAGCACGGTAGAGCCATACCACCTTTGTCCTTGGGGAGTTGTAATGTTTGAAATCTAATCCTTGGTTTTTGTTTTCCCCAAATAAAAGATGAGATAATTATATTCCATTCACTGAATTGTTTGAGAGGCACTTCTACAGGCAATGATTGAAAAAGAAAAAGCAGCCTGGGTAGTATATTCATCTTTATAGCATCTATTCGGTTATGCATGTTCATTGGTAGTAATGACCAACGGTTTAAGTCTGCTTTTAATGTCAGCTGTTATAGGAATGTAATTGTGGTTATAAATGGCAGAGACCTCTTTAGGTATGTGTACCCCTAAATATTTAATAGTATTACCTTTCCATTTAAATTGACAGATTAATAAATGTTTTTTTGTGGTTCGTAGTTGAAAGTAAGCGTTTGAGTTTTATGCAGATTTAATTTATAGCCGGAATATAAACCAAATTCTTTAAGAAGAGATAATAATTTGGGCAAACTTACATTAGGATTGGTTAGTGTCACGAGTATGTCGTCCGCATATGCACATATCTTATATTGTGTGTCTCCTATCAATACCCCCGTTATATCCTTATCATCTCTGATTGCCTGCGCCAAAGGCTCTATAAAGAGGGCAAATAGAGTGGGACTGAGAGGGCATCCCTGTCGACATCCCCTTTCAAGAAATATTGTTTTGGATAAGTCCCCATTTATTTTAATTCTAGCCGTAGGAGAGGAGTATAGGGAGTTCAAACATCTAATTACCTGGTCATCGAAACCAAAGCGCTTAAGGACCAAATATAAATATTCCCATCGGACAGAGTCAAAAGCCTTTTCAGCATCAAGACTTATAACCACTGATTCCATGTCACTGTTTCTCATATGGTCAATGAGGTGGAGAGCCCGTCTTACATTGTCCTGGCTTTGCCTGTTTTTTACAAAGCCTGTCTGGTCTGTGTCTATCAGATCCGGGATTATGTTTTCCAATCGTTTTGCTAGTATTGACGCATATAATCTATAATCTATATTTAAAACTGATATAGGTCTATAAGAGCTGCAATCCGTTTTGTTTTTACCCATTTTAGGGATCACTGAGATTACGGCTTGTCTCCAGGACAGCGGGGTCTCGCCACCTCCGAGAACATAGTTAAAGCAATCCTTGAGCATTGGTGTTATTGTTTCCCTGAGGATTTTTTACCATTCAGATGGGTACCCATCAGCACCTGGCATTTTATTCACTTTCAATCTTGATATTGCCTTGTTTATTTCATCGTCTGTTATCTCCTGGGTTAATATTTTATTTTGCTCTGTCCCTAAAGATGGTAAATCCAAAGATGTTAGAAAGGATGACATGACAGCTGACTCTGTTGTCCGAGGTTGAGCATATAATTTTATGTAGTACGTTTCAAAAGCATTTTTTATGTCTTCCAACTTATGGTACATCTCATTGGTTCTGGGGTCCTTCACTTTATGTATAGATCTCTCGGCCTGTTGTTTTCGTATCCTCCATGCAAGTAGTTTCTTAGATTTTGGGCCATTTTCATAGAAATTTTGATTAATTAATTTAGCTCTCTTCTCTACTTGGTTTTCATATAGGTCATTTAAGGTTTGTTTAGTCTTCGTTATGTCATTTAGAATATTAGGGTCATTATACTCCATATGTTTACTCTCCAGTGATTTTAACTTTTCAGTCAAGTCCTTAATTTGTCTCTCTTTTTCCTTTTTCTTCTGAGTCGACCACATCATAAGTTTACCTCTAATAACAGCTTTTGCCGCATCCCATAATGTACTAGAGGACACTGCTCCATTATCATTATAGGTCATATAATCTTTAAATTCTGTCTTTATATACTTTTGACATTGAGGGTCATTCAGAAGGCTAGTGTTAAATCTCCACAAAGTCTCTTTGGGCTTGTTGTCTAAATGCAATGTCAAGTACACCCCTGCATGGTCAGAAATGTCTCTTACCCCTATATCGCAATTTATAATCCTATGTCTATCTGAATTTAGCATTAAAAAATAGTCAATTCTTGAGTATGCGGAGTGAGGGTGGGAAAAAAAGTAAAATGTTTATCATATGGGTGGAGTTCCCTCCATATGTCTATCATTCCTATTTCTTTAAGCAGTTTTTTAGCATATAACGCTTCAGGTCTCATGTTTTTTATTCTATTTGAGGAGTCCAAGGATGGCTGTAGCTGGATGTTCCAGTCCCCCCCACATATCAACACCCCTGACGTTTCCGTAGAGATCATATTAAAAACTTTCTTGATCAGCTGTTTATCATGTCCTGGTGGTCTGTATACATTCATTAATGTAACTTCTTTATGGTCTATAAGACCTTTGACCAGTAAGTACCGCCCTTCTTTGTCAGTAATTTGTGAGCAGAACTGGAAATTTACATTATTTGCAATTAGGATAGCTACACCCCTCGCACTTCCTCTTTCGAAGAAGGAGTGATATGAGTTTTTGAAACCCATTTTCCGCAACTTTTCATGCTCAATATTTGAAAGATGTGTTTTTTGCCAGAAAATAAGGTCTTGTTTTTCTCTTTTCATTTTGGCGATAACTTTACTTCTTTTTATAGGATTATGTAATCCGTTTACGTTAAGGGTGATTATTCTATATTTTTGATGAGGCATTTTAGTCAATAGAGAAGAAATTTTTTTTTTACCAATACGTTTAAGTATCCCTGAAAGGCCTGAACAAATGAACTTCTGTCTGTGATTTGAAATAAAACTTAACACATGAATACAAACATTTAACATTAGTGACTTCCATCTCTGAAGTATGAATTTTACTTCAAAAACAAGAGGGGAAACCCTACATCTGGAAGGGGCCCCTCTAAGCATGGACCAAATTCTCTGACTACATGAAATCAGAACAGTCCACATAGAAAAACAGACATACATTCCCAGATGTGTTCAGTTTAAATTTCTCAAGCTTACATGAATAGGAAAATTCGCCTGGTCTTATGGAAATACCGTTCGACGTAGAAATGTGGAGGCTATACTCTTACCGGCCTTTTCAAAAGTTACTCAGTCACTCATAGCACCTTCGTTGCGTTGAAATCCCTTTAGTTTCTCCTGGATGTGTTTCATGCGTGCATCTCGGTGACGACGCGATGTAGCACCTGTCGTTTCCCAGGCAGGTTGTCTCCGTCTCGTTGTCTCTGTGGCACGTTCTCCCGCCGGGGTCCCGATTCCGCCGTTCGGCATCAGTCCCCTTTTCTTCAGATCATCCATCGCCTCTGATGCGCTGTTGTATATAACTGCACCTGTATCGAGAAAGACTCTAAGTCTCGCTGGGTGAAGAGTCTGAAAACGGAGCCCCTGTTCTTTAAGTGCCTTTCTGATGGTGGAGTAAGCCTTTCTTTTCATAACTATTTCGGTTGGGTAGTCTTGCTCGAAAAACGCTTTTCTCCCGTCGTACTGGATGTTACTCTTTTTCCAGGCGGTGCGGAGCACCAGTTCTTTGGTTTTATACTCCAGGAAATATACAACTATAGACCTCGGGTTAGCGCCTTGCGGTGGTTTGGCTCCAAGGGACCGGTGACAGCGTTGTATAGCAAAGTTGACATCAGGGAGGGACAACTCCGCTTTAATAAATGTCTCTAAGAACTCCTGTACGTTGTCTCCCTCGGCTCCCTCTTGGATCCCGTGGATGCGTATGTTTTTTCTGCGTGAGCGCGACTCCAAGTCCGTCAGCTGGGCTTGTAATTTGTCTTGGAGCTCCAAAGTGTGGGAAAGCAACTCACTGTTTTCTGCACCCCGCTCCTCCATGTCAGCCACTCTCTGCTCCGTCTCCTTGACTCTGTTGGTTATTTCTTTAAAATCGGTAACAATCGCATTTAGCTTCTGGCTAACGTCTTCCCTAAAGTCTACCAGCTCCTTCTTTAGTGGACCCATTGTTTCGGTAAATTCTTTTTTCAATTCCAAACGAACCGCCTTTATCTCGGCAATAATGTTAGCTTGGATGGCTTCCATGGTCTCGTGGTTAGCTTGCTTGCTAGCACCGTCGTCAGTATCTCCACTTTCAATCGGAGATTTATCATCTATCTTCGGGTTTTGTTGCGATTTTCCTTTTGTCTTTCTCCTGTTCCCCCCTCTCATGCTATAAATGAAAACTTTTCCTAACTGGATAACCAGTATTTATTTCAGGGGAGTAAGACAGTCTGGGAGCCTCTAACTTATGCTGCTGATCGCGTCCGCGCCATCCGGAAGTCAGATCTTCAGAGATTTAAACATATTTTATCTTCAGTTGATTTCATCTAAGGCTGTGTCTGAAGTCAGTTGTAGTTCTTGTTTCTCTTTCCTTCAGTGATTCTGCATGTTAACAGCAGGTGTTCGTCACTAATGCTCAACAATCACTTAATTAATCACTATATTAATCACTTAATTTCTTGACTGCAATATCTACTTTTAGTGAACTCAACTGAAATAATTTCAGAGTACTCATAACTATTGTTTTTTATGAACTTAAATGAATTGAGGTAATAAGTTTCCTCAAATGTAATGAGTTAGCTTAACTGGATTTGGAACATAACTGGAACATTGGATTTGACTTTGTGTGTGATATTTTGAGCTAGCAGTAACTGCAAGTGCTTTTTACTCAATAAAGTGAAGTTTCAGCTATATACAGTATTAAATGCAGTGTAAAGTTTAATTCTGTTTTAAGAAATATTATTGTTTTAGTAAACTCGAATAAAATAAGTTCAGAGTACTGAGTACAGAGTACACAACGCCTGAGCGTGATTAAACCGGTCCTGATGATCAGGATATCTGTGGTTTGTGCCGGTGTGAGTGATCGCGGTGTTGCCCTCGAACAGATAAATACGTTGATGCACTGTGTTTGGATCCAGAGTGAATGGATGGAAATCTGGAGAAAACAAACAAATCCGCATCTAAATCGTGACGTATGACAGCATTCATCTACCAAAAAAATTATAACCTTGCCATACTTCGATACTTCAACTTTGATTTATTGAGCAAGAATTATAAATCACACTGGTCCGGAAACACAAGAACCACTAACTTCGAGTCATTACACATTATTGCACTTATAGACGGAAATGTTTTATGGAATTTTTTGTTTCAAGTCACCATTATGGTGGTCAGAGTTTGCTTAAGTTGAGCTCTTGACCCTTTTATGTGCTATTGTAAGATTTTCTCTGTCTATTCAAACTTTGTGATTATTAAGCACATATGTTACTGCAAGAAAAAACCTGCTCACAATAGGGGTGAGGGAAAAAATCGATTCTTAGATGCATCGCGATGCGGACGTGGACGATTCTGAATCGATTCACAAATGTCAAAAATCGATTTTCAAAAAAAAAAAAACTTTTTTTTTATAGATATATAGCCTATTTATAATGACGTAATATTGACGGAACGCAAAAGACGGAACTCTGAAGCGCGGAAGTGCAGTGCCCGGACCGTCTGTCTGTGGCATGTGCACATAACAGAGACGCGATGGTTGAGCGCGAAATCCAAACACCCTCCTCGTTAAAAGCTGACGTGTGGAAATATTTTGGCTTCTATGAAGTTGAAGGGGGAAAGGAGCAGGACAAGAGCCACACTAGTTGTAAGCTTTGTAGAATAAAACTAAAATATTTCGGCAACATGACAAATATGAGAAGCCATACACGTTTCCACCCAGAGGAGGAAAAACACTCGGCTGTACCAGAGCCGTTTCTCTCTATGGCTCTGGGCTGTACCGGTGTTCAGACGATTTCTGCTGCCTTGTCGAAAAATGCTACCCAAGCGCGAATCGATCACAGATAATGTTGATTCATTCTCAATTGCTTCCATAATGGTGTAAATCTCACAATATTATGACATCGTTATTTCATTTTAATCAGGGTAAGTGTATGGGGAGCATATTTTAATATTTTAAATGAACTAGCAATTATCACATTTGATATAACAAGTACAAATGACATTATTATATGAAATAAAATTATAATAAAATTCGAAGTTAAGAGTACAGTATAATGTACTGTTTTTATTTTTACAACGGTGTGAAAAGTAAAAATTATCCTCAAATATTCATCTTTGACCTGTCAAAGTTTCCTACAAGTCTCCACAGCAAGGATGCATAGATTTATGGGCGTGGTAAGCAGAAGAAAAATGAGTCTCCACATGCGCATAACCAGTAAGTAGCACATCTCGATGGGTCGAATGAATCGTCAGAACACATTTTGTTGTTATATTATTAATTTACTACAAGTATGCTGCTAGTTCAGGCACACATTTATTTTCCTGTTGGTTCTTTGCAATGCTAATAAAATATATTGTACGTTAATTCTTTATGGGTCATTACTTTGTACTTTTAAAGCAAAGTATTTATATTCACTCACACACACAAAAAAGATTCAGATAATCGATAATCGCTTTAGCATCGAATCGCAGCCCTCTGAATCGTAATCGAATCGTGAGGTGCCTAGAGATTCCCACCCCTAGCCAAGGTTATTATAGTTTTGCATTTTTCATTAGTTTTTATTTTTATTTCGATTGACTTTTTGTTTTCAAATTCAGTTTAGTTTTAATTAGTTTTTAAAGTGGGTTTGCTAGTTTAGTTTAGTTTTTATTTTTTGAAAATGCTTAGTTTTAGTTTTAGTTTAGTTTTTATTAGTTTTAGTGTTAGTTTTAGTCTTTTTTTGTAATTTTGGTTATTTGTCAGGGGTAAGATTCAAGAAAAAAGTATTGTGTAATAATAACTCAACAAAAACATCATACAATTTTAGAAATATGTATTCAACAATAACACCAGTAGCTACATAAAATGTACATATGTGACCCTGGATGATAAAACCAGTCATATGGGTCATTTTTTTTAAAATTGAGATTTATACATCACATGAAATCTGAATAAATAAGCTTTCCATTGATGTATGGTTTGTTAGGATAGGACAATATTTGGCTGAGATGCAACTATTTGAAAATCTGGAATCTGAGGGTGCAAAAAATCGAAACATTGAGAAAATCACCTTTAAAGGGTAACTAAACCCCTGGTCAAAGCCTGACTCCACCCACTGGCAATATTTGAAAGATGCTGGTAAAATGGGCAGAGCCCAGCGGAGATAGAGGCGACGAACCGAGGGCGGGGCTGTGCGGGGGGGCGTGCACCTGAGACCCGCAGTGACAGCTGCTGTCAAACTAGCTAAAATGGAGTGACGCAAGTAGCTTTGCAACAGAGCGGTCATTTGAAGTCGAGAAATTTTCTCCCCCACCTTCACCTGAAGTGGAGGAGGGTGAATTGTCTATGGACACCAGCTCAAACTGCGGTCTTAACTCCCGCATCGCGATCGGCATCCGATTATTCTTATATTCAGTCATTTTGAGGTAATTTTTTCCTATTACGTTCATTATATTTTGCTGCTATGTGAAAAAAATAATCAGGAAATCGCGCCGGCGCGTTTGTCGACACCAGAGGATTAATTAACTTTAGCCTAATAAGAAGGAACATAAATTGTGATAAAAAATATATGCTCTCTCACATCATGACGCCGCTGCGGTGGTGGAGTTCATGCAGGAACAGCAGCGTTTGGCAGCGCGAGCTGTGTGGAGAAGCCCATTTCCACCTCCATTGCGTTGGAGAAGCAATCCCACGTAAAATGCAGGTTGCACACTGGAGCGATAGCCGAGATTAACTACCTAGGCTACATGAAATAATCTAAATAACTATATAAATGCTATGCTAACTATATGCTAATATATATATATATATATATCCGTTTTCAATACTCCTAATTCCAACTCCTGACTCGCTACAGTAGTTTTGACGGAAACAGATGCTTTTATACCAGGGGCTGCCAAGAGCGTGGTGAGCTCGCACCAAGGGCGTGACAGATTGACGTCAGAGAGTATTCTACGTCAGAAAGTACCCCTACTGCAGGAGCTTTCCTTTTAACCTGAAGAGGGCAGCACTCAGACGTTTTTACACCATATATTTGAAAATGAAAACACTTTATACCCAAATGTCAAAAAATGTACTCCAATCAATGAACAGCATTTATGAAGCTCCATTCTTGCAGATAAGTAACTAAAAAAAGTTGTTTTAGAGTTTAGTTACTCTTTAAAGTTGTCCATTTATGTTTGCGATTGTGCTGCATTCACTCACAAAAATAAATGTTTTATACATTTACGGTAGGAAATTTACAAAATATCTTCATGGAACATGATCTTTACTTAATATCCTAATGATTTTTGGCATAAAAGAAAAATTGATAATTTTGACCCATACAATTTATTGTTGGCTATTCCCACAAATATACCCGTGCTACTTAAGACTGGTTTTGTGATCCAGGGTCACATATGAGCACAAATATGTAAATAGTCTACACAACACTCCGCAGTAAGTGCAAAATGTGTAAGTGACGTGTGCCAGGAAAAAACCTAAATAGCCAACAGACTAAAGAAGACACACATGAACGGCATGTATCAACACATTTATGAGCCACACAAGACATTGCTAGGAGCTCAATCTCTTTACCTCTACAAAATCCACACGCCGTACAAAAAAACACATCTTCTATACAAAATGCACAACCTATACAAATCCCACAGCGGTACAATTTTCACACCCCTACTAAATTTACCCTATACAATACTCATCTGGATTGAAGCAGCAAACATTCAGTGTTAGAGTAAAAAAATGACATAACGTTATTTAACTTTAGCTAATATTTGAATCACAGCTTATATCGTGTTTTGACATCGACAACCCAACTGCATTTTACCTCAAACTTTCTAAAGAAGCCGCAATCACTTCTCAGGTCGACATTAACACACTGACAAAATTATTCTGTATTCAGAATTTAAAATATTTGTTATACTACTTTTTAATGTGTGATTGTGTAAAGGTGTTCACGAGATAGCCTACCAACCTTTCGCGAACTTGCTTTCAACGAACACTCGTTTTCATGGAGACGCGGTGTGCACGGAGGGGAGGGTCTGTGTGTGTGTGTGTGTGTGTGTGTGTGTGTGTGTGTGTGTGTGTGTGTGTGCGTGCGCGCGTGCGCGTGTATGTGAGAGAGAGAGCAGGGAAAGGAAATGCAGCTGAACGAATACGCTGCGTTTTTTAAAAATGAATAACGAAACGCAATATGTGGCGGCCTGTGCGGCGGCCCAAGACATTTACAAAGACGAAAACTAAGGACATTTACTCTATAATTTTATTTTATTTTAGTTAGTTTTGCCAAACACACATTATAGTTTTACTTAGTTATCGTTTTTTGTAATACCTCGTTTTTATTTCAGTTAACGACAATGTTTTTTCCCACCTAGTTTTCGTTTTTTCGTTCGTTTTCGTTAACGATTATAACCTTGGCCATAGCTCGCCATATGTTATGTGATGACATTCTCATCATGTAGTAACCTGATTCACTATTAGAGTCTAAATGTTTGACTATATGACTGATGTCTAATTTTAGCATTGGTGATTGTAGCCCTGAGATTCTACAGTTTGAGATCCAACAGCAATATGAACATTTTAGAAAATATTTTGAGAATAGAAGTTACTGTGGTTGGACACACAGACATCAAGAATCAGCATATGGATCTCAACAATGGTGACAATAAACAAACTAGTGACAAACAGATCAACTCTGAACATCACAAAACAAGCTACTAAAGTCATAACAAAACAATAGAAAAATTAAAGCAAACAGGAAAAAACAATGAAAACTACAGGACAATTCAGCTGCATAATTTATTCATGCTGTAATGCATGATGTGAGCCATGGATGCATTTTGATTGGTGGCTCCCATCATGCACTGCACCATAAAGCATTTGTGTGCTTGTCACCATTGTTGAGATTCATATGTAGGTTCTTGATGTCTGTGTGTGATTTTAAAACCTGTAGATTATTAAAACACTGCTGGAATTAGCTACTGTAATGAAAAATACATTTGTATAATCAATTTATAGTACTGGTTTAATGTATTAGGCTACTACAGGATTGGAATTTGATCGAAACAGTACCATCATGACCTGGGCTTCATTTCCCAAAAGCATATTAAACCTAATTTGATCATATAACAATTGCAACGAATGGTCTATACAATCAACTTAGGCTTACATTGCTTTTGGAAAAAGCAGCCCAGATCATAGTTTCTCTTGCCACAACAAATGTGCTTCATGAACACAGAGTTGGAGTGAACAGAACACATCTATTATTCCAAATTAAAGGGTCAAGAGCCCAACTAAAGCAAATACTGATCACCATAATGGTGACATGAAATGAAACATTTCATAAAACATCACTATCTAAACTGCTGTACACTTAAATAAGACTGTGTGTAGATGTATGACAGAAATAAAGTCAAACTGGTGTACAAATAATAAGTGCAATAATGTGCAATGGCTCAGAGTCAGTAGTTCTTGTGTTTCTCTTTTTTTCTGTTCTTGTTGTTTCTCTTTCCTTCAATGATTCTTCTTATTAACAATAGGTGTCACCACTAATGGCCAATCATCACTTAATTATCTCATTAACTTCAACACTGCTTCAGTGTTCATTCTTAACACCCTGCACCCTGCACCCTGCAAAAATGATTCAAGCCCTTCTTAGAGGTGACACATTTAAATCTAATTTGCTTTATTTAAATATATCTATTTAAGATCATATGTGTAAATATATTTAATTGGTTTAACTAATAAATTATTAATAGCTAGTTGGACCTACACTCAAAAAAATAATTCATTGGATGAACTCAATTAAGTTGTGGGCAGGATTTCCATCCGATAAATATATGTAGCCCCAACTCAAACTGAGTACATCCATTCAACAGAATGTAAATTAGTTAACCTAACTAATTTGTATCAAATAGATGCAAAAGAATATAAATGAGTGACTTGATTAACTTATTTCTATCAAATACTTATTACTAACCAGAGTGACTTTATTTCTGTCAGATGTCTACAAAAGTTTTATTGAAAATTAACAGGGGTTTATAACTATGTTTTCCATTTAAAGTTACCATAACAGTGATTAGTGTTTCCATTAGTTGGGCTCTTAACTCTTATTATACCTGTTGTCTTTTTAGGCTGCTGTGACAGTGTTTGTTAAACACATTTGGTGCAGCAAAGTAAGCTAAAGTGAAATGAGATCAGCTGATGATGGTTACCTGTTGGTGGTTTTATAATCGTTATAAAACAGAATGATTTACTGAGGTTTTTATAATCTAACCATTATGTTTTCACGTTTTTTTTTCACAACACATACCTTGTGTTACTGCAGCATGAGATCAAGGAATATTATAACACTAAGTTTGAAGTCTTTAACAAACATGAGCACAAAAAAGTCTGTTTCTGATGACACACACAGACATCAACAATCAGCGTATGAATCTCAACAATGGTGACGATCAAAATTACTTTGCTCCAATGCATGCTGGGTACCACCATAGTACAAAACTCCCATCATGCATTGCAACATGAATAAATTATGCAGCTGAACTGTCTTATAATTTTGTTTGATTCTAAATATTTGCTTTTATTTTTTGCTGTTGTGTTTGTTGTGAATTAGTAGCTTTTCAGTGATATTCTGAATTAATCTGTTTATCTAAATATTTGTGATTGTCACCATTGTTGAGATTAATACGCTGATTGTTGATGTCTGTGTGTGTCATCAGAAACATATTTTTTGTACTCATGTTCGTTAAAGTTTCCAAACTTATTGTTATAATAATGCTTGATCTCATGCTGCAGTAACAAGGTTTGTTGTGAAAAAAAACATAATTGTTAGACTAAAATACCTCAGTGAATCAGTCTGGTTCATGATGATTATAAAACCATCAACCATTAACCATCATCAGCTGATCTCATTTCACTTTAGCTTTCTTTGCTGCTCCAAATGTGTGTAACAAACACACTATCACAGCAGCAAAAAAAGACAAAAGATATAATAAGAGTTAAGAGCCCAACTAATGGAATCATTGATCAATGTTATGGTGACTTCAAATGTGACTTCAAATTCAAACGTCTGACAGAAATAAAGTAATTCTGCTTAGTAATAAGTATTTGTTAAAAATAAGCTAGCCTCTCTCGTTTATATTCTTTTGCATCTATTTATTACAAATGAGTTAGGCTAACTGATTTACATTCTGTTGAATGGATGTACTCAGATTGAGTTGGGGCTACATATATTTATTGGATGGAAATCCTGCCCACAACTTAATTGAGTTCATCCAATGAATATTTTTTTTGAGTGGAGCTATTAATAATTTTTTAGTTAAACCAATTATATATATTTACACATATGATCTTAAATAGATATATTTAAATAAATCAAATTAGATTGAAATGTGTCACCTCTAAGAAGGGCTTGAATCAATTCCTTGTTTACTGAGATCAAATAATAAATCTCAGTAGATTTATTATCTAGATCTAGAAAAAATCTATTTGTTATTAAAACAGAAAATCTCACTATTAGTGAACAAAAACAATTTCTAAAGCTAGGTCTTCTAAACATTAGATCACTCACATCTAAGGCACACTCAAAAAAATAATTCATTGGATGAACTCAATTAAGTTGTGGGCAGGATTTCCATCCAATAAATATATGTAGCCCCAACTCAAACTGAGTACATCCATTCAACAGAATGTAAATTAGTTAACCTAACTCATTTGTATCAAATAGATGCAAAAGAATATAAATGAGTGACTTGATTAACTTATTTCTATCAAATACTTATTACTAACCAGACTGACTTTATTTCTGTCAGATGTCTACAAAAGTTTTATTGAAAATTAACAGGGGTTTATAACTATGTTTTCCATTTAAAGTTACCATAACAGTGATTAGTGTTTCCATTAGTTGGGCTCTTAACTCTTATTATATCTATTGTCTTTTTAAGCTGCTGTGACAGTGTGTTTGTTAAACACATTTGGAGCAGCAAAGTAAGCTAAAGTGAAATGAGATCAGCTGATGATGGTTACCTGTTGATGGTTTTATAATCATTATGAAACAGAATGATTTACTGAGGTTTTTATAATCTAACCATTATGTTTTCACGTTTTTTTTCACAACACATACCTTATGTTACTGCAGCATGAGATCAAGGAATATTATAACACTAAGTTTGAAGACTTTAACGAACATGAGCACAAAAAGTCTGTTTCTGATGACACACACAGACATCAACAATCAGCGTATGAATCTCAACAATGATGACAATCAAAAGTACTTTGCTGCAATGCATGCTGGGTACCACCATAGTACAAAACTCCCAGCATGCATTGCAACATGAATAAATTATGCAGCTGAACTGTCCTATAATTTTGTTTGATTCTAAATATTTGCTTTTATTTTTTGCTGTTGTGTTTGTTGTGAATTAGTAGCTTTTCAGTGATGTTCTGAATTAATCTGTTTATCTAAATATTTGTGATTGTCACCATTGTTGAGATTCATACGCTGATTGTTGATGTCTGTGTGTGTCATCAGAAACTGATTTTTTGTGCTCATGTTCGTTAAAGTTTTCAAACTTATTGTTATAATAATGCTTGATCTCATGCTGCAGTAACAAGGTTTGTTGTGAAAAAAACATAATTGTTAGATTAAACAAACACCTCAGTGAATCAGTCTGGTTCATGATGATTATAAAACCATCAACCATTAACCATCATCAGCTGATCTCATTTCACTTTAGCTTTCTTTGCTGCTCCAAATGTGTTTAACAAACACACTGTCACAGCAGCAAAAAAAGACAATAGATATAATAAGAGTTAAGAGCCCAACTAATGGAATCATTGATCACTGTTATGGTGACTTCAAATGGAAAACATAGAGTTAAACCCCTGTTAATTCTCAATAAAACATTTGTAGACGCCTGACAGAAATAAAGTCATTCTGGTTAGTGATAAGTATTTGTTAAAAATAAGCTAGCCTCTCTCGTTTATATTCTTTTGCATCTATTTATTACAAATGAGTTAGGCTAACTGATTTACATTCTGTTGAATGGATGTACTCAGATTGAGTTGGGGCTACATATATTTATTGGATGGAAATCCTGCCCACAACTTAATTGAGTTCATCCAATGAATATTTTTTTTGAGTGGAGCTATTAATAATTTTTTAGTTAAACCAATTAAATACATTTACACATATGATCTTAAATAGATTTATTTAAATAAAGCAAATTAGATTTAAATGTGTCACCTCTAAGAAGGGCTTGAATCATTTTTTTGAGTGCAGTTATTGTAAATTGTCACAGATAATAACATCGATGTATTTTGCCTTCCTGAAACCTGGCTTAAACCAAATGATTCTTTTGGTCTAAATGAGTCTACTCCGCCAGGATACTGAATAAGCATGAGCCCCGTCTGATTGGTCGTGGCGGCGGTGTTGCAACAATCTACAGATATCCTTAATGTTACTCAGAAAATAGGTGACAAGTTTAATTCGTTTGAAGTACTTGTGCTAAATGATACGCTCTAAGATGTAAGAAAAAAATCCCTATTATCTCTAGCCTTGGCTACCGTATATAGACCTCCAGGGCCTTACGCTGATTTCCTAAAAGAGTTTGCAGACTTTCTCTCATATCTATTGGTCAATGTCGATAAAGCATTAATTGTTGGAGATGTTTAACATACACATAGATAATTCAAATGATGCGTTAGGGGCTGCGTTTACAGATTTACTAAACTCCTTTGGGGTCAAGCAAAACATCACCGGACCAACTCATCGTCTTAATCATACACTCGATTTAATTATATCATATGGAACCGATCCAACTGATATAGATATCATTCCACAAAGTGATGATGTCACTGACCATTACATGGTAACTTGCATATTACGTACTGCTGTAATATGTCATGCTGCACCACGTTATCGACCAGGCAGAACAATCCTTCCATCCACCATAGATAATTTTTCAAATAGCTTATCTGATCTGTCTCAGCTGCTGCCTGAACCCAAACAAACTGATGAACTAGACAAACTAACTAGCACTATGAGCACCATTCTCTCTAGAACATTGGATATTGTTGCACCCATTAGATTAAAAAGGTCAGAGAGAAAAGTAAAGCACCATGGTACAACAATACTACGCATGTTCTAAAGAGAGAAACCCGTAATTTAGAGCATAAATGGAAACAAACTAATTTAGAGGTCTTTAGAACCGCGTGGAAAGACAGTATGTCACGTTATAAAAAGGCTCTAAAAACACCCAGGGCTGAGCACCACCGCAAACTAATAGAAAACAACCAAAACAATCCAAGGTTTTTATTTAACACCGTGGCTAGACTAATAAATAAACAGACGTCATCTGAACAAAATACCTCATTACAGTTTAATAGTAATGATTTCATGAACTTCTTCACTGAGAAAATTGAAAGCATCAGAACCACAATTGTAAACGTTCAATCTTTGCTGGCGCCTTATAATTCAGCCTCAATTATCACCCTGCAAGAACAATTACAATGCTTTACAACTATAGAACAAAAAGAGTTAAATAAACTTATCATTTCATCTAAAACAACAACATGTTTATTAGATCCTATACCAACTAAACTACTGAAAGAAGTGTTACCTATAGTGGAAGAGCCTCTTCTCAATATTATTAACTCATCTTTATCTTTAGGTCATGTTCCAAGAACGTTCAAGCTGGCAGTTATAAAACCTCTTATTGAGAAACCACAATTAGATCCAAATAACCTAGCAAACTACAGACCCATTTCAAATCTTCCATTTATGTCTAAAATACTAGAAAAAGATGTGTCCGCTCAACTGGGCTCTTTCTTGCAAGAAAATGACATCTATGAAAAGTTTCAGTCTGGATTCAGGCCACATCATAGCACTGAAACTGCGCTCGTTAGAATCACAAATGATTTACTTTTAGCTTCAGACCAAGGCTGTATCTCAATACTAGTTTTACTTGATATTAGTGCTGCGTTCGATACTATAGATCACACAATACTCTTAGATCGACTACAAAATTATACTGGTGTTCAAGGACAAGCATTAAGCTGGTTCAGATCATACTTATCTGACCGCAACCATTTTGTCTATTTAAATGGGGAAAAATCGATCATAACTTCGGCAAACAGCAAAATCCCCAGTGTTAAATTAACACTCTTGGTGTACATATAGGTCCAACTAGAGGGTGTTAAAAATGAACACTGAAGAAGTGTTGAAGTTAATGAGAAAATTAAGTGATTAATTAAGTGATGATTGGCCATTAGTGGTGACACCTGATGTTAATAAGAAGAATCATTGAAGGAAAGAGAAACAACAAGAAAGGAAAAAAAGAGAAACACAAGAACTACTGACTTCGAGCCTTTGCACATTCTTGTTGTTTCTCTTTCCTTCAATGATTCCTCCTGCTTATTAACATCGGGTGTCACCACTAATAGCCAATCATCACTTTATTAATCACTTAATTATCTCATTAACTTCAACACTGCTTCAGTGTTCATTTTTAACACCCTGTAGCCAGGAGTGTTCATTTAACACTGGGAATTTTGCTGTGTGATTAGGGAGACAAAGAAAACGTGTAGTGTTGGTGGTCCTCCTGGACAGGTTTGGGAACCACTGACCTAGTTACATGGGACCAGAGGTGGGAAATCCAGGGGCCAATGAGTAGAAATCCTGCCATATGTTTATTCCACCCATAAACTCAGTCAGCTGATTTCACTAATTAGTTCTCTCTCCTGTCTGAATGAGCAAATCCAGGTGATTGGAACAAAATACTGAGGAGGACTTTTACTTTCTGAACCTGGACTTTAGACCTCTGCATAGCAATGCCACATGACAGCCAAGAGCAAAGAAATAAACCCGAACTGGACCTTATCGTAGGCAAAAACTCTGTGTATATTAAATATGGAGTAATTTCAGCCAGAAATCTAAGAGAAAAGAAGACATTAAATCTGTGAAGATCTTAGCAGAGGAGGATTAAACAACTCCACAAACAGCATTACCAGCTTCACTTATTACTAACCAGACAGACTTTATTTTTATTAAAGAAGTTTTATTGAGAATTAACAGAGGTTTAACTCTAATGCGTTTCATTTGAAGTCATCATATCAGTGATTAGTATTTCCATTAGTTGGGCTCTTAACTCTTATTATATCTTTTGTCTTTTTGTTCGCTGTGCCAGTGTGTTTGTCAAACACATTTGCAGCAGCAAAGAAAGCTAAAGTGTGACGAGGTCAGGTGATGATGGTTTCCTGTTGATGGCTTTATAATCGTCATGAAATAACCTGATTCACTGAGGTATTTTAATCTAATGATTATGTTGTCACATTAATAATTTTTCACAACACAAACCCTGTGTTACTGCAGCATGAGATCCAGCAATATTATAACAATAATTTAGAAGACTTTAACAAACATGAGCACGAAAAAATTAGTTCAATATAGGGCTGGCCGATATATCGCACGATATTGTTATGCGCATCTCGTCAGTAAAGCCGGTTCCTTGATTAGTAGTAAATTGCCTTGACCTGCTTTCAGATGGAGCGGCATTTACTACACAGCACAAACTCCAGTGTTAATTTAACACTCAAGTTAATGAGTTAAAGTTAATGAGATAATTAAGTGATTAATTTAGTGATGTTTGAGCATTATTGAAGACACCTGATGTTAACAAGCAGAATCACTGAAGGAGTAAATCACAAATTGTTAGCCACCGTTATGGCGATAAGTGTTTGCTCTAGTTGGGGTCTTAACCTTTAAACTTTCTCTTTAAATTTGTTTTTGTGCTGTTATTTAATTATAACAATCAAATGAACAAAGAAAAGTGTGATCTGATAGTGTTGGTTATGTTCTGGCATAATCATGATGTGATCTGAAAATAAATCTTATTGAGTTTTTTTTTACTAATTGGCAATAACTTTTTGATTCTAGAGCAAATGTGAGTACAGGTATGTTTCTTATAATCCAAACTATGTATTAAACATTGTTCTGATCAAAACACTTTCAAATTGATTGTTTTAGAAACGCAGACATCAATAATCAGCCTGTGAATCTCAACAATGGTGACAATAATAAAGCATGTTGTAGTGGCTGCCACCAATCACAACTCATTAATGGCTCCCATCATGCATTGTGATATGGATAAATTATGGGCCGTTTCTCAAAACCAAGAATGCAAAGAACGGACTTGTGTTCTTGGGGAGAACGCTCTTGCTAGTTGTTCTTGGAAGAATAAACTTACAAGGTGACGAGCACACAGAACGCTGCTGACAGTTTGAGGCGATGTGTTCTTGCTGGTATTGCGCAATACCCCCGCACAGCGCCGTCTTCAGTACGCAAACATAACAAGAATTATTGATGATAACAGCCAGGTTTTTAGCATGACTGGCCGGTTGGCTCGCTAGCTACACCCGCGTGCGCTTATGGAGATTGTTCACTACCGAAAATGTTTGAGCATATTTTCGATTCGCCATAAAATTTCGTAAAAATGGCAATATTTGAAATCAACACAGTAGATTTCTCGCATCAAATGTTCTCAGAAGTGAATTTAGTGATGAAATAGCATAGGAAATTGTAGAAAAACGACCTACTGTTGTTCTGCCTTTCTGCTCCCCGCTCCTTCCTTGAATGCCGAAATGAATGCTGGGATATTTCTGCCGTCAAGTTCACACAAGTTACCAACCGATGCATCCTCGGTAAAATGGGCGTGTCAAGAACACTTCCGGGATTTTTAACCGTTCTTGCCAAAATGCAAACTTGTGTATTGAGACAGTACTTGGGCAGCGACTGATGACGTTTCACAAGTCCACAAGAACACAAGTACAGACAAGAACGCATATTGAGAAACGGCCATGATCTGAATTTTCTATGTAATTTACTTCCATAGGAATTTAAGTCACCATTGTTGAGATGCATAGGCTGAATCTTGAAGTCTGTGTGTGACTAAAAGTAGGATTTTTTTTTTAGAAACAACTTAAGGAATCCTTTATATTATAGCAAAAATTCTGGATATTTATGCAGAATCACAGTTATGCTGTAACAAACAACATCAATCAAAAACATAAAGTTAAAATTATGATTGTCATAATATAACCAACGCCATCAGATCACTTTTTTTCTTTGTTCATCTGTATGACACAGCATAACACAGTATAACTCTAATTGTAAGCCACCGTTATGGCGGTCATTGTTTGCTTTAGTTGGGCTCTTGACCCTTATATTATTAATTTTAGATTTTGTTTGGCTGCTTCATCTGAGTTATAACTGCCAGGTGAACAAAGAAAAAAAGTGATCTGATGATGTTGGTTATATTATGACAATCATCATTTGAACTTTATGTTTTTGATTTATGTTGTTTGTTACAGCATAACTGTGATTCTGCATAAATATCCAGAATTTTAGCTATAATATAAAGGATTTCTTAAAAGTTGTTTTCTAAAAAAAAACTTTCTTTTAGGCACACACAGACTTCAAGATTCAGTCTATGCATCTCAACAATGGTGACGAGCAGAATATTCAATTAGGAAAAGTAAATTACATCGAAAATTCAGATCATAATTTATTCATATCGCAATGCATGATGGGCGCCATTAATGAGTTGTGATTGGTGGCAGCCACTGCAACATATATTATTATTGTAACTATTGTTGAGATTCACAGGCTGATTATTGATTTCTGTGTTTCTAAATAAATTTATTTGAAAGTGTTTTGATCAGAACCATGTTTATTAAATATTTTGGATTATAAGACACATACCTATACTTACATATGCTCTAAAATCACAAAGGCCAATAAGTTAAACCAAACTATCTCAATAAAATTCAATTTTCAGATCACAACATGATTATGCTAAAACATAACCAACACTATCAGATCACACTTTTCTTTGTTCATTTGACTGTAGTGATGTTACGTTCGTGAACGAATCGTTCTTTTTGAACAAATCTTTTAGGTGAACGAATCATTCTCGTTCACGTTATCCATTGACTCATATTTCCTGGTTCACTGAAATTCCTCCCTCCACCACTGCGCGCCGCTATTGCGCGCATGCGCAGCTTAATGAACCGTGTAGCTCTATGGACCGTTTCATCTGTCAAAGACAAAGAGTGACTAAACCTCGAGCCAATAGCCTTCGAGTATGATACGAGGACGGAGCATGTGATTTGTTGAATCTAGTGAACGAATACGCCCTTGCTTTGAGTTTGAACGAGTCAAATGAACTGTTACACACATCTCGTACGTGAATGAAAGAACCAGTTGTTCGAACGTCAAGATAATAATGACGACAAAGTTAACAGTGCAAGCTGATGGTTTAATTTAATAAAAGACAGCTTAAAATTTTCGTTTTTCCTAAAATCTACAAACTACATCAGGTAATCTGCTAACTTCAAAATGAGTGGCACAAGAAAGAGAAGTGTATTGTGGTATTATTTTAATGAGGTGTCTCCAACAAAGTCTTTGTGTACAATTTGTAAAACACAGTTGTCCTTTAAAGGAGGATCTACAGCTAACCTTAACAGGCATCTAAAGGTAAAGTATCCAACTGTGCAGCTGACACAAAGGGAAACTGAACAAGCTGATGATCCTGGAACATCCATCAGTACCAGTACTGCTCAACCTCCTCCTACCTCATCTGCCACTACCACCACACCTCAAACGGTCCCACACAGACGACAGGCAGGACAGACCACCCTAACACATTTTGTGGCTCGGCCAATTGACCCACTAAGACAAAAGAAAGTGGATGAGGACCTGGCAAGGATGATTGCATTGGATCTACAACCTTTTTCCATTGTGGAGGACAGAGGTTTCAAAGCATTTACAAAGGCCTTAAACCCCTCCTATATATTGCCCAGCAGGCAGACCCTGTCAAAAACAATCATTCCAGAAATGTTTCAAAGGTTCGTGAACAAATTATGGACAAAGTTGGCAAGGCATCGGCTGTCTGCCTCACAACCGACTGCTGGACATCTAGGGCCACATGTGGTTTCATGTCAGTTACGTGCCACTTCATTGACAATTTTAAAATGGAGACATGTCTGTTAGATTGTTTTGAATTTACTGAAAGACACACTGCAGATAATCTGGCCGACAATCTTTTAAGAATTGCCAGAGAGTGGAACATAATGGACAAAATAGTAGCTTGTGTCTCTGACAATGCTCACAACATAACCCTAGCCATTCACAAAACCTCATGGAAGCATCTGACATGTTTTGCCCACACAATTAATTTGATTGTGAGGGTGGACTCCATGTAATCCAAAATACACTGTATAAGGTTAAAGCAATTGTGGAGTACATGCACCGAAGCACAGTGGCAGCTGAAAAACTCAAGGCAACTCAGCAGCAGATGGGCTTGCCAGAGTTAAAACTGAAACAGGACTGCCCAACACGATGGAACTCCGCATTTTATATGTTACAGAGATTTCTTGATAACAAGGATGCCATCATCACCACACTTGCACTAGTAAATTCTCAACTGGAAACTCTGTCACAGGATGAGTGGAAAGAAATGGAAGAGGCCTGTGAGGTTTTAAAACCATTTGAAGAAGTCACAATTGAAATCAGTGGTGAGAGGTATGTAACAATACTCTTAGAACAATCATTATTATAACAAATTTAATTTAATAATTTAATTTAATTTGACTCTTATTAGCATAACATTAAAAAAACTATGTTTTGCAAGCAGCTTTTGCAGACTGTAAAATGTAAAGATAAATTATAAGTGGCATTGTTATTGCCACAGTAATGCAGGGAAATTAATATTATTCATTAATGATTATTATACTGTATTTATTCAATTCAAATGTTGTTTTTGCTCCCTATAGCTATGTGACTGCCTCAAAGGTGATCCTGCTTTCACGAAGTGTCCAAAAAATAAGCACAAGATACCTGAGATCGGGAGGGTTCAGAAAACCTATAATGGACATGCTTGAAGCAATTACCAAAGAAATGGCTACCAGGTTCCACAAGGTGGAATTTCACCATCTGCTCTCAGAAGCGTCTGCACTGGACCCAAGATTTAAAAAAAAGGCCTTTTCAGATGATCATGCAGCAAATGAAGCCATCCAGAGACTCAAAAATGCCGCTGGGAGAGTGAGATCTTCCTCAGCACATCAACCAGAGCAGCAACAGGCAGCAGCAGCACCGCAAGAAACACAAGAAAGCTTAGTGTGGGGTGATTTCGATGAACAAGTTGCAGGTCTTGTAACAAATACAAGTTCTTCAGCAGAGGCTGTTTTGGAAGTTCGGTCATATTCAGAGGAGCCCCTTCAACCAAGGTCCTCCAACCCACTACTCTGGTGGCAAAACCGGGCACTGATTTACCCCAGACTGACCCAAGTTATGCTGGGAAGGCTTTGCATTGTGGCAACATCTGTTCCATCAGAAAGAGTTTTCAGCAAGATGGGACAGATAATCTCTGAAAAAAGAAGCAGAATCAGCCCCGCTAAGGCCAGACAGCTGATGTTTTTGAATGCCAACTTTGAATAATCCTGTTGTTGTTATACCTGCTTATATGGCAGGGTCTTTTATTCATGCTGCTCTGTTTTTTTGTTTGTTTGTTTTTTGCACTTTATACAGGGATAAGCTACTGTTTATATTTGCAATAATGTTTACTAAGTAAACTTTACTTGCTGTTTAGTGAAAATTATATTTGCACTACTGTGTTTTAGCTTGATTTAACTTTACACTACTTTTACCTGTTTTTATATTTTATACTGTTTAAAAAAAGAACTTTTGTAGTTTTGCACTACCTGTTTTGTATTATACATTGCACTTTACCTGACTATTTATATAGTATATAGTGTAAGCACTGGTGTTTTGTGTGCATTTTGTATTGTTTATGTTTATTATTGTTGTTTTATGTTGCAATAGTTTTATACTTTAAAAAATAAATATATATGTTTGAGTCATGTCATGCACTTTTGTTTGTTTAAAAACTGTAAAACATTAAAAAAAATTAGAGTATTGATTATTTGCGTCACGTCATTCCATCTCATTTGCGTCACGTGACTCACGTCAGCTAATATCATTTCAGCTCGGGCTTAGAAGGGGCATGTAATTGGTTGGATCTACTATGCTGAATGAATATCATATTGCTCTATTTTGAGTCTGAACGAGAGAGAGATCTCCCGTTCGTGAACGAATTGAACGAACTGGTTGCTATACCCAGTTCGTGTACCAGGTCGGCCATTCGGTCAATCTAGTTCATCAATCAGCAGAAAGTGAATGCAAAGCGCAGGTATCCGTACTGTGCACGCGCAATTCATATCTTAAATACAGAACATAACTCCTCGTTTAACTCGTTCTGACAAAACAATAAAATGTTAACTAGCCTGCCTAGTATGCAAACAAATTAAAAAACACTTGTGATTTGGTCAACCGAAAAGAGTGTAATTTAAAAGATAAAAAGAGTGTAAAGACTTTGGTCGCTTATTTAGACTTATTTTATCCATTTAATGAGTAGGGCGCCATTTTTAATAAAGTTAAATCAGTTTTTATTTTGTAACAAGTAAATCCGTTAGTTGAACAACACATTTTGCCGCACTTGCTGCTGACGTATTTGTGTAATCTGAAAAAAAAACCTGAACAAATCAGTGAACGAATCTGAACGAATCCTTTTGGTGAGCGAAATAAAAATGAACAAGTCTCTGGAAAGAATCAAAATTTCCACCACTATTTGACTGTTATAATAAAATAACAGCAGACAAACAAATTTAAAGTGAATGTAAAAAAGGTTAAGAGCCCAACTAAAGCTAACACTTATCACCATAACGGTTGCTTACAACTTGTGATTTTTGCCAATTTTCAGATCACAGCATGATCATGCCAAAACATAACCAACACTATCAGATCACACTTTTCTTCGTTTATCTGCATGTTATAATAAAATAACAGCAGACAAACAAATTTAAAGTGAATGTAAAAAAGGTTAAGAGCCCAACTAAAGCAAACACTTATCGCCATAACGGTTGCTTACAATTTGTGATTTTTGCCTTCAATGATTCTGCTTGTCATCAGGTGTCTTCAATAATGCTCAAACATCACTAAATTAATCACTTAATTATCTCATCAACTTTAACACTCTTGAGTGTTAATTTAACACTGGAGTTTGTGCTGTAGAGCACAACACTGTTTATATGTAGGGCTGGGCGATATATCGCATGATATTGTTATGCGCATCTCGTCAGTAAAGCCGGTTCCTTGATTAGTAGTAAATCACCTTCACCTGCTTTCAGATGGAGCGGCATTTACTACAAAGAGCCGTAGTTCGCTGACAAGCTGAGCCATATCGCATTAATATCGCGGACGTATCGCCAGCGATAATTAATGCGATATGGCTCAGCTTGTCAGTTACTACGGCTCTTTGTACACAGCAAAAACTCCAGTGTTAAATTAACACTCCTGGGAGTTTATATGAGTCCACACTCAAGAGTGTTAAAGTTAATCAGATAATTAAGTGATTGATTTAGTGATGATTGAGCATTATTGAAGACACCTGAAGAATCACTGAAGGAGAAAATCTCAAATTGTAAGCCACCGTTATGGCGATCATTGTTTGCTTTAGTTGGGCTCTTGACCCTTATATTATTAACTTTAGATTTTATTCGGCTGCTTTATCTGAGTTATAACTGCTGAATGAACAAAGAAAAAAAGTGATCTGATGGTGTTGGTTATATTATGACAATCGTCGTTTGAACTTTATGTTTTTGATTTATGTTGTTTGTTACAGTATAATTGTGATTCTGCATAAATATCCAGAATTTTTGCTATAATATAAGGGATTTCTTAAAAGTTGTTTAAAAAAAGTCTTACTTTTAGGCACACATAGACTTCAAGATTCAGTCTATACATCTCAACAATGGTGACGAGCAGAATATTCAATTAGGAAAAGTGAATTACATAGAAAATTCAGATCATAATTTATTCATATCGCAATGCATGATGGGAGCCATTAATGAGTTGTGATTGGTGGCAGCCACTGCAACATGCATTATTATTGTCACCACTGTTGAGGTTCACAGGCTGATTATTGAGGTCTGTGTTTCTAAATTCATTTATTCTAAAGTGTTTTGATCAGAACAATGTTTATTAAATATTATGGATTAATAGCCACATACCTATACTCATATATGCTCTAAAATCACAAAGTTATTGCCAATATGTTAAACCAAGCTATCTCCATAAGATCCATTTTCAGATCAAAGCATGATTACGCCAGAACACAACCAACACTATCAGATCACACTTTTCTTTTTTCATTTGACTGTTTCAATTAAATAACAGCAGCCAAACAAATTTAAAGTAAATGTATAAAGGTTAAGAGCCCAACTAAAGCAAACACTTATCGCCATAACGGTTGCTTACAATTTGTGATTTTCACCTTCAATGATTCTGCTTGTCAACATCAGGTGTCTTCAATAATGCTCAAACATCACTAAATTAATCACTTAATTATCTCATTAACTTTAACACTCTTGAGTGTTGATTTAACACTGGAGTTTGTGCTGTAGAGTAAATGCCGCTCCATCTGAAAGCAGGTGAAGGTGATTTACTACTAATCAAGGAACCGGCTTTACTGACGAGATGCGCATAACAATATCATGCGATATATCGCCCAGCCCTATTTATATGAGTCCACACTCAGAGAGTGTTAAATGAACACTGAAGCAGTGCTAAAGTTAATGAGATCATTAAATGATTAATTGAGTGATAATTGAGCATTATCGAAGACACCTGATGTTAACAAGTAGAATCACTGAAGGAGAAAATCGTAATTGGTATGTTACCATTTTGGAGATCAGTGTTTGCTTTAGTTGGGCTCTTGACCCTTAAGTTATCAACTTTAGTTCTTAGTTTGGCTGCTGTACCTGAGTTATAACAGCCAGATGAACAAAGAGAAAAGGTGATTTGATGGTGTTGGTTGTGTGTAAACATTATCTTTACTTCACAATCATTTGACCTGAATAAAGCCCAATTTCTGAGTTAAATTTACTTTATTGATTATAGCAGCACTGCCCTTGAAAATCATAATATTTGTAACTTTTACAATGTAATCCAGATAATTTCTTAAAACATAATAAAATACAAAATAGTTTTTTTTTAAACAGACATCAAGAACCAGCCTGTGAATCTCAACAATAGTGACATTTATAAAGCATTTTGCAGTGTATTCTGGGTGCCACCAATCAAATCTCATTCATTGCTCCCATCATGCATTGCTGCATGAATAAATAATGAGCTAATGCTCAGAGGTCATCTGTTTGTCACCATTGTTGAGATTCATACGCTAATTCTTGATATCTGTATGTGCCTACCTGACACATTTTTAATGTGTTTTTTATGTAATTGATTTGATCATTTGGATTTAATTGAAAAGGCTAAAAAATGCGTACTCTACAATGACAGTGCTGCTATAATCCATAAGGTAAACTTAACTCTGAAATTATGAGTTTCGCTTAACGCTCTCAATGAGTTCAGTGACTCAGGCCAACTATTTATTATGATTATTGATTATGTTAAAACACAACCAACTCCATCATATCACCTTTTCTCTTTATTCATCTGGCAGGTAGAAATCAGGTATAGAAGCCAAACGAAATCTAAAGTTAATGACGTAAGGGTCAAGAGCCCAACTAAAGCAAACACTGATTTCCATAATGGTAATATACCAATTATGATTTTCTCCTTCAGTGATTCTGCTTGTTAACATCAGGTGTATTTGATAATGTTCAATTATCACTCAATTAATCACTTAATGATCTCATTGACTTTAGCACTGCTTCAGTGTTCATTTAACACTCTCTGGGTGTGGACTCATATAAACACTGAGCAGTGTTAATTCAACACTGGGGATTTTGATGTGTAGATTCAGTGTATGAATCCCAACAATAGTGACAAAAGAATATTCAATTAGGAAAAGGAGATTCCTAAGACAATTCAGATCATAATTTATTCATACCGCAATGTATGATGGGAGCTATGAATGAGTTTTGATTGGTGGCACCCAGAATGCACTGCAACATGCTTTTATTGTAACCATTGTTGAGAATCACAGGCTGATTATTGATGTCTGTGTGTCCAAACAAAATTCCATTTTCAATGACTGTTGATCAGAACAACTTTTAAGAAATCTTTTGGATTATATTGAAAAATCTGAATTTTATGATGTTAAATCACTTTGATACGAGAATGATCAATATACATCTATGTCAGAGATTAGGCCTAAATGAGTTCAGTGATTCAGGTAATTTGATTGTGAAAAAATGATTATGTTAAAAGATAACCAACACCATGAGATCACGTTTTCTCTTTGTTCATCTGGCTGTCATAACTCATATACAACAGCCAAACAAAATGTAAAGTTAAACATGTAAAGGTCAACTGCCCAACTAAACCAAACACTGATCTCCATAATGGTGAAATTGGATTTTTCTTCTTCAGTGATTCTGCTTGTTATCATCAGGTGTCTTCAATAATGCTCAATCATCACTCAATCAATAACTTAAATAGCACATTAACTTTAACACCCCTCAGTGTTAATTTAACACTCAAATTTTAACACTTTAACACTCTTGAGTTTTTGCTGTGTAGTAACATTCAGGAAACTGGACATTTTTATGTTCTTGGAATGTTAGAAATCAATATTACTATCAAGTTGAATTTTTAATCAAAAATTACGTTTAAAGAACGTTTGAGGAACATTATATCTTTTAAAACACGTTCCTCTAACGTCAAGAAAACTGGACATTTTTCACGTTCCCAGAACCAACACTGAATATTTGGAGAACGTTCTTATAACAAAATTCTGTTAGTTGGGTAGTTGGATTCATGTCTAGACTATAGTCTATAGACATGAATCCAGCTAGATAATAATAATAATAAATAATTTGTTACATTTATATAGCGCTTTTTCTGGGACCTCAAAGCGCTTTACATAGGAGGGGAAATCTCCTCAACCACCACCAATGTGCAGCATCCACCTGGATGATGCGACGACAGCCATATTGCGCCAGAATGCCCACCACACACCAGCTTACTGGTGGAGAGGAGACAGAGTGATGAAGCCAATCAGAATGTATGGGGATAGATAGGCAAAAGCTTCACGATGTGATATCTATGCAAAAGCTCATATCTTTAGACAATAAGCAAAATTTCAGCTCAATTTAAATGACGATGTACAGTATATGTAATAAAGCACACTAAGCTCAGTGGTCGAGGGAAACTGAAGTTTCAAGAAGTCAGGTAAGTGTCCACATTCTCAAGTATTATCTTCAATTTCATAGTCTTTTGAAAATTTTGGTGGCAAAACCAAATTTACATTTTTCAGTTTCATAAAGAGAAGCAGGCACAGCCTCTGTTCTGTTTTTTCCAGAATTTCAGTGACATTGTGAGTGGTTCTTCATATTCATAAGCACCTGAGAATGAGGAGAGCATTTCTTCTGCTAGCTCTTCTGATTGGTGTTCACACCTTTCATATTTTTAGAAAGGAAAACTCTAAAAGTCATCAAGAGATCACAAGAATTGCCATTCTGCGTGCTACTGCAAGGGACTGCGAGAGAAATCTAAATTACAGAACGGTATGAATAAATGTGTCTGTGTTTACCAGTAGAATTAATCTAGCAGACACTGGGCTCTCTGGTAATTTATAAAATGCTTTCAGAACACTCTCTGAATATTTATGGAGCCTCTCATAGTTTCCTTTTAGTAGTAGATTGACAGACAGTATGATTCAAGATAAACCAGCTAAATATTGAGCATAAAGTGCAAATATCGTAGTTATCCAACAGCTTTGGGATGAGTAAGCCAGGCCTTCTCGCCTGACCTCACAAACGCCCTACTGGATGTATGGGCAAAAATTCCCACTGAAACACTCCAAAATATTGTGGAAAGCCTTCCAAGATTAGTGGAAGCTGGGAAGGGAGGACCAACTCATATCAATGTCTGTGTATTTAGAATGCATATGTTGGTGCACACTGTAAAACCTAACAGTACTATTTACTCAATTAAATTGAGGTCACTGCACTCAAATAATACCGAAACTTGAAGTGTCTTGAATGACTGAAACAGAACTCAAACTGAATGAGTTATAGCAGAGGTCTTCAACCCTGCTCCTGGAGGCCCACTGCCCTGGAGAGTTTATATCAAACCTGCTTCAGTCTGTGATTTCAAGCAGAGGTGGAAAGTCCAGGGGTCAGAAAGTAAAAGTCCTGCCATATTTTTATTCCACCCACTGCAAAAACTCCAATATTAAATGAACTCTCCTGGGAGTTTATTTGGATCCAGAGTGTTAAAGTTAATGAGATAATTAAGTGAATAATTGAGTGATGATTGGACAACAAGCAGAATCACTGAAGGAGAAAATCTAATTATTTCATTAAATTTAACACTCTTGAGTCTGGATCCAAATAAACTCCCAGGAAAGTTAATTTAACACTGGAGTTTTTGCTGTGGGTGGAATAAAAATATGGCGGGACTTTTACTTTCTGACCCCTGGAGTTTCCACCTCTGATTTCAAGTGATCCTGAAGAGCTGGTTCAGGTGTGTTTGATTAGAGTTGGAGTAAAACTCTGCAGGACAGTGGGCTTCCAGGAGCAGGGTTGAAGACCTCTGAGTTATAGAACATTTCTAGATCACAGAATGATAATTGAATAATAATTGTATAGTTTAGTTAATTAATCATCAATTAAGTGATTATTGATCATTAGTGATGAACACCTGCTGTTAACAAGCAGAATCAATGAAGGAAAGAGAAACACAAGAAATACATGGTTTAAGGTCACCATGATGGAGATCAGCGTTTACTTTAGTTGGGCTCTTGACCCTTGATATTTGAGTACAAGTTTGTCTTTGGCTGCTGTAATTGAGTGTTTATAAAACTTTTGTTATGGCACAAAAGTCAAGAAAAAGTATGATCGGGTGATGAAGGTCAATGTTTGATGATGACAATCATTACTTAATGACTTGATTCACTGATCTCATTTAGAGTCTAATCTCTGATAATATTATTAGTTTTTAAAAATAGATTCTATAACATAAGAACTTGCAATGTTATGAATTTCAGATACTATGAAGGATTTTACAGAAAGATCTTGAGAGATTTAAACATTTTATCTTCAGTTGATTTCATCTAATGTTGTGATTGGAAGTCAGTTGTAGTTCTTGTGTTTCTCTTTCCTTCAGTGATGTTAACAGCAGGTGTTCATTATTAATGCTCAACAATCACTTAATTATTCACTTAATTAATCACTTAATTTCTTGACTGCAATATCTACTTTTAGTGAACTCAACTGAAATAATTTTAAGAGTACTCATAACTATTGTTTTTTATAAACTTAAATTAATTGAGGCAATCGGTTGCCTCAAAAGTAATGAGTTAGCTTAACTCATTTGACTTTGTGTGTGATATTGTGAGCTAGCAGTAACTGCAAGTGCTCTGAGTTCATTTAAAGTTTGTCATTTCACTGTTTTCAGCTATATACAGTATTAAATGCAGTGTAAAGTTTAATTGTGTTTTAAGAAATATTATTGTTTTAGTGAACTCAAATAAAATAAGTTCAGAGTACTCATAACTATTGTTTTTTTATAAACTTAAATTAATTGATGTAATCGGTTTCCTCAAATGAAATGAGTTAGCTTAACTTGTTGGGTTTTACAGTGCAATGGTTATAGGTGTTTTGAAAGTTTTGTCCACATATGTATTTACATAGCTCAATAGATTACTATTTATTGCATTTTGAAAAGTGAACATTCATAATAATGCTGGTTTTGTTTTGTTTTGTTTTTTTGCCTATACGGTTTTCGTCTGAACACAGCCTAAACCACTGAACTCAGAGACACTGGCAAAAGCCTGCAGACATGACCATAGGAATTTTGAAGAGGCCATAAAAATAATCACTAACTACAATGTGATTATAGAGAGGAAATTGACCAGTGCAAAACACCATTTTGACAATGAACAATTTACAGCAGGGAAATATCTTATAAGCACAGGAATAGAACAAATCGTAGTGTTTGTTGAAGAAGTGAAATTCGATGATGCAAGAGAAACACTTGGGGGAATCCTGCACACTTTACAGGTGAGTTAAAGGGAAAGCTGCATGTGCAATTTCTGTTGATGTTCAATTTAGACTTGCATTTAAGATTTATATATTTGAATTACATATAATTTGCCATATATTTGGATTGCACAGTTTTAACAAACTAATAAACTTAACATGATCATATGATCATATTGTCAGTCATACACTATATCAATTAAACTGGTCAGAGACCTGTACTGTAATATTAGCCTACTAAGGGTACGTTTACAGACAGCGATATGCTTAAAATGGAGAAATTGTTTTTCCTTTGAGTTTTCCGCATACAGACGACACCATTGTCAAAACAATCCCCATTCACACGGATCGAATAACCCCAGAGTGCAGTCTGGACGATTGGGGCGGGGCGACACATTTGGGTGGGGCAACACGTGTCGCTCCACCCACACACGATTTTATTGGTTTGTAATACAGCAATCTTATTGGCGTAGACGCTTGAGGCATGAGCATGCATTCCTTTACGTACAAGTCTATGGTACGAGTTTATGAATGATCTAAGACACTGTTTGGTCGTACTATATTAAGTGATAACCATTTCGATTTCAGTAATGATTAATTGGATAATGTTTTGATTAACTTACGAATCAAGTTAGATAGGGCTGGGCGATATATCGCACGATATTGTTATGCGCATCTCGTCAGTAAAGCCGGTTCTTTGATTAGTAGTAAATCGCCTTCACCTGCTTTCAGATGGAGCGGCATTTACTGTACAGCACAAACTCCAGTGTTAAATTAACACTCAAGAGTGTTAAAGTTAATGAGATAATTAAGTGATTAATTTAGTGATGTTTGAGCATTATTGAAGACACCTGATGACAAGCAGAATCATTGAAGGCAAAAATCACAAATTGTAAGCAACCGTTATGGCGATAAGTGTTTGCTTTAGTTGGGCTCTTAACCTTTATGCATTCACTTTAAATTTGTTTGTCTGCTGTTATTTTATTATAACATTCAGATGAACAAAGAAAAGTGTGATCTGATAGTGTTGGTTATGTTTGGCATCATCATGATGTGATCTGAAAATTGAATTTTATTGAGAATATTTGGTTTAACTTATTGGCCTTTGTGATTTTAGAGCATATGTGAGTATAGGTATGTGTCTTATAATCCAAAATATTCAATAAACATTGTTCTGATCAAAACACTTTCACATAATTTTATTTAGAAACACAGAGATCAATAATCAGCCTGTGAATCTCAACAATGGTGACAATAATAATGCATGTTGCAGTGGCTGCCACCAATCACAACTCATTAATGGCTCCCATCAAGCATTGCGATATGAATAAATTATGATCTGAATTTTCGATGTAATTTACTTTTCCTAATTGAATATTCTGCTCGTCACCATTGTTGAGATGCATAGACTGAATCTTGAAGTCTGTGTGTGCCTAAAAGAAAGATTTTTTTTTAGAAAACAACTTTTAAGAAATCCTTTATATTTTAGCTAAAATTCTGGATATTTATGCAGAATCACAGTTATGCTGTAACAAACAACATAAATCAAAAACATAAAGTTCAAATGATGATTGTCATAATATAACCAACATCATCTGATCACTTTTTTTCTTTGTTCACCTGGCAGTTATAACTCAGATAAAGCAGCCAAACAAAATCTAAAGTTAATAATATAAGGGTCAAGAGCCCAACTAAAGCAAACAATGACCGCCATAACGGTGGCTTACAATTTGAGATTTTCTCCTTCAGTGATTCTTCAGGTGTCTTTAATAATGCTCAATCATCACTAAATTAATTACTTAATTATCTCATTAACTTCAACACTCTTGAGTGTGGACTCATATACACTCGCAGGAGTGTTAATTTAACCTTGGAGTTTTTGCTGTGTACAAAGAGCCGTAGTTAACTGACAAGCTGAGCCATATCGCATTAATTATCGCTGGCGATACGTCCGCGATATTAATGCGATATGGCTCAGCTTGTCAGTTAACTACGGCTCTTTGTAGTAAATGCCGCTCCATCTGAAAGCAGGTGAAGGAGATTTACTACTAATCAAGGAACCGGCTTTACTGACGAGATGCGCATAACAATATCGTGCGATATATCGACCAGCCCTAAAGTTAGATGAAGTTACTGTCAAAATGTATTCATATAGCAATCAATTCACATTGTTTCAAAGCAGCTTTACAAAAAGTCATATTGTCAGCTTTATTATTGAGCAGTTTTATGGCTTGGCGATATCACAAAACATCTTGCTGTTAAATGATACATGCATGAATAAATAATGAGCTTATGTCCAGAGGTGATCTGTTTGTCAACATTGCTGAGATTCATACGATAATTCTCTATGTCTGTCCCAGCGGGCACCTTGACATCAATTTAACATCAATATAACATCAAACATTATGACAAAATGACGTCACGAAATAGGTCAAAAATGAAAGTCATATTGACGTCAAAGTGTCAATGTCAATTTGATGTCAAGATTTTGACCTCTGCTGATGTAATTATTGAAGACCCCTGATGTTAACAAGCCGAATCACCAAAGGAGAAAATAAAAAATTTAAGCCACCATTTTGGTGATCAGTATTTGCTTTAATTGGACTCTTGACCTCTAAACTATTATTTCAATTTTATTTGGCTGATTTAAATGTCACTGCCAGATGAACATTGAGAAAAGTTCATCAGGTGGTGTTGGTTATGTTTTGACAAAATCATCAATTGGCCTGAGTCACGTAAGTCATATAGATTGTCTTTACCTTGCACTTTGATCCTATAGCAAACAATTACCAGCATTTTCAATCCAAAGCATTTCTTAAAAGCTGTTCTGATCAAAAGACTCTAAAAAAAATATTTAGACACACTGACATCAATAATCAGCCTGTGAATCTCACCAAGGGTGACAATAATAAGTTGCAGTGCATTCTGGGTGCCACCAATCAAAACTCATAAATGGCTCCCATCATGCTTTGCGGTATGAATAAATTATGATCTGATTTGTTTTAATTTCCTTTTCCTAATTGAATATTCTGTTTGTCACCATTGTTGAGATTCATACACTGATTCTAGATGTCTGTGTGTGCCTAAAACAAATGTTTGTTACATCAAAACAACTTTTAGGAAATCCTTTGGATTAAATTAAAAATTCAGGATTATATGCTGTACAATACAATGATGCTGTAATTACCAATATTTAAATCAGAGATTAGACTCCAAATGAGTTCAGTGACTCAGGTCAAATGATGAGTATGTCGTAACATAACCAACACCATCAGATCACCTTTAATCTTTGTTCATCTGTCTGTTCACCACTCAGTTTCAGCAGCCAAACAAACTCTAAAGTTAAACACTTTAGGATCAAGAGCCCAACTAAAGCAAACAATGACCACCAAAATGGTGGCTTAAAATTGTGATTTTCTCCTTCAGTGTTTCTGCTTGTTAACATCAGGTGTCTTCAATATTGGCCAATCATCACTCAATTAATCACATCAGCAGAGGTCAAAATCTTGACATCAAATTGACATCGACACTTTGACCTCAATACGACTTTCATTTTTGACCTATTTCGTGACGTCATTTTGACATAATGTTTGATGTCATATTGATGTTAAATTGACGTCAAGGTTCCCGCTGGGGTGTGTGTATACATAAGATATTGTTTAGGAAGTTTTTTTTTGTTTTTTTGGAGTATTTTGATTTTATTGAAAAGGTTAAAAATTGTATGCTCTACAATGACAGTGCTGCTATAGTCCATAAGGTAAACTTAACTCAGAAATTATGTTTTCAGTAAGTTCAGTATTCAGGTCAAATAATGATTATGTTAAAACACAACCAACACCATCAGATCACCTTTTTTCTTTGTTCATGTGGCCGTTATTGTTCTGTTCTTTAGACAGACAGACGAACATCAGAACCTGCGTCATCATATAACTTTATTTAACTCGTTCAGTATCAAAACATACACACGTGACTCTGGATGTCATTACATCAGATGACCACTAGATGTCCTCATCACCTCATATATGTATAACATATCTAATATGTTACATCCCCCTTCTTAAATATATTCCTTTATACTGATGCATAGAACTGCTGCACAAACTTTTAAACACAACATTTGAGTTTCATTTACCAAACTTTCAGCATAACTACAAAATTATTCAACCATTTTCACAAATGCATTTATACTTATAAATTTTCCAGGTATTTTTACAATTCTTCCAGACCTTGTAAGGTAAGCTTGCTCTTTCTCTACGCTTTCATTACCATTTCTTTCATTTGAAATGTCCTTACTGTCAAGTACAATGCTCAGTGATGCATCAACTGACTGCTATCAGTATCCATGTCAACGCTTTTCTCAAATGTTGAAGAGTCAGTTTCTCTTGTTTTTCTTACAATGTCTGCGATTTAGTCTGAACAGCTTTCCATCAGGAGTCTTTACTATAAAAGAATGTGGCTGTTCATGCTTTTCCAGAACAACAGCTGGCTTCCATGAATCTCCCTTTTTCATTCTTATTCCTTCTCCAGGTTGCAGATCAGGTAAGTATTCCCCGTTTACATATTTTATGTAAGCCATCCTGTTGTAGTACTGCGTCTGTTTCTTCTGTCTCTGCTTAAGTTGCTCATGCACTTGCAACATTGTCTTCGTGGTGAGCAATGCAGATGATGTTGGTAGCTTCGCCCTGAGACGTCTCCCCATCAGTAAATGTGCAGGTGATAATCCTATCCCTTCCCAGAGATGGGCAGTATTTTAATTACAAAATACTCAAAAGTAATGAAATACGTATTTCAAATATATGTAATTTGTATTTTCCTTGACAAAAATAAATCAAATGTAATTTGTAATTAAATACTTTGAGGGACTGTAATTTGTATTTAAAATACTTAAAATACTTGAGACCACATCTTCTACTGTCAGCATTGGATAATGCTCTCTAATAATAATAATCTCCAGTTTGAGATCTTTAGGATCCATACAAATGCGCATTTTCTTCGATGTAACTGCAGTTACCATGCTGTTGACCCATTCACTTGGCTCAGTTTGCTTTGCGATGACCCCCATCTGCTCCATTCTTTGTAGTTCCTTAACCACTTTCTCTCGCAGAGCTACAGGTATCCTTCTTGGCGCATGCATAACTGGTCTGATATTTGGATCAATTTGTATGTGGTGTTCTCCTGTTAGACAGACTAGTCCTTCAAATAGATCGTCAAAATCCTTGAGAATGTCTCTGCTCTTTTCAATTTCATACAGTCTTTTAATCATGCCCATTTTTTGACATGCAGCTCATCCTAGAATGATAGGTGCATCATGCTTGATTATTTCAAACAGGATTTTGTATTTCTGTCCTTTGCACACAAAATTTAGTGCTTTCTTGCCCAATGGCGCCATCTTGTGTCCAGAATATATAACAAGTTTGCAGCTTGACCTCTGCAGTCTCCCTGCTATGTTTAGCAACTTGTACACTCTTTGTGACATGACATTACATTCAGCTCCTGTATCCAGTGTCACTTTTACATCATTCTTGTTTATCTGGATTGTCTCGATCCATTGTTCATCCTCATTACTTGAGTTGATGGACATTACATTTCTTTCTTTTTTTACTGTTACCGTACCAATAAACATGTTACATCTTGTTCAATCATGTACATTCTTTTACTCTGACTCTGCAGGTGTTTGGAATTACACATTTTTGCAAAATGATTTTTCTTCTGACAAGACTTGCATGTTTTCCCGTAGGCTGGGCATTTTCTGTACTCGTGCTTGTTGCCGCATCTGCTGCATTCCTTTCTCATCACTGACGTCTGCTCTGATTTAGTGTCTCTTTTCTTTGGCTTTATGGATTCAACTTTGTGTACATTTACTTCATCATTGAGTGCTTTCATCTGACTCGACGTGATCTCGCTGGCCCTGCAAATGTCTATGGCCTTTTCCAATGTGAGATCTGTTTCTCTTAGAAGTCTGCCTTTTGGTTGATCCTCTCTTATGCCACATACAATCCTATCAAAAATTAATGAATCGTGGAGATCACCAAACTCACAGTTTTTGCTTTACTTTTGAGATCAGTGACGTACATGTCGATTGTTTCAGCTGGCCCTTGCGATCTCGTGAAAAACACATGTCTGATGTACGGTAGGTTTTTTCTTGGCTCACAGTAATTTTTGAACTTGTCTTTTAGTACTTGTATTTTATTTTTCTCCTCTTCTGAGAACTCAAGTGTATACATACTTTTATGGCCTCTTCCCCCGCCACGTGCAGAAATGTAGTACACTGCACCGTCTCAAACTTCTCTGCTACTCCGCTAGCTAGCGAGAAAAGATCGAACCTCTGGATCCAGTTCCTCCAATTTTCCGAGAGATTTCCTTGCAGAATCAATGGCGGTGGTGGCTGTAACTGTGCCATCCTTTTTTTTTGTTTTTTGCGTTAATATCCGTTTTTTTTATTCTGACACCATGTTGTGTTCTTTAGACAGACAGACAAACATCAGACCCTGCGTCATCACTTAACTTTATTTAACTCGTTCAGTAACAAAGCATACACACGTGACTCTGGATGTCATTTCACTAGATGTCCTCATCACCTCATATATGTATAACATATCTAATATGTTACAGTTAAAACCCATTTTCAATTAAATTGGGGGTGTGCGGAGCGACCTGTGTTGCCCTGCCCAAATGTGTGTCCAGACTGCACTCTGGGGTACTTGCATGGATCTACGAAAATGACTGAAAAGGCTGCCAGGCCATTAGATGGCGATAAAACACTATAGACTAGGGCTGCAACTAACGATTATTTTGATAATCGATTAATCGGACGATTATTTTTTCGATTAATCGATTAATCGGATAGAAATTAAATTAGATTTTTTTTTATTATAACTAAATAAAACCGTAAATCAGGGTATTTATGTGTAAAAGTGTACTTTAAAAAGTGCAAAAGCCACACATTGAGTTTTACTAATATCAATATTTGCATTGTTTTTAATGATAATTGCTGATGGCAAGTTGACAAACATGATTATTGTTAAAAAAATGATATCCAACATATTATGTTTTAACACAATTTTTGTTAAAACAAATTTACACAGACATGTTGTTCAGATGTGAATATCTGAACTAAAAACAAACTAAAAACATCTAAAATATATAATTCATTTAATTTTTATTTAAGATTAATTATATATAAGGAATAAAAGGATAAAGAATATAATATATATTATATATAATATATAAAAGAATAATATAAGGATAAATTGATTAAATAAATATAGAAAGACTGAAAACAATTGTGTGAACGTAGAGCCGCAGTAGATCGCGTTTGAAAAACAATTAAAACTTAGTAGGCAAATGCTATAAAAAGAGAACGGAATGGAGGTAACGTTACCCAGCAAGCTAACAGGCTTGAGTAAAGGACAGGAGAAATTATGCATTAGTGCACAAGCATTCGCTGAAAACCACTGAGTACAGTGACTAAAAAACAATATTTTACTGCTGCTGTTATTAACTGCCTTTGTATTTAATGCTTCACTTTGTAAACACCGTTTTAATTTAACCTATTTCTGCGGTAGCGCTATTTTAATCCATCACTTACGTTGCGAGCGAACTGATTGCACAACCTGATGCTCGAGACAAAATACAGACATCCCGGAAGTCCCGGGAGTCTCCCGCATATTGATTGCGGCTCCCTGATGCCCGCGAATTAGTTCAAACTCCCGAAATCTAGAGCGCGCAAGCAAGAGCGCGCGCGCTACACGGTTTGGAGCAGTCTCTTCTGTCTCGCATAGACAGAAGAGACTGCTCCAAACCGTGTAGCGCGCGCGCTCGGCAGAGCGCCTGAGGGAGAGAGACCTTGCGTGTGTGTGCGTACCAGTAAACGCTCCCCGTGACGTAAGCAGACCAACTAATCGATAATGACATTCGTTGACAACGATTTTCATAATCGATTATAATCGATTTTATCGATTAGTTGTTGCAGCCCTACTATAGACTGAACACGAAATACACATGTGGATCACATCATCGTCTTCAGAGATTCGCGTTTTTGTTGTTTACATGGACAGCGTTTTCAAAAACTCCCAGTTTGAAACCCCTTGTCGTGTATATTCACTTTAATATACAAAATAGTGTAATCCAAATAGATGAAATAAATAAATCTTAAATTTAGGCTTAAATATTTTTTTGAGATGCAGATGTTTTCGAAAAACCTCAGCACGTGTAGATTTTGGTTAAAGACTCATCTTTTTTTGGCTTACTGGAGGCTTAAAAATTATTTAAATCATGTTCTTTTTTTGCCTGTAAAGCTGTTTACTTAGGCCTATAAGGAATTCAAGACATACATTTCTGTAGCTTTTAAACCACACGTGAAAAGTGCTATTTATCATATGATCATCAATCTGCTAACTGGCACCTGTTTGATCTGACAAATGAAAGGATTTCTACAGTCACAGTAATTGGATTGAGCTGGGAAACACCAAACCCTGTACTGCACTTGTCAATGAAGAAGAAATCATACCCAACCCTGCAAGTAAGTGTGTGTGTGTGTGTGTGTGTGTGTGTGTGTGTGTGTGTGTGTGTGTGTGTGTGTGTGTGTGTGTGTGTGTGTGTGTGTGTGTGTGTGTGTGTGTGGCACACAATATTATTATTGTAAAATAATAATATAATAATTATTATTGCTTGCATATTTCCTCCAGGTATCAGCCAAGCAACATGTATGACAACATGTAAAAATGACAATTGTGGGGCTACAATTCTGGATGAAATTTTAAAAGCACATGTTCTGACATCAGGATACTTTGAACTCATTTTTGGGGAAAAAAAACACCAGGTAACTTTTTTCATTCACTGATAGAAACTCATCAAATCGAAGAGCCAGAAAATTTACGAGCAACATCAAATCATCATACTGATGATTGATATTATTATTGTTATTATTATTTTTTGACAGGTAAATGTAGCCATGGAGGTTCTCCTGATTCAACAACTGGCCCTGGCAGAAGCTGGGACGGTATCAATAAAGACTACAGTGATTCAAGTCACAGTTCACTTCATAATAAAGCTGCAGATGTTGCCATTGATGCCAGTGTGCAGCTGCTGGAGAAGATCCGGGAGAGAATAGACAAAGACAATGGAAATAAATTCCGCAGGTACAGAGAAGCGACTTAAAAAACTTGAACTAAAGCCATCTTAGAAGACTGAGCAAATATTACAAATCGTTAGCCTCATTCCATAATTGCTTAAGTCATATTTCAATATTTTTATGCTAGGCAATTATGCTATGAGGCTAACGAAATCCTGATAGGAGGTTTCAAAGAAGTTCTTATTAATACTATCATACTTAGGATATTCACATCTATGGGTTTCACGTGACTTTTTTGTTGTGGCCGCCATCTTTAGGATCTTTGCGTTAAATTGCTTAACTTCTCCCTGGTGATCGGAAAGATGTCGCACACTAAAATAGCACACCTCACTACTGATGAAAAGCAACGGTATTTAAATAAAATAGATACTTTAGGTATAGATCCATATTTACTGTTAAACAAACTGCTGACTCCACTAAACTCTAGTAAAAACTTGCCAAATTTTACGTTTGCTTACATTTACATCTACCTTGTCCACAATCCCTCTCCATCAGAGGTGTATAGTCCAGGGGTCAGAAAGTAGAAGTCCTGCCATATGTTTATTCCACCCATGAACTCAGTCAGCTGATTTCACTAATTAGTTCTCTCTCCTGTCTGAATGAGCAAATCCAGGTGATTGGAACAAAATACTGAGGAGGACTTTTACTTTCTGAACCTGGACTTTACACCTCTGACTATGTCAGCCAAGAGTAAATAAATAAACCAGAACTGGACCTTATCGTAGCCAAAAAATCTTTGTATATCAAATATGAAATCATCTCAGCCTTAATAAGCCTGTTAACAAGCAGAATCACTGAAGAAAAAAAGAGAACAGAAAAAGAGACAAGCAGAAACACAAGAACTACAACTGACTTCAGACACAGCCTTAGATGAAATCCACTGAAGAGAAAAGAAGACATTAAATCTGTGAAGATCTCAGCAGAGGAGGATTAAACAACTCCACAAACACTTTAGGGCCGTCTAACTCGATCCAATGGTGGTAATCGAATTAGCGGTGAAGGTCATTTATTATGTCAGGTAAATGTATTATTACAATTCCATAATTAATTGAAAGATAATTAATGCAATCCATCAAATGTTCTAGAACAAAGAGGAAAATTCTTTACCCGACACTGTATGGCTACGAGAGCTGAGAGTCGCGAGACCCTCAACCACACGGGCTAATCTGAATACAGAAAACAGCCCTGAGCTCTCGTTGCATTTTCCTTATATAGCCAGACCTTATTTGATATGTAAAACTTGAGTTAAGTGGAAATTTACTGTATTCCCCCACCATTACTAGGGGTAGAAGTTGACCATCTGCTAAGAATAGTGGAAATTAGCATTCATGAATTTACACCTTTGGGAGTGCCTAGAGACCACATTCCTTTGTGTGCCAGTTATTCCTAAACTCTTAAAAACCGTATTACCTTTTGTTTTACTTCTTTGGGAATGAGACATTTGTACCAATCGCACCGATACATTTCAAATAATATCAAACATGTATAAACCTTGATGATAATCATTCACATTAAACCATTTAGATTCTTGTGTGAGTTTGGGAGATCTCTGCCAGGATGAAGAATGGGGGAGAGAAATGTAGATTAGGATGAGGGAGGTGAGACTTTCGTCTCAATAGAGCATGAGGGGGAGTTCAAATGTTAATTTCCTTTCCTTCCAGTCTTACAGATCCCTCCTTGACCCCGTGGGTCACATTCAGACACTTAAGGGGTCATAGTGAGACGTTTGTCGTAATCCTTGGTGTAACTCAAAAATTGTCTTTGCAATGTTAGCATCTGTAGAAGCTCAGAGGGCTTTGTTCACCTGCAGAACACCTGGCCTCACCAGGTGTATGTAGCTTGAGTCCAGCACGTGGAAGAAGGCATTCAGGCTTTCTTCCGGTGATCCAGTGATGTGAGCAAAGTTCATAGAGTCAATCTGGACCTTTTGACTTGTTCAGTTGACGTGTCATTCCTTCATGGAGAAACTTCCGTTTCCCTGGCACCTTCCCCAGGGCGATAATCTGTCCCTTCTTGACCAATCCTGTCACCTCCAGCGGTGCGGTTGTCTGGACAGACCTCAGTGGGTGTAGGGGCTCTCCTTGGCTTCACACTGCCTTGTGTGAGACATCTGAAAAGCATCTTAAATGTCCGCTTCACGATTGAACACATATGAACTTGAACTTGTGAAGAAATGCATAGAAACGCATAATGCAACAAAACAAAATCATGTCATGCTCAATGTAAAATACCATGTTCTTGTCAGCAAGTGTGAATGGTGCATCTGTCTCATATGTTTCTCAAGGTCCTGAATGGTAAGGATGTCTCATATTAAATATCCAATTATTAAATATATATATTTTTTGGTCTGAATTATATAGAGGAAATGCAGCAAGAGGTCAGTGTAATCAAAGCAATCAAATAGATTCTATGGATCAAGAAGTCATGTAATACGTAACAACAATACTATTCAATAAATGCATATGTATATAATAATCAGTGTTTGTTCAGGAATCTTCCAATGCCAGCCACTTATGCAAATCTAAGAAGTGACTTGGAACATGCTTAAATGTATTCAAGAATGGAGATTGTTCATTCCTTGCAACAGGTGTGAGAGTGTGTGTTTGTGTGAGGGTGTGTGTGTGTGTCTGTGTGTGAGTGTGAGAGTTTGTGTGAGAGAAAGAGAGAGAGAGAGAGAGAGAGAGAGAGAGTGTGTGTGTGTGTGTGTGTGTGTGTGTGTGTGTGTGTGTGTGTGTGTGTGTGTGTGTGTGTGTGTGTGTGTGTGTGTGTGTGTGTGTGTGTGTGTGTTGTTGGCTAAGTCACGGTCAATGACAGGGTTGAATTGTAAATTCTGTTATTGATTGAAGCGCTCACACAAAGCGATCTACTTAGTTATGATGTTTCTGTTATTAGTGGTTTGTTGAGAAATCAGGGGCCCTCTGATTTTCCAACCACCCTAATAACAATCAGAAAGTTTAAACATTTTGAAATTTAATAGCAGGTCTGCCTCTGCTTTTTGATGCATTGCATTGATTTGTGACTGTAGCCATTAATATGTATATTCCAGTGTTTTCTCATGAGTTGGCAGAGTGTTGTGAATAGCGTATGCTATGTCATGGGATCAGCTTTCCCATCCTATGTGTGTGAAGCTATCCGGTTCTGTTAGTGTGAAGATGCACAATAGATCTTTAGTGAAGTGACACTTTTGGATTCTATGTCATCTTTATCTTCTCATGATGTGTAGTGTTCAGTCTGGATAGACTTGATCTATTCCAGGTGATGATGCTGTGAGGGTGTAGTGATGGAGGTGTGTGTTCAGTGTTCATGTCTAGGAGATGGGTGGAATCTACTCTATAACAATTGTGTTGCAATTTTAGTTCCAGTTCTATACTGGGAGGCCATGCTAATGTAGTGATGTGCTATTTTGAGATGTAAATGGCCTCTTGATTTGTCTTTTCACCCATCTCCCGAAGGTTATGTCCTAACAATCGTGAGGTCCGGCCCGTCCTGGCATCCGTCCTCCGAGGAATTGCAGAAATAAACCTGACAGAAACAAATGCAGAGAGAACCACAGTTAATTCTGATGTTTTCAAACAGTTTCAAATTCAGACATGTGGAATTATTTTGCTTGCTCCATTATCATGTCCGTTGTCACATGAAACCGAGTTTCATTGACCAGGTCTGAATTATTGCTGTTGCTTCGGTGCAGTGTGTGACACCTAAAAGCTGCTCTTGCAGTCGAGCCTCACAGTCTGCTGTGTCACAGCATTAGAGATCCCAGTTTTCGGGTTTTACAAGTTGCTTTCATTACAGCCAGATCTGTGGGCATGAATTAGTTCATGGTGTCGTTTACACGTTTGGTTAGTGCAGGTCTCTAGTTACCTGCAAAAGGCTGTGGTCTGTCTGATGTTTAGTTCACACCCTCGTTGTAAATTTGCTTACCTGTGCCACACTTCCTGGAGTGTTTTTTAAAGGCAAAAAATTAAAACACACCTCCGCCCTTTTGGCACTGGGTAGCAGGTTAACAAAATCGAACTATAAGGATTAATGTTAATGTCATACTTCTCAAATTAATGCCCTGTTTGGCGATTACAATATGATGTATATTATAATTTAAGAATATAAATGAAATTATATTGTTTCTGGTCTCTGAAGAGTCTCTGCTCGTTCTCGTGTCAATACATTTAAGGGAAAAATGTGACAGATTCAATGAATTTAGACGTTAAACTATTAAGCCATTTGCTATTGGGCTGCTACCCGACTAGCAAATGACGCTAATAGCTGAAGGCCTTGAGTGACAAAAGTTGTTAGCTCATTGAGGGATGCATTTGAGCTTTGGTTGCTTGCAGAGCGCTGGTTTGTGTCATCAGAGTGTGGTTGTCTGCGTTTTCTGAAATAGGGTGGAGGTCTGCCTCTGCCCAATGACCAGCACTTTTCCTTTGTATGGCCTGTTTTGTGACAGGAATTACAGAATCTGCTCAGTTTTTCACTGTGTGGCTTTCTGAATTCTCCTGCAAATGGAGGATTTTCATGACATTCTAACACAGCTACCTCACCATGCATCTGTTGTCGTGACTCAATTCTTGTTGCCCAGCTAACAATACCTTCGAATTTATTTTTTGCTGGAGAAGCACCATACATGAGCGATTGCTGTACACGCGGTCCTGCATTTGTAAGTAGTAAATCAAGGAGAGTTACATTGTTGTGGTTAACACCTTCAATTCCAGAATACTCCTCAAACAGTTCAAACATTTTTTCTGCATACGTCTCGAACGATTCTTCAGTACTCTGTTTCCGATTGAAAATCAATTCCCATCCAACAGGACTACAACCACTTAGATCGCGAAGACATTGTTTTAGTCTATTAAAGATTTCACCCTCAGGGTCATCTTGATACACTGACTGCACAATGTTCCCTGTCATCAAAGCCTGTGGTATCTTATAGTTCAGAACGTCTGGAATTGAGCTGATAACAATTTGCCAAATATCTTTTGGTTCAAGCTGAAATGCAGATTTTGAGCTGATCAAGCTGCAATTTTAGACCAACAATGCGTCTCCACCATGGTTCGAATGGCCCTTTCAAGGGGAATGGTCCGATCTCTGCTTTAAACAAGCTACATTCAGTTACCGTTAGAGGACGCCGAATGGTTGACTCTGTGCCATTTGGGTGCCGAATTACCATAAAGGCTGAAACAGGCACTCTATTCAAAACTTTATCACATGCTTAACCTGTCTGAAAAGATACAGGATTGTTAGAGCAGGCTGGCTCATTTAAGAAGTGCACATGTTTAGTCCCATCGCTGTTGAGCGTTTTTGGAGACATGGACTTTTTAGCATTTAGTTTAGTCTTAAGATCTGCAATGGTGTATTTGTGATTTTTACACTTTTCAGTCAGGGCTAACTGCTCAGCTAGTAATTTATCTAGCTGTGTTTGGAGATCTTGAATCTTTGCCTCAGACATTTTTGCCTCTGCATTTTTAGAATGCACTTCTTCACATTTAATATCTATAATTCAATTCAATTCAATTCAAATTTATTTGTATAGCGCTTTTCACAATACACATTGTCTCAAAGCAGCTTTACAGAAAGTGCATTTCGGAAATGTACATAGAAAAATACAGTCAGTTAATCACGTATTAATTTATGGCATAATATATCGCCGGCTTTGAGTCGTCTCTTCACAGGCGTCGAGTCGTCTCTTCACATGCGTTGGGGCATCTGAAGTCTCCGTGAGAGGCTGGATACAAACTGGAGCTGACGAACGCTATTTACCTAATAACAGCAGAAAGGCAGATGGGAAATAATTAGCATAGCTGATGTTCATAATGTTAATGCATTCGAACTGTTTCAGCAGTAGTATTAAAGGTTAAGCATTAAGTGAATGCTTGGTTAAAGAGATGCGTCTTTAATCTAGTTTTAAACTGGGACAGCGAGTCTGAGTCTCGAACAATATCAGGAAGGCTATTCCAGAGTTTAGGAGCTAAATGTGAGAACGCCCTCCCTCCTTTAGTGGACTTCGATATCCTAGGAATGACCAGAAGCCTCGAATTTAGTGATCTTAAAGAGCGCGATGGATTGTATGGCGATAGAAGGTCTGTTAAATACACAGGAGCTAAACCATTTAGGGCTTTATAGGTCAGTAGGAATACTTTGTAATTGATACGTAACTTAATAGGTAACCAGTGTAGAGATGATAAAATAGGTGTTATATGGTCATATTTTATTGATCTAGTAAGAACTCTAGCGGCTGCATTTTGCACTAACTGTAGCTCGTTTATTGAGGATGAGCTTTATATAAGCGAAGATAGAAATGTTGTTGACTTATCTAGCCGTTTATAACTCATGAAGTTTAAAGCCTCAATTATTTCACCATGTTTTGATTTCTTCTGCTTACTACCCTCTGTTTTCCACCAAGTGGAAATTTCATTGTCAATAGCGTCCATGTTAAGTTTCCTTTTTTATTGAGTTTGTACAGTGTGGGCTCGACCTTTTTGGCCCATAATGTAAACAGGACAGGATCATTAATCATGTTATATTTGGGGAAATTTCGTTCCCTGAAGCTTTGAATATGAAAAGGTTTTTTGTTTCAGGATTAATGAGATGCGCGTTCACAGTTTCTGATTCTCATCTATGTTCCTTTGCGTGGTTTTACCGCAGCTATGGGAGTTTTCCACCAAGGATACAAAAATTCAGACTATATGAAGGCAAAGTCATTTTAACGTTTGATTATTCTATTTTCTCTTACTTTATATTTTTCGTTTATAGATCAGGAAACTATATCACTTTGCAAAACAGAGGTAATTGGCTAAATCACACCGGATACATGGCCTAGAATGTAACATCAACAGACTTTCCCTATGTGTTCCAAATACACCCACAATAAAGCAATCCTGTGTTTAAAGAATAAACTTACAATAAGCCTATGTACACATATAGTAGCACAAACAACTATAAAGTGTTTTCTATGAGTGCATTACAATGTGTGAAGCACAACTCCAAATTTGAAAATACAAATTATTGCATTATTGCCTTTTAATCCCTTCTGTGTTAAAGTGGAAGCTTTCAAATGCAATATAGAGTTTGTAAAGATTAGTTTAGGTTTATGATAGAATATTATTCAATGTGGCCCATGGTGGGCTGGTGGTCACACAAAGGGTTAAGAGTTTTTTGAAGGCATGGACAATAGCATTTAGCTTAGCCTTGTTTTGGAAACAGCATGGATAATAGCATTTAGCTTAGCCTTGTTTTGGAAACAGCATGGACATTAGCATTTAGCTTAGCCTTGAGATCCGATTTTAGCCTGTAAATCATATCCCAGATAGCACACTTCTATTTGATGTGATATTTACATCTGGAAGACATATTTTTAAGAGTGTTTGCTCATCTGCAATACGTCTATAGGACATTTCCTGTCAGATGTCAAATAGACGTTTAGAAGATGTCAGTTTAACATGCATTCTAAATCATTACATCTTGAAGACATCTTCTAAACTTCTATTTTACATCTGACAGGAAACGTCCTATAGACGTATTGCAGATGAGCAAACACTCTTAAAAATACGTCTTCCAGATGTAAATATCACATCAAATAGAAGTGTGCTATCTGGGATCATCCTGTTTTTCCAAATTTAGCTTTTTATAAACAATGCATCATCGGCCTGCCTTTTATTTATAAAATCATGTGTTTTCCGATCGTTTACAAACTTCGATTTTTCTTTCTGTTGTTTGCTGAATCTCTTCACGTGTTGCTGGTTTGTTTCAACAAAGCCAATACAACAATGGAACAAAAAAACGAAACCTAAAATCGGAATAACATCTTCCAAATGTTTTTCGTGTAACGTTACTTGATGAGGAGCAGTAAAACAAACCCTAAAAGTTTTCAAATCAGCCGCATGTTTGTCGCCGGTTTTCATTCTTCATCTGCGCTGCCGCTATCACGTCCTCACGTATTTCAGTTCTGGACTAAACAAAGGGCTCTCCGACCCGTAACAATGCAAACAACATTTTCTCAACACTTCTCAAAAGGGAAGAAAAAGTTGACTTACCACAGCGGCAGAAGTAAGAGAAGATGTTCAAACCTCGTGTTGATTTTAAAATCCCCATACTTTGCTGGAAAAACTTTGCTCGCGAAATTCATTTGTTGCGACATCACGTCGAGGTCACCACTTTGTAAGGCCGTCTAACTCGATCCAATGGCGGTACTCGAATTAGCGGTGAAGGTCTTTGCGTGTTACTGTCTTTTCCCGCTGCAAAGTATTTTTGGTTTAAAAAGGTTTTAATGATACCTGACATATTAAATTGTGATATTTGATTATTCTAATTGACATTATTTTCATTCAAGAGTTTAAAATAATAGTAAAACATTCGCTCACATTTAATGATGCACAGATATCATTAAAACCTTTTTCATTTATGGAGTCAGATGAAATAACGAAAAAATACATACAGTATGGGAAAATGTATTGCATTTAACCAAAAATACTTTGCTGCGGGAAAAGACAGTAACACGCAAAGACCTTCACCGCTAATTCGAGTACCGCCATTGGATCGAGTTAGACGGCCTTACAATCTTATAAGTGAAGAAGTTCATAAAGTCATTACTGCTGTGCTGCTTGGAAACTTCTGGGCTTGAAGCTTTCTTTTTCGTTAGTTTAGCCACTGTTTCAAATAGATACCTAGGATTATGTTTATTTTCTTCTAATAGGTTTGAAAAATAAGCAGATCTAGCAGCTTTTAAAACCTCTCTGTAAGTAATAGAGCTCTCCTTCCATGAAATGCGAAATACCTCTAGTTTTGTTTTCTTCCAGTTGTGCTCCATTTTTCTGGCTGCTCTCGGGCCCGAGTGTGCTCGTTGTACCACGGCGTTGGCCTATTTTCTTTAATCTTCTTTAAGCGCAACGGAGAAACTGTGTCTAAAGTGCTGGAAAAGAGAGAGTTGAAAGTTTCTGTTGCAATGTCTAGTTGTTCTAAGCTATCCGGGACATTGAGATGATGAAACTGATTAGGAAGATTATTAATAAAGCAATCTTTAGTGGCAGAAGTTATAGGTCTTACATATTTGTAACACGGTGTCACGCGGCGCTGGAAAATAGTAAAGGATTCAGATGCGAGTGAAAAGGTATTTATTAGACGAAGAGAAGGACAGAAACTCAATAGACCGGCAGCATCCACAGGGATCGCTCAATGAATAATAGTAGACAGTTCTCCGAACTCAGTGTAGAAGTGGCAGATAATCCTCAGGCAGGCTTGGCAACGCAGGGACTCAGTGGACGGAATGCCGATCAGTGTGGAGAAGAAGAACCTCGGGAAAACATAGAAGAAGCAGGACTGGAACCGGGAACAAGGCATAGACCCAGGAGAACCTCCACAACCATCTGACAGAGACAAGACGAGTGAGCAAACAATATATAGGACATCCTCATTCAGAACAGCTGGCGCTGATCGGCTCATCAGTGGAAAACGAGCCAGCTGATGTGCCGCGCCCATTCACTCAACACATATACACATAGCGAGAGAGAGTCAATGAATCCATGAACCGTGACAGTACCCCCCTTCCTAGGAACGCCGCCTGGCGTTCCCAGACACCCTTACCTGTCGATTGTAATCATCGATAAGGGAGTGATCCAGGATGTCCCTGGCAGGAACCCAACTTCTCTCCTCCGGACCGTAACCTTCCCAGTCCACCAAGTACTGGAATCCGCGTCCCCTCCGTCTCAAGTCCAGGATACGGTTAACCGAATAAGTAGGCTCCCCATCTACGAGTCGCGGCGGGGGGGGGAACCGGGGTAGGCGGATTAAGAGGCGATCGAAAAACGGGTTTAATCTTGGAGACATGAAATGCGGGATGAATTCTCTTGTACGCTAGAGGCAGGTTAAGGCGGACTGTCACCGGACTAATAATCTTGGTGATAGTGAACGGGCCAATGAATTTAGGAGCTAACTTATTAGAGACGGAATGGAGAGGAATGTTCTTAGTAGAAAGCCACACCTTTTGACCAGCGACGTATACAGGTGGCCTCGACCGGTGGCGATCGGCCTTAGCCTTGGTGCGCGCCCTCACTTGGAGCAGAGTCTCACGGGCTCTGGTCCATGTGCGGTGACACCTCTGGACGAACGCATGAGCGGAGGGGACCGCGACTTCGGATTCCAGACTGGGAAAGATTGGTGGCTGGTAACCTAAACTACATTCAAATGGAGATGGGCCCGTGGATGACACTGGTAATGCATTGTGGGCGTACTCCACCATAGAGATATGTTGGCTCCAAGAGGAAGGATTCCTGGCGGCCAAACAACGCAACACTCTCTCCAAATCCTGGTTGGCTCTCTCGGTCTGGCCATTGCTCTGGGGGTGAAACCCTGAGGACAGACTAACGGTCGCTCCCAGTGATTTACAAAACTCTTGCCAAAATTTGGAGACAAATTGGGGTCCTCTGTCGGAAACCACGTCAATCGGGAGGCCATGTAAGCGAAAGACGTGATCTACAACTATCACCGCTGTCTCCTTGGCTGAGGGTAATTTGGGCAAGGGAATAAAATGAGCCACCTTCGAGAATCGGTCCACCACGGTCAAAACTACCGTGTGCCCTTGAGAGGGTGGGAGGGCGGTGATAAAATCTAGCGCAATGTGGGACCAGGGTCTCGAAGGGACAGGCTGCGGTTGGAGTAACCCATCTGGGGGTCGATTGGAAGTCTTACCAGTGGCACATACAGAGCAAGCCAAAACAAAACTGTGAATGTCGCGTGCCATAAGTGGCCACCAGAATCGTTGCTTGACCATAAAACTGGTGCGATTGACTCCTGGATGGCAAGCTACGTTGGAACAATGCCCCCCCCTGAATGACGTCTGACCGTAATCCCTCCGGCACAAATAAACGATTCGGTGGACAACCGGGCGGAGGCGTTACCCCTTCTAAGGCCGTCTTGACCTTCGATTCGACCTCCCATGTGAGTGTGGAGACAAATAGGGTCTTGGGTAAAATGCACTCGGGAGTAGACGGGCGTTCGGAACGGTCAAAAATACGCGATAAAGAATCGGGTTTGGTGTTTTTGGAACCCGGGCGGTACGAGAGGGAAAAATCAAAACGTCCGAAAAAAAGTGCCCACCGAGCCTGCCTGGAGTTAAGTCTCTTGGCGGTTCTGATATATTCCAGGTTCTTGTGATCGGTCCAGACGATAAAAGGTACCCCCGACCCTTCTAACCAATGACGGCATTCTTCCAACGCTAACTTCACTGCCAACAACTCTCTGTTACCAATTTCATAGTTGCGTTCGGCAGGCGATAAACGACGAGACAAAAACGCGCAGGGATGCATCTTGTCGTCCGTGAGAGAACACTGGGAAAGCACTGCTCCTACCCCCACCTCTGATGCATCGACCTCCACCACAAACTGACGTGAAGAATCAGGGGCTATCAAGATGGGAGCTGAAACAAAGCAGCTCTTTAGTTTGGCAAACACAGCCTCAGCTGTGTCTGACCACCTGAACGCAGTTCGGGGGGAGGTCAAGGCAGTCAGTGGCGCGGCTAGTTGGCTGAAATTGCGAATGAAACGCCGGTAAAAGTTGGCGAACCCCAGAAACCTCTGTAGGGCCTTACGGGAATCTGGACTTGGCCACTCCACCACAGCCTTAACCTTCTCAGGATCCATGCATACTCCCTCAGACAAAATGATGTACCCTAGGAAAGGAACAGACTGTTCATGAAAAGCGCATTTCTCCGCCTTGACAAAAAGCCCATTCTCTAGCAACCTCTGAAGCACTCGTCTGACGTGTTGAACGTGCTCCTGGAGAGACGAAGAAAAAATCAATATGTCATCCAGGTAAACATATAGAAATTGATTAACCATGTCTCTCAACACATCATTGACGAGTGCCTGGAATACCGCTGGGGAGTTCGATAAACTGAATGGCATAACCGAATTTTCAAAGTGTCCCCTGGGAGTATTGAAAGCGGTCTTCCACTCATCCCCCTTCCTGATGCGAACCAAATGATATGCATTACGTAAATCCAATTTTGTGAAGATAGATGCTCCCTGCAACCTCTCGAAAGCCGAAGACATCAACGGCAAAGGATAAGTATTCTTAACCGTGATGTTGTTCAACCCCCGGTAATCAATACAAGGTCGCAGAGAACCATCCTTCCTCCCCACAAAAAAGAATCCCGCCCCCGCTGGAGAAGAGGAAGGGCGGATGAACCCGGTAGCTAGAGAATCAGAAATATATTTCTCCATAGCCTCCCTTTCTGGAGCAGAAAGTGAATATAACTTGCCCTTAGGCGGAGATGTACCTGGCAGTAAATCTATGGCACAGTCATAGGGACGATGAGGAGGAAGAGAAGCAGCCCGAGACTTACTGAACACCTCCTTCAGGTCGCGGTACTCCGGTGGCACGTTAGACAGATTCACTGACTCCTCCTGCAACACAGAACGAGAAACAGACGGAACGGCAGACAAAAGACATGAGGCGTAACAATCATTACTCCAAGCAGAGACAGAGTTTTGGCCCCACTCTATCCTAGGTCCGTGCTTCACCAGCCACGGGTGACCCAGGACAACAGGAGCGTGGGGTGACTGAGTGAGGTAGAGTGAAGTGCTTTCAGTGTGGTTTCCCGAAGTTATGAGTGTAATAAGTCCAGTGGAGTGAGTGATACCCGGGAGTTCTTGCCCATTGAGTGCGTTGATGGTGATCGTGTTCTCTAACGCAGTGATGGGGAGGTGAAGCTTGCGTGCCAGTGAGAAGTCCATAAGGTTTCCTTCTGCTCCCGAATCCACCAACGCTTGACAGCTGAAGGAGTGTTCCGCCCACTGGAGTCTAACCGGGAGGAGAGTGGCGCTCGAGGGTCCGATCATGGAGAGCCCGCCCGACAGTAGCCGCCGTCCTACCGCCGGGCTTGGCCTTTTAAAGGACAGGAGTTGATGAAATGGCCGGCCTCCCCGCAGTAAAGACATAGACCCCTCGAGCGGCGGTGTTCTCTTTCCTCCCGGGAAAGCCGAGCTCGACCTACCTGCATGGGCTCAGGATCGTTGGGGGGGCTGACCGCGCTCATACTCCGGGCGCTGGAACTCATGGGAAAATCGGCCGTGGGCATCCGGTACGGACGGCTCTCTCTCTGTTGGAGGCGAGTATCAACTCGTAATGCTAGCTCGATCAGTCCATCTAGTGTCTTGGGCAGCTCCAGGGTATAAATCTCCCTCTGAACGCGGTCAGCCAGCCCATGCAGGAACATATCCCACTGCGCCTCCTCGTTCCACTTGCACTCGGCCGCCAATGTCCGGAACTCTATGGAGTAGTCAGAGACTGACTGTTCGTCCTGGCGAAGGTCGGCCAGTTGGCGGGCCGCCTCGCGTCCAGCGACGGCGCGGTCGAACACTCGTGTCAACTCTAGTTCGAGTGCTTGGAACGAGGAGCAGCACTGATGTTTTTTCTGCCACACCGCTGTTCCCCACTGAGCCGCGCGCCCAGAGAGTAGGGTCATCACCAGGGCTACCTTCGACTCCTCAGAAGCAAATGTCACTGGTTGAAGCGAAAAATAAATAGAGCACTTAGTTAGAAACGTTCTGCAAAGATTGGGCTCGCCCGAATACCTCTCAGGTGCTGGGATGCACGGTTCTGGTGCGGGGGCACGCGGCTCTGGATGATGGAAAATCCCTTGGGGAACAGGCGGGGGCGGTGCTGGCGCAGTGGGAACTCTCAGGCGTTGGATTTGAGAGGTGAGCTCGGACACCTGCGTTACCAAAGCCTGTATCGCCCGTCCCGAAGCTCCGATCTGCTCGTCCTGGCGATCCATCCGGGCGTGGTTTCCGGCGAGCATCTGCTCAATGCCGTGATCACTCGCTGAATCCATGCGAAGATGGTCAGATGGTTCTGTCACGCGGCGCTGGAAAATAGTCAAGGATTCAGATGCGAGTGAAAAGGTATTTATTAGACGAAGAGAAGGACAGAAACTCAATAGACCGGCAGCATCCACAGGGATCGCTCAATGAATAATAGTAGACAGTTCTCCGAACTCAGTGTAGAAGTGGCAGATAATCCTCAGGCAGGCTTGGCAACGCAGGGACTCAGTGGACGGAATGCCGATCAGTGTGGAGAAGAAGAACCTCGGGAAAACGTCGAAGAAGCAGGACTGGAACCGGGAACAAGGCACAGACCCAGGAGAACCTCCACAACCATCTGACAGAGACAAGACGAGTGAGCAAACAATATATAGGACATCCTCATTCAGAACAGCTGGCGCTGATCGGCTCATCAGTGGAAAACGAGCCAGCTGATGAGCCGCGCCCATTCACTCAACACACATACACATAGCGAAGGGGGTGAATGAATCCATGAACCGTGACACACAGAGTCGGCTTTGCAGCCTTGACTAAATGTAATTTACACAAGACTAGATAATGATCTGAGATGTCATCGCCCTGCTGCAGAATTTCAACTGCATCAACATCTATTCCGTGTGATAATATAAGATCTAGAGTATGATTACAACAATGAGTAGGTCCTGACACGTGTTGTCTAACTCCAATTGAGTTTACAATCTCTTTAAATGCCAATCCCAATGCATCTTTTTCATTATCGATGTGTATATTAAAATCACCAAACAATTAGTACTTTATCTGCAGTCAATATTAATTCAGATAGAAAGTCCGCAAATTCTTTGATAAAATCTTTATGGTGCCCTGGTGGCCTGTATACAGTAGCTAGCACAAAACTCAAACGTGATTTATCGTTTATACTATATATTTTTACATTAAGCACCAACACTTCAAAAGAATTATACTTATAACTTGATTTCTTAGTGGTTTTGAAAATATTACTATAAATTACAGCAACACCTCCCCCTTTGCCTTTCAGACGAGGTTCATGTTTATAACAGTAATCTTGTGGGGTAGACTCATTTAAAGTAATGTAATCGTTTGGTTTTAGCCAGGTTTCTGTCAAACACAGCACATCTAGGTTATTATCTGAAATCATATCATTAACAATGAGTGCTTTTGAAGTAAGCGATCGAATATTCAGCAACCCAAGCTTAAGCATTTGCTCATCTGTATTATAGCTGTTTTTTATTTGTTGAACATCAATTAATTTTTTTCCCCTGAATGGGTTTAAACGTTTTTTTGGATTTACAAATTCGGGGAACAGACACAGTCTTTATGTGATGATAGCTAGGTGAAAGAGGCTCTATGTGATGGGATTTATCTGACCTTGGTGACGTGAGGCCGCTAGCAGACAGTCGGTTAAGTGAAAGTGAAGTTAAAAGTGATACGTGATTAAGCCAGTCTGTCTGCTTCCTGACCTGAGCCCCAGATTGTCATGTTTGAGCTCTAAGGCTATGTGCCATATTACTAGAGAGAAGAGCAGCACAATCCCAGGGGGGATGAATACCATCTCTTTTCAACAGGTCAGGTTTGCCCCAAAAACTTTTCCAATTGTCTATAAATTCTATATTATTAAGCGGACACCACTTTGACAGCCAGCCATTCAGTGAACACAATCTACTAACTATCTCATCACTCCTGCGAATAGGAAGGGGGCCAGAGCAGATTACAGTGCTTGACATTGTACTTGCAAGTTTACACACCTCTTTAATATTAATTTTGGTGATCTCCGACTTGCGGAGTCGAACATCATTAGTGCCGACGTGAATAATGATCTTAGAAAATTTACGATTAGCATTAGCCAGCACTTTTAAATTTGCTTTGATGTCAGGCGCTCTGGCTCCCGGCAAACATGTGACTATGTTGGCTGGTTTCTCTTTCTTCACGTTCCGTGTAATAGAATCGCCAATTACTAGGGCACAATCAACAGAACTCTCAGTGGGTGTTTCACTGAGAGGGGGAAAACAATTTGTTATGGTAATCGGAACGGAAGAGTGGTTTTTTGATCCGCGACTAGAGTGATCCCTCACTGTCACCCATTTGCCTGGCTGCTCAGGCACTAATTCAGCTGGAACCGACTCGTGTAAAGAGTTCACTATGCTAGGCGCATCCAAAATAGTATCTAAAGCTCTAGCACTCTTACTATCCTCAATTAAATTTTGGATGCATGTTTCTAGTTCTGAAATCTTCTCTGTTAGCTTAACTGACTCCTTGCATTTATCACATATAAATCCTATATTGCCAACAGGGAAGGCTATGCTGAAGATGTGACATGAAATGCAGGTGACAATAACAGGACAAGACATTACTCACCGTGTTTGTTGAGTGATTCTTACTCACCTGAGCTTTTTATGAACTCAAAGGTCGCGGGTGCGCGAGAGAAAAATAAATAAATAAAAGTAGCTGAGCGCACGGGTGGCGTGTTTAACAGGCAAGCGAATTACTAGCGTGCTGTGCTAGTAGTAACGCAAGCTAGCGATGTAATTTTAATCTGAGATGTTGGATAAGCTGTATTTAGTAGTAATATAAACAACTAGAAATTGTAGTAAATGATGGTTCAAAACAGAAAGTAATACAAGGTTAAGACGGAGCTTACAGCACTGAAGTAAACGCACTCAGTCACAGCAGGCAGCGAGGCAGACAGCTACCTGCAGGGTGTAGTATTTGAACACCCTGCTATTTTGCAAGTTCTCCCACTTAGAAATCATGGAGGGGTATGAAATTGTCATCGTAGGTGCATGTACACTGTGAGAGACATAATCTAAAAAAAAAAATCCAGAAATCAAAATGTATGATTTTTTAACTATTTATTTGTATGATACAGCTGCAAATAAGTATTTGAACACTTGAGAAAATCAATGTTAATATTTGGTACAGTAACCTTTGTTTGCAATTACAGAGGTCAAACGTTTCCTGTAGTTTTTCACCAGGTTTGCACACACTGCAGGAGGGATTTTGGCCCACTCCTCCACACAGATCTTCTCTAGATCAGTCAGGTTTCTGGGCTGTCGCAGAGAAACACGGAGTTTGAGCTCCCTCCAAAGATTCTCTATTGGGTTTAGGTCTGGAGACTGGCTAGGCCACACCAGAACCTTGATATGCTTCTTACAGATCCACTCCTTGGTTATCCTGGCTGTGTGCTTCGGGTCATTGTCATGTTGGGTTAGCCTCGACCCATCTTCAATGCTTTAACTGAGGGAAGGAGGTTGTTCCCCAAAATCTCGAAATACATGGCCCCGGTCATCCTCTCCTTAATACAGTGCAGTCGCCCTGTCCCATGTGCAGAAAAACACCCCCAAAGCATGATGCTACTACCCCCATGCTTCACAGGAGGGATGGTGTTCTTGGGATGGTACTCATCATTCTTCTTTATCCAAACACGGCGAGTGGAATTATGACCAAAAAGTTCTATTTTGGTCTCATCTGACCACATGACTTTCTCCCATGGCTCCTCTGGATCATCCAAATGGCCATTGGCAAACTTAAGACGGGCCTTGACATGTGCTGGTTTAAGCAGGGGAACCTTCCGTGCCATGCATGATTTCAAACCATGACGTTTTAGTGTATTACCAACAGTTACCTTGGAAACGGTGGTCCCAGCTCTTTTCAGGTCATTGACCAGCTCCTCCCGTGTAGTTCTGGGCTGATTTCTCACCTTTCTTAGGGTCATTGAGCCCCCACAAGGTGAGATCTTGCATGGAGCCCCAGTCCGAGGGAGATTGACAGTCATGTTTAGCTTCTTCCATTTTCTAATGATTGCTCCAACGGTGGACCTTTTTTCACCAAGCTGCTTGGCAATTTCCCCGTAGCCCTTTCCAGCCTTGTGGAGGTGTACAATTTTGTCTCTAGTGTCTTTGGACAGCTCTTTGGTCTTGGCCATGTTAGTAGTTGGATTCTTACTGATTGTATGGGGTGGACAGGTATCTTTATGCAGCTAACGACCTCAAACAGGTGCACCTGATTTAGGATAATAAATGGAGTGGAGGTGGACATTTCAAAGGCAGACTAACAGGTCTTTGAGGGTCAGAATTCTAGCTGATAGACAGGTGTTCAAATACTTATTTGCAGCTGTATCATACAAATAAATAGTTAAAAAATCATATATTGTGATTTCTGGATATTTTTTTTTTTAGATTATGTCCCTCACAGTGGACATGCACCTACTATGACAATTTCAGACCCCTCCATGATTTCCAATTGGGAGAACTTGCAAAATAGCAGGGTGTTCAAATACTTATTTTCCTCACTGTATATTGATAATAATAGAGGGCCCAACACAGATCCCTGTGGCACTCCATAGTTTACTGAAGTTTTGTTTGATTTTTCTCCATTTAAATAGACACAATGGTAGCGGTCAGATAAGTATGATCTGAACCAGCTTAATGCTTGTCCTTGAACACCAGTATAATTTTGTAGTCGATCTAAGAGTATTGTGTGATCTATAGTATCAAACGCAGCACTAAGATCAAGTAAAGCTAAAATTGAGATACAGTCTTGGTCAGAAGCTAGAAGTAAATCATTTGTGATTTTAACGAGCGCAGTTTCAGTGCTATGGTGCGGCCTGAATCCAGACGGAAACTTTTCATTGGTGTCATTTTCTTGCAAGAAAGAGCTATTTTTTAGAGCTTTTTTAATCTAATGGGTGCAACAATATCCAATGTCCTAGAGAGAATGGTGCTCATAGTGCTAGTTAGTTCTTCTAGTTTATCTGTTTGTTTGGGTTCAGGCAGCAGCTGAGACAGATTAGATAAGCAATTTGAGAAATTATCTATGGTGGATGGAAGGATTGTTCTGTCTGGTAGATAACGCGGCGCCACATGACATATTACAGCAGTACGTAATATGCAAGTTACCATGTAATGGTCAGTGACATCATCACTTTGTGGAATGATATCTATATCGGTTGGATCGGTTCCATATGATATAATTAAATTGAGTGTATGATTTAGTCGATGAGTGGGACCAGTGACGTTTTGCTTGACCCCAAAGGAATTTAATAAATCTGTAAATGCAGCCCCTAACGCATCATTTGAATTATCTACGTATAATAATATTCCGTGTAATAGAATCGCCAATTACTAGGGCACAATCAACAGAACTCTCAGTGGGTGTTTCACTGAGAGGGGGAAAACAATTTGTTATGGTAATCGGAACGGAAGAGTGGTTTTTTGATCAGCGACTAGAGTGATCCCTCACTGTCACCCATTTGCCTGGCTGCTCAGGCACTAATTCAGCTGGAACCGACTCGTGTAAAGAGTTCACTATGCTAGGCGCATCCAAAATAGTATCTAAAGCTCTAGCACTCTTACTATCCTCAATTAAATTTTGGATGCATGTTTCTAGTTCTGAAATCTTCTCTGTTAGCTTAACTGACTCCTTGCATTTATCACATATAAATCCTATATTGCCAACAGGGAAGGCTATGCTGAAGATGTGACATGAAATGCAGGTGACAATAACAGGACAAGACATTACTCACCGTGTTTGTTGAGTGATTCTTACTCACCTGAGCTTTTTATGAACTCAAAGGTCGCGGGTGCGCGAGAGAAAAATAAATAAATAAAAGTAGCTGAGCGCACGGGTGGCGTGTTTAACAGGCAAGCGAATTACTAGCGTGCTGTGCTAGTAGTAACGCAAGCTAGCGATGTAATTTTAATCTGAGATGTTGGATAAGCTGTATTTAGTAGTAATATAAACAACTAGAAATTGTAGTAAATGATGGTTCAAAACAGAAAGTAATACAAGGTTAAGACGGAGCTTACAGCACTGAAGTAAACGCACTCAGTCACAGCAGGCAGCGAGGCAGACAGCTACCTGCAGGGTGTAGTATTTGAACACCCTGCTATTTTGCAAGTTCTCCCACTTAGAAATCATGGAGGGGTATGAAATTGTCATCGTAGGTGCATGTACACTGTGAGAGACATAATCTAAAAAAAAAAATCCAGAAATCAAAATGTATGATTTTTTAACTATTTATTTGTATGATACAGCTGCAAATAAGTATTTGAACACTTGAGAAAATCAATGTTAATATTTGGTACAGTAACCTTTGTTTGCAATTACAGAGGTCAAACGTTTCCTGTAGTTTTTCACCAGGTTTGCACACACTGCAGGAGGGATTTTGGCCCACTCCTCCACACAGATCTTCTCTAGATCAGTCAGGTTTCTGGGCTGTCGCAGAGAAACACGGAGTTTGAGCTCCCTCCAAAGATTCTCTATTGGGTTTAGGTCTGGAGACTGGCTAGGCCACACCAGAACCTTGATATGCTTCTTACAGATCCACTCCTTGGTTATCCTGGCTGTGTGCTTCGGGTCATTGTCATGTTGGGTTAGCCTCGACCCATCTTCAATGCTTTAACTGAGGGAAGGAGGTTGTTCCCCAAAATCTCGAAATACATGGCCCCGGTCATCCTCTCCTTAATACAGTGCAGTCGCCCTGTCCCATGTGCAGAAAAACACCCCCAAAGCATGATGCTACTACCCCCATGCTTCACAGGAGGGATGGTGTTCTTGGGATGGTACTCATCATTCTTCTTTATCCAAACACGGCGAGTGGAATTATGACCAAAAAGTTCTATTTTGGTCTCATCTGACCACATGACTTTCTCCCATGGCTCCTCTGGATCATCCAAATGGCCATTGGCAAACTTAAGACGGGCCTTGACATGTGCTGGTTTAAGCAGGGGAACCTTCCGTGCCATGCATGATTTCAAACCATGACGTTTTAGTGTATTACCAACAGTTACCTTGGAAACGGTGGTCCCAGCTCTTTTCAGGTCATTGACCAGCTCCTCCCGTGTAGTTCTGGGCTGATTTCTCACCTTTCTTAGGGTCATTGAGACCCCACAAGGTGAGATCTTGCATGGAGCCCCAGTCCGAGGGAGATTGACAGTCATGTTTAGCTTCTTCCATTTTCTAATGATTGCTCCAACGGTGGACCTTTTTTCACCAAGCTGCTTGGCAATTTCCCCGTAGCCCTTTCCAGCCTTGTGGAGGTGTACAATTTTGTCTCTAGTGTCTTTGGACAGCTCTTTGGTCTTGGCCATGTTAGTAGTTGGATTCTTACTGATTGTATGGGGTGGACAGGTATCTTTATGCAGCTAACGACCTCAAACAGGTGCACCTGATTTAGGATAATAAATGGAGTGGAGGTGGACATTTCAAAGGCAGACTAACAGGTCTTTGAGGGTCAGAATTCTAGCTGATAGACAGGTGTTCAAATACTTATTTGCAGCTGTATCATACAAATAAATAGTTAAAAAATCATATATTGTGATTTCTGGATATTTTTTTTTTTAGATTATGTCCCTCACAGTGGACATGCACCTACTATGACAATTTCAGACCCCTCCATGATTTCCAATTGGGAGAACTTGCAAAATAGCAGGGTGTTCAAATACTTATTTTCCTCACTGTATATTGATAATAATAGAGGGCCCAACACAGATCCCTGTGGTACTCCATAGTTTACTGAAGTTTTGTTTGATTTTTCTCCATTTAAATAGACACAATGGTAGCGGTCAGATAAGTATGATCTGAACCAGCTTAATGCTTGTCCTTGAACACCAGTATAATTTTGTAGTCGATCTAAGAGTATTGTGTGATCTATAGTATCAAACGCAGCACTAAGATCAAGTAAAGCTAAAATTGAGATACAGTCTTGGTCAGAAGCTAGAAGTAAATCATTTGTGATTTTAACGAGCGCAGTTTCAGTGCTATGGTGCGGCCTGAATCCAGACGGAAACTTTTCATTGGTGTCATTTTCTTGCAAGAAAGAGCTATTTTTTAGAGCTTTTTTAATCTAATGGGTGCAACAATATCCAATGTCCTAGAGAGAATGGTGCTCATAGTGCTAGTTAGTTCTTCTAGTTTATCTGTTTGTTTGGGTTCAGGCAGCAGCTGAGACAGATTAGATAAGCAATTTGAGAAATTATCTATGGTGGATGGAAGGATTGTTCTGTCTGGTAGATAACGCGGCGCCACATGACATATTACAGCAGTACGTAATATGCAAGTTACCATGTAATGGTCAGTGACATCATCACTTTGTGGAATGATATCTATATCGGTTGGATCGGTTCCATATGATATAATTAAATTGAGTGTATGATTTAGTCGATGAGTGGGACCAGTGACGTTTTGCTTGACCCCAAAGGAATTTAATAAATCTGTAAATGCAGCCCCTAACGCATCATTTGAATTATCTACGTATATGTTAAAATCTCCAAAAAATAATGCTTTATCGACGTTGACCAATAGATCTGAGAGAAAGTCTGCAAACTCTTTTAGGAAATCAGGGTAAGGCCCTGGCGGTCTGTATACGGTAGCCAAGGCTAGAGATAATAGGGATTTTTTTCGTACATCTGAGAGCGTAACATTTAGTACAAGTACTTCAAACGAATTAAACTTGTCACCTGTTTTCTGGGTAACATTAAGATATCTCTATAGATTGTTGCAACACCGCCGCCACGACCAATCAGACAGAGCTCATGCTTATAACAGTATCCTGGTGGAGTAGACTCATTTAGACCGAAATAATCATTTGGTTTAAGCCAGGTTTCAGTAAGGCAAAGTACATCGATGCTATGATCTGTGACTATTTCATTTACAATAACTGCCTTAGGTGTGATCAATCTAATGTTTAAAAGACCTAGCTTTAGAAATTGTTTTTGTAAACTAATAGCGAGATTTTCTGTTTTAATAACAATTCGATTTTTTCTAGATCCTGCAGTAGATTTATTATTTGATCTCACTAAACAAGGAATAGATACAGTTTCTATGCAATGTTCTACACTAATATTTATATCAATTAAGTTGGTGCAGCAGAGACTGTAATTTGGACTTTTGGTTACTAGTCAAACGGAATTTAACATCTTGGAGATGTTATCAGACAGAAGATCTGCTCCGATTCTACTTGGGTGTAAGCCATCAGCACGGAAGAGTCTACGACGCTCCCAAAACAGATTCCAATTATTTACAAAGAGCAGTTTCTGCTCATTGCACCATGACAATAACCATTCATTTAGCGCGAATAAACTGCTGAATTTTTCATGCCCTTGTCAGTACGTGGGAAGCGGTCCAGACACAATGATCGTTATTTCAGGCGATGTGCTGCGTACCGTCTCGATCAGGCTCCTGAAGTCTTTCTTCAGAACCTCCGTCTGCCGCAGCCTGATATCGTTCACTCCCGCGCGCAACACGACGGCTCCGACACGCTCGTCACCGTCCACGATCTCGGGTACCCACGCAGCGATATCGAAAACACGAGCACCAGGAAAGCAGTGACTGCGCACCTTACTTTTACCTAACGTAGCGTGGACGTGCCGGACCATGGAATTCGCCGATGACGACAGCATACCGTTCTGTTTCGCAAAGAGGGGAGAAGCGGTTCTGGGTGAAAATCTCGAATCCCGGGAGGGGCGGAGAGATTCTTGCTCTGGTCCTGGCTCGCGTCTTCCGCTGCAAAACCACCCAGGCTTCGTGGTGGTGTGTCGGAGCTGGAGTGAAAGAAACCATGGCTGATCGTGACCTGGGCGCTCGGGCCCAATCCTGAGAAACGCACAGAGTAGACGAGGTCGGGGTCAGTGGATTACTATAGTTACTGATTTGTGTGCATCGGCGCCTGATGTTTCAAGAGCTAAACGCCGGTCTCTCAGCTCGGCTTGTTTCTCTAAAAGGTCGCGGATCTGCTTCTCTACAGCTTCCAGCTCAGACAGCACCGCGTGCAGCTCGAATGTGTCCACACCTGCACCAAACGGTAGACAACATACATGTGATATATTCGCGATTTTAACAGATGGACAGTAAGTTAGCAATGGCGCTACCAGTGATGCTATCAATATTAATACTAATTTATGACTGATGGACATTACTTGGATATAATAAGTCTTTTTAGGGGTACGGGTGTAATGTAGACGCACGATAGGCGAGAAAATGTTAGTTTGTAAGTGAGTGTAAAGAAGTCGCGCTCTGCTATGACCCACAGGTCGCAAATCAGGTTGAGACATGTCAGCTCAACAGTCCACGTTGTAACTATGAGGTTTGAGCAGCAGTGCTTCTCAGAGAGGAAAAGTAGAAAATGTTTGTTGTAAGTGAGTTTAAAGAGAAAAAAATCACGGATTATGCATCAAATCGATAGAGATCCAAACACAAACAACGTGTTCAGACGCGACGCATGCGCAGATCAGTAGGAAATCCAGTTTTAGGGCATTTCTAGCTTCAAAATAGCTTCAAGTCATTCTTCCATCCATTGAAATGGGGTTTGATCTTTAAATATTTACACATGTGGATGAAGTGCTTGCCTAAAACAATCAGATTGTTTATCAAAAAAATCAAATTTTTTATCATTCAAAAACACTCCAACTTTAATTGAACTCACATTGAAAGTGATATCTCTTTAGATTAACCCTCTCAGGTCTAAGGGTTTTTTGGGGTCCTTGAGGTGTTCTGACATGCTCTGACATTTGTGCTTTTTTCAGTTATTTATAAACATGTTAATGGCAAAGGTGTAAATTCACTCTATATAGCACAAACGGGGCTACCGTAATATGTGAGCAACATGTATGTACATGTTTGTATTTTTGAGAGAATATTGCTTATGCATGGATATTGAAAAAACTAAAACTTAAAGTGTCTGAAATAAGGCCACAAAAGACATACTAATTATGTGTCCACAAGACTTTTGACTAATGAGTGTTGTTGCCTAGAATTTTTGCTTCAAAATGATCTGAAAATCATCCTGCCTAATCATTTACACAAAACAATATATTGATTTAAATTTTATAAGACACCTTTTGTTTGGAAAGGCAATATGCGTGGAGGCGTGTTCACACCTGAGAAGACAAAGGCCGGATAATGTGCCGCATAATGAGCTGCATATTAATTAGCCCTTTCACACATGGTGTGTCACAGGGTCCCAAAGAATGCAAGGACAAAAGAAATGATCTATATATACATATTTTACAATTAGAAATTGTAACCAATTACAAATAGATTACAATTACAACAACAATTACAATTTTAACAATATTTCAAGTGTATTGCTTTGTAAAAAGTATACATTTTATCATGCGTATTAAAAAAGGTAAGGATTCATTAGTTTGAATATTGGAACAAACACTATAATAACATCTTAGTTGATAATTCAATATAACTACTTTATTTTTGACAAAACATCATACTATAGTATATTTAACTATGAGCAGAAATTGGTGAACAAAAGCTTACCTATTTAATGTGACAGTAGTCTTTTTTTACAGTCAAAACTTTATAATCTATCCAAAACTAATCACAAAATCTTGTCTAAACATTCAAATTTAGTCTGTAACATACTGTGTATGATATATTAGTATATACATGTGAATTTGCAGCTTATTGCTTATACAGACATTTTATTTCAACATATTTCAGTATATTTTTACTCATCTTAGTAGGCTATAGCAATATAGTTTGGATGTGTTCATGTAAACATAACGTTTACTAATGTAGGTGCGAGAGTGAATGAACGGCACAGACACGCGCTGTATAACTGTAGTAAACAACAGTGCGCGCGCCTGTGCCGTTCATTCATCATTTAGACTACACACAGACACGCAATTCATATTTAAACAGTCTTTTTGCGGTTTTCAGTCAGACACTATTCAATATCGCGATTAGAACAAAGCACTTAAGAATAAATGACTTACTACGTCAGCTGGATCCGTTGCTCCTCGAAATGAAACTACCACTTCTGGTACATTTTCCAGGGTTATTAGATAGTATTATTCCTCACACCGAAAGGATACGCTGTGTACACAGCTGTACAAGATACTTACTAAACACGATGTGTTTTATAATCCAGCTGATGGGCGTTTACATGTTTGAATGGCTTGCCTTAGATCATTTGCGTTTCAATACCGCGCGCTCTCCGTGGGCGTGGCACATTATTGCGTAATGAGGTATAATGAGCTGGAAAGAAAAATACTGACATCTCTCTCTTTTCATACAGATTACATAAACTGAGAATATTTGTTTTTTATATAAATTAATTCATTTAAAAGAAGAGAGTTCAAGCTTCATTATGGAAAAACACTCGTGCCTGTATGACAAGTATTCGCGGAATTACAGTGAATTTTCGGACGCGTTTCAGAATGGACTTAACTGACAGAGAGAAGGCAGAACGCGCATCATGTTTGTTTTTCTTTATTTGGCGCAAAGCACAACACTTTGTTTTTATTGTGAGTATCCACAAAAAAATAGACACTTATCAGGATCTAATGATGTACAACACTTAATATGTAAGATCAAAATCAACAGAGTATTTTGAGTTTCTTTTGCACTGATAAGAAAAAAAGCGAGACTATCGCGCCCGCGCGATAGCCGAACTCAGAGGGTTAACGAACTCTGAAATGTAATCCAAAATTCTTGTACAAATTTGCATTGAAAGAAAAAATGCTCTTCTGTCTCAATTTGTTTCTCAAAATCCACATGAATTGTTTTCCCTATTGAATCTTTCATGTAAAAAGCAATTAGATGGATAAATGTCTTTCAATATTTTAAATGTCTCTTCTTTGGCCTTAGGAAGGATTGGGTAAGATAAATACAGCTTCCTTATTTTTTATAGCCTCTTCATCACTGAAAACCTTTAGAACATATATTCTTTTCAGTTGACCAGAGTAAAACTTTTTGGATAACACATTTCTAATAAACTTATTTGTAAACTGTTTACTATTTAAATGAATTCCTTCAATACAAAGTGGTCTCATTTCTGATTGAGAGTTTGAGTACATTACAAACTGTTTAATCATCATTTTCAGGGGTGCTGGGATGGCCTTTAACACTTTATTATACTCTCTAATTGGCCACTGGAAATTTAATTTAACACAAAAATCTCTGTAATTACAACAAATTACCAAAATTATCCATCAAATGTGTTAACGCGGGCAATTCCTTTTTCCATCCAAGTTCCTAAAAACAAGAATTTTATATTACTCAGAATATACCTGTTGTTCCACAGAGGTGTAGGCTATTATGTGGTGTACAATTGTGCTTAAACATTAGGTTCCAGTACAAAATAACTTGCTGATGGAAATAAGATCATTTTACAGGTAGTTTGTTTTAAATCATAGTTACACCGCAATATAAAATCAGTTCCCCCCATTTTATGGAAAATTGCATTCGGGATGCTAAACCAAAAAGAGTATTTATGACACACAAAGGAACTCAACCATTTTAGTTTTAGTACACCATTCATCACAGAAAAATCTATGACATTCATGCCACCCTCTTCAATACTCTTAATCATGTAATTTTTCCAGATATAATGGCATTTACCCTTACAAATAACATTTAAATTTATCTTATTTATTAATATAATCATGTTGTTTGAAATTTCTAGTGAAAAGGCAGGGTAAATGGCTCTTGATATACTCTCCATCTTGGATAGAAGAGTCCTGCCAAAAAGTGTTATATCCCTTTGCAGCCACATATTCGATATTACTTTAAATTTATCAGTATGTTTAAGAATGTTTTTTTTTCCCTTGTTTCTTTATTTCTGGAGACCGTGATACCCAAATATTTGACTTGAATTTTGACTGATTTAACCTGTACACTGTAGAAAAAAAAATCGTAAAAAAACGGTCAATGACTGGCAGCTGCGGCTGCCAAACAAAAACCGTAAAAATAAAGTAAAATATCGTAATTTAAATGAAATGCAAAAAACTTTTACAGAAATTTTCCTTAAATTTTTTACAGAAAAACACTGTTATTTTATAACTATTTCCTGAATTATTACGATCAAACACCTTCATTGTAAAAAAATCCCATAAAAAAAACAGTCAAATGACTGTCAGCAACGGCTGCCATACAAAAACCATAAAATTAATGTCAAATATCTTAATTTAAATAAGTGCAAAATACTTTTACAGAAATCTTCATTAATCTTTTTTAACAGAAACACACAGTTAAAACACAGTTATTTCACATTTATTTTCTGATTTATTTACTGAAAAACATGCAGTTAATTACATGCATGATTTGCTTTGACTATATACGTCACTACATCAGCAACTACACAGTTACTGTCAGTTAAATAAAGAAACATGCAGCATTTCATCAGTGTTTATTTGCTCATCCTGGACTGAAGCTCAGGCTCTACTCTTCAACACAATGGTAACACACGAAACACCATACAGAAACACTTTAAACCCCAACAGAACATTAAACACTACCAGATCTCTCAGGATCGCAGCATCTTCACTTATTACAATCCAGACTTTATTTCTTTCATACTAACATTATTAATGAGAATTAACAGAGGTTTAGAAGTTGAAGCTTTATTGAAAAGAATAAAGTTTGATGTCACCATGATGGAGATCAGTATTTGCTTTAGTTGGGCTCTTGAACTTTTAGTGTTGAACTTTAATGTTTCTCTGGCTGCATTAACTTTGTGTCTCTGATGCATATTTATTATCGTAAGAGTCTAAGAGAAACTCAGGTCAGATAATGTTGGTCGCTTTAGTAGTGAGTGTACTCATCATGTAGAGTCCGGCTCCATTGATACCATCTGAAGTACAATATCTGATTATGTCATTAAATATTAGTTATTCATTTTGCATGACAAGGCTTCTATAAAACATTCTCCAGTGCTGTGATACTCAGATTTTATGAAGTCATTATACAGAAAATATTTGACAGGATCATATAGACTCACTCAGATATCAAGAATCAGCGTATGAATCACAACAATGGTGACAATGGAAAAAAAACTTTTTTGGTTGTCACCATTGTTGAGATTCATATGTTGATTCTTGATGTCTCTATACAACTAAAAAAACCACAAAGCTTTTTTTGTGTAGTATATATATATATATATATATATGCAGGTTGTTATAATACTGATACCACAATATTCAAGGGTCATGTGATAAATTATGACATTCATTAAAAACTTTGTATAAAGCTAAATTCCACCTACATACTCTGTAATCTAAGCTATCATATACAGAGATTTGACTGTCATATCAGTGAATCAGATCATCACATGATGACTATAACATCATCAATTAATGATCAAGATCATCTGATATTTTCTCCAGCATTTATGACAAACGTGTATCAAATACACAGTTAAAGCAGCCAGAGAAAAGCATAAGTTAAATCTCAAGGGTCATGACCCCAACTAAAGCAGACACTGATCCCAATCATGGTGACATCAAACTTATTTTAAAGTTTTTTACACTTTATTTAAATTAGCATATTTTACTTTAATTTTATGGTTTTTGTTTGGCAGCCGTAGCTGCCAGTCATTTGACAATTTTTTTAGGATTTTTTTTTACAATAAAGGTATATGATCGTGATTATTCAGGAAATACCTGTAAAATAACAGTGTTTTTCAGTTTATTTAATTTAGGATGTTTTACAGTTTTTTGGGGAGCTGACAGTCATTTGACCATTTTATCATTTAACTGTTTTGTTTCTGTTAAATAACAGATTATATTTGTAATTTTACATACATTTTTATGTAATTTAAGAAAACAGAACATATACTGTATGAAAAATACAATCAATTTTCTGTATAAAGAATGTGAATTACTGTAATTGGTCATTAATGTCACAATACCTAAAATAACAGCTGAATTTTTATTTTACAGATATTATTTGTAATTTTACAGTGTTTTGAGTATAATTTAAAATTAAAGAAAATGATCGTCAAAAAATCACAGTTATTTTCTGTAAAATTTGGATTTTTTTTTACAGTGTACGGCTGCCAAACAAAAAACATAAAATTAAAGTAAAATATGCTAATTTAAATGAAGTGTAAAAAACTTTAAAATAAATTTGATGTCACCATGATTGGGATCAGTGTCTGCTTTAGTTGGGGTCATGAACCTTGAGATTTCACGTATGCATTTCTCTGGCTGCTTTAACTGTGTATTATATACATGTTTGTCATAAGTGTTGGAGAAATTATCAGATGATCTCGATCATTAATTGATGATGTTATAGTCATTATATGATGATCCGATTCACTGATATGACAGTCAAACCTCTGCATATGATAACTAGTGATGGTCAGATCGAGGCTTTGTGAAGCAATGAAACAGTTGAACCAAATGGTCCATATTGTTTTGAGGCTTCGAATCAATCCGACACCCGTCTCAACGCTGACACCTAGTGGTCACTTGCAGGTGTTGATCTGAAACAACCTTGACGAGCCATGAAATTGTGTTTTATTATTGGACTTTTCTAATATGTGAATCTTGTAACCTATAGGCTCCTCCCTGTGCATAATGTTATTTGGGTCCTGCAAAATGAATATTGATAAAAATTTAATCAAGCCACAATGTCTCACTTTTTTACATATTTTTATTCAAAAATATTAATTTTTCTGCTGTGGAAGGACTTCGCCTACTTCTTTTTTTTACAGATAATTTCTCCAGCCTTTGAAAAAATCCTCTCACAAGGGACACTTGTTGCTGGCATGCAAAGATATTTTTTAGCTAGGACATACAAACGAGGAAAGATTACTGCTCTCTCTTTCAAGTAAATTAGTGGATCATGAGTTCTGGGCATATACGCATCGTTGATGTATTTTTTCACTTCCACTGTGGCATCAGCTGTAGCATTGTGCATCATCTGGGTTTGATGGATTCGAGTATCAAAAAGTTCCCATAAAATGCCCTGTGTTTCTACTGGTGTTGATGGTGATGGTGATGATGTTGATGGTGATGGATACATCTATCCATACCTTGCTTAGATGGCCCAGCAGTGTCAGTAGCGGGCCTAGGTACAGGGGGAATGCCATCCTCTGCACCCTGCAAAATGGCAGGATGAGTGCTCCTCAAATGGCGCATCATGGATGATGTATTGTTGCAGTAGGCGAGCTGCCGATCACAATACACACATCTCACTTTATTTGGTATTACTTTATTTACCCATTAGTATTATAACAACCTGCATTTAAATATATATATATATATATATATATATACTACACAAAAAAAAGTTTTGTCATTTTTTTTAGTTGTATAGAGACATCAAGAATCAACATATGAATCCCAACAATGGTGACAACCAAAAAGTGGTTTTTTTTTTCATTGTCACCATTGTTGTGATTCATACGCTGATTCTTGATGTCTGAGTGAGTCTACATGATCCTGTCAAATATTTTCTGTATAATGACTTCATATAATCTGAGTATCACAGCACTGGAAAATGTTTTATAGAAGCTTTGTCATGCAAAATGAATAACTAATATTTAATGACATAATCAGATACTTCAGATGGTATCAATGGAGCCGGACTCTACATGATGACTATTCTCACTACTACGTGACCAACATTATCTGATCTGAGTTTCTCTTAGACTCTAACCATAACAAATATGCATCAGAGACACACAGATAACGCAACCAGAGAAATATTAAAGTTCAACATTAAAAGTTCAAGAGCCCAACTAAAGCAAATACTGATCTCCATCATGGTGACATCAAACTTTATTCTTTTCAATATAGCTTCAACTTCTAAACCTCTGTTAATTCTCATTAATAATGTTAGTATGAAAGAAATAAAGTCTGGATTGTAATAAGTGAAGATGCTGCGATCCTGAGAGATCTGGTGGTGTTTAATGTTCTGTTGGGGTTTAAAGTGTTTCTGTATGGTGTGTTTCGTGTGTCACCATTGTGTTGAAGCGTAGAGCCTGAGCTTCAGTCCAGGATGAGCAAATAAACACTGTTGAAATGCTGCATGTTTCTTTATTTAAGTGACAGTGACTGTGTAGTTGCTGATGTAGTGACGTATATAGTCAAAGAAAATCATGCTTGTAATTAACTGCATGTTTTTCAGTAAATAAATCAGAAAATAAATGTGAAATAACTGTTTTAACTGTGTGTTTCTGTTAAAAAAGATTAATGAAGATTTCTGTCAAAGTATTTTGCACTTATTTAAATTAGGATATTTTACATTAATGTAATGGTTTTTGTATGGCAGTCGTTGCTGACAGTCATTTGATTGTTTTTTTATGGGATTTTTTTACAATGAAGGTGTTTGATTGTAATAATTCAGGAAATAGTTGAAAAATAACAGTGTTTTTCTGTAAAAAAAAAATAAGGAAAATTTCTGTAAAAGTTTTTTGAATTTCATTTAAATTACAATATTTTACTTTATTTTTACGGTTTTTGTTTGGCAGCCGCAGCTGCCAGTCATTGACCGTTTTTTTACGGTTTTTTTTTTTACAGTGTAGCTAGTTATGTTAGCAACCCTACGATAAGATAAGATGACATCCCACATAACAATGTTGATGATGACAGTGATTCACAAAGTAAAATAAGTCACAATTATTTAATTTTATATTATTTGTGGTAGAGCTAAAGTTAAAGGGAGGCTACACCAGGCACGTAACTGAAGTGTTCGTTCGCGTTGCGCCTGCTGTAACCTTCTGCTATGATTAGTGAACTGACTACTACCGTACGTTCAAAAAAATTACACATAAACTAGTTCTCTAAAACTATTTTTTGCGCATCGCGAACAAAGCATTTCACTTACCCGCTGTAGCCTTCCTGTTAGTGTCACACACTGTTCATTAATGTGTCACTATATCTCATTCTACCCCTGTAGGTCAGAAGAGCGAGAATCCATTAAACCCCGACTATGTGCCAAGTTTGTTTGCTTACCTCACACCTGGGCAACGTAAAAGAAAAGTAAATAGTTACAGCAAATTTGAGCAAATGCAAGCTGTCAAAAGAAAGAGAAGGACGTGTGATGTTGGACCGGTGGCACCCTGTGACAACAGCAGCCATATGCAGATTGATGACTGTGATTACACCACAGCTCAGGAGGGGAGAGGTCAGACAGCTGATCACAGCTACTGTAATTCTGCAGTCTATGCTGAGAGCAGTGTACCATGCTCCAATGAAGCCTGCCATGAAACTGTGAGGAGATTGACAGACGAGTGCACTGCACTGAGGTCACAGGTTTATCAGCTCAGGGAAAAGGTTAGCAAGTTATCCTTCAGCCAGGAAACCTTTAAGGACAATGATGACATGGTGCAGGACTAAACCGGCCTTAACCGGTTGTCTTCACTTTTGTGTCAGCGTTCCTCAAGGTGGGACCTGGATTGAATCCCTTTCAAATCTTTTTAATGACCTTAATGAGAATGAGACTAAATTTACCACTGCACTTCTTTTTATATGCAGGCCGAATTTTTAACGGTACGTTAAATGTCTTGCATGATAGGTTGTTTAGATTCATACTGTGGCCCAGTAGGGAACAGATTCAAATTAGTTTACCCATGTGTTTCAAAAATAGTAGTTATAGAAATTGTACATCCATAATAGACTGCTTTGAAATTTTCATTGAGAGACCTAAAAACTTGAGAGCCTGAGCACAAACATACTCACAATATAAGCAGCACAATACTGCCAAGTACTTGATATCAATAACTCCACAGGGAGTCATATCGTTTGTGTCTCGTGGCTGGGGAGGGCGAGCAAGTGACAGGCACATTACAGAGAACTGTGGCTACCTGGAAAATCTGTTACCTGGTGATTTGGTCTTAGCAGATCGAGGGTTCACAGTATAGGGGATGCTGTGGGATTGTACAGTGCTCATCTCAAAATACCTGACTTTACTAGAGGGAAAAAGCAACTGCATCCAAGTGAACTTGAGTATTCAAGGGGGCTAGCAGCTGTTCGAATTCATGTTGAGCGAGTGATTGGTCTTGTGAGGAATAAGTACACAATTTTACAAAGCACAATATCCATTTCTCTCTGCCAGACTGCAACTCCATGAGAGCTTACATCTCTTGACAAGATGGTCAGAGTGTGCTGTGCTCTGTGCAACATTTGCCAATCTGTTGTGCCCTCGCAATAGCATGGGTGTCAGTAACATTGTTTTCCTTAGTGTCACAAGGCTAAACAATTGTGTACAAATGTAATATATATTTGGATCTTTGTTTTTTTTATACAAGCCTGTTATTTATGAGTTTCATGTAAAATTGTTTTGTGTTTGTCTTGTTTACTTCTTTCTAAAACAAGTAAGACTATCACAAATGTGTGTGTATATTGATATGGGCTGAAATTACTTTTGAAATAAATTGTTATTCATTCAATTACAACACTTTAGTGATGTTTATTGTACATGGTCACATTGCAGTAACAATACATGTGCAATTTATACATTTTCCATCACATTCCATTAGGCAGTGTTGTAATGTAACAAAATACAAATACTTCACTACTGTACTTAAGTAGAATTTTCACACACAATTTAACAATTTATTACTGAAAAGTAAGTCTTAAAGTGTCTGTTATTTACTGTACTTAAGTATCCAAAGTAATCTTCTGATATTAAATGTACTTAAATATTAGAAGTGTGTATGTATATATATATATATATATATACATACACACTTCTAATGAAGTGTGTATGACAGAATGAACTTTTTACTTACTAGCTACATAAAGTGCAGAATAAGTAGCCACTACAAGGCAATTACAATTATAACACAGTAAGCATACATAGACGGTCTGTAAGAAGCTAAAACGTAGTGTAGAGCCAAATATACAGTGTAATTACTGATGTGGATCAGAGATAACACAATAAACCTGAAATAACTGTCTATAAGAATGTTGAATGTAGAAAAAAGTCAATATACAGATAGTGCAAGTATAGCAGACCGAATTATACAATATACATAAGTCAAAAATATAATACAGATATAATTAGGGTGTGCAAAAACAGGCTGTGTAGGAACCAGCTACTTGTACTTTTACTCAAGTATTGCTTTCAAGTACTTTATACAAGAGTGTCATGTCACAGACTGGTAATAGTAAACTTGTTTTCTGCACTCCACACATTTCCATGTCTTAGGCACTCTGCTCAGCTTAAGGCAGGTCTTGTGAAAGTGCTTTCGCCTACAATTTCCAGATGTGCAAATGATGACATCTGTGGGCACAGGTTGACCACAGTAGCATCCCACTTCAGGTGGCTGTTTTGTGGCTGTGGTGTATATGGGAGTAAGGCGTGGTGCTGTATACCATTTCCCCAGCAGCTCAGGGAGCACTCCATTCTTGATGAAATTCACCACTGGGTGAAAACTTCCCCCTGTCATAACTGAGATGAGTTGTAAAGTATTATGTGCAAGCCACAAAAGAGCTTAGTTTTCAGTCACTCTGTGGAGCAGAGAATCTTACCTGTGGGAATGGCCCTCAATGACAGAGAGGATGGCACTCTTCTTTGGTTTGGACTCCTGCAATTCACTATTATGAAGCGCCTCAAAGAATGCTTGGCAGTCTTTATCTGATGGTCTAATATCAGGACAACCAGGACCTTGATCTTCACAGCTTGAACATGGCTCTTGTTTATGAGAGAAACTGATGTTGCAGATCTCTTCATATGGGACCCCTCCGACAGAGTTCATACTTGTCTGAGCCCAAGCACAAGGCTTCTCGGTGCAAGCCTGCCCGTTTTTAATATCAGCAGCAGCCAAAACAGAGAACAGAAGAGCTGCTGCATGAGAGCAGACCTCTCCTAGGCCTGCCTTACAGGTGCAATGAGCCATAAGTACTGTCCCGTCCTCTTGGACAGCGATCCAGGGATGTGTTGGGGTCACAGAAAGGTTTTGTGAATGCTTAACCTTAAGTATGAAACACAAATTGAGAATTATAAATTTAGCAATATAGCCAGATTAACCAATTATGTTTAAGTTCAACATATATAACATTATCTAAGACTCCTAGCTATTTTCTACATTATGTTTTCGCTAACATGCGTAAGGTTAGCTTTAAAAAACGAAATTCCATTGGCAATTGTTAATTATTATCCTAGCATTGACCTAGCTAGCTTTGCTAGCTAGTAAAGTTAAGTTAACAAATATCTTACCTTTCCTGTAAATAAGAAAAGTTTCTTCATCTCCAGATGATAAACTCGAGGATCATTCACCCATCCTGATTTAAAATACATGTACGCTTCAGTGCTCTTGTATGCCTTGAGGGACTCCCCGCTGTATGGAGAAGGATTGTGGACGAGGTATGTAAATGTCACCAAAAGACATGTTTGGCAAGTTAAACAGATTTCAGCAGGGTCAGTACACTCTCAGAAAATAAAGTACATAATTGTACCTTTAGGGGTACAATGGCTTGTCACTGGGGCTCTACCCTCAAGGGTACAATATTGTACCCTTGTACCCAGAAATTGTTCTGATCAAAAGACTTTTTAAAAAAATATTTTATGTAGACACACTGACATCAATAATCAGCCTGTGAATTTCAACAATGGTGACAATAATAAAGCATGTTGCAGGGCATTCTGGGTGCTACCAATCAAAACTCATTCATGGCTCCCATCATGCATTGCGGTATGAATAAATTATGATCCGAATTGTTTTACTAATGTCCTTTCCCTAATTGAACATTCTGTTTGTCACCATTGTTGAGATTCATACACTGATTCTTGATGTCTGTGTGTGCCTAAAAGACAAACTTTTAAGAAATCCTTACGATTACAAATTTCTGGATTTTAGTCTGTAGAATCACAGGCTGCTGTAATCAACAATATACATTTAAGTCAGGAATTAGACTTCAAATGAGTTCAGGTTAAATTATGATTATGTCAAAACATAACCAACACCACCTGCTCAACTTTTCTCTTTGTTCATCTGGCAGTTTTAACTCAGATACAACAGAGAAACATAATCTAATATTGACAGTTTAAGGGTCAAGAGCCCAACTAAAGCAAACACTGATCACCATAACGGTGTCTTAATTTTTTTTATTTTCTCCTTCAGTGATTCTGTTTGTTAACATCAGGTGTCTTCAATAAGGGTCAATCATCACTCAATGAATCACTTAATGAGCTCATTAACTTTAACAGTCTTGATTGTTAATTTAACATTCATATTTGAACACTTTAACACTCTTGAGTCTGGAGCCAAATAGACTCCCAGGAGAGTTCATTTAACACTGGAGTTTTTGCTGTGTTATAATGATTTAATCTAAGTAAATTGACTTACAAAACTTTTATTTCCTTTATTTCAAGGCTACTTAAATATAGTGATAAGTTAAAATCTACCTTAAATGATTAAGGTATCCTTAAAACCTTAAAAAAAACAAAATAATTTTTACAAAAAAAAAATTTACTTGGCAGAGGCTGTCTTTTGATATTGTACCTTAACCTTTAAAAGAAACGGTATATATATATATATACCTTTTAATGCTTGGGGACATATATGTACCTTTTTGACCCTCAAAAAGGTACATATATGTACCTTGGGGGACAGAATTGACTCCTACTGTACCCCTATTTCTGACAGTGTAGTTGATTCGGAAGTAAATACGGATCAAAACCCAAAATATCAATTTTCTTGTAATAGCGTTGCTTTTCTTTATCAAATAGATGAGCGATTTTCGTCTGAGTAACGTTAACAGAGCCCGTTTCTTTGACGTTAACGTAGGGCTGCATGATTAATCGCACGATATTGTTATGCGCATCTAATCAGTAAAGCCGGTTCCTTGATTAGTAGTAAATCGCCTTCACCTGCTTTCAGATGGACAATATGACGCAGATATGAGTGTTAAATTAACACTCAAGAGTGTTAAAGTTAATGAGATAATTAAGTGATTAATTTAGTGATCATTGAGCATTATTGAAGACACCTGATGTTAACAAGCAGAATCACTGAAGGAGAAAATCTCAAATTGTAAGCCACCGTTATGGCGATAAGTGTTTGCTTTAGTTGGGCTCTTGATCCTTATACTTTAAGTTTACATTTTCTTTGTCAGCTGTTATTGATTTATTACAGTCAAATGAACAAATACAAGTGTGATCTGATAGTGTTGGTTATGTTTTGACATAATCATACTGTGATCTGAAATTTGAAACTCATTCAGATGATCTGGTTTAACTTGATAGCAACAGTTTAGTGTTTCTACAGCATATGATAATTGTATTTTTCTTATAATCCAAAACATTTAATAATAATTGCCCTGATTAAATCACTTTCAAATGCATTTATTTAGAAACACAGACATCAATAATCAGCCTGTGAATCTCAACCGTGGTGACAATAATAATCCTAGTTGCCACCAATCACAACTCATTAATGGCTCCCATCATGCATTGCGGAATGAATAAATTATGATCTGAATTGTCTATGTAATTTACATTTCCTAATTGAATATTCTGTTCGTCACCATTGTTGAGATGCATTGACTGAATCTTGATATCTGTGTGTGCCTAAAAAAAAGATTCTTTTTTTTTTTTTTTTTTAACTTTTAAGAACTCCTTTATATTATATCTCAAATACTGAATATTTATGCAGAAACTCAGTTAAGCTGTAACCAACGACATAAATCAAAATCGTAAAGTTCAAATAATGATAATGATTGTCTTAAGATAACAAACACCATCAGATTACTTTTTTTCTTTGTTCATCTGGCAGTTATAACTCAGATACATCAGCCAAACAAAATCAAAATTTAATTATGTAAGGGTCAAGAGCCCAACTAAAGCAACCACTCATCTCCATAATGGTGACCTGAAATTCCGGTTTTCTCCTTCAGTGATTCTGCTTCAGGTGTCTTCAATAATGCTCAATCATCACTCAATTAATCACTTAAATATCTCATTAACTTTAACACTCTTGAGTGTGGACTCATATACACTCCCAGGTGTGTTAATTTAACACTGAGTTTTTGCTGAATACAAAGAGCCGTAGTTAACTGACAAGCTGAGCCATATCGCATTAAATATCGTTGGCGATATGTCCTCGATTTTAACGCGATTTGGCTCAGCTTGTCAGTTAACTACGGCTCTTTGTAGTAAATGCCGCTCCATCTGAAAGCAGGTGAAGGCGATTTACTACTAATCAAGGAACCGGCTTTACTGACGAGATGCGCATAACAATATCGTGCGATTAATCGTGCAGCCCTAGTCTATATGATCCTGTCAAATATTTTCTGTATTTACTTCATAAATTCTGAGTATCACAGCACTGGAGAATGTTTTATAGAAGCCTTGTCATGAAAAATGAATAACTAATATTTAATGACATAATCAGATATTGTACTTCAGATGGTATCAATGGAGCCGGACTCTACATGATGACTATACTCACTACTAAGCGACCAACATTATCTGACCTGAGTTTCTCTTAGACTCTTACGATAATAAATATGCATCAGAGACACACAGTTAATGCAGCCAGAGAAACATTAAAGTTCAACACTAAAAGTTCAAGAGCCCAACTAAAGCAAATACTGATCTCCATCATGGTGACATCAAACTTTATTCTTTTCAATAAAGCTTCAACTTCTAAACCTCTGTTAATTCTCATTAATAATGTTAGTATGAAAGAAATAAAGTCTGGATTGTAATAAGTGAAAATGCTGCGATCCTGAGAGATCTGGTAGTGTTTAATGTTCTGTTGGGGTTTAAAGTGTTTCTGTATGGTGTTTCGTGTGTCACCATTGTGTTGAAGAGTAGAGCCTGAGCTTCAGTCCAGGATGAGCAAATAAACACTGATGAAATGCTGCATGTTTCTTTATTTAACTGACAGTAACTGTGTAGTTGCTGATGTAGTGACGTATATAGTCAAAGCAAATCATGCATGTAATTAACTGCATGTTTTTCAGTAAATAAATCAGAAAATAAATGTGAAATAACTGTGTTTTAACTGTGTGTTTCTGTTAAAAAAGATTAATGAAGATTTCTGTAAAAGTATTTTGCACTTATTTAAATTAAGATATTTGACATTAATTTTATGGTTTTTGTATGGCAGCCGTTGCTGACAGTCATTTGACTGTTTTTTTTATGGGATTTTTTTACAATGAAGGTGTTTGATCGTAATAATTCAGGAAATAGTTGTAAAATAACAGTGTTTTTCTGTAAAAAATTTAAGGAAAAATTTCTGTAAAAGTTTTTTGCATTTCATTTAAATTACGATATTTTACTTTATTTTTACGGTTTTTGTTTGGCAGCCGCAGCTGCCAGTCATTGACCGTTTTTTTACGATTTTTTTTTTTACAGTGTACTCCCATGTAATGTTTAATAAGTTTATATTGTTACAATACAGCTTACACACTAAAACCATGTCAAACACAACACTAAAAGCACACATCAAAAGGGTACTTGCACACAAGAAATTTAGAGTAACAGTAAGTTGTTTAAAGTTGTTGCAGCCACTACATTGTGATTTTGCAGGTGGCACCCCTCAAACTACATTAGACAAATAATTATGGTGACTACATTGCATGCAAAAACAGTCCAAACATTAAAATCCTAACCAGTGTTCAAAAAATACGAACATTGTTTTTTTATTGTAGGAAAAAAATGGCTAATGCAAATAACAAAAACAGATCATGTGGGTCTTTGGTACAGGACAAATTAGGAGAAGTTGGTTTGGCATCAATATCTAAAATGCTGTAGAAGTAGCTCCTATACGATCTTATTACTTTTTAGTCACTTTCAACAGTGTTAGGTAGTGGAATGACATACATTTTGGTCTTCGACTTAACCATTACACATTTACGTTTCAGTGATTGAGGATGCACGGCAAATACATTGTTAGTGTGAGACACTTCATTTATAAATGTGGAGGATATATTTAGCTGAACATCTCTACAAACCTTTCCTCCGCTCTTGGCAAGCTCTTTTACTAAAACACAGAAGTCATTTGTGGCAGATGCTGAAGGTGTCCCATTGTCAGATGTAAAAGCCACGAGGGTCATAATTTCACATAATGTCCCATCACTTAACTGTACAACCGAATTATTTCTCTTTTTAAGGGTAGTGTTGTTATATGAATGATAAACAACACTGCTACAAATAAATCGGTCATAAAAAAACCCTGAATGAACTGTCACTCCTTTAAAATGTTCAATAGCCATCCTTTGCAACACAGATGTGCTACCTTTCTTTGGGCATCCAAAACCTCTGACATTATTTTGAAACTCCCTTGACTTATTTCTTAAGCCAGAACTACTTTGTAGTTTCTCAAATAATTTCCTTATGCTGTCATTAGCATTTGCCATTGTAGTGCCTGCTTTTATTGAGAGACTTCTCCACCTAAGGAATCTTTTCACTATTTGAGTTGGCACATGTGTTGTTCCATTGAAAAACTTAATCAACGTCCCATTAAATGATTCAAATGGAAATGTGGATGTGGCCCACAGTGGTCCCCAGTTGCGCACACTTGCTGCCAGGTGCATTAACAAATGAACATTGAAAGACACATTGGCAGCACCATACAGTTTCTCAAAGTTAAGTACAAACTTTCGCAGAGCTTGTTCTGCCACATCCACATGGCTCACTTTGATGGCATCCTGTAGAAGAGTGTGCATTGCAAAAACTAATAAAAATAGGTGATTCCAGTACTTTTTTTTCAAAATGCCATTTAAAACAGGCAGTGCATAAAACAACAAAAATGCCCGCCACTCAGATGCTTTCCAGAATTTTCTGTCCTTCACTGATCTTGGTGCCCTTGTGACCTCCACAGGTGGACAAATGGCCAGCAATTCCTGGTCTATGTCACTGACCTTGGAACCCAGGTACCAGTCTTTATTATGGTGCTTACTGTCTAGCCACAGAGATGTAATCTGTTTAGTGACACCCAGGCATACACTGTGCTGGTACTCAGGAACAAATCCAGTTATCATATTGAAGCTCCCAAGTTCCATCAAAGGGGATGGGCCTTTCACTCCCATTACGGGATTAGCAGGTGTTGCCAGAATAGCATGCTGAAAATGATCTGTCTCGTTCCGTAAAGGTGGTTCGGGAGTTTCCCAGATGTATGGGCCACCGCCAGTGTGGAGACAGAAGTCACACCCGTATTTGCCATTAAACTGTTTTGTGTTTCTCAGGAGGGGGCGGGCAACTGAATCTGAGGAGCAGATGAGTGAATGAACTTTGCTTGAATGCTCTATGTTTTCAGAGTCCCTCCATTTAATTCCATTTTCTTCCAATTCTTTGAGCTGTGACACAAAAGCTGTTAAAAAAGTGACCATATTTGGCTTGCTGTTACCAAACCATAAGCATGGTATACATATGTTGGCTTGACGATCTTTTGGTAACAGCTCGATGATTTGGCACTGAATTGGCCATATCTGAATGTTGTTACTATTGAAAACTGGAATTCCATCACAATTCCAGATGATGGATATGTCGTCAGCCCCTACTCGTCCACTCTGCTTGAGTTTTTCATATTCTGCCCCACACTGAATATCTGAAACAATGCCTGGAATTGATTCCCTTTTATTTAAATGTGTGTCAGATTTTTCCAGAACGTACTCTATTTGGGTTGATAGAGTAAGTACAAGAAAGTAAGATCCTACCCTTAGGTTTTTTTCAATGTCGAATTCACCTCTACAAGAAAAACAGTTTTTTGGAGCTGTCTCACTGGGTCCCATGTAGCTTTCACAGTCGATACAATAAAAATGGGGCACATATTGGCCAAACTGTCCATAGGCTTTATGAAAAAGATATGACGTTGCTGGCACCAAGCCAGGGAAATGTTCATTGAACATTGCAAGAAGATCCTCCAGAGCTACTCATGTCAAATTGTGCCTCAGTACATATGACATTAGTAACAGCAGACTCTGACCTTTAGTGAGGGGAGCACCGGGGTAAACCGGATCGTCATCATGGCATTTCTGTAATAGAATACAAGATTGATTACATTCTCACCTGAAACATAATATGATACAAAAGCAGAAATAGCAATGACAGTGTTGTTCTATTAAGACAGATGAGATACAAATTTAACTTAAACTAATAGTGCACAGATAATCTGTAATTACATGGTTATACCTTCGATCGGTTTGAATCTTGATTCCCGTCTTGCCTTCTCTCTTCTTCTGCTCTCTGTTCTTTTCCACTTCCATCATCTTCCTCTCTGTCCTCTTGTCCACTTCCATCATCTTCTCTGTCCTCTTGTCCACGTCCATCATCTTCCTCTCTGTCCTCTTGTCCACTTACATACTCTTCCTCTCTGTCCTCTTGTCCACTTACGTCATCTTCCTCTCTGTCCTCTTGTCCACTTACGTCATCTTCCTCTCTGTCCTCTTGTTCACTTCCATCCTCTTCGTCTCTGTACATTTGTCCACTTCCATCCTCTTCCTCTCTGTCCTCTTGTCCACTTACGTCATCTTCCTCTCTGTCCTCTTGTCCACTTCCATCCTCTTCCTCTCTGTCCTCTTGTCCACTTACGTCATCTTCCTCTCTGTCCTCTTGTCCACTTACGTCATCTTCCTCTCTGTCCTCTTGTCCACTTCCATCCTCTTCCTCTCTGTCCTCTTGTCCACTTACGTCCTCTTCCTCTCTGTCCTCTTGTTCACTTCCATCCTCTTCCTCTCTGTACATTTGTCCACTTCCATCCTCTTCCTCTCTGTCCTCTTGTCCACTTTCATCCTCTTCCTCTCTGTCCTCTTGTCCACTTCCATCCTCTTCGTCTCTTTCCTCTTGTCCACTTCCATCATCTTCTCTGTCCTCTTGTCTATTTCCATCATCTTCATCTCTTTGATGTTCTCTCTCCTCAAAACTTTGCTCTTTTCCTGATGTTACATCTTGTCTCCATGTCACCATCCCATTTTCATCACTCTCTTGCTCCACTTCTCGGTAAGTATCTGCATCACTATGATCTCTGAGACGAATCTGAGACAAATGTAAAGTCATTAAGTGAAGCTCAGTCTTAAAAAATAAGCAATATTTAGATATAGGTCTAATGCATTCTACTCCAAAGCTCATTTAAAAAAAAAAAAACAGCCCGCCAACCCAGTATGCTGCACAGAGCTGTGTGATAATAGAAAAGGCTGGCTATATGGCACTAAGCCTAAAGCCATCCAGCATCTAACATTTGATTGAACATTACAATATTAAAAAAATGTCCTATTCTACACATGTAGATTTTTTTCTTGAACATACCTTTTCAAAAACTTTTCTTCTGTAAGCAGATGTTCTAGGAATTGGTGATGTAAAGAGAAATCTCTTGTATAATATTTTTTTCTGTTTCTGCAGATACAGTACAAAGCAAAAATGTATAAAGTATAAATATGAAAATAGCAAATTATATATATATATATATATATATATATATATATATATATATATATATATATATATGAGTATGTATATACACACACACATGACACATGAACAAAAATCATATGGATGTAGGATTCAAAAATAGGAAGTAGTAATATGATAATAATATGATAAAACAATTGGAGATTGATAATATTGAAAGTGAAATTATCTCTCAAAATATATATCCATCAGATGGGCCTATAACTGGGGGCTTATAATATCCAAAAAGAAATGAGGGGAGTTTTTCTGTAAAGGGAATCAAATATGACATCCTATTAACTTGGATAAAATGAAAGCAATTAGCTGCCACGTTGTTACAATTAGTATATAGTAAATAAAAATGTGATTGCTATGACATTACTATTTATCTAATTGTGAAACAATTTTAATTACGTTATAACCATAGCCTGTATAACATTAAATAACGTAATGCCTTTATTTTATTTTTATTTTTTTAGGGCGGGATAAACTATTCAATGCATTTCATCAATTGTGTTAACTTACCTTTTTCTGTTGAAGTTTTCTGTGTTTTGTTGATATTGGCGTCCCAGATTGAGTCTCATCTGAATTCAAATGTTCCTTAAATTTTCGTTTTGATGCCATGATGATTTTGAATCACAGACTGTATTAAAGGTATTGTAGGTAGAAATCCCCAAAAATACTTTTTTCCAATTTTTTTCAAACTGTCTTTATATATCAATGCATAATTAAAATGTAAGTACTCTGGAAAATAAATTATAAAAATCGAGTGTCTGTAGTTCTCTCAGGACTGTAATAAACACAGCTCATTATTCCATTCGGGACGAAAGAAATGATTGGCTGGGGCGACTGTCACTCTCCCTCGCTACCATGGATACCACCTCTGCTGATACAGGAGGAGCCCAAATGCGCGCACCCGTTTGAAAAGGAACGGAAGCTAGTAATAACAAACAATTGATTTAATGCATAAACGACAAAGACACTGAAGAGGGAGTGGGGCTGGAGGAAGACAGGAAGTTCTCTGTATTCCCGCACTGACTGAAGGAGTTTGAATCGTAGGCGGTAGGATTTGATTTGAATTTGGCGGATTGCATAAACTGTTCATTGAATGTAGCAACATGGCTTCTACATCAGGAGGAAATAGTGGTAATGATGAGATGGAGTGGATGATTTCAAGATCATCACGAATGAAAAGAATGATGAGGAAGAGACAAGAAAGGGCAAAAAGTTGGTCGGAAGAGAGCGAGACAAGAGCAGAAGTTAGCAAAAGGACAAAAACAAACGAAAGGGCGAGTTCACGAGAAAAGGATGACTTAAACATGGAAGAGGAATATAAATTAATGGTGGAATTTAAAGAGGAGGGTGGATTTATTCACCCGATAAAGCTGACTAAAGCAATAGAGGAAGAAATAGGGAAAATCAAAATGGCTAGAATCATGAACAACAGAAAAGTGCTAATTCATGCTGTCAGTGAATCACAACAACAGAAGATACTCAAAATGAAAACCTTGATGGGGGAAAGGATTAAAGCATATGTTCCAGGAGCTATAGCAAGGTTGAGGGGAGTAATATCAGGAGTTCCAATTGAAATGACAATGGAGGATGTGAAAAAAGAAATTAGAGGAGGGAAAATAACAGACGCCATCAGGATTAAAAGTAAAAGAGATGGGGAACTTAAAGATACAATGGCAGTGATTCTTCAATTTGAAAATACCATGCCAGAAAATATCCAGCTAGGATATATGAATTACAGAGTCAGAGACTACATCCCTAAACCCCTCAGATGTTTTACTTGCCAAAGAATGGGACACATTGCAAAGGAATGTAAAGGCAAAGCTAGATGTGCACGATGCGGAGGACCGCATGAATTTGGTAAATGTGATAAAGATGCTAAGGTTAAGTGTTGTAATTGCGGAGGTGAACACAGCGCAGCATATGGTGGATGTGTTGTACAAAGGGAAGCCAGAGAAGCGCAAAGAATCAAAATAACAGAAAGAGTTTCATATGCTGAAGCTTTAAAAAGAGTGAGGAAAGATAGCACAGGAGGAATGAGGTTGGGAGAAGCAGGTCAAAGAAACTCGGCTGGGAATACAAAGCAAAGGCAGATTTATCAAAGACAAACCTTGGTACCAACAACAAATAGTCAAAACACATGTTTGCATAAATGTAAAGTGGATGAAAATACAATGGTGGTGAAAAAAGAAAACTTTGTAGCATTCATGTGTCATATTGTTAATATCACAGTACAAATGAAGAAGAAAAGTGACAAAATCAAAGCAGTTGTAACAGCAGCTGGAAGGTTTTTAGATATGAAAGAAATTCAAGCAGAACAGATCCATTCCATTCTGAGTACCACTGAAACAATAGAGAATGTTCAGGATTAGGATCATAGCTGTTATCATGGTTTTACACATACTTCAATGGAATGCCAGAAGTTTAATTGCCAATGGACAAGAATTTAAAAAGTTTGTTTATGAATTAGAAATAATTCCAGATATAATATGCGTTCAAGAAACATGGTTAAAACCTAATTTAGAATTTAAGATTCCTGGATATAGCGTAGAAAGACAGGATAGAAGTAATGGTAGTGGAGGAGGATGTGCTATTTTTATTAAAGATGGAATAGCTTATGAGAAAAATCTCATGAATAAAGAATTAGAATGTGTTATTATAGAAATATTTAATGTAAGAAAATATGGAAATTTTAAAATTATTAATTATTATAATCCATGTAAAAATCTTGAAAGTGATATATTTAGGGAGATGGCGGGGAAAATACATAGAAGAGAAATATGGTGTGGTGATTTTAATGCCCACAATAGTCTTTGGGGTAGCAGGAAGACAGATCATAATGGTAGCATAGTGGAAGAAATAATGGATGAAAGGTCATTAGTTTGTCTTAATAATGGAAAAGGTACAAGAGTAAATATACATAAAAATACAGTTTCATGTCTTGATATCACATTAATATCTGATTGTCTGGTTAGTTCATGTAAATGGGATGTCAACTGGGAGTCTACAATAGGAAGTGATCATTTTCCAGTAAGTACAATAATTGATGACAATATAAACAGGCAAGAAGATTTTATATTAACAAGATGGTGCTTTAATAAAGCTAATTGGCAAAAATTTAAAATTAAATGTGAGGAAACCAGTCATATGGTTACCTTAAAAGGCAACATTGAAGAGTGTGCAAGGGAGATAACAGAACATATTTTAAATGCAGCAAGTTATAGCATACCAAGGAAAAAAATCATAAAAGGTAAGAAAAAGGTAGTGCCTTGGTGGAATGATGAATGTAGCAAAGTGGTTAAGGAGCGTAATAAGGCATTTAAAATATTACAGAAAAATTTAACAACCGAAAATCTTATTGAATATAAAAGGAAAAGAGCAATGGTTCGTAAAACTATTAAGGAAGCAAAAAAGAAAACATGGAGAGAGTATTGTTCCTCAATAGGTTCAGAAATAAAATTAAAGAATGTTTGGTCAATGTTTAGGAAAATGACGGGGAAAAGGGATGATGTTAAAATACCAGCTTTAGCTAGAGAACAGGAGATAGTAGTTTTAAATAAAGAAAAGGCAGATTTATTAGGCGAGACATTTGCTGCAGTTCATAATGGTGATCATCTAACAGACATTCATAGAAGGCAGAAGCTACAAAAACTTGGAAAGCATAAAAATATATTGGGAAAATGTAAAAAATGTACATCAACATTAGACATGAATATAACTGTGAAAGAAATTAAAACAGTATTGAAAGGGACAGGATATTCAGCTCCAGGGGAGGACCAATTATGCTATGCTATGTTTCGGCAGATACCGGAAGTTACATTGGAATTAATATTAAAATTATTCAATAAAATATGGAAAGAAGGTACAATACCAAATAGTTGGAAAAGGGCAACAATTTTACCATTTAATAAACCAGGGAAAGATCCAATCAGTCCAAATAATTACAGACCAATAGCTTTAACTTCTCATTTAAGTAAATGGATGGAGAAAATAGTGGTCAGTAGATTAGGGTTTGTTCTTGAACATAAGAAATTAATTAATGGATACCAGTGTGGATTTAGAATAGGGAGATCAACAATGGATGCATTAATTAGAGTCAGTAATGATATAGAGAAAGCGTTAAAAATGAAGGAGATAATGGTTGTAGTATTTTTTGATATAGAAAAAGCATATGATTCATTATGGAGAGAAGGGTTACTTATAAAAATAAAGCAGATGGGAATAGGTGGGAAGATGTATAATTGGATAGCAAATTTTTTGATGGATAGGAAAATAAGGGTGAAGATGGGGAACGATTATTCAAAAGAATTCAATGTGGAAAATGGAATACCTCAAGGTAGTGTAATAAGCCCAATTTTATTTAATATCATGATTAATGACATCTTTTCAGATACTGACAAATGTATTAAATCTGCATTATTTGCAGATGATGGGGCCATATGGATGAGAGGAAAGAATATAAAACATGTAGTAGGAAATATTAAGAAAGCAATTAATAAAGTAGAAAAATGGTCTTATGAATGGGGTTTTAAATTATCAGCAAACAAGTCTTGTTTTATGGTATTCACAAATAAGAGAAATATTGATATAGGAACAATGACATTATATGGACAGACGTTGGAAAGGGTTACAGAATTTAAATACCTAGGACTATGGTTAGATAGCTCTTATACATGGAAAACACATATAGATAACTTGGAAACTAAATGTAAGAAAGTTATAAATCTCTTAAAGGCTGTGGCTGGAAATAACTGGGGTGCAGATAGACAGTCATTATTAAACATATACAGGGCTCTTATGAGATCAATAATAGATTATGGCAGTTTTATTTATGGAGCAGCAGCTAAAACAACACTACAAAGGATAGATAGATTACAGAGTAGAGCTTTACGTATATGTACAGGAGCAGTGAAAACAACACCTATCAATGCTCTTTTAGTAGAGACTGGAGAAACTCCACTGGAAATGAGAAGAATGAAATTAGGTTTAGTATATTGGATGAAAATTAAAAGTAGTATGGATGAAAATGTAACTTCAACAATTCTAAAAACTTGTTGGGAATATTCAAAGTTCCATGGTAATGGATTTGGATGGGTTATAAGCAAATTGATTAAAGAGTTTGGATTAGAGGATAAGGAAATAGCACAATGTAATCCAATTAGTGTTGTTCCTCCATGGTTATTTCCTGAGATAAATGTAGACATGAGACTTCTTAAAATGAAAAATGAATGGAATTTAAACGAAATAGGGATACAGACTGATATATATTTAAGAAACTCTTATTATAATTACCTTAAAATATATTCAGATGGGTCTAAGAATTTAAAAGGGTGTGTGGGAATGGGAATATATATTCCTGAGTTCAAAATACATATTTCTAAAAGAATGTCAGATCAACTATCAGTTTTCACAGCAGAGATGGTGGCAGTTATATTGAGTTTACAATGGGTTGAGGAGGTTAGACCAGATAGGGTGGTGATATGCACGGATTCCAAAGCAGCTTTAGAAAGTATTCAGGGAGAAGGAAATAATAGGAAAGATTTAGTATTAGAAATTCAGCACAGTTTATTTAGATTATACAGGGGTGGCATTGATATTTGGTTTTGTTGGGTACCAGCACATGAAGGGGTAAAAGGAAATGAAAAGGCAGACAAATTAGCAAAAAGGGCTTTAGAGGAGGCAATAGCAATTACAATTCCTTTAGGGAAAGGGGAAGGAAAATCATTTATTAAGAGGAAAGAAATTGAAAATTGGCAAAAAAGGTGGAATGAAGATAAAAAAGGAAGAAGATTATATAAAGTACAAAAGTCAGTAGTAAAGAGAAATATTAATGAGAGAAACCGAAGGGAAGAAATAATAATGATCAGATTAAGAGTAGGTCATACTTATTTAAATGACAATTTATATTTAATAGGGAGGAAAAATAATGATAAATGTGAAGGATGTAGAGAGATAGAAAATATAGAACATGTATTGATGAACTGTAAAACATATGAACCTGAAAGGGAGAAATTGAGAAGAGTAGTTGAAAGGACAGGCCAAGAATGGAGTCTTAAAGGATTATTGGGAAATAAAGGAAATATAAAAGATATTTATAGATTAAGGAAAGCATTATTTATTTATCTTCAGAATACAAAATTAAAAAATAGAATTTAATAGATGTAAAACAATGTTGCTACACACTCATGAACAGTAGGTGGCGGTATGCACCTTAAGTTGCTTGCAATCCGCCATGATAGAAAAGAAGAAGAAGAAGAATAACAAACAATTATGGCAGAGAAAGAACAGTCACAATTCTCAGTAACGTTACCTGCATATAGAGGCAGCGAAGTCAAACGAGTTAAAAAAAGGAAGACAGTATTTGAAAAGGCTATGAACAAAAAGTCTTTGGATAAATAAAGAAATCATAAGAGAGTCGGCGTGGCTTTCCAGCGGTGGCGACAACTGAGTGATCTCAAGGGGCTGAAAAGTGACTCCATGATGGCTTTATTTCTGCTGGACAGGTAATCTTGCTGTTTTCATTTTGATGGCATTTATTTTTTCATGAAGCATGTATCACTAGCACACCTAACTACCTAATATTAGCTACCTAACGTTACGTAGCATAACTAACGGTACTGGCTTAGCTATGACAGTGTAACTTTGGTGTCGACTACTGTTAGTGAGCCAGGGTTGAGACGATAAATAAGCAATAGGCCTATCTGCAGTCGAAAGCTGTTTTATTTAATTTCGCCGAATCTAACTTTAGGTTAAAAAGTTTAGGGGATCTATTTTTATACCTAGCTTTACCCTCTGCCTAAACTGTGTTCCTATTTTCACCGTGAACTCTACCTACTCCGTTTTTTCACGTTTGGTTTGTTGTTATATGCTCTACATGTGTTTACATATGTCTTTATGTTGTATATGTGCTATACAATATATGTTGTGTGTGTGTGTTATATTATCTTGGGTCTGCAATGCAGTTGTGAGAAGGTGTTTGAGTGTATGTAATTCAGTTTATCTGTAAACAATCTTATGTTATGAATCTTACAAATTCACCTTCATCACAGTGTAACTGATAGTAACGGCAAACGTGTATCAATGAAGCTATTTATAGCTTTGCCTTATATTGAGTTTGATTCCGTTACGAGCTAGTAAAATATTTTAAACTTTACAAGTATCGTTATGCGAGCTGGATAGTGAGTACTAACAGCCATGTTAATTGTTTATATTCATACTGATAAAGTTAGTTATTTTATTACTTGTGATTCTGACATGATGTCACTACATCTGGTAAAGCTGGTAAACACGTCCGACTCTTCCAGCTGAGCGAATGGCCGGGATCGCGCGTTCATTTGTTTTGGGGGCGTGGCTTTGGAAGGAGCCGAGTTGGGAGGGAGTGGGAGTTAATGGAATAATGAGCTGTGTTTATTGTAGTCCTAAGAGGACTACAGACACTCGATTTTTATAATTTCTTTTCCAGAGTACTTACATTTTAATTATGCATTGATATATAAAGACAGTTTAAACAAATTTTGACAAAAAGTATTTTTGTGGATTTCTACCTACAATACCTTTAAACAGTCTGTTGTATGTTTTAAATATTTCGGCGCCTAGTCTCTGACCTATCAAGTGTAGCGGATTTGTTGTTAACGTCAAACCAATCAGAGCTGCAGACGTGCCCGTTAATTGCGTCCTATCCTTTTACAGTCTATGGTCCTAGCTTTCTTTGTTTCTCACGTGGATGCAGGTTTACAGGTTAGCAGGACAAAATGTCGTTCCAATTCGCCATCTATTACTTATTTAATAAAACACTAAAAGTGGAAAGTACATCGGTCATTCTTGGTAATTCCGACCATTTCAGTCAAGTGACATCCCAGCCCGACCTTGAGGACGACGATAGCTGGATTGAAATAAAATGTGCCACGAGAAAAGAACCAGATAAGACAGTGCCAGCTAAAGTCCTGCTATTTGGAGGTAAGTTTGAAGTTAACTATTATACCTATTTACTTCCCTACACGTTTTGCAAGTACTAGCTAACGTTAAAGTTAACTGTTTATTTGTGCCATTTTATAGGGAGTAGGTGTCGGTTAAACTTTTTTTTACTCCTGTCTTTTTATCAGATTCGTACAAAGAACTCATCTCAAAGAAAAATTTATTCCTTCTGGGTAAAGATATATGGGCCAAGGAGGAAAGCAGGGGTGTGAGCATGAAGAAGAAAATGCGGGAGACTAACGTGGTGGCTAGAACGGCTGTGGTGGTGAGTGGATAAGGTTACAGTAGGCCTACATTAAAAAAAAAACTTACATGCTGTCATGCTAATTTAAATAATAATGTTAGCTAACACCCAGCTGTTTTTTTGTATGGCAGAGAACTTAATATTATGCCCTGCATCCTACGTAAGTAAAATAAATAACAATATCAGCTAAATGTTGGTTAGTTGATGTTATTTAAGTAAAGTAACTTACTGGTTTGTTTACAAAATAATACATTGTCATATGTGAAATAAGCTGATGATTATTATAATACTAAAGCATCACTGCGTAAGTTTTTTTTTTCTTTAATTATGGTTTTTGGTGAGATATTGGATGATTTGAACATTTATAGAAATGAAGATGTGAGTGAAAAACACTATTTGATGGAGCTGTTAAATTCTCATAGGCATCTGAAATGTGACCCTGACACTGCTTACTGTAAAATATCAGAATCCAACAAGGTTGAACACCGTTGGGTTAATCATCAACAATGCGATTTAAAAACAAATAAAGTGTTATATTATCCTTCAGTGTGTAAAATATTAATTTTGTACTAGTAACTAAAGCTGTCAAATAAATGTAGTGGAGTATAAAGTACAATATTTCCCTCTGGAATTTAGTGGAGTGGAAGTATAAAGTAGCATAAATGGAAATAATCAAGTAAAGTACAAGTACTTCAAAATTAGACTTAATTACAGTACTTTAGGAAATGTACTTTCCAGTAATGTATGTAGAAGCATCCACAGTTTAGTTGCATGGTAGCTGCAGGGAGCCAGGTTGGTGTATATATATCACAAATTATTATTATTGTTGTTATTATTATTATTGTTGTTATTAGAACAATCATTCAACTTCATGTTACTCACAACTGCATGAAGGCTCTGTGTGTTGCCACTGCTGCCGTGGCAGACCCCTACTTCAGATAATGGGCTGTGGTCTGCGGATGCTGATTAAATTTAATATATCTTTTTATGTAAATTTACTCTGGATTTAATGAAGCTCAGTATGCCAATGAGACTTTCACATTGTGAGGCTGTTGTTATAAATCATTTATCTTTGTTTTTATCTTATACACATTTTTGCAGGCAAAACAAACCAAGATTAAAGAGGCAGCCAGGGACCTGGTATTACAAAACCTAAAGACTTCCCTGTCTCAGAAGAGGGCCCTTGCCACACAAGATCACCACACCAGTTCTGAGGATGAATCTCCACAACGTCATTGTGTAATGCATGCTTTTTTCCTGAGAAGCTGGCTACATTGTTAACAATAGCAAAAATTGGTGTGTTTCCAACACTACAAAGTGCTTAATAAACATGTCTTGATTTGAAAATATTGGGACATAATCTATTCCCCTTGTTAATCTACTATTCATAGTTTTCAGTCACGTGACATTTGCGGTACCTGGAGGGCAAAACAGACCAACATAGCGGCTCACGCCGTGACTCCCCCATAGAGAAGCCGCAAAAGCAGTTACATTTATTTGGATCACCTTTCAACTTGAGAAAAAGAAAGATATGAGCACAAACTGCAAGTGCTGGGCTCTTTCAATCCACGTTACAGCAATCTGGCGCATTTCTATTGTTAAAAAGCGCCAGTTGCTTCCTAGTTGGCAGGCAGCGGAAAATAATGTTTTTTTTACCTTTCAATGGAGCGTTTTTCATGGAATATGATGTCACGTTCATACATTTTACTTATCGTTAGTTATTAAGTTTTCTGCCCCTTAATTCTCTAAACTGGTCAACCACGGTTTATAATGCCAGCATCAACTAATTTTATGAAATTGTTAACTATTTTTCTACTTTTCCCATATACACATGACAGGCAAAGCATGCAAAGAAGGCAGTGAGACGTGTTTTGCCACCCCCGGCATCCAATCATAACACCAGTTCTGATGATGCCACATACATAGGCAGTCCACAACGTCCTAACATTGTAAGTCATACTTTTTTCTTAGCTTTTTTTTCTATACTCTCTCAAACACAAATACTTTATCTGTTTAATTGCTATATTGTTCTATTCTTTTTTCCAAATTTTCAGGGTAATGAATCGGATCAAGATTTATTCTCCACGCCGAGAATGGTAAGTTACTTTATTACGTAATATGACATAATTTACACATAATCACAAATGGGCTGTACTCAAGCCATAATTCAATCTCACCTGTTTTCTCCAATTTAATGTTGTCACTCTTAAATAATTTAGATGACTTTAATTTAAAAGATTTGCATCACTTTTACAATGTATACACACCTCCAGATGTTATGTTCTGTTAGGATAACATGTTGTAAATTACAAGTTATTGGGGTTTAATGTGACTAATCAAATCAATTTTTCCAAAAATCCTGTTATTCTATTCTTGATTGTAGCAGCTGATGGATGATAATACTGGTCACAGCGTGGGACCCCATGTGGATGAAATCATGGCATCACTGCGTGGTGGGTGTTCAGATTGGGATTGAAGGGTTGACATTTCAGAACACAGTGTGTTTATTAAATTCTGATTTAGGATCGTTCCACATAATGCATGATTGCCCTGTACTGAACTTAAGTACTATTATCCATCTACTTCTGGCCAGCTTTTATATTTAGTCCATTTGTTCTGTGCAACATACACAAACTAATGAAACATCATCACATTCACCTAGACCTCTCGGAATTGATCAAATTAATGAAGGAGTGTGTGGAGTGCGTCAGGGCATTAATGCCCTCAGCCGGGGGCACCCCTTCATCTGTGATGTCATCATTATCTCTTACTGCGGACATTGAAATTGAAATGGTATGTTAGAATTAAGGGATGAATTTATCTGTTTATTACTCAGCAGCCATAGTTTATTCATGGATGTTTAGAATGCTAAATTTGCATAAAGTTGCATTTTTTTATGTTGTGTAGTGTTATTGCTAAAATGGGTCTGTAATAATACATGTGTCACGGGTTTGGGTTGGTTGGGTGGGTGTGTTTTGTATTTGTTTCTGTGTTCATTGCCTGACCTTGAGTTTGCTCTTCTCTGTAGTAGTATGTATTTGTGTTACTTTGGTCATTTGTTCGTTCGTCAGTTGTCCTTGTTATGCGTTCATCAGTGTTTCTTGTCTTGTTTTACTGTCTCTATGGCTGCTTCTCAAGTCTCTTATTTGTCGTTTCCTCGATCCTCACTTGAACCACAAGTTTTCTGCTCCGCCATCTTGCAGACGGTCACAAAGCTCTTATTTGTGCTCCGAGGATCGAGGAGCGATCTCTGAGGAGCTATGAGCGAGGATACACCAGTGCATCCTTTGCGGAAGTCTTTTACTGACCGACGCGCCCCTTACTCGGTAGCCGTTATATTGATTGGACGGTGCAGCTGATCCGACTATTCTGATGCACGATCAGATAACATTAAAGTCAAGTTCATCACTGCAAAGAGTTAGGCTATATTTGATTTGTTTTATGAATCACTGTCTAGTTATAATCTGAGTTCATTGTAGGTCTGAACAACAAAAGCCCCACACACAACTTTCTGCATTTTTTAGAAAGATTTTATTTTTATTTATTTTTCTCCCATGAACTTTTATAATGGAAACAATTAAAGTCAGAGAGCGAGTCTGTCAGCAGGAAACATGTTTTACATCATTTATCGTCATTACTATTCAGTCACATTATGAGGCTGGCCATTCTTGTGTTTAGTCGAAATAGACAACTATAAAACAGCCGCTCATCCAGCCAATCTCAATACTGCATCTGATGAAAGCAGCCGCTGCACCGCGAGTAAAATCAGCTGATGAAAGTATGAATGAAAGCTATGTGCTAAAAAAAAACAAAAAAACATCGGTTTGATATGAGAGAACGCAGTGATCGATCGGTGAAGAGTGATGTGACTTTTAATAAATGTAATGTTTGCAGTAGGCTAGTGCTAGGAAATAAAGTGAAAGCTAAAAATCGTGCATCGACTTAGTTACAACATTTCATTTTCTTTTAAACATTTAGCCTAATAAATCACAAGACATATTCTGGGTTATTCAATAACGAATTCAAAATCAGAATCAATAATATAAATGCAGATAGTATCAGCATTCTGCCAGTAGAAATGATCCTGTGCCTCTGAGCAGGACACAGAAACCTATACGGTAATTATTATTCATGTGCAGGTGTTTGTTTATAAACAGGTAACAGCTACAGAGAGGATCGTGCTGCTGTGCACTGATAACTGTGAGACTTTATCAGAACAGCGCACTTGTGTGCAGACACAAACTCGAGAAGCAGCCTGTTTGTTTTACTTCCTGTGCTTGTCTCTGATTGTCTGAGTAGTGTCACCTGTGTGTAATTAGTTTTATCCCTCACCTGTGTATTTAAGTGGCTGTCTGTCTATCAATTGTTGTCAGTTCATTATTGATTTTGTCATCAGTGTTTCCTGCGTTTCCAGTGTGGCGTTTGCTTGTGTTGATTTCATGCATGTATTCCTACAGTGTACTCTCAATTACTTGTGGACTACTCTCACTTTTGGATTTAAATTTTCACCTTTGGTAGGGATAAACACCTTCAATTTACCTGCTTCATCTCTGTGTCTGCATTTGGGTCCTCAAACTCTGTCTCCTGTGGCTGATGGCTGATTGTAACGTGTTATACAATTGTTTATCTTTCTGTCAATGGGAACCTTTACACCACGCGTCAAACCACTCCGTAGTGCAATATATAGACTAATACCAGTGTTTTGTAAGGAGAGAAAATTGATTTAAGCACATTGTTTTCACGTTATTTGAATGTTAAATTTCTTATCGGTAGATAGATATCTCCCAACTATATATTAATTTGGTCAATTCATTCTCTCCCTTTCCCCCTCCCTCTCTTCCATACAGCACCACTTGGCTGGCAGTGCTGTGACCGTTCCAAAGAGGGCCTTCTTGCGGCTGAACCGATCTCGAATGAGCATTTTTGCTCAAGAGCTGGCTGTCCTGGTGTTCAAAAAGGAAGTCCTTGCTCAGTCCACCCTGACTGGGAAGTCTGGAAAAGGGGCACCACCAAAAGGACAGCTGGACGTTGCCAAAGTGCATGCCATAACGGGTAAATTACCTTGACTCTACTTGGAAAGCTTCTGCAATTGTATGTATTTTTGTAGCAGCAGTACAAACCACCAGTAATCTTTAAATGTTTTGCTATGTACTGTAGTAGGGAAAGAGCCCGACCGATATATTGGCCAGCCGATATGAGCTAATTGCATTTCATCGTCCGTTTATAACGACAGATATGACTATTCAAAAAGAAACAGACTCAGATCTTTCACTCATGTCATGGGTGTTGCAGGGCTCTCAAGTGTCACGCATTGAGCGTGACAGTCACTCATTATGGTCTTTTGTCACACTCTCCCGTCACACATCGTATTTCTCACGGTGAAAAACTATTTGTATTATATTTAATATGCCGCAGCGCCCCAAACTCTGGCCGCGCCGTTCGCACTGTGGAACCGGCAGGAATCAAGCGCCTCTCTTCTGGTGTTGTTTGTCTGGTGTTAGCCAATCAGACAATTCGTCTGGTGTTGTTAGCAGTCTCTCTGTAGTTTATACAGTAAAGGGGTATACTATCCAAATTATTCTGTAAATCTAGATCTCTGCTCTTTTTTTTACTTTAATACCGGCATCGGCCCCCAAAAACCCATATCTGTTGGGCTGTAATGTTGGCATGCCATACTGATACAATTCTTCAGTGCTAAACCTTTGAAAAATACTATTTCATTGCCAGATGGTCTTATTTTGTGAAAATAGAAGAAAATGTTTACCTTACCTCTTGTCTATTCTGCAGATGCTGTTCTTCAGGAGTTTCCACAGTCAAGTGCCTCTGATGTGCGTGCAGCCATCAAACGCAAGTGTAATAATGAGCAGTTCAACCAAAAAAATCTACGTAATATGTAGTATGTTTGTCAAGTGCAGTGGTGCAATGATTGATAATGTTTTATGGTGTTCCTCACTGTTGTTTATTTTCACAATTTCTACCTCAAGTCAGATGTGTCAAAAGTGTTTTTTTGTTTTTTTGGCTTCAGCCACCAAAACAGTGGACATAACGATTCTGATGTCACAGGGAATCTTTACAAAATATAAATCCCTTTTAGTTTGGTGAGTTAGCTGTTTTCTAAAATGCCTACATCCCCATAAAGCTAGTCAAACAGTCATATATCACCCACCTTATCTAAACATGACAGGTTTAAGGATACATAAGAGCACTGTTTCATATGTTAATCAATGGACTCTTATAAACAAAAGACTTTATTTACTGAATTTGGCTTGTCAGTTTGCAAGCTTTGATGTCTGGCCATAAGTTCTTTTGCGACTTCTTCTGTCCGTTATCTTAAGTAATACTGTGACGTTGAATTAAAACTATTCTGTCCTAATACTTTCCATAAGTTTCTAGAAAGTGTACTTTCTTTTTATTTTTATAATGTTAGTGTTGTATACTGTGTTAGTATTGGCAATGTACTATTAATACTGTGTTAGTATTTGCCACCATACAAATTCACCACACAGTGGACTCAATCACCTCCCTGTTATCGTTGTGAATGCCCAAACTATGACCAATAAAGTACTTTTTTCACCTGCAAGTGTGTTGAGTAGTCCCTTATTTAATTCAGCCTTCATACTGGTAGCCTACAATAGCTAACCAAAAAGTAACAGAGTAATAACATATATTGATAAGTAGCCAAAAAGTGTACTTTGTTTCTAATTTGAATAAACCCAAAGTAGAACTGAGCATACTATAATCACAATAATAATATTTTAAAAGTATAATGCTTTTATATTTGTAAGACATTCAAAGTGCATTTTAAATGTACTTCTAACACAGATATGGTACACTTAATGCTTATTAATCAAGCATGTATATCATTACATACAGCGAGTGGTTCCATTTTAGCACGTAAAAGTACACTAAGTACACTTCAAATTGTGCTTTTCTACAATTAAATTACAACTAAAATATATTAAGTACAAAATTAGTTGTTCCAAAATAGCATGCTTCAAGTTAAATAATCATTAACAAACTTGAAGTATACTGATGATTAGTCTGGCTTTAAGTATGCTCAAATATGCTAAGATTTAATATACTTAACACATTTATTTTTCACCTGGGCACCCTTCTCATTAATATATATACACAAAACACGTACTCGTTCGCTCCATCCGCAACACACACACGTTCGCTCCATCGGCAGCAACACACAAACACTCGTCTTTTATTGCGGCTTCCGCAACACACTCTCGTTCGCTCCATCGGCAGCAACACACAAACACTCGTCTTTTATTGCGGCTTCCGCAACACACTCTCGTTCGCTCCATCGGCAGCAACACACAAACACTCGTCTTTTATTGCGGCTTCCGCAACACACTCTCGTTCGCTCCATCGGCAGCAACACACAAACACTCGTCTTTTATTGCGGCTTCCGCAACACACTCTCGTTCGCTCCATCGGCAGCAACAAACAAACACTCGTCTTTTATTGCGGCTTCCGCAACACACTCTCGTTCGCTCCATCGGCAGCAACACACAAACACTCGTCGTTCCTTGCGGCTTCCGCAGCACACTCTCGTTCGCTCCATCGGCAGCAACACACAAACACTCGTCTTTTATTGCGGCTTCCGCAACACACTCTCGTTCGCTCCATCGGCAGCAACACACAAACACTCGTCGTTCCTTGCGGCTTCCGCAGCACACTCTCGTTCGCTCCATTGGCAGCAACACACACATTTCAGATCAATATATTTGTTTTCCTTAAAATTGTAATTAACACTAACTTTATTCTCATTTGAATTATAAATATGTTTGCTTTTAAACTGTGTGTGATTTTGGTTGGGTGACAGTGGTAGGTTAAGTTTGACAAGAGTTTACAGTTTGAACAAAGCACAATGTTGTGTTTTAAAACAATTTAATAGTCGACCTAATATAAAAATCACACTGCTCTGTTTAAATAGCAGTAGTACGCTACAATTCGTACCATTCAGCGTAAGCACCGCTCAACTGTGATGTTTCCATGCACATTTTTGCGCATGTGAAAAGGATGATTTTTTCCTGTCGATATTGCAACGTGAGTGAAGTTGACAAAGCCAGTGCTCGAAGTGGGGCGGTAGCTACTCACCGATACGCAGGAACGGCACTTCTACATTTTACTCTAAAGCGTACCTGCACTTTTTCTTGTGTAGCCTACCGCTACTTATCGCATGTAGCCGGTACTCGACCACTGACAGAAAAAGCGCCAGTGACAGACCGTTGATATACTTCGTTTGCAGTGCGTATGCAGTGCGTATTTTTTCCGCACCCATGTTAACAGGTTCGAGCTTTCACACTGCACGCGCATGCGGTCCCGTCAATGCGCTCCTGGTGCTGTGCGTATACAGCAGTGCAGAGATCGTTCCGAGTGTATTTTTGCTGTGCTGCGCGCGGTGAATTAAAGTGAAAGCTCATGGTTCGTGGTCAAAACACAGATTGACATGAAAATATAATAATCTCACCATAAATGCATTTAATAAAATAAAATGTAGTAATCTAAATGTATTTTTGGACTTGCAGACTTGGAGGAGTTCCGTTTTCGCACGCACGTGCACACACGCAGGACTTATACACACGCACAATATGTTTTGTTTTTTGTTTTTCACTGTAGAAATCTCAAATGTCATGATTTGCCAATGCAAGAGAGTACCGGCACCTTTCTTTTCCCACTTTAAGCACTGTACAAAGCCTATAATAAAGAATAGTTTACCATCAAATACATCGCGATTCGCGAATGTTGAAACATTTTGATTCTAATGAGAGAGTTATGTGAGGATAATGGCCCTTACTTTTACTTTCGCTTTAAATTATTTCGTTTTGGCTTGTTTATAGTTATTATTTTTTAAATTCTTGTTCTGTTCTGAATATTACATTTAATGAGTTTGTTGTGGAATATGTTTTGTGTATTTTTTTAGCATGCAGCAAACGATAGACTATTAATTGGTTAAAATTCCTGTATGTAGGCCTATAGCTTGATCAAATTAGTTCAGAATCGACTTTGCGTTGCAATCGCGTCAAGGATCAGCATGTGCACGTGCATCATCAAAAGTGGTTAAAAAAGTGCTGAGCTGATTTTTTACTGCGCACAAGCCTATGGGTCGCGTCAAAAAGAAAAAAAGAAAAAAAAAAGGTCCCTCTTGAAAATGTTTGAAAACCACTGCTGTAGAGTGTGGACTCATATAAACACTGAGCAGTGTTAATTTAACACTGGGGATTTTGCTTTGTAGGTGCAACGTTACTTATAGTCAACCGAATTTGTGGGACCATCAAAATAAAGTGATGTTGATCCACGAACATTCACTGTGATTCTGATGTCATTGTCGAAAACTTTGCATGTTTTTGCAATTTGTGTTTGTGTTTTGCAGCAGGCAGTAGTCAGGACTTACATCGACCCGACAGTAAGGCACTTAAAGAAAAGAATTTGACAAGTAGCAGCAAAGTGTTGTTGGGTTTTATTTATGTATTTGTTTTAATTTATTTATTAATACTTTTTACGTATTTTTTATTATAGTGCACTCTCAGAAAACTGTCACTGGGGCGGTACCTTTTCAAAAGCTACACCTTTGTACCTAAATTGTGCATATTGGTAGAGTATTTTAGACAACTTTGTCATCTAAACAGTATAGTCAAAAAACACTGAAATGAAGTAGTTGCAGTAAGTCACACAGTACCTGTTTCTTAGTTATGTAGTCGGGAAGATATATAAACCCTTCAGTTAGAAGAAACTTGACTGTCAAACTGAAGTGTGTATCATCGCTCTATCTGTGTGTTTAAAAGGAGAAAGAAGCCAGTTTCTCATGGGCTGAGGACCAGTTCTGCTGTCCAGTGTTTCTGGATCTCCTGAAGGATCCAGTGACGATTCCCTGCGGACACAGTTACTGTATGAGCTGCATCTCAGATGGCTGGGATCAGGAGGATCAGAAGGGAATCTACAGATGTCCTTTATGCAAACAGGCCTTCACACCAAGACCAGTTTTAAGTAAGAATGTGGTGTTTGCTGGGATGGTGGAGAAACTGAAGAAGACGAGACTCCAATCTGTTCCTGCTCCTCCTGCTGCTCCTGCAGTTCCTCACACTGGATCTGGAGATGTGCAGTGCGACTCCTGCTCTGGAAGAAAACAGAAAGCAGTGAAGTCGTGTCTGGAGTGTCGAAGCTCTTTCTGTCAAATTCACCCCGAACAGCATGAGAGTCTCTTCAGAGGTAATAGACACAATCTGATGGACGCCACTGGACGACTGCAGGAGATGATGTGCACTCGACATGATAAAATGCTGGAGATTTACTGCCGTACCGACTAGCGGTGTATCTGTATGCTGTGGTGGATGAACACACAAGTCCTGACACTGTATCACCTGAAAATTTCACTTTTGCTTTCATTTAATTGCAAAAAACTATTATCAAACATTTAATCTCCTCAAAACAGTCGCAGAGCTCGTCCAAAGGATAAGAACTTTTCATTTTAGCTGTTAGCTAAAACTGTGTATCGTCAGCATAGCATTGTTAGGAAATCCTATATTTCTTATAAATGGCACCCAATGGTAGCATATAAAGTGAAAAGAGAAGAGGGCCTAGAATGGAACCTTGGGGCACACCTCATAATAGGGGAACCGACGAAGAAGAAAACTTCCCGATGCTCACTGAGAAGGTTCTGTCTTAGAGATTAGAGGCCAACCACTGCATGACACCCTAAATACCCATCACCTTTTTCAACCGATGTAACAAGATACTATGAGCGATTGTATCGAAAGCAGCGCTTAAATCCAACAAGACAAGCACCGTGTGCGAACCAGTATCTAGAAAAGTATCTGAAATATTGGACGTGCTGAAATAGGAATTCAACTGAAAATATACAACTCTCTTAAGAGCTTTGAAATAAAAGACAGTTTGGAGATAGGTCTAACATTGCTGAGGATAGATGTGTCAAAAGGAGGTTTCTTTAGCAGAGGGTGAACCATAGCATGTTTAAAACTAGCAGGAACAATTCCATTCGCTAGAGAACAGTTAATAATAGCTGTTACAGCTGGGCTCAAGGTTTCAAACACTTCCTTAAAAAGACGAGTTGGTATGACATCAGACTCACAGCTGGAACATTTAGCATTGGAGACAATATCGGCTACCTGAGCAGAGGTAACTGGATAAAAACAAGTTAGCGAATCAGTTGGTGAACAAATCAAAGGGGGATCATATGTTGCTGGCTTAATGGAAGTGTAAGTCACATGGGTTACTTTATGTGTAATAAACTTTATGTGTGTGTGTAACAGCGCTCTGCACAGACAGCAGTGGAGGACAGTGAGAGGATCTTCACTGAGCTCATCCGCTCCATTGAGAGACGTCGCTCTGAGGCGACACAGCTGATCAGAGATCAGGAAAGATCTGCAGTGAGTCGAGCTGAAGAACGACTGGAGCGACTGAAGCAGGAGATCGATGATCTGAGGAGAGATGCTGAGCTGAAGCAGCTTTCACACACACACGATCATGTTCATTTCCTCCAGGTAACAGAGATCTTCTCAAACACTGAGGTTTTTAACAAGCTTCTGGAATTACAGCGAGTTTGTGTTTTTGTCTATGTGTCTGTAGAGTTTGCCATCTCTCTATCTTTCTGGATCTACAGACGTCTTCACTGTCAGTTCTCATCTGTCTTTTGATGATGTAGTGAAATCTGTATCTCAACTCAGAGACAAACTGGAGCAGTTCTGCCGTGAGGAGACACAAAAGATATCTGGAGCAGGTAATTTTAAAGGGATTTAATTATTCTCGTTCATCGGATAGTTCACCCAAAAATGAAAATTCTGTCATTAATTACTCACCCTCATGTCGTTCCAAACCGTAAGACTTTCGTTCATATTCTGAACACAAATAAAAACATTATTAAAGTAATATTCAAAATAATATTATCTAAAAAGTTTTCACACAACATCTGCTCTCGCATGAACACAACACGCATGCGCTGTGATGCTCTTGTGAATATGCGTTTCAGATCAGTATTTTTGTAAATAAAGTGATAAATTATATTTTTTTGCACAAACAAAGAACTTGCTTCGCTTCATAAAATTGAGGTTAAACCACTGAAGTCACATGGGTTACTTTAATGATGTTTTACTTACCTTTCTGGGCCTTGAAAGTGGTAGTTGCGTAGCTCTCAATGGAGAGACAGAAAGCCCTCAGATTTCATCAAAAATATCTTCATTTGTGTTCCAAAGATGAACGAAAGTCTGAAGGGTTTTGAACGACATGAGGGTAAATAGTAATTAATGACACAATTATCATTTTTGGGTGAACTAACGCTTTAAATATAAATAGGACTAATTTTCTCTTGACATGAGAATTAAAGTGCAGATGTGTTTTGGTGTCCATAGTGAAAACCATCCAGGTCATTCAGTCTCCTGAATATCAGAACAGAGAGGAGTGTCTACAATGTGAGTTATGAAAACAAACACACAAACACGGACTAGAAAATTTTATTGTTCAAAAAACATGAGCAAATTAATTAATTTAATTAATTAATGTTTGTGAGCTCCTAGGATAGCTAAAATTGCACCATGCCATTACAGACTTATGTTTTTGGGAGTGATTTATAATTCTTGCTCAATAAATCAATGTTGAAGTATTGAAGTATGGCAAGGTTATAATTTTTTTGGTAAATGATGGTCATACGTCACGATTTAGATGCGGATGTGTTTGTTTTCATCAGATTTCCATCCATTCACTTTGGATCCAAACACAGTGTGTCAACGTCTCCATCTGTTCGAGGGCAACACGGTGATCACTCACACCGGCAAAAACTACAGATATCCTGATCATCAGGACCGGTTTGATCACGCTCAGGCGTTGTGTAGGGAGAGTTTCAGTGGACGCTGTTACTGGGAGGTTGAGTACAGCGGTCGTGAGGGTGTTCATATAGCAGTGGCATATAAGAGCATCAAAAGGAAGGGAATGAGAAATGATAGTAGATTTGGATATAATAATCAGTCCTGGAGATTGTACTGCTCTAGCTCCAGTAGCTCATTCAGACACAATAACACACACTCTGTTTTCCCTGTAGTGTCCGGCCGTAGAATAGGAGTGTATGTGGATCACAGCGCAGGGATTTTGTCCTTTTTCAGTGTCTCGGATACAATGAGTCTCATCCACAGAGTCCAGAACACATTCACTCAGCCGCTCTATGCTGGGATTGGGGTACAAGATTACACAACATTGAAACTGTGTCGTCTAACATTGTAACTAATCCTGCCATATCCAGAGGTGTCAAAAGTATTCACATTCGTTACTCAAGTAGAAGTATAGATACTAGGGTTTAAAAAGACTTCTGTAGAAGTTGAAGTATCAACTCAAGCTTTTTACTCAAGTAAAAGTGTAAAAGTAACTGGTTTCAAAACTACTTAAAGTATAAAAGTAAAAGTAATGCAAAGAAAAAAAATGCCATTAAGGACAAAAGCTTAGGCCGCTCCACAGGGGCACTACCACCTCCTCAAAACAACATGTTTCTAAAGGCCATGACTATAACGTTATATTAAAATGTTAATGTTGAAAAATTTGGGATGCACTACCTGTTTCAGCCGCATATATGCCCATAGAAAATGAATTTCAGTCCAATTTCCATTTTAGTAAAATGCAAATACATTAAAGAACCATTTGTGTGTACTACTGAGCATTAACATGTGTTTCATGGAGAGGAAGATATGATGACTAGTTGCCTATAAGTATTGTAATGGTGCAAAAAGTCAAACTTCAGAGGCATGTTATCATCGAAATGGTATATGTTTATACTTCTCTTTAAGGCGTAGGTTTGATTTTGAGATTGGTGGGGACTGGGGACATCCACAGAAGTGGAGGAATCAGGAAATTAATAGGATAATGTATTAAGGTTTTTAGTCTATATTGACCTTAACAAATACGTTCATTCATTAATTCTGTAATGTTACAGGTAACTAATAAAGACAAGGAGTCAGTTTAACAGAGACTTAACTTTACTCCGTTTATAGTGAAATCATAGGCGGAAATCGCGGGGGGGTCGGGGGGGTCAGGACCCCCCCATCTGAGGGTTGTCCTCCCCCCCTAAAATATCTTTAAAATATGTGTATTGTAAATAATATAATGATATATTCTTAAAATAATTGTTTAAGAAATAATACAAATTCAAACGGTGCAACAACAAAAAAACGTTTTAAACATTTTGAGTCCCCCCTCCCTTGCCTCAAAGTGATTTTGTCCACTGCCTCCGCCCCTTTTACCTCACCACCGACACACACACAAATTCCGGTGGCGGGCGAGAAGAACACAGTTTTTGAGTAGTTGAGGAACCCCTGTAAGTCAATGTTATTTTATTCACTTTAAACATCGGATGAAATTATTATTTTCTCTTTAATATAGATTATGCTGAGTCATTAATAAATCATGTCAAAAAACAAAATATGATTGTGTATTTGTGTACCAATGTACTTTTGTCACTGATGCAGTCTGCTACACAGCAAAATCCCCAGAGTAAAATTTACTCTGCTCAGAGAACATTTGGACCCTCTCTACAGAGAGTTAAAATAACTCTGAATCAGAGTTAAAGTTAATGAGATACTTAAGTGATTAATTAAGTGATGATTGGGCATTAATGATGAACACCTGCTGTGAACAAGCAGAATCACTGAAGGAAAGAGAAACAACAAAAACAGAATAAAGAGAAACACAAGAACTACAACTGACTTCCAGCCACAGCCTTAGATGAAATCAACTGAAGATAAAAGATGACATTAAATCTCTGAAGATCTCAGCAGAGGAGGATTAAAGAACTCCACAAACAGCATTACCAGGTTCACTTATTACTAACCAGACTGACTTTATTTCTGTCAGCGTCTACAGAAGTTCTTATTGAGAATTAACAGAGGTTTAGATGTTGACGATTTTTTGAAAATGGTTGGTCACCATTATGGTGACTAGTGTTTCATTTAGTTGGGCAATATGACTTATCTTTTTTTGTAGAGTTTGTGGTTTTTGTAACAGCTTACCAAAACACATAATTTGTTGCAAAGAAAGCCAGAAGCAAAGATGATCAGGTGATATAGTTTTCAACAACAGAAAGTAGAATGATGCATTTATCTCATCACAGTCCAAAAGTGGTCATTTAGTGTTAATAGATTATATTCACAAACAATACTCTCTTGCCACATATTGGACATTTTGATTTTTTTAAATAGATAATGGGGGAATTTTTTTATTTAAGACACAGACATCAAGAATCAGCATATGAATCTCAACAATGGTGAAATGTTTAATGCCGCAATGCATCCTGGGAGCCATGAGTTTTATACTATTGTGGCTCCCAGCATGCATTGCGGCATGAAGCATGTTACCATTGTTCAGATTCATATGCTGATTATTGATTTCTGAGTCTCCAGAAAGAAAAAAAAAATCCCCAAAATTGTATTTTAAAACTCAAAATTCAGAATGTCCGATCTGTGGCAAGAGAGTATTGTTAGTGAATATAATCTACTAACATCAAATAACCACTTTTGGAAAGTGATGAGATAAGTGCAATATTCTATTTGTTGTTGTTGAAAACTATATCACCTGATCATCTTTGTTTCTGGCTTTCTTTGTAACAGATTATGTGTTTTGGTTAAAATTGTTACAAAAACCACAAACTTACAGAAAAAGCCAAGTCAAACTGTCAACATCTAAACCTCAGTTAATTCTCAATAAAACATTCTGTAGACGTCTGAAAGAAATAAAGTCAGTCTGGGTAGTAATAAGTGAAACTGGTAATGCTGTTTGTGGAGTTGTTTAATCCTCCTTTTGCTGAGATCTTCAGAGATTTAACGTATTTTGTCTTAATTTGATTTCATCTAAGGCTGTGGCTAGAAGGCAGTTGTAGTTCTTGTGTTTCTCTTTCCTTCAGTAATTCTGCTTGTTGACAGCAGGTGTTCATCATTAATGCCCAATCATCACTTAATTAATCACTTAAGTATCTCATTAACTTTAACTCTGATTCAGAGTTATTTTAACTCTCTGTAGAGAGGGACCAAATGTTCTCTGAGCAGAGTAAATTTTACTCTGGGGATTTTGCTGTGTATGTTAGCGATTATAACGTTACCCTTGTTTAATACAGTCTATGCGTTTACCTAGCTTGTTTAATACAGTAGTATATCCCCACACACAATCACACCCGTGTAACTTACGCATACACTACGTGATGTAACGTTAGTCTTGTAGATTAGACTAGTCCGGGTGCGCATTAACGTTAGATTTTAACGCTTTCACTGTGATTTAGTCGGTTTATATCATTTAATGTAGTTAATCTAATCTAATATCACACGAAGTGTGCAGTTTTTCTCCAGATATCAGCATGATAACAAATGTGATTTTATACAAGTTTAATAAACAAGAAGTTAATATTAGCCTAAGTGATGTACATTTTAGACACCATATTGCCTGTTTTAGCTCCATTTTACCAACGAAAATAGTTGAAAACTAAGCCACAGCACTGTAATTGGGTCTGTGAGAAACACACCGAGGTGTTTCCTTACTGAATGAATCAGCTTTTTGAACAATCAGTTGAATGAATTTCAATGACTCACTCATTAACAGTGACTTACTGCCTCCAACTGGCGGTTTTAATTTCACATTTAAAGTATCTTTTCATGTTTTAAATAATTTCAAATATAAATATTCAACATTTTATTTTTAAAACAAATGTAAAAACAGTGTAAACACATCTAAATGCTGCTTTAAATGCAGCTTCTGTGTTTCCTCTCCATTGCAAATATTTTGTTGATACTTATTTAATTTGATTGGTAACGGACCTTTTGTGTCTTATCATAATTTTATTTGATTACATTTATGAAATTTACACAAAAGATCATGCATGCATATATTTAGATTTAAAAATAAATTTATGAAAGTAAAAATGCCCATAAAAGGTAAAAATCTATTGAAACGATTTAGAAAAAAAAATTCTGTCACTGTGAACTGACCGCCACACAGAATCTGAAGAATATCAAAAACTTTTTTGTTTTTAATTACTGTTATCGATAAAATCACAGAAAATAGAGACAGATAATTTTTTGTCAATATCGCACACCCCTAATGTTAAGTGTCAAATCAGTGGGCTTGCTGCAGTTGAATATCTGTGAAGGACGCAAGATAATTGAATCATTATTATATTACAGCGTAGTGAACCTATGAACCTAACTTATTTAAACAACTATTACTTTGTGTTTTTGACCAGATAAAATGGCAGAGAAAAGAAAAACGGACATAAGATCATTTTTCAGTGCACCAAAACGCAAAGTAAGTTGAAAATGAATGCATGCAAAACATCTTTATAAGATTGGGTGCTTATGGAAATACTAATGTCACGGTGTCACAGGTAAAGGATACAGAAAGTACTGAGGGACAGGGAGACCAGGGACAGTCAGGTTTAGAGTCTCGGGTAAGTGTGTTGCTGTTGAGCTTTTGTTAATGTATTTTGGAGGTGTGGCAGTTCAGCAGATGAGCACCACTGGCTCACCAAAAAAGAGTCTTTATTTAGAAGTCTTGCTATTGGTTTGGATGAGGTAGTTATTAGGAGTGTGCAACACATCTTCTGTTCCAGGAGTCAGACTGTCCTGAGACCCTGAGAGTAGCGGAAGGGTCAGAAACAGGGAGAGAGCCAGAGAAAGCAGCACAAACAGATGATATTCCCAGCACCAGCACAGGGGACAGGGGCACAGTTCTTAGTTCAGATCTCAGTGATTGCACAAAGCCATACCAACCACATCCCCAGTGTATTGAAAAACAAATTCTTCTAAACAAGTCATTGGCATTTCAAGAGAAATGGTACCAAGACTTTCCATGGCTACATTACAGTCCATCAGTGAGAGGGGTCTTGTGTTTTTACTGTAGCAAAGGTGTTTCAAATCAGTGCTCTTTAGGTCATAGACCTGACACTTCTTTCATTAGTACAGGCTTTAGAAATTGGAAAAAAGCCATTGAAAAATGTACAGCACACCAGACCTCCAAAGCCCCCCGACATTATGTGACTGTGAGTGCACATCAGTCAAACCCAGTCAGTGCCCAGTTGTCCAGTGCATGGGGTAAACAGCAGGAGGGGGCAAGACATTGCTTGAAGAGAATTGTTAGCTCTGTACGGCATGTGGCAAGGCAGGGACAATCTTTAAGAGGCCATACTGATGAAAGTGGGAATCTGTATCAGCTCCTGAAACTTAGGGCAGAAGAGGATGATCCCATTTTATTGAAATGGTTAACAGATCGCACCATTGCATACACAAGCTCTAAATCACAGAATGAAATCCTGAAAATTATGGCGAATACAATAATCCGAGGCATTGCAAGTGAGATTAGGTCTCCAGCCCTTGTTCAGTTTTCTGTAGTAGTACCCAGGATATTTCTGGTGTTGAGCAGGAAAGTTTCTGTCTGCGCTGGGTGGACCATGACCTTGTTCCACATGAGGAATTTATTGGATTATACAGTTTGTCAGAGACAACAGGCCAGGGCATTGCCAAGATGATAATTGATGTGCTGTTGAGGGTCAATCTGCCCATGTCTGCTTTACGTGGGCAGAGTTACGACGGTGCCTCAAACATGGCAGGAAAGTACAGCGGTGCACAGGCAATAGTGAGAGAGAAGCAGTTAGCCCTCTATGTGCATTGTGGCGCATACTGTGTCAGTCTGATCACACAGGCTGGCTGCTCAGCCTCCCCAATGATCCGGGACTGCCTTTCTTGGGTCCACCAGTTAGGAATCCTTTTTAGTCAGTCAGGAAAATTTAAGAAAATGTTTGAAAACATAGTTACCTCTGAAAAGGTACCCATCACTACACTGAAACCGCTATGTCCAACCAGGTGGACTGTGCGCAATTCTGCTATAATAGCTGTGCTAGGGCAGTATGAGCGGGTACTTGGCAGCCTAGAGGAGAATGGCAAAAAGTACATCGAGGACAGCTTCAACTGCCAGTGGCTTATTTGAGCACTTCAGCAAAGGTAAGACTGTGTTGGGCCTCACACTTGCTCCTGCTGTTGTTGGAGAGCTTGAGTGCCTAAACATTTCACTGCAGAAGAAGACCCAGACTGTCTCTGGTATGAAGGCTGCAGTAGATTGTGTCCGATCCTCTCTTCAGGGAAAGAGAAATGACAAGAGCTATCTTGAACTGTATGAGAAAGCTACAGCATTGGTTAACTCCACTGAAACAGTTGACTCTTTTGAGACAACAAATTCAAGGCGCTTTGCTGGCAGATCAGTGGATCATTACAGGGGAGAGTTCTTTAAAGTATTGGATTGTGTGGATGTTCAGTTTGGTGACCGTTTCAATCAAAACAGTCTAAAGACTCTGCAAAATATAGAGAGTGTCCTTCTGAACGGGGTGTTAACTGATGCGATAGTTGAGTACCCTGAGTTGCATAGAGGTTCTATCTCAGTACAGTTAGCCATCTTTCGCCAGAAATACCCCTGTAGTAGGGCTGGGCGATATATCACACGATATTGTTATGCGCATCTCCTCAGTAAAGCCGTTTCCTTGATTAGTAGTAAATAGCCATCACATGCTTTCAGATGGAGCGGCATTTACTACAAAGAGCCGTAGTTAACTGACAAGCTGAGCCATATCGCATCAATATCGCGGACGTATCGCCAGCGATAATTAATGCGATATGGCTCAGCTTGTCAGTTAATTACGGCTCTTTGTACACAGCAAAAACTCCAGTGTTAAATTAAAACTCCTGCAAGTGTATATGAGTCCACACTCAAGAGTGTTGAAGTTAATGAGATAATTAAGTGATTAATTTAGTGATGATTGAGCATTATTGAAGACACCTGAAGAATCACTGAAGGAGAAAATCTCAAATTGTAAGCAACAGTTTTGGCGATCACTGTTTACTTTAGTTGGGCTCGTCTTGACCCTTATATTGTAAACTTCAGATTTTGATTGGCTGCTTTATCTGAGCTATAACTGCCAGGTGAACAAAGAAAAAAAGTGATCTGATGGTGTTGGTTATATCATGACATTCATCATTTGAACTAATTATTTGTGATTTATGCTGTTGTTTACAGCATAACTGAGATTTTGCATAAATATTCAGAATTTGAGATATAATATAAAAGATTTTTTAAAAGTTGTAAAAGAAAAATCTTCTTTTAGGCACACACAGATCACGAGGCAGTCAATGCATCTCAACAATGGTGACAAGCAGAATATTCAATTAGGAAAAGTAAATTACATAGAAAATTCAGATCATAATTTATTCATATCGCAATGCATGATGGGAGCCATTAATGAGTTGTGATTGGTGGCAGCCACTGCAAAATGCTTTATTATTGTCACCATTGTTGAAATTCACAGGCTGATTATTGATGTCTGAACTTTTAATAAAAAAGTTGAAACGATCTATTCATATCCATTGTGAATTAAATAAAAATAAATAAAAATAATATGCATTATGGTCTAGCACCGAACATGTGATATATTACGTGTACACGAGTTGCGTATGACGTCAGCGGATGACACACGGAAATGCGAGAGACGCGCTGAACACGAGATGAGAGACGCGCTGAACACGAGATGAGAGTGATGCAGAAAGGATTAATAAGAATGGTGATTGCTGATTTAAGTGCGGATTCTAGCCGATTGTGAAGCTCCTTTGAATCTGAAGCGGGTGTTTAAAAAAAACTGTGAAACTCGGGATTTGGTCAGGTTTACTGCTTCATTGGAAAATTCTCTCATGGATTTGAGATGGCGAGCCACCAAAATTGAATGCTGATTTCTGAGCCTGGGGAAAAGACACTTTTACTGTATCACAAGGTTTTCGTTGCACCAGAGACATCAACTTCTTCAATTAGGAGGACTTTTCTTTTTTTTTTTTTCTGTTTGGACCACTTCTTCGAACTGGTAGGATTGAACTGATTGTGCATTTACCCACTGGATCTCTTAAAGGATTTTTTTCTGGACAATATTCAAGAGACAATTCAAAGAAAGAGTTAAAACAAGAGTGTTGTTTATTGAATGTGGGTCACATGTAAATATTGAATTTCCTTTTACCATTTCAGTGTGATAAGAAGTTTCCGTTGGTCAAATTATGGTTATACACCATTTTACTTTGTTTAAGAGATTATTTGGTTTGTCTAACACGGTATAGGAAATTATAACACTAAAGGAAAAATAGAATTAGAACCCTAAACTCTAAAATAATAAAACAAAAGAAAGACAGGGAGCTGTCCAAAAATACGGAACAATCTAATAAAAAATCATTGCTGTTTAAAACTCTGTTCCATTTTATGTATATGACTGTTCAATTTACAATTACAAATACTTTCCTTACTTGATGTCTGTGATTCAGTTACTGCCAATATTCTGTTCTCCACTGACCTAGAAACTGGTCCATTGCTCCAACCTACGTTGAGGGCCCTTGTTACATAAATCTTGGCGAGCCAGCCAGGAGAACAGTGGTAGTAAATATATCCTGAATGGGTTCCTAAAAAAAAAAAGAAAAAAAAAAAAGAAGAGAAATCAGATTATACAAATTTGAGATCACGTCAGTCCTTAGAAACATGGATTTTGTTGAAACTGAGAATGTTAAAGTTGCAAACTCCGTGATAGTTCGAGGGTTGACTGACACAGAGTGTGACGAAGACTTGGTTGAGTTTCTAAATAAGCACGGACACGTTAGTAGACATCTGAGAGTAGATGACCCAAAGTCGCCTTTTCACAGAGACGTTATTGTAGAATATGAAAGCTGTTCTGCCCTTGTAACTCTTGAGCCAGTGTTACCTTACACTTTCAGAAGCTCTCATAATGTCTCTTATGTCATATCACTCTTGTCAAGTGCCTACTTGCCAGCAGCAACCAAGCAAGCTACCGCCTGTTACTTTGCTGAGCTGCAGAAATTAGCTACAATTAGTGCAAAGACTTTTGAGGAACTTCTGCAAGAACAGTTATCTCAAGCCACTACGTCATGTGCTGAAATCGCAACAGATGAGAACGAACTAAAGCTTTCCTTGGGGACTGGCACTCCCACACATGATCCTCTTACCTCATTCAAGGAAGGGAAAAGTGCAGAAGGGTGTCAAAGCCCGGAGACCGTACGTTCAGTGGTCTTTGAAAAGAAAATGGCAGCTTTCGATGTGGCTGATGTAAATCCACCTGAGATCCAGCGTGTGGTAGTCGAACATCTAATAAAGAATGAGGGAACTTCCCACATGCATGCACCTTTCAGACTTAGAGTGTTCTCTGGGAAAATTCCACGTCCAACCACTGAAGTTGATTATGATGCCTGGAGAGGGAGTGTTGGACTGATTCTCCAAGATCCTTCTCTTTCCGATTTGCACCGATCCAGGAAAATATTAGACAGTTTATTACCTCCAGCATCGGAAATTGTGAGGCATCTGGGGGCCACAGCTCTACCTAATGCATACCTTGATATTCTGGATTCCGCTTTTGATGCAGTTGAGGACGGAGATGATCTTTTTGCTAGATTCTTGAACACATTGCAAAATACAGGTGAAAAGCCTTCCTTGTACCTACAGCGTTTACAAGCAGCTCTCTTAAAAGCAATAAAAAGAGGTGCCGTTTCCAATGCTGAGGCTGATAAACAGCTCTTGAAACAATTCTGTCGAGGCTGTTGGAATGACACGTTGATAACAAACCTCCAGCTCGAGGCTAAACGAGAGAGTCCACCTTCATTTTCTGAACTGCTTCTGCAGTTGCGCAGTGAAGAAAATCGACATTCCGCCAAAGAGAGCCGTATGCGTCAGCATCTGAATGTGCATCGACATAAAGTCAGCTCAAATGTTGTATCCACAAGCTCTTTTGACTTGGATAATGGTGCGGCATCAGAGGGGAGAGAGATTGCAGAACTAAGACGGCAAGTTACAAAACTTCAAAATCAGCTCAGTAAGCAGAAAGCAAAACAGACGGAGAGTGATGATGTGCTCCACTTGAAGAAACAGATTGCAGAACTTCAGAGTCAGTTCAAAAAGCTTGGATCCCAAAAGCCTCAAAAGCAAAAAGACCGTGAGACCAAACAGGCTTACTTTAAGCCCACTGTTTCAGCTGTTGTCCCAAAGTCCCTAGATAGACCTAAGCCAGGTTATTGTTTCCGCTGTGGCGAAGATGGACATATTGTGTCTGGTTGCGAGAACGATCCAAACCCATCTTTAGTGAATGAGAAACGGAAGCAGCTGAGGGAACGGCAGAGTCTGTGGGACCGCCAACAGTGCCAAGGGGCCTCAGAGTCTTTAAACTGGAATTAGCCCCTGTAGCGAGACGTACAAGGGCTACCATATGCAAAACTAGTCTCAAAAGATCCACAGGAAGAAGAAGGGGTAGTTCAGAGTTTTCCGACAGCAGAGGTCCGTTGGCCAGCCTCCCAAAGGGGCTGATAGGGGCCAAGTGTACAGCTCAAGTGTACATAGAAGGGAAACTATGTTCCTGCCTCCTGGACACAGGGTCGCAAGTGACGACAATCTCAAAATCCTATCATGAGCAAACTCTGCCTGAGCTAACTATAATCCCTTTGGAGAATCTGCTGGAAGTGGAGGCTGCGAATGGACAGGTAGTACCCTATTTGGGGTATGTAGAAATGAGGGTCGAGTTCCCTGAGGATTTTCTTGGGAGTACTGTAGAAGTGTCAACGCTTGCGTTGGTTATTCCTGATACAAGTGGTACTGCTCAGCCAAAAGTGCTCATAGGTACCAACACTTTAGACTTGGCATATGGGAAGCATCTTGAAGCCAATAACACTGTCTGCAAATTCATTCCATTTGGTTGTAAGGCAGTAGTGAGAACGATTGAATATCGACGGAATCAGAGAGTAAACAGTAATGTAGGAGTTGTCAGACTCCCCACCGCTGATGCCACTATCGTACCTGCAGGGCAGAATCTTGTCATGGAGGGAGTTGTGAGTGTAAAAGGACAAGTGACGGATAGGTGGGTAGTCATGGAACCCCCCTCTCATTCCTCTGTTCCTGGAGGACTTTTAGTTGCAAGCTGTCTTGACTTACCCAAGCATCCATCTCGTAAAGTCTCTGTAGTGCTTAAAAATGAGACTGAGCATGATATCACCATTCCTGGAAAGAGTGTAATTGCGGAAGTCCATGCCATACAGAGAGTAATTTCAAGTAAGAGCAATCCGAAGGGTGACGTGTCCTCCAATGGAGAAGAGAGATCTACTAAGGAACTCTGCTTTGATTTCGGCGACTCTCCCCTAACCAAAGAATGGAAGGAGAGGATTTCCCAGAAGTTAAGGGACATGTCAGAAGTTTTTGCTATGTATGATTTCGATGTGGGGCGAACTGACAAGGTGAAGCACAGCATCAAGCTACATGACAATACTCATTTTAAGCACAGGGCCCGACCCATACATCCTGATGACTTTGAAGCAGTTCGTCGACATCTGGAAGAGTTGCTTGAGGCTGGAATCATTCGGGAATCGGAATCATCCTTTTCGTCACCCATTGTGGTCGTCAAAAAGAAGAACGGCGATGTGAGGCTGTGTATCGACTACCGTAAATTGAACACACAGACCATAAAGGATGCTTATGCACTGCCGAATCTTGAAGAAGCCTTTTCGGCACTCCGTGGATCTAAGTGGTTTTCAGTGCTCGATCTTAAGTCTGGCTATTACCAGATTGAAGTTGAGGAAAAGGATAAGCCCAAAACCGCTTTTGTTTGTCCTCTTGGGTTCTGGGAGTTCAATCGAATGCCTCAGGGGATAACGAATGCTCCCAGTACATATCAGCGCCTTATGGAAAAGTGTATGGGCGATATTAACCTCACTGAAGTTCTGGTATTCTTGGATGATTTAATCATATTTTCTGAGACACTAGAAGAACATGAAATCCGCCTTTTGCATGTCCTAAATCGCTTGAAAGAGTATGGATTGAAGCTTTCAGTAGAGAAGTGTAAATTTCTCCAGACATCTGTTAGGTATTTAGGACATATTGTGTCACAGAATGGCGTGGAAACCGATTCTCAAAAAATAGAGACTATTAAAACCTGGCCAAGTCCTAAAACTCTCAAAGAATTACGTTCCTTCTTGGGGTTTTCTGGCTATTATCGCCGTTTCATCCGAGATTACTCCAAGATCGCAAAGCCACTAAATGACTTGACTGTCGGATATCCACCGCTCCGCAAGAACTGTAAAGGCAAGAGCAAGATAACGTCCTACCTGAGTCCTAAAGTGCCTTTTGGAGGAAGATAGACAGAAAGTTGTCAACAGGCTTTTGACACGCTCATAGAGAAACTCACCACAGCACCCGTATTGGGATTTGCTGACCCCACACTGCCATACGAGTTGCACACCGATGCTAGCACAACCGGGCTAGGTGTCGCACTTTACCAGCAGCAAGGGGGAGAACTGCGAGCAATTGCTTTCGCCAGCAGTGGGCTTTCAAGGAGTGAGGCTCGTTACCCTGCTCATAAGCTCGAGTTCTTGGCCCTGAAATGGGGAGTCACGGAGAAGTTTTCTGATTACCTGTATGGAAGCAATTTCAAAGTCGTCACAGATAGCAATCCGTTAACTTATGTGTTGACATCTGCAAAACTGGACGCGACAAGTTACAGATGGCTTTCTGCCTTGTCCACATTCTCTTTCACTCTTCAATATCGTCCGGGAAAGAGTAACCTAGATGCAGATGGACTGTCAAGACGGCCTCATGGAATGCTTAGCAACGACAGGATATCACAGAAGGAGCAGGAACGCATACGTCAATTCACTTTGCACCACTTACCTGAGGAGGGGAATTCAGTCTTGGTCTCCACTGATGTAGTCCAAGCTATCAACGATAAACATCTGGTACGCACAGCTGCGGACGGTGATTACATTCCTCTGATTGAGTCCCTTTCTGTGAGTTCAGAGGCGATTCCTGAGACTTATGAATGCTTTGAGGATTTCCAGTGGTTCCTCAGATGACAGAGGAAGAACTGAAAGATAAACAAAGAGCTGATCCAGCAATACAGGAAGTCATCTTCCAACTGGAATCAGGGAAACCGTCTTTGCCTGTACTGAGGAAAGAATTACCAGAACTCCCATTTTATCTGCGTGAATGGAAAAAGTTAGAGCTGAAGGACGGTATTCTTTATAGGAAAAGAGTGGTTGGTGAACATACAACTTACCAGCTTGTTCTCCCAAAGAATCTGAGGCCTATTGTCATGGAGCAACTGCATGACAATATGGGCCATATGGGTATGGAAAGAACCCTTGATCTTGCTCGAGCCCGTTTTTATTGGCCAAGGATGGCTACAGATGTGGAGGTGAAGATCAAGACATGCGACCGGTGCGTGTGCAGAAAGACTCCACCTGAGAGAGCAGCGCCATTAGTGAATATTCAAGTATCTAGGCCACTTGAGTTGGTATGTATGGATTTCCTATCTTTGGAACCAGATCGTAGCAATACAAAGGACATCTTGGTGATAACTGATTATTTCACGAAGTACGCTGTAGCGGTCCCCGCATCAAATTAGAAGGCCAAGACAGTCGCAAAAAGCCTTTGGGAAAACTTCATTGTGCACTATGGCATACCTGAAAGGCTTCATAGTGATCAAGGGCCTGATTTTGAGAGCAAGACCATTAAAGAGTTGTGTGAGATTGCCGGTATTCGTAAAGTCCGAACCACACCGTATCATCCCAGGGGAAACCCGGTTGAACGGTTCAACCGAACGCTGTTGAGTATGCTGGGTAGTCTGAGAAACAAAGACAAAACCCATTGGAGAGACTTTGTGAAGCCTGTTGTGCATGCATATAATTGCACTAAACATGAAACTACAGGGTTCACTCCATATGAGTTGATGTTTGGCCGGCAGCCTAGGTTGCCAATAGATCTCGCGTTTAGAGTACCTGTGAGTAACAGCCATAATGAGTTCCATTCCCAGTATATGAAAACTTTGAAAACACACTTGCAGGAGAGTTATGAGCTTGCCAGAAAGAATGCAGCAAAGGTTGCAGCAAGGAACAAGACACGGCATGACAAAAGAGTGACAGAATCTTCACTTGATGAGGGTGATCGAATTCTTGTCAGAAATGTGCGTCTCAGAGGGAAGCACAAATTGGCTGATAAATGGGACTCTGAAGTATACATTGTGGTGAACCGTGCTGGTGAGCTTCCTGTTTACACCGTGAAACCAGAAGGAAAGGAAGGACCTTTGCGGACGCTCCACAGGGACTTGTTATTGCCTTGTGGTTTCTTGTCACCCTCTGTGGAGGAAGAGAAAATGGTACTTAAGTCACAAAGAGGGAGAACAGTTCCGAGAGAAGTAAATGAGGAAGAACCAGAGAGTTCAGAGCAATGTCTGGATCATGAGGGAGAGGACGATGATTATCTGGTGCAAGAAATTGAGCCAAATTCCAAAACCACTCCAGTGAGATTTGTTAAGGAGTTTGACGTTGTGAGAACATCAAGAAAAATTCCTTTCAGAAATGTTGAACCTGTTACCCAGATGCAACCTGATTCAAACCTTGCCAGTGCCAACATCATTGAAGGTACACATGAAGAATACTTACCTGAACCAGCATACTTACCTGAAACTCAGTCTTGTTCTGGACCAGCCTCAGTGCACAGTGATGTGATACCTGAAAGGGAAATGTTGGAAGAGAGAATATGTCTGTCTGAAACAGAGCAACAAAGTCTGAATGCTCCTGCAAATTACAGAATGGAGAATGAAACTAACACAAACACAGAACAAAATCAAAAATCCATACCTCATATTCCAGTGGAAGGAGACAGACTGGATCCAGTTGAATCTGCAACACCTGAAGAAGACACAGAGTCAGATGAATGTGAAGCTGAAAGTAGATTAAGGAAGTCCAAAAGAGTGAGACAAAGATCCAAAAGATTGACTTACCCTGAGTTGGGAAATCCCATGGTATCTATTATTCAATCTCTTCTGCAAGGGTTGAACACAGCTTTCATTGAAACGTTAACAGAGCAACCCAGATCGGTTAAACACCCTAAGAAATAGGCCTTAACACTGATTAGAAGGCATCATCATAACGCAAAGGGACTTGCGTGGATTTAAAGAGGGGAGGGTGTAACCCATGTTAAATTTGGTACTAAAAAAATTAATAAATGGATAATATAATTGCATATTCTAATAGCTAAACTTTTAATAAAAAAGTTGAAACGATCTATTCATATCCATTGTGAATTAAATAAAAATAAATAAAAATTAAAGCTGCTAGCAGCATTTAGCGGTGTTCAAGCATTTAAGACAGTTAAGACAGTTAAGCTCAAAATCATCAAAAGATATTAAGGTTTAAGTAGCAAGCATTTAACCACTGACATCATATATGGAATAGACTATGTTTTAGCATGATTTGCCATGATATACAACATTTCAGTGTGATTGTTCATGATTTACTATGTTACAGTATGATTTACCATAGTTTACTATGATATACCGAGTTCTAGTAGGCTATGATTCACCATGGTTTACCCTGTTCTTGCATGATTTACCACAATTGAACACATTCTAGTAGCCTATGATGTAATATGATTCTAGCATGCTTTATCATAGTTTACCTTGATTTGTCTTAGTTTACCTTGATTTACCATGTTATAGGATGATTTACCAGGATTGTAACATGCTTTACCATGATTAATCACATTGCTAGCATGATTTACCATGATACACCATGTAATAATATTATTTACTGTGATTTACCATGTTTCTATCGTGATTTACCATGATTTACCCCGTTGCTAGCAATTATGTGAAGCATCAGAACAACTGAAGTGATAAACTCTGACAAAATATGATTGTTTTATAATAGTTAATAAGGAAAAAACAGTTTGCTTTAGTGCAGAATACTGGTGAAAATCAAGTCTGTCAAAATGAAAGTGAGCCAATAAGTGGTCTTCTACTGCCCTCTGCTAGCCATTATACTTATTAATAAAAGGTTTTCACAGGTGCTTTTGCACTCATATGTAGACATATGCTTACACACACACACACACACAAATGTTGTTGTTATTTTTTTCAATGCTATTGGGATGTGTCATTATGAAAATATACTTGAATGGTCTATAAGCATTTCACATATTTCTTTGTGAAGCTAGATGAGGACGGGACCTTTCAAACAAGCTGTCCCACAAGAATCTAGGTGGTCTAGGTAGGGAGTTACAGCTGTTCCAAGCCGGAGGTCTCACGGATATATATATATATATATATATATATATATATATATATATATGCAATATAGTTTTGAACATATATTAATGCAAATACTTTTCTTCTTTCATATGTGCAAAAAATTGAAATGAATGAAATGATACCACAGAGACACTCTTCAATATGCAAACGATTGAACTTGAATAAATTAATTGATTGTTAATGTTACTTATTTTCATATGCATTGTTTTAAAAAAAAACATTGTATTATTCTGGCAATAAAATACAGTTTTGTTTTCTATGACTTGGTTTGATTCCATGTAGTTTTTAATGGCACGTTTTTCATATTAACTCTAATAAAAATGCTTAAACACATTTTGTTATAGCTATAGATATTTGAAATTAATGGTAGGTAAAAAAAATGCTTATTGCAGGTTTCCCATTTAAAACGCAATTTTTAGTTTTCATTTTAATCATAATTTTATTGAAAAAAATGTCTCATTTTCATGTCTACTCAATGCATGCTTACACACACACACACACACACACACTTTTGGGATGTTATTGTGAAAATCTAATTTAGTTTAATATAGTTGATAAAATCTAATGTAGTTTAGTTGAATATTTAGGTAATATAGTTTAATAATATTAAACTATATTTCCAGTCCATCATAATAATAAAAAAAAAAATAGCTTTAAGAAGTACAATGGCCAGCAGAGGGCAGTAGGAGACCAACTTGGTTTCACTAGGATCCTGCACTAAAGCAAACCATTTTTTTCATGTTAACTCCATAATGCATGCTTACACACACACACACACACACACACACACACACACACACACACACACACACACACACACACACACACACACACACACACACACACACACACACACACACACACACACACACACACACACACACACACGTGCGGGATATGTTATTTTTGAAATCTCTTTTAATGGTCTATACGCATTTCAGATATTTCTTTGTGATGTAATAATACACAACTAATTTTAAAAAATAGCTTTAAGCATTTGTTTGTAAGCCAATGCTGAAAGCTGATAAAAAGATTAAACATGTATAATCATGCTGCTCCCTCTAGTGGACAACAGTGGTATTAAAGCCTATATAGAGTTGAAATGAATAAATGGAAATTAGTTTTTTTACTTATCTCGGGAACGAGAAAGTGAAAAAATCTGAAACTCAGAACTTAGATAGTGTCCGACGAGCCCTGTTGAACGAGACCATCCCGGTGTTGGTGTGCGATCGGGGCCGGGAGTTATGAGCATTCAAAGGCATATCTTTTGGGGCTTATATCTCGGGAATGCCCTGGCCGAATCGCACCAAACTCGAATCGAAGCTAGGTGAGGACGGGCTCTTTCCAACAAGCTATCCCACAATAATCTATGTGGTCTAGGTCGGGAGTTACCGCCATTCCAAGTCCGGGGTCTCACGGATTAGCGATCCGCGGGAGGGGCGCTCCCGAGGCCCGCGACGATAGATTTCGATCAAGGCCCAATAGAGGACCTTACCATCCAAATTTGAGCGCGCAGGGAGTTTCCGTTTTCGAGTTATGAGTGAATTTGTACTGGGAGGGCGTGGCCTAAATGGCGGTTAAGGTTTTACTTTCATTTTCACAATTGACAATAGTAATACTCCAATAGATACATTTTGACAAAATGTGATTGTAAATGTTCAAATAATGATTTAATAAAGTCTAAATATGAATTATATATAAAAATATTAGGTAGTAGTATGATGAAATGACAGCAGGGGGCAGTAAAATACCAGTTATTGGCTGTTATAGCCATCCAAATGAAGAAGTTATACCTTTTTTGAAAATTATTGATCTAGAGAGTTCAGAGAATTGTACTGCACTGGTTTTAAACATTATGATTTGAAAATTATATGATAATAGATGGAAAATACCATTTACAGCCAATACATGCAATTTACCATAGGAAATGTATGGTTTTAAAGCTTTTAACAGTTATAGCGCCACCTATGGTCCGATCTCCATGAAACTTTGCATGCTTCTTCACATTGTTATGACATATATGCTCACCAATTTTTCCGAAGTTCTGATTTTTTATTTATGATTTATAGGCATTTGAGTGTATTTTGACACGCCCATTTTATAAATTACCCTGTTACAGCTACCCAAATGCAAAAGTTCAACTTTTTTTCAATAATTATTGGCCTAGAGAGTCCAGAGAATTGTCCTAGACTGGTCTGGTTCCGATCGGGTGAAAAACCAGGGACTAGTTCGCAAAAGTAGGTTTTTAACATATTTGTGAATATTTAATGAACGATTTGATTGACAGCAATGGTTCTAGAGGCAAAGTTGTTCAGCATGAGGAGATCTATCAAATGATATGCATATTGTGGGGATGTGTGCAACACCACGTGATTACAGAGCCGTAAAACTCGTTAGCGCCAACTAGTGGCCGATTTCTTTCAAAACTCTTACAGACCTCTAGATCCATGAGTTGAACATGCCCAACGAGTTTCATGCTGATCGACCTCCGTTAACCTTGTCTAATAAGTGCGCAAATTCATTGGCTGATGGCGGCCATGTTTTTTGAGATACGCAAATTTCCTCATAGACATACATGGGGCCTTGGACCAAGACAGTGCATACCAATTTTCTAGTCAATCGGACTAACGGTCAGGTGGTCAGAGCCATTTTTATGTTTTTTTCATTTTATAGCGCCACCTAGTGTTCAATCGTCGCGATTTTTTTACTGTGACCTCAAATTGAACTCCTACACATGTGTACCGAGATTGGTGAAGCTATCTTATTTACTTCTTGAGTTATAGCCATTTTAGTAAAATAGGCTCCGCCCACAACATTCATTTTGTGCCCCCTAGCGACCCTGAATCATTGATAATAATTATAATAATTATTGATATTCAGACTCCAGAGAACATTTCTGCACTGGTTTGGTTCCGATCGAGTGAAAAACCAGGGACTAATTTGCAAAAGTAGTTTTTCTACTTACAAGTAGTAATCCTTACAAATACAATAGGTTTTCAGTACTTCGTGCTTGAACACCTAAAAATCAGTACAATTACAATAGGTTTTCAGCACTTCGTGCTTGAACACCTAATAATATGCATTATGGTCTAGCACCGAACATGTGATATATTACGTGTACACGAGTTGCGTATGACGTCAGCGGATGACACACGGAAATGCGAGAGATGCGCTGAACACGAGATGAGAGACGCGCTGAACACGAGATGAGAGTGATGCAGAAAGGATTAATAAGAATGGTGATTGCTGATTTAAGTGCGGATTCTAGCCGATTGTGAAGCTCCTTTGAATCTGAAGCGGGTGTTTAAAAAAAACTGTGAAACTCGGGATTTGGTCCGGTTTAATAATAATAATAATAATACATTTTATTTATAGGCGCCTTTCAGAACACTCAAGGTCACCGCACAAAACAAAATGAAACAGTACAGCATTAAATCGATAAAATTAACAACTATAATTACATCACATAAAATCATGGAACATAACAAGTGGAAATAAAAATTGAAAAAGAATGATCACGTGGGATATGCCAGTTTAAAGAGATGAGTTTTCAAACGGGATTTAAAAATGGAAAGCGTGTCACTATTGCGGATGTCTGGTGGAAGCGAGTTCCAGAGACGAGGTGCTGAGCGGCTGAAAGCTCTGAACCCCATGGTGGCCAAACGAGCAGGAGGTACAGTGAGATGAATAGATGAAGACCTAAGAGTACGGGTGGGTATGTTAATATAAAGGAGGTCAGCGAGGTACTGAGGAGCAAGATTATGAATGGCCTTAAAGGTAAGGAACAGAACCTTGAATTCTATGCGGTATTGAACTGGGAGCCAATGAAGATCCCGAAGGACAGGAGTAATATGATTAATAGAAGGGGTTCTGGTGATAATACGGGCAGCAGAGTTTTGAACCATTTGAAGTTTATGTACAGATTTAAGCGGAAGACCAACAAGAAGAGAATTACAATAATCAATGCGGGATGTTACCAGTGTGTGAACGAGAATGGCTGTACTAGTGGGTGAGAGAGATGGCCGGAGGCGATTGATGTTACGTAAATGAAAGTATGCAGATCGGGTGACGTTATTAATGTGAGCTTGAAATGAAAGTGTGCTATCGAGGATCACACCCAAACTCTTAACCTGAGGGGAGGGGGAAACTGTGGAGTTGTCGATGGTAAGAGAAAAACTATCAGATTTAGTCAAAGTGGATTTGGTTCCAATGAGAAGAACCTCGGTTTTATCACTGTTAAGTTTGAGAAAGTTGCAAGAAAACCATGATTTGATTTCCATTAGACAATCAGAGAGGGAAGTGGGTGCGAGAGATCCAGTAGGTTTGGTGGACAGGTAGAGCTGGGTGTCATCCGCATAGCAGTGGAAACAGATGTTAAATTTACGGAAGATATGACCAAGAGGAAGCAGATAAATGATGAACAGAATGGGCCCCAGGACAGAGCCCTGGGGTACACCTGTAGTAACAGGGGTTAGCTCGGATTTAAAATGTTTGAGCTGGATGAACTGAGTGCGGCCAGCGAGATATGATTTAAACCAGTCCAAGGATGAGCCAGTGAAACCAATAGAGACTAATCTGTCAATGAGGATGTTATGAGAAATGGTGTCAAAGGCTGCGCTTAGATCAAGGAGAATAAGAATAGTTAGCAGTCCCGAATCAGCTGCCACGAGAAGATCATTGGTTATTTTTACCAGAGCTGTTTCTGTACTATGGCAGGGACGGAAACCAGATTGAAATTGTTCATAGAGGTTATTGTCAGAAATGTGTGCATGGACCTGAGATGCAACTATCTTTTCAAGGATTTTAGAAAGAAAAGGTAAGTTAGAGATAGGGCGGAGGTTATTCAAATTGTTGGGGTCTGCACCAGGCTTCTTAAGTATAGGAGTTATTGCAGCTGATTTTAGAGATGAGGGAACAATACCAGAGGTGAGAGAGGAATGGACAATGGCAGTTATTTGTGAAGAAAGAGAGAGTGAGCAGGCTTTTACTAAAATGGAAGGAAGAGGGTCTAGCTGACAAGTAGTTGGTTTCAAGTTTCTGATAATGTCCAATATTTCAGCAACAGAGGGAAGTGAGAAACTAGAAAATGAATGAGAAAAAGGTGTCAGAAGAACTGAGAGAGACAAACTGTGACAGGTATTAGTAGTCAATTGCTGGTGAATCTTGTGTACTTTGGAATTAAAAAATGACATTAAGGAGTTACAATAAGCAGATGAATACAGATGAGGCGCAAGAGAGTCCGGTGGACGTGATATATTGTTGACCAAGGAGAACAGGGTTCTGGTATTACCTTCACCTGCACTAATTATATCTGCATAATACGTGGATTTGGCTATAGAAAGAGTGTCCTTGTAGTGAAGTATGTGATTATTGAACATTTCTTGTTGCACAATGAGTCCAGTTTTTTTGTAAAGTCGTTCCAGGCGACGACCTTTTATTTTGAGCTGCCGCAGTTCTGATGTAAACCATGGGGCAGAATGGGTGAAAGAAACAGTCCGAGTTTTTAAAGGAGCCAGAGAATTTAAAATGTTTTGTAGGCCATCGTTGTAGTTAAAAACCAGTTCATCAGGGTTTGAGAAGCAGTTTATACTGGGGAGGCAGTCAATTTCAGTAGAGAGAGAGTTTAGATTAATGTCCTTAATATTTCTGAATGAAATTATACGTGATGGTTTTATTTTGGACAATGTTAACTTGACATAAAAAGAGATTAACATGTGATCAGAAATGGGAAGGTCAGTTGCAGTACAACCATGAGGAGTAACGCCAGAGCAGCAAACCAAGTCCAAAACATGACCTTTGGAGTGAGTGGGAAAGTGAATATATTGTGCCAATCCAAAACTGTCCAGGCAAGATGTAAATTCCCTTGTGTATGCAATAGTGGTATTGTCCATATGTATATTAAAATCCCCTAGTAGTATTACATTCGGGGATTGTGAGCTAATCAATGTAAGAAAAGCAGCAAATTCATTTATAAAGTCAGAGTTAAATTTGGGTGGACGATAAACAGTTGCCACTATAGTTGGATTAGGGCCGTTCAGTTGTAAGGCAATGGATTCAAATGAACCATAAGAAGGTACAG